>NC_083281.1:75201524-75801524 GCF_963506605.1 Zootoca vivipara
GTGGCTCGGCCACGCTGCAGGTCCCACGGTGAATGCCGCCTGGCATTTTTTCACCCACCTCAGCAGTGACACCTGGGGGCGGACCGCCCCCACCACCCCCTTCCTCTGCCCCTGATTACAGGTAACTTAGCAGCACTCCTCTCTCTTGATGCCTTCAAGACATTTCATTGCATAGAATGGGGTCCTGAGAGATCTACATTGGCTCCCAGTACGTTTCCGAGCACAATTCAAAGTGTTGGTGCTGACCTTTAAAGCCCTAAACGGCCTCGGTCCTGTATACCTGAAGGAGCGTCTCCACCCCCATCGTTCTGCCCGGACACTGATGTCCAGCGCCGAGGGCCTTCTGGCGGTTCCCTCACTGCGAGAAGCAAAGCTACAGGGAACCAGGCAAAGGGCCTTCTCTGTAGTGGCACCCGCCCTGTGGAACGCCCTCCCATCAGAGGTCAGAGAGATAAACAACTACCTGACATTTAGAAAATACCTAAAGGCAGCCTTGTTTAGGGAAGTTTTTAGTCTGTGATATTTTAATGTATTTTGATGTGTGTTGGAAGCCGCCCAGAGTGGCAGGGGAGACCGGCCAGATGGGCGGGGTATAAATAATATATTATTATTAATTATTATTATTATTAACAAAGTGGCAGTGATTATCTTCTGTGGGTTCCCCCCCAGCATACGTATAGGCAGGGACACCAAGCACAGTGCCCCCCCTTGCCTTCCTGTTTGCATTCGTTGTTGAGGTTTTGGCCAATAAGTTCAGATCAAATTGTGCTAAGTAGTGTCAAAGGGTTTCCCGTGTTGCAATGTGGTCCTCAGACTGAAAAGTCCCCCCCCCCACTGAATGAAAGGGCTGAAATAGATGGCCTCGTGCGTCCCCCCTCAGTGCTGTAATTCTCATTCTGGTGCTGCTGCAGCCATTTCTCCTGTTCCTCCCTCCCTCCAGACCGCTGAGATAGGCTCCAGCACAGAAACATCAGCATGCCTTGCTACCCAGCGCCCAAGAGATGCCACTGAAAACTCAAACAGCTTGAAATAACCCACATAGGGGGAAGAAAGAGGTCAGTGTGCTCTGTTGTAAGAGGGCGGAAGCCTCAGCTCTTCTGGGGCCTTGCACATGTTCCCTCTAAGAATTGAGGCAAAATAAAGTGAAATGTTCTGCCTGGAACAAAGATAAACAGGTTAATTATTCACAACTCCCCTTGCAAGCTGTCTTCTCTCACAAATGTAGCATAATCTTGAAATATATAAATATTCATCATCATCATCTTTTCTTTTCTTTTTTTGCTCAAGTATGGCTTGCTAAACTAGGTCAGCTTTTTACTGTGAAATGGTTTATTTATGATACAGAGAAGAAGAGGGAGAGCAGCTTTGTTTGGAAAGAATTTTTCTAAAGGAAAGCACATGTGTAGAATAGCATGGAGATTCTTAGGATTGCCCACTTGTATTTGACTGACAGGTCAAATACAACTTAGATTGCTTGTTTCTACCCAATTGCCATTGCATATTCCTTCTTGGGGGGGGGGGAATAGCCCAGAGCTACAAACTATTTTTTCACATCTATTTCATGGTTGCCCAGGAAGCACTTTTTTGCGTTGGAGCCAAAGTTTTTGTTTTGTTTTAAATTATTATTTCATTTCATAATGTATATAAAAACAGAGAAAACAATTCTAGCAACTGACAAATAATTAGAGATGAAAAGCAAAATTGTAAAATAGGCATGCAGAATGAGTTAAAATAATAGCATCTAAGTAAAGACTATTAGCTTTATCAGATCAACAAATACAGTTCCAGATTTGCTTCATGTACATTCTCACACTTCACAACAAGCTTGTAAGGTCGATTAGCCTTGTTTTATCTCTGTGTTGGAAAGAGAAAGCAGAGGGTGAGAATGTAAGATGAAAATAAGTGTTCTGATGGATCAGATCAGGTATGGCTTCCCCATCATCACAAGACTCCTCTAGTCCACTATCCAGCTTCCTAAAACCCTAAAAACTGGACACTTTCTGAAAGCCCTTCTTGCTGTTTATCCCTAAGCTCACCCAGTGAGCTTCAGTGGCTGAGTGGGGATTTGAACCCTGGTCTCCCAGGTCTTATGCAGTCCCATCCCCCCAAAAACTCCATTGCCCTCCAGATGTTTTGCACTACAATTCCCACTGAAATTGTAGTCAGGGCCGGCACGTCCATTAAGGCAAACTAGGCAGTTGCCTAGGGCGCCAAAATGGAGGGGGCGCTGACCAGCCTGCCCCCAAGTGGGGGAGCTGTGCAGCTTCACCCAGCAGGGGTGTGGAAGGGTCGCCCAAGGCTGGGCACGCGCCCTCTGCCAGTCCTGCGCAGTGGCAGGAAAGGGCTGGAGGGCGCCCGCCGGGGATCGCGCCCGCCTCCTGGGCGGGATGCGCACACCAGAGAGGGAGGGAGGGAGGGGCGGAGGGAGGCTGATCGCTGTGCACCCTGCTCGCTGCCGCCAATTGCCTCCTCCTGCCTCCGAGCCTCGTCGGGGATGGCTCTGCTGCTGCGCCTGCCCGCTGCTTACCCGGCTTTCCCCAAACTTATCCAGCTCTGCCCCGCTTGCCGCATCCTGTCAAGGCGAGGGAAAGGATGCCCGGCGGTGCCTTGTCCCAGGCCAGCCCCGCCGCTGAGTGAGGGAAGTGAGAGCCTGTGAGAGCTGAGCAGGATTGATCCTCAGACCTTCCGCAGGCCAACTAAGCTACGGACCTCCTTCCAGGAGAGGCAGGGCTTCAGCCCATGAAGGGCTTCCCCCAGCCAGCCAGCTGGTCTACCTGCTGCGGGAGAGCCTGTCTGCAGCCTTTGATTTCCCCCCTCATTTGAAATATGATTGGCCGGGTGGGGGCGCCAGAAGGTGATCTCGCCTAGGGTGCAAAAAACCCTAGCACCGGCCCTGATTGTAGTGCAAAACACCTGTAAGGCACCAGGTTGGAGAAGGCTGCTCTACACTAACAGAATCTAAGACAGGAATCTTTTCCAACCCCACCAGAAGATGCTAGGAATATAGAACCTAGGATACTCTGACTGCTTAGAGCCTGCTCTAAGCTCCTCCTCCCTGTTTGCACATAGGACAGGAAAAGGAAATTAATATTTGCCCCGGCCAGTAAAATGACTTGACCTGGCCCTGTCTGCATTTCCTCCATTATTCTTTAGTATCCCTAACTCCCAGAATAGAACAGTGAAAAACTTTCCAGTTCCAGAAGCATTAGATGTAAGTCATGGGAATGTTACGCAAGGTTTGATGGTGCCTTGTAAACAGTCATTAAAGTGATTGAAAAGCCTGGGCGGATGTCTATGGAAAGTTAAAAAAAGATAACAGATGAATTCTAATAATGATGACAATAATTGCAGTGTGGAAGACCTTCCATAAATTCTAGAAGCATTGCAATGGGGGAATGGCATACTGCAGAGCGATTGCGGGTTAAAAGGACCATCAAAGATATACCACATGGAGGAATTAGGGGTGGTGAAGCAGTGACCTTTCGGATGTTGTTGGGCTGTAGCTCCCGCAAGCCCAAATAACATGGCCAAAAGTCCAGAAGCATATGGAGGGCTACAGATTAGTCACTCTTGCCTCAAAGACTGCACTGCACATGAATAATACAGATTGCATGCAACAAAGTTGCCCCATTTGTGCAAAGAGTTCTGTTTGTGCCGTGGGACTTCTTCTCCCTCTCCTCTCCCACGGATTTGCTCCGGAGGGCTGGCGGGAAAGCCCAGAACAGATTTCGGGGCATACAGGAGGAAGGGAAGTTCTGTTGTGCCAGTGGAAATCTATCATTGGGCATGCTGCAGTATCCCGCCGCTGCAGTTTCTGAATCAACAGCAAGGAAAGCCCCACGTAGAGTGGCTTGCAGTAGTCCAGTCTTGAAGTTACCAATGCCCCCCCTTTTTTAAAAAAGAAGCTCATAACCAGGGGGTTTGGAGGCTATGACTGGGCTTCATCTTTCCACATCTATCCTTTCACAACCAGGTTCCCCCCCCACCCCAAATTCCAAATGATTGGTCTGATAGTGATTAGTTCTGGGCCCTTCACCAATGCAGCCCTCCAAAGAAGATAAGGCAGTTGTCAAAAAGAGGAAGAAACAGCTTCTATTTATGCATAAATATCTTGATCAATGGTGAGAGCAGCAGCAGAAATATGTGACTGTTAAGAGGATTTGGGGGAAAACATTCTGGAACACACCACATTGCACCAGCAAAGTGGCTATCCCTGTGCAGAAAAAGACCTCATGGAGAAGGAAAGACCTCCAGAAGGCATTGAAAATTGGGGAGAATAACAGGGATAGTTAGAGCAGGCAGGGTTCTCCTTGTTATGAAGGCTCTCCTCCTGGAGACAGAGCCTGCAATAAACCCAGATGCCAACTTTGCTGCCACATACACCCGGACAACATCATTACTGGCCCCAACAACATCCAACATACCATCTCAGGACTATTTAATTGCTCATCTTCTAACATTGTGTATGCCATCAAATGCCAACAGTGCCCTTCAGCGCTCTATATTGGACAAGCAGGCCAAACCCTACGCCAAAGGATAAATGGACATAAATCTGACATCAGGAACCACAAGACAGAGAAACCAGTAGGAGAACACTTCAATCTCCCAGGACATTCTATACAAGATCTCAAAGCAGCTGTTTTATTACAGAAAAAATTCAGGAACAGACTGGAAAGAGAAGTTTCTGAATTGGAACTCATTACCAAGCTTAAAACCATGGAGCCACCTGGGATGAATAAAGACATTGGATTCTTATCTCATTATGCATGATCAAGCTTTCTTTAGCGCCTCAGCCCTTGTTTTTTCCTCCCAGGACCAATTGCAGTCATCAGCAGTCGTTAACAGCCATCTACAGGTTTACCACTCCCATCAGCCCATCACCCATTCCCATCACCCCCACCCCCCACCCTCTGAATATACATAAGGGTCTGGTGGATTCTGTTTCAGTGTATCTGAGGAAGTGTGCATGCACACGAAAGCTCATACCAAAATAAAAACTTAGTTCGTCTTTAAGGTGCTACTGAAGGAATTTTTTTATTTTGCTCCTGGAGACAGGCAGAGAAAACTGGCAGGGATCATAGAAACGAAATGAAAATTTCCCAAAGGGTGCTATACACAATGGCATTGTGTGGAGGGACTCGGGGTAGTTGCCCTGGGTGCAAAATTGTTAATGGGTGCAAAATGTCAACACCCGGTGCTGCTAGAATACAACCGCCCACACACTTCTGTCGCTGGACTTTGTTGAAAACGGCTTCTCCATGCAAACCAGGAAGTGGCCTCTCCAGATAATGGAACGACTCTTCTTTTCTTGTCTCTGTGGCTGCAATCTCCTGGGTGATGCAGAGACCATTAGGCAGTTGAATACGCAGTGCATACCCTATCCGTTTCCCTAGCTCCCACCCACCTCCTCTGCGCAGCCCCAGGTGTTGGCAACCAACAGTACGCCACTGGTTATACACAGAAAAGAAAAGAAAGGGTCATAACTTAGTAGGCAAGCACCTGTTTTGCATGCCAAAGGTCTCCTGCTCAACCCCTGGCATCTCCAAGATGGACTGAGGAAGGCTGCCAGTCAGTGCAGCAGACCACGCTAGAAGGATCATTGGTCTGACTCAATGTACGGCAGCTTCCAATGGTTCATTTCAGAGACAGTAACGCCTCTGAATGCCAGCTGCTGGGAATTGCAGGAAGGGCAAGTGCTCTTGTGCTTGGGCCCTGCTTGAGGGTTTCCCACAGGCGTTTGGTTGGCCACTGTGCAAGGGCGTACCCACCATTCGGCAAGTTAGGGCAGCTGCCCTACTCTAGAAGCAGGGCTGGTGGGCAGAGGCGGAGCACAGCCCGGCGGAGCGCGAGTTCGCCATTCCCGCCGCACCGCGCCACACCCTCCCTCCAGCTCCCCGGCGCGCCCTCAGGCAAGGCCAAGCGCGGCGGGGAACCAGGGAGCGCGGCGCGGCGGGCGGGAACGCTGAACTCGCGCTCCGCTGGGCTGGGCTCCGCCTCCGCCCACCAGCCCTGCTTCTAGGGAGGGGCACAGCCCGGCGGAGCGCGAGTTCGCTGTTCCCGCCCACTTTGTGGCCCCTCCCCTTCCGTGCCTTGGCCCCTCCCCTTGCCCCCCCCTAGTTTTGATCCTGGGTACGCCCATGCCACTGTGAGAACAGGATGCTGGAGTAGCTGGGCCATTGCCCTGATCCTGCAAGGCTCTCCTTTTGTTCTTAGGTATTCCAGGAGGCTTGACAGAAGTGGCAAATCATGCTGGCTTGGACATTTCCCCTTCTGGTCCCTGCATTCAGTGAACACATTTATGAAGAGCGTGAACCATTCCTCCTAATAACTTGGGAGTTCTCCAAAGGAATCAGCCTGATTTACACTCCTGTGGTCACACACGTTCCCTCGGTATCCATTTTCTTCAAATCTCACTCTGTGTGCAGCTGGGCGGCATTAATTTCCACTTTGTTTCAAATGTCGGCTGAATGACTCTCTCCATAATGACACCAATTCATTTTCTTTCCCTCAAGTGGCTCCGTAGGAAATTGTTTGTAGTTGATGTCAAGCGGCTGTAGGGTTTCCCTTGTGTTGAAAATCCAGGTCATTTCAGGAAATCTCCCAGTCCTACTCATCAGGCTTCCTTTTCAAGTTGGGCACACAGGCATTAATAAGTTTTGCATTTTATGCTGAAAGTGTAAAGACAAATTGGATGTGTTTGTTCGTGCCCTGGGAGGAGAATGTCACCTTTACTCCCCGCCCCCCCCCATTTCCTTTCCAAACAATTTAATATTACAGCTGAGCTGAAAGTTCATAAGAATGACTTGCGGCTCAGTGTTTGATGGGTTGGGGGTGGGGTTGGGGAGAGCCATGGAGGCTGATCTATTAGGGCAAATGGGCCACTCTCCTACCTTAGCAGTCCCAAACGAGCTCCTAGCCACCACTACAAATGGGACCTGAATACCTGAATGCCCAACATTTCCTGCTATCATCCGTTTTGGTGGGTACCCCCTGATGACCAGCGGCTGGTGGAGGCTATTCCCACTTTCTCTCTGAAATGTAGGTGGGTTCCCATGATGCAAGACACAGTGATAACAACAAGAACCTTTGTTGAATTAACAGAACTGGATAATAGGGGCAAAGCAACTGCTTATATACATTTCTGAAGGCCTGGGCCACTCCCACTCCCAACATGATTGGCTGTCTAAACTTCCAATCTGCGAATCATGACTTAGAGTTCAAGGGCCAATGGCTGAGGCCCAAATCCTGAAATGTTCTGTGATTGGCTATCATGTATCGAATCAGAACATAGCAGCTTAGAATCCTTAGTCCAGACTCAAGCTCAGGCAAACACAGACCACTGAATACATAACACTCTCCATGCCCAGGCCATTTCCCAATAAGTTGCATAGGGATGAAAGTATCCTCATAAATTTGTCTAATCCAGGCATCCCCAAACTGCGGCCCTCCAGATGTTTTGGCCTACAACTCCCATGATCCCTAGCTAACAAGACCAGTGGTCGAGGAAGATGGGAATTGTAGTCCAAAACATCTGGAGGACCGAAGTTTGGGGATGCCTGGATTAGACAAATTCATGGAGGATAAAGCTATCAATGGCTACTAGTCACAATTGCTATGTTCCACTTCCACCGTCGGAGGCAACAAGATTCTGAACACCAGTTGCTGGGAATCAAAAGAGGAGAGTGTGCCAGTACTCTCAGGTCCTGCTTCTCATAGGCATCCGTTTGGCCACTGTGAGGACAGTGATGCTGGACTAGATGGGCACTTTGCCTGATCCAGCAGCCCCCACTCTTCTCACATTCTTAAAGCCTGAAGAAGGCTCATCTCCCCACCACACACCTTGAGCCTCAGGTACCTGAAGGCTTGCCCGTCATAATTTCCACTTGCCCACGTTTTTTGAACTGTAGAGAGCCATCCCCGAGTCTCCCCTACCATTGGAGGTGCTGTGGGTGACCACCAAGGAGATGACCTTTTCGGTGATGGCCGCATCACTGAATGCTCTCCTTGCAATGGATGCATTATCAATATCCAGCACATAGCCTTTCTAACAGAAACAATGATCCAGGAAACTAGCTCCTTGAGAGCTGACTCAGGAAGGTGGCCTGCCTGGGGAACTGGTATTCTGTGTCGGCTCCCAGAGCTCATAAAAAATAAAGTTCGTTCTACCATTATCTCAGCTCATAGTGAGTTTCTTCACAAACAGCAGAAGGCAGAAGCTTTTCTGGTGCTCAGGGCTGGGCAATGACTTGGAGAGAGCCAAGACCCAAGGGCAACCAATATCTGAAGACAAATTAGAAGTCGGGCACAAGACAGAACATTAGTCTCTCTCCTGCCTTGTGCCCGACTTCTAATTTCAGGCAAACGTTTTTGCTCAAGCAAAGCACTGCTAAGGCAGGAAGACCCACTCCTTCTCACCCAGCAGGAGTCCATCACCCATTTGGGTGGAGTCAGTCCGGAAGGTTCTTCCCTGTGAAGTTGTAATGATACAGCTCACAACAAGAGCCAGTGGTCAGTATTTCCTAGCAGACACTCATCCTGGTATCTTCTTTCCTGTGGCATATCCTTTTAACCCGCTGCCCAAGTTATCAGCTTTTTAACTTCTAGTGATCCGTTTTAATTGGATGCCGTTTTTGTGAAGTTGTTGTTGAAGCTTATTTCAGGGTGCTGCATGTGCTTTTAACATTTTATTATAAGCTGCCCTGGTAAGGGTGTTGTAGCAAGGGGGTATGCATGCAAATGGCAGGTGACAAACAATCCATGCGCAATAATAAACTGAGATGTTTGGTTTAGGTTTTGCTTGGTTTTTTAAAATGGTTTTCCTCCATCACTACCATCACATGCTCTGCAGCGTTTGGCTTTCCAACAGGGTGGATTTAACTCAAGCAATAATAACTTGCCCTGTTGTCATGACAACTGTGAAAGTTAGGCTCCTGATCAGAGAGCGGCAGTGTGTGCATGTCTCTCTGTGTGAAAGTTTGCCATGTTGCTAATTGTAGATCTGGTGAATATGTTTGGAGGTGTCACAGCATAATAAGTCAGGAATGTTACCAGTGCCGTGTTTATGTACAAGCTAAACAAGTTATAGTTTAGGGCCCCTCTTGGGCCCCCCCAAAAAAAAATTAAAGAAAAAAACCTGGATGTACATTTCCAAAATATAAGATAAAAAACAAATAAAATAAAACCCACATACAGCAACAGTTTTGTGTAGGCTCCTATGAGATCCATAAATTACCATATAGCATATATTCAACACAAAAAACAGCGACAATTTTTTGTTGACAATGGACAGCTGGACATATAAAGGGCCCCATTACCTTCAGTAGCTTAGGGGCCTCATCAAACCTAAACCCGGCCCTGAATGTTACTGATGACGATGATCAAGGTGACTGGAATGTGCAGAATGTTGAGTACATTCCATTTGTACAATGCTTTACTAATAGATGTGTGCAGCAGACACCACACAGAAGAAATGTACAGTAAAATGAACAACTGCATCAGGATTGCTTTGTGGTTTCATGTTGGTGGTGAGGGAAAAATAGGTATATATATATAAAAGATTCAGTAGATGCTAAGATCCAGGTTTGGGGCAAGTACTCTTTGGTGAGAGAACCTCTGCAGAGACTCAAAATCACAAAATATGCAGCAAAATAAAAAAATGGAAATGTAGGTTTTTAGTCCTTTAAAATATGCCCTTGTGAGTTCCAAAATAGTCTCCTCTTCTCCCAGCATAGGAAAAGTCCACATGTTTGACAAGTTAAAAATGGTTTGCTTACAAAGTTGAAAACCATTTACTTACAAACTCTCCCAAGGTCAGATTCATGTGCTTCTCAATACAGCAGTAAAAAAAAAAAAAAAAACCAGGCAGTGAAACTTTGCCTAGTTACCGTGGTGAAAGTTCCTAAATTATTGGTATAGGAACAGAAGAGAGGCTTGTTAGAGCCATGTGGTCTGAGCTTGGAGCAACCAGCTTGGAGCAACCAGATCAGACCTCTATGCATGCTGAGGTTCTCAGGTAGACAAAAGTGAACAAAGGGTGAACAATGGCTTTGACAACCCTTCCTCCAAGGTGAGAGGGAGTGACCTAGTTAAAGCTGGCAGGGCAGCTTACTCTGGACTTAGCTACATTAGTCAAAAAACAGAATTTTGAATGCATTATAAACATGCAGCACCAGTTGGTGCTGTAGAGAGCACAAAATTTTTTAATGCGACTTTACAAAGCATTTTTTCTTTTTGTTATAACAATTTAATTCATTACTTATTTATAGCATTTTTTTTCCTGTGTAGATCCACCCTCTGTGGCATTAACTTCTTTATGCATTAATTAGACTTAAGCATGTTGGTTATATGAGACTGGTTATCCCACATTTATCACAGCTCCATTGCAAGCCTTCCTACACACAGCATGGAGATCTAAAGTGGGTGTTTGAGTTAACGCACTTGGAGGTCTTCCTGCAGTCCACCCACACACTGTACCATTGGTCTTCCTGATTGTTGTCCGCCCAAGATCCCAAACTTCTTCCAGCTGCCCTTTGGCTCACCAACCACCACCCCCTCTCCATCACCTACCACTGCCAACAACAAGCCACATATCAGAGGTTATGACATACACATGATCCCCTCCACCCCCCCTACTTATGCAAGCAAAATGCGTCCTCACAAGTCAATGGCACATTCCAGCCACCCAAAAGCACTCTGGGGGTGTGTGGCTTTTGGAAGAGCATGTGATTGGCCTGGGAAGCATCCTGAGGACCAGGCAGAGAGGACAAAGAGGTTTTCTACTCCACATCTAGTTTGATGAAGCAGCTATGGGCAACTGAAAACCTGGGACACATTTTAGTGATATTTTGGTTGGACTATGAATGAAACATCATCTTTCTTCAGCTGAAGAGTGGGGTAAAAATGCTTTCGATAAATAACCAAAACTGCACCAGACTTGGATGATCATTAGCCCGAGAAGCAGTTAGACTTCTGAAAGCCCGACTGTTTTACAGAGTGGCAATGGTTTAGCTTTTTATCTTTCCCCCAACCTGCCCCAATTAGAGGATGATTCTCACCATGCTCTCGCTGAAGCCCGAAATCCAAGCGTTTTGCAGGTCACCCACGGATACTGGTTATGTAATGGGGGTGGATGGGAGGGGGGGTTCACTCTGCCTCCCACGCTGCTGAGATAATAAAGGCAAAAATAAAGACAACCTAGTGAAAAGCTGTGGCTGCGACCAGGTGAGCACAGATAGATTTTAAAATCCAAGGCAGGTAGGGGATGTGGGAGGTTTTGAGGGAACCAGTCCATTTCAGTTCCTCATCTCTTCCAATCTTAGGTTCAATTTCAATTTAGTTTGCATGTTAATCTGAATTTGGTTAATTCACACTTCTGCAATTCTATTTGGAGGTTTGGATAACCTGGGCTTGTTTCCATTGCAGACCTGATATATCTCCATTCTTCCATGTCCCAGAGTGTGCTTTCAAGTCTTTGTATTCATTTGCATCCTGCCTCCCCTGCTACTGTTATACCCCTGCCCAGGGATAAAACACTGCAAGAAAGCAATCTCGGTGCAATTCTGTGGACAGTTACATCAATGCCCCTGTTTAGTGTGGTGTCTCTACAAGGCCAGCTGCACATCGGTAAAACTCCACCCATGGTCCTACCTGCATTCACATCAAGACAGCTTTTTGGACTCACCTGTTCACCATCTTTCTTGCTTTACTGATCTGTTCCTTGCTGTATAAACCAGTCATTCTAAATTTGCACCTTTATCACTTCACCTCTGCACATTTTGTGCAAGCCCACCTCCTCTTTTAGGTGATGGGTTTCTTCTTTTCTGTCAATGCTTAGGTGGCTGCTTTTACCTGAAGGAGCATCTCCACCTCCATCATTCTGCCCAGACACTGAGGTCCAGGGCCGAGGGCCTTCTGCTAGTTCCCTCACTGCGAGAAGTGAGGTTACAGGGAACCAGGGCCTTCTTGGTAGTGGCACCCACCATGTGGAATGCCCTCCCACCAGATGTCCCACTAAAGTCCTATCTGACTTTAGGAAGATGTCTGAAGGCAGCCCTGTTTAGGGGAGTTTTTAATGTTTGATGCTGTATTGTGTTTTTAATATTCGGTTGGAAGCTGCCCAGAGCGGCCGGGGAAACCCATTCAGGTGGGTGGGGTATAAATAATAAAAGGATTATTATTACAGACCCTCCAGTGTCCCTATTTTCCAGGGACAGTCCTGGATTTGCAAAAGCTGTCCCAGTTTCTGATGTGATCCCATAATGTCCCACTTTCCGTTAGGATGTGCCTATTTCCATCAGATAAATCCTGGAGGGTATGGAGTTATCCAACCCCCAAGCCATCTGAAGGCAGTCCTGTATAGGGAAGGGTTTTTTAAAAAAAATTAAATGTTTTATTATGTTTTTATATATGTTGGAAGTCACTCAGAGTGGCTGGGGCAACCCTGTCAGGTGGGCAGGGTATGAAATTATTTTTATTGTGGAAAATGATGTCCCTATTTTAATCGGAGAAATGTTGGAGGGTGTGTTATTACTACTCATTGTAACAAGTAGAAGAATTAAACAGAAATGTTCGCTAGGTGGGCTAGGTGGGCTCAAACTACCATCCTTTTGGTTAATGGCTGACCACACAGCCCCACAGAGACATAATAATTGGAGACCAATTCTTATAATAATTGGAGAAATATTGGAGGGTATGGATATTTTTAATATTCTGTTGGGAGCTGCCCAGAGTGGCTGGGGATGTGCGGGGTATAAATATATTATTATTATTATTATTATTATTATTATTATTATTATTATTATTATTATGTCACTGAGACTAAGATTCTCTCAGGCCAGTGAGCCATTTCATGCAGCCAAGAATGCAAGCATTTATATTAATCTCTTTTAACCTCCTTTCCTGCCCTTCGGGAATTACTCTGTCCGCTTTGTGTTGCTGTGCTGTGTCTTCTCCATTCTGCTACCATTCCTCTGCTTCCCACCCCACCATCATGGGTGGCCTGTTGCCAGCTGTTGGTGCTGCCCCCGTCTCTATGGGAACCAGCACAGAATATGCTCCCACCATTGATCTAAGCACCCACGTTCACGTTCACCTCCTGCATTTCATTGACCCACATTTCCAGCAGATGCAAGTTCATCCTTCGCCACCCCAACCCACCTGCAGGATGCAGAATTCGGCAGGGCTGGCCTGTGCTAATTCCAAGCAGCAAATTGTTATGTCAGAGCTTCCTTGGTGTTCATTCCCCGGAGCATGTTTGTAGATGAGCTAAGACCCGTAAAGCGGAAACAATTGATCCAAAGCGAGCGAGGTGCAATGTAGACCTGTCAGAATCAATAGGACTAAGAAATCACTTGTTTAAACGGGGATTATTATGAGGGATATACCAACCGATGAAACAACCCTTTATTGATTAACCAACTACCTTTCAACCAACTAATGGAGTAATCCAGTGCTTTTCAGATGAGTGGATTCTCCACATTGTCTTTGTTTAGCAAAACCACTTCCGCATCCCACGGAGGTGGTGTTGTGGGCTTGCCCCGACTGAACTGTCACGATGGGGGCTGAGAGCTCAGCCCCCTCGCGAGGTGGGAGATCCCGCCTCCGTCAGACCCGGGCCGACCAATAGGGTCGGCCGGGCTTCCCCTCCTTTAAGCAAGCCGGAGGCGGGAACTGAGCCTCTTCTTCCTCGGCTCCCAGCCAGATCGGATCTCCCGCCCACCCACCCTTTAGGCTAGGCAGGTTAGGCCGACGCTGCTATGGACTATGGTTGGTCGCCTTGGTTGGCCGGGGGGCCTGGTAGGACTTTTTCCACTTGGACTAGCCAAACTGGTTTTTTCGCCTACCTCATAGCAATTCGTCACAACTTGGTTTTGCGGTTAGGCATTGGAAATTTGCATAAAAAAAGAAGGGGGGCAGATTGCATCATCCTCTGCCCAGAAATTGGAGAAGTAATTCCGTTAAAGGGGTTCCGGGGGCGGTAGCTTTGTCCTGGGCCTGCGGAGGTCAGGGCCTTATGGCACACACCCCCAACGGTGGCCACAGGAGGTGTCCCAGTAGATGTACATCACTGGGCTCCTTTCTGGTGGTTAATTTCTCCCAGACTGTAACACACGGGTTACAGTCGGATATAGCCGGTTAGGTTCCAATGCCTAAGCCAATACCGCTCAACATTCGAAACCAATAAAGTTGTGGCCTTTTCACCCACTTAAAACCAATTCATTGTGTCTTGTGTCTTATTTCACGGGGAGGGACATTGCCACACAATGCCGGACTTTGCTCTCCAGCTCCTTAATTCAACGAAAGGAAGGGAGGAAGAATTTGTTCGGTCTACTTTCAGCAGCGGACTAACCCAATTTGACATTCCCGAACTTGCCTGTGGATCGGTATGCAAACCACGGGCTGGATTGCACACTTCTCCAGATTCCGCAAAGCGGTTTCAGTCCCAAATGCAGTGCATGTAAATCAGAAAAGATCCATATCAGATGTGTGCTTTAAATGGTGAGCTGATCCCTGCAAGGAGTTTTCTACCATCTGATAGATATACTGTTATCAAAATAATAAAGATTCTGTAATGCAAGGGGGTTGGGGAACCTGTGAACTTCCAGATATTGCTGATCTGCACCCCCATTGTTATGTACTGAGCTGAATCCTAGAACAATAGGATTCAGAATCAGCGGGAGCTACCCAATCCAACTCCAGGTGGAAGTGAATCCGCAACCTGATTGGCCTGCTGGAGCAGCCAATCAGGCGGCTGGCAGAAGCGAATCTGCTACCTGATTGGCCTGTAGGAGCAGCCAATCAGGCTGCAGGCAGAAGTCAATCCACAGTATAATTGGCCCACAGGTGTAGCCCTGAAGTAGCCAATCACGCAAGGCCCATTGTGTAAATAATGTATATAAGCAGATGGTTTTGGGAAAAGAGCCATTCTTCTTCTCCTCTTCTCCTTGATGACTATGAGCTGAATAAAGAGCATGAAATTCACTCTCGACTCCGAGTACATTTCACTGGCGACGAAGGTGGGATCCTGCTGAGCTGACCGCCACAAACGCACTGCACCGCAGCACCGCCACCTGCTGCACCGCTGCATCGCACTGTGCATCCAGGCTTCAGCTCCAGGACCCAAGGAACCCAGAATGGCAACCGACAGCAGCTTCTCGCCATTCAAACCAGCATCAGGAGACTGGGAAGGGTACGCCGCCCGTTTCAACTTCCTCCTGCAAGCGAAAGAAGTCACCAACGATGCCATGAAGAGGGCGACATTCTTCAGCGTCTGTGGAGAGGAGACGTTTGAAATCGCCCGGGCTCTCCTTGCACCTAGAGATGTCGCTACCGTCTCTTACAAAACAATAATGGAACGGCTGAAGGAGCACTTCTCACCACAGCCCTCGGTGGTAGCTTGCCGAAATGCCTTCTACGCAAAGCGGCAAGCCCCGGGGGAAACCATAACTGGGTTTGTGACCTCCCTCCGCCAAGCCGCCCGGCTATGCAACTTCTCAGAGTTGGAGAACATGCTTCGTGACCGCCTCGTCGGTGGCCTGAGGGACGAGATGTTGCAACGACGCCTCTACGCCAAAAAAGACCTCACGTTCCAGATTGCTCTGGAGGAAGCCCTGGCAACCGAAGCCGCCGAGAGGTCAACGCAAGAGGCACGACCGGCCCCGCCATCCCAACCGAGGGTCTACCACGAAGACCTCACCGACGAATCCGAATCTGACAGGGAGGAAGTACACCGAGTACAGCGGCGCACTCAAGCAGCACACACACCACAGCAGCCTCGACGAGAAGGAGGGAACTGTGCAAGCTGCGGGGAGAACCACGAGAGGAGGACCTGTCGTTTCCGCAACGCAGAGTGCAGGCAGTGCAGAAAATTGGGACACATCGCCCGGGTGTGTCGGGCTCGACTCACCCGTCGACAAGCATCAGATGACCGACCCAGGAGCCCCAGGTCACACGGCACCATGCACCAAGGCAACTCGACGGAGATCACGGACTACCAGGTATTCCAGTTGCCCCATCCCAGCACAGAGAAAATTTATATAGAGGTACAGATAGAGGGAGCCCCATGCCGCATGGAGCTGGACACGGGTTCAACTCTATCCATAATCTCGGCCCGAACATTAAGGGAACTGTGCCCTAATGGGGGTCCCAAACTAAGGCCGGCCCCATTCACCCTCCGGGACTTCCAGAAACGTAAGGTCCCTACAATGGGGGTGGGGACCTTCAGGGTGCAATATCGAGGGCGAAAGCAACAATTGGACTTGCTGGTAGTTAAGGGCCCCTACGTTAGCTTACTGGGACTGGCATGGTTTGGACCTCTGGGGCTAGCCGTTACCGGGGTGAACCGCACTAGCTTACAAGTGGACGTGGACGCCATATGCAAAGAGTTTCCAGGGGTTTTCGATGGGGCATTGGGACGATATACAGGACCCCCCATTGCCCTACAGCTAGACCCCGCTGTACGACCCATCAGGCACAAGGCCCGCCGGGTCCCGTTCGCCCTGAAACCCCGCATAGACGAGGAATTGGACCGGCTCGTGGAGCAAGGAGTACTGGAGCCGGTGCCCAACGCCCCCTGGGAAACTCCAATTGTCACACCCGTCAAGCCTAACGGTTCGGTCCGCATCTGTGCAGACTACAAATGCACCATAAACAAGGCTCTCACGGCCCATGCATACCCAGTGCCAGTGGTCAGCCATGTCCTCGCCACCCTGGCTGGGTCAAAAATCTTTGGCAAACTGGACTTGGCCCAAGCGTATCAACAGTTGCCTGTGGACGAAGCCACAGCAGAGGCTCAGACGATTGTGACGCACAGAGGGGCATTCAGAGTAAAGCGGCTGCAATTTGGCGTTAGCGTGGCACCAGGCATATTCCAGAATCTAATGGACTCTCTCCTTAAAGGGATTCCTGGCGTCACCCCTTTCTTCGATGATGTACTGATCGCCGGGCCCACACCAGAGGAATTTGAGGACCGCCTCCGCTCCGTCCTGCACCGTTTCCAGACGGCGGGCCTCAAGGTGAAGCGGGAAAAGTGTTTACTGGGAGTGCCGCAGGTGGACTTTCTGGGATTTAAGGTGGACGCAGAAGGGGTCCATCCAACCGGTGACAAGGTGCGGGCCATTTGTGAGGCCCCAGCGCCCAAGAGCAAGCCCGAACTTCAGTCATTCTTGGGACTATTGAACTTTTACCATGCCTTCCTTCCCCATAAGGCAGCGGTAGCGGAGCCCCTACACAGACTCCTAGATAAAAGGGCCCCTTGGGTGTGGGGCCAGCGACAAAGGGCCGCATTCCAGGCAGTCAAGGACTTGCTCGTCTCGAACTCGGTCTTGGCACACTTCGACGAGAGGCTGCCAGTGGTGCTGGCATGCGACGCCTCTCCCTATGGCATCGGCGCTGTCCTGGGACACCAACTCCCGGATGGAAGAGAGGTGCCGGTGGCATACTTCTCCCAGACGCTTGCTGCAGCCGAACGAAACTACTCACAGATTGACAAGGAGGGTCTGGCAATCGTGAAGGGCGTAAAAAAATTCCATGATTTCTTGTACGGGCGGCCCTTTACCATAGTGACTGACCACAAGCCGTTGCTTGGCCTGTTTGCCCCCGAGAAGCAGACCCCCCAAGTGTTGTCTCCACGTGTCCTCAGGTGGTCAATTTTCCTTGCCGGCTACCAGTATGCACTAATCCACCGCCCTGGGAAGGCGATGGGCCACGCAGACGCCCTCAGCAGGCTACCACTACCAGAAACAGGCCCCGACCCAGCGCCTGCGCAAGAGGTTATGACCCTGGAGCTGCTTCCCGACCGACCCATTCAGGCACAAGAAGTTGCGCACCATTCCACAAAAGATAGGGTCATCTCCCGGGTCCTGGACTGGGTGTGGCGAGGATGGCCCAGCAGCAGCCCCGGGCCAGAATTCGCTGGCTACACAAACCGCAAACATGAACTGTCGGCCCACAAGGGGTGCCTGTTATGGGGAAGCAGGGTTGTTGTTCCCCAGCCCCTCCGCAAAAGGGTCCTCACAGCCCTACACGAGACACACCCAGGGGTAGTGAGGATGAAGGCCCTTGCCAGGAGTTATGTGTGGTGGCCGGGGATTGACAGAGAGATAGAGGCCTGGGTCCAACACTGCCAGACCTGCCAAGAATCCCGCCCGGATCCCCCAAGGGCCCCAGTCCAGCCCTGGGAGTCCGCCCGACATCCATGGTCACGCTTGCACGTGGACTTCGCTGGCCCCTTCCAGGGAAAAACATTCTTCATAGTGGTGGATTCCTACACCAAATGGCTGGAGGTCGCACTGGTACCGTCCACTTCTACGGCGGCAGCCATCCGGGTACTACGTAAGCTTTTTGCAACCCACGGGCTCCCTGACACCCTCGTCTCGGACAATGGAACCGCATTCACGTCAGAGGAGTTCCAGACCTTCACAGCGCAGAACGCCATCCGCCACATCCGCTCAGCACCATTCCACCCTGCCACCAATGGCCAAGCGGAGCGCATGGTGCGGACCACCAAGGACAGCCTCCGCCGCATGACACAAGGGGACTGGGAATACCGCCTTGCCGCATTTCTTCTAGCACAGCACAGCACCCCAAGCACAACGACGGGCCGGAGCCCAGCTGAACTACTAATGGGCCGGCGCCTTGCAACTAGACTGGACCGACTTCACCCCGACAGAGCTCAGGATGAGGTAGTGGTGGGGAAAGGCAGGAACCCCCGGACATTTGTGGCCCAGGACGCAGTGTACGCAAAGAATTTTGGGGCAGGCCCAGCATGGGTACCCGCCACAGTCACCAAGGTGACCGGTCCCGTGTCGTACGAGGTACTAACGGAAGGGGGGCAATGTTGGCGCCGCCACTGCGACCAGCTACGGCGACGATTCCCAGGAGGAACCCGGGAGGAGAGCGGGACAGAGGGGTCCCAAGGGGACAGCAGGGCAGTGAGGCCTGTAGAGCGAGAGGGGTGGGCAGGGGAAGCAGAAGCAGTAGGCACAGAGGGGCGCCCCGAGGCTGGAAGGACACCGGAACCAGAGCCACAACCTAGTGGTTCAGTGGCGCCAGACCAGACAGCCCCGGCACAGCCAGCAGCCTCGGAACACGAGCCAGAACCAGAACCCCTGACCAAGGAACACCCCAGGCCACAACGCACACGGAGGCGGCCAGCAGACCTTGGGGACTACGAATGCAACTTCCCGGGCAGGACTGGAACTTAGAGGGGAGGGGTGTTATGTACTGAGCTGAATCCTAGAACAATAGGATTCAGAATCAGCGGGAGCTACCCAATCCAACTCCAGGTGGAAGTGAATCCGCAACCTGATTGGCCTGCTGGAGCAGCCAATCAGGCGGCTGGCAGAAGCGAATCTGCTACCTGATTGGCCTGTAGGAGCAGCCAATCAGGCTGCAGGCAGAAGTCAATCCACAGTATAATTGGCCCACAGGTGTAGCCCTGAAGTAGCCAATCACGCAAGGCCCATTGTGTAAATAATGTATATAAGCAGATGGTTTTGGGAAAAGAGCCATTCTTCTTCTCCTCTTCTCCTTGATGACTATGAGCTGAATAAAGAGCATGAAATTCACTCTCGACTCCGAGTACATTTCACCCATCTTCCCCAACCATTGGCAGGGCTGTCTGGGACTGGTAGGAATTGGGAGTCCCATAACATCTGGAGGATGTGTGGATATCTCACCATCAACATCCCATACTTGGCCCCCCTACAATTGTCACTGCAGGGGCGACTGAAGGCCAATATTGCCCTGAGATGAGTGAAGAAGATGCATTAACAGCCTTTTCTAAACAAACCAGTTGTCTTTTGCATTTTATTCTAACTATTTTTTTTAAAAGGGATACTTGTTGTTGCAATAATTGTATGTGAACAGCTTTGTGAGGCCTGCTTGAAAAGCAGTATACTGTAAATAAATAATAAAAATAATTCAACTTTCTCCTTTTTCCAGGTTTAAGTTCCGTTCTCCACGTTTCCACATAAGTTTGTGTGTGAGTTTTTTTTAAAAAAAAGTTTTCATGTTGTCCTTTTGTTGCAAATGTCTCCTAATCTACCAATTTTTAGCAAAGCAATTTCCCCAAATCAAATCTCGATCCAAAATAAAAAAAATTCCTTCCGGTAGCACCTTAGAAACCAACATGAAGGTCGATGACCAACACTAAAGAAGCAAAATAAGAAGCATATAGAATAACAACATCCAAATGTGTACAGTGAGGTTTATATGAAAATAAAAGTAGCGTGAAGTAAAATAAAATGGGCACCAACAATTTAAAAGTTGTGATTACGGCAGGAACTCCAAAGAGGAAAATTTCAAAATATTTGGGGTCAGGTTTTGCTTGCTGCAGCAGAGAAATTGGCCTCACTGAGAGCGATAGATGTATTTTGATCTGAGAGTCGTTTTCTACTGTTTGTTTGCTGTTTATGGTTTCGTTCTCCAGTAGTTGGTGTTTTTTTGTTTTTTGTTTTTTGTTTTTGCACCCATGTACACACACACACACACACGGTCATGTGCACACATACATCCCACTGCAATCCACTGTCCAACCCACTCACCATCTGCAGCTTTCCTAACACACAAGCAATTTCTCACTCTCCCACCCCCTGCTTTTTGCTACAGCCTCTCCTAAGTGCTGACAAGCCCCACCTCTGCCAATCTTCAGTTGACAAAGCATCCGAGCATCTAAACAACAACACTAATGAGCTGATATAGATCACTGCTGTTTTCATCTTCTCATGCCCAGAAGCAGGAGGAAGAGAAGGGCTGGGGGTGGCACTGAGGCTTGTTATCTCCCAATGGGCTCTAACACGGATTTGAAAATTTGAGCTTTTGTCTCTCTCCCTCTCTTTTGATCTCTCTTTCATTTCTGGCCTTCATAGTTCCAGGGAAACATGTTTGTGCGGAGGAAAATGTGATTACACCACATTTCCACCTGGCCCTTGGCTGGTAGCTATTCTATGATCCTGCTTATGGACTGTGTCTCTCCCCCCCCCCCCAGCTCTATCCCTGTGGAATGGGACACCCTGGGTTGCTTGGGTGTTGAACTCATGGAGTTGGTTTGCAGTGGCTTATGTCCTGGCCCTTGCTGCTGGACAAAGAACTTGAACTCCCAGCTTTGTTCCCGCCAAAGGTTTCGATGCGTAAATTAGAGGGGTACACAGGCAAGACTCAGGTGTTGAGTTGTAGCAGATTCAAAAGTTGCGTAAGACGCCAAGCAGAAGCTAAAAGGATGATCCAACAAGCGACTCTCCCCACCTCCTTTTTGGAGAGTGGCATGGGCATGGCTCTTACTGTGGTCAGTGGCCAGAGTCACAGGATGGGGCAAGTGAGCAGGCACTCCTTCCAGTGGGCTGAGTCTATGACGTTTTGTTCATGGCAGTGTCGGCCCCAGCTCACCATCCGATTTACTCTCAGCCACCTCCCCTGGAGAAGGAGGCTCCTCACTAACAGATGGTGGTGCCTCATTGGCAAGAGGTGGTGCTGGGGTTGTCCAATGTCACTCATCTGCCATCCCAGTTAGTCCCTCACCTGCATCCAGCTCTGCATTCCTTAGACCACTGGCCTGCTCCTCTGGGTCAGAGGTCCTGATTCCACCTCCCACCTCCCACTAGGACCTTCTGCAGGATCACCTAGCTCCAACTCTCTGAGCTCTTCCTAGTCCTCCTCAAGAGCCAACCATCGCCTCTATGCCATCTCCACAGGACTCATGACAGGTGGTAAGTATTGCGAGAGCTGCTGTTGCACTTGGGTCCTGCTTGTGGTCTTCCCATTGCGGCATCTGGTTGTCCACTGTGAGAATAAGATGATGGACTAGATGTAGCAACCAGGCTCCTCATACATCCTCAGGTTACAGTGCGCCAGCAGGACCGAGTCACTATTTTCTCCAACTAAATGATTTGGCTATTACTTCTAATAATGATTGCATTCTCCTTTCAGTAGAAGGGAGATGCAATCTTGTCCTCTCTGTTACAGCTCAGTGGTGGGGCACCTGCTTTGGTCCCCAAGTTCAGCCCTTGGGTTCAGACATTCAGTAGGGATGCGCTTGTCAAGGCGCGGATTCTCGTTCATACAATCACTGCCTGAGCCCCTTGCCTATTCCTACATCACTGATGGTTCTACACCAGGCATCCCCAAACTGCGGCCCTCCAGATGTTTTGGGCTACAACTCCCATGATCCCTAGCTAACAGGACCAGTGGTCGGGGAAGATGAGAATTGTAGTCCAAAACAACTGGAGGGCCGAAGTTTGGGGATGCCTGTTCTACACCACCTGCTAGACTAATCCTCTTTGCCAAAACTTATCCTCCACGGAGCTGAAAGCCAAGGAGGTGTTTGTTCCATGGGTTCCACTAGTCCTACCATCTGTTACTGATGGTTCAAAATATACCTTGGCAGCTGTAGGGTGTGGCAAGGCAGGCTGTGCATGATGCTTTCGTGTTTATGCACATGCAGTGACACAAGATGCACCCTCCCTTGGGCTGGAGAAAGAATTTGTCTGGAGGCGGCAATGCTTTTGAATACCAGTTGGTAGAAGCCACAGGAGGGGAGAGTTTCTCTTGTGCTCTGGTCCTGCTTGAGGGTTTCCTACGCGCATCTGTTTGGCCACTGTGAGAACAGGATGCTGGACTAGATGGGCCATTGGCCTGACCCAGCTGCAGGGCTCCCCCAATGTTCTTATGTCGGCTTTTCACAGTGGTCTGGCCCGGTGCACCTGAACCTGTTTGCTGATTAACTCCTGATCAGATCACACACTCACCCGGGTTATACAAAGCCATTTCAGTGCATGAAAAATGTGCAAAAAAACCAAACCCCTTACACATCTATGAAAGCCTTATTATACGGGGAAAGTACTGAAAAACATTGAGAAATGTGAATTTTACATAAAAGTGTGTATTTTGCATAAAAAGTTTGCACACAAGGGTGCCAGCTTGAATAAAATATTTGGGGGGTGCCTTACATAGTTGATCATAGGATGTGGCAGACACACACCGTTTGGGTGGCATAGCCCATGAACTTTTTGGTGGGGGCAACTCCCTCAAATATTTTATGAGGGGGCCAAAGGGATCTTGACCTCTAGGAGTCGCTCCTGTGTTCATACATAATGTGTACACTTTAAATGCAGGTTTTTTTTGGGGGGGTTGTTTGTGCATTCCTTCAAAACAAAAATCTGCACAGAATGGGATGGAACGGAAGCTAGGATTCTCTGCCAGAGAAACTGAAGTGGGATGGAATCTAATTTACCTCACACAGCTTCTATGAAAGGGCTCGGGGGCCAAATGTGGCCCTCCAGGTCTTTCAACTTGGCCCTTTGAAATGTCCTTAGGCCCTGTCCCTTACCGCCCCTGCTCTGTGCCCCCTTGAAACCTTACAAAGGTAAGAGTCACATTCATGGCTCTGCCTCTGGCCTCACCCACCCACTGCTGACGCATGGTCCCTAGAAGGTTCTCCACGAGGGAATGTGGCCCCTGCAATGAAATCGTTTCCTCACCCTTATTCCACAGAGCCTCACTGAAGAACTGTAGCTTCGTGGCAGGCCATGGCTGTTGAATGCCGAAGGGGCCCAGGTTCAATGCCTGGCATTTCCACATCCCCTGCCCGAACCTCTAGAGAGCCGCTGACAGTCAGTGTAGGCAATACTAAGCTGAACTGGGACCGTGCTGCTCAGTTTTGAGCTTCCCATTGAGGCACCTCATTGGCCATTGTGATATTAGGATGCTGTCTAGATCTACAAGGACTTGCCTGATGTTTCCCCTCATATGCCCTAACTCTAACAAAAAATGCAATTTGATACTTGAGGGACCTGCCTAGGCTTCCCTTCAAGGTTCTGAAAACATGTGAACCCTAGTCTCCAAAGAAATGTATTGACAAAAGAAATGTAACCACCTCTCCGCCCCCCCATCCTCGGATTTTGCTTCAAACAAAAGGTGTGTCACACGGAGAAAGGGAACAAAAGGAAAACAGACGCCAAGGCGTGTGAAGCGAGGTGTTTTGTTGTTTAATTGGTCCCTGTGGGAAAGTGTTTTCCGATCTCCTCACTGTTCCCTCAGGGACTAGGCCAGAGCACCTTCCCAAAGAGGCACAGTGTGTTTCAGTAGACCCATTTCATACAAAATGGCTGCTGAGCGGCGTCGGCTTGAAACTGAACCCCAGCTAGCGATCTATAAGGGCTGTTGTCCTTGGACCAGTGGAAGTTTCTGAGGCATCTTCAAGGGAAGCCCCGTGGGCAGCTGATTGCAACAATCTAGTCTGAAATTTGCCACAGCATGGAATACTGTGGCCAAGTCATCTTTGCCCCAATGCGACTGTAGCTGGCAAACCAGTCAGAGCAGGAAGTAGTGAGACCACCTGGGTCTCAAGAGACAATACTGAACCCATGAGAAACCCCAAGCTGCAGATCTGCTCCTTCCAGAGGAGTGTGAACCCATCCAGAACAGGCTGTCTTTCCACTGGACTCAAAAACTTGGAACACATAACACCTCTGCCTTTTCAGGAGATCATAGTTGTTAAACTGTTTTAAAAATGTCTTCAGAATGTTTGATCATTGCAGTTTCTACCACCCTGACCTCCTTCTGGAAGAAGGGAGGGATGTTGAATCAAATAAATCATACAGCTAGACTGGTGACTGGGAGCGGTCGCCGAGACCACATAACACAGGTCCTGAGAGACCTACATTGGCTCCCAGTACGTTTCCAAGCACAATTCAAAGTGTTGGTGCTGACCTTTAAAGCCCTAAATGGCCTCGGTCCAGTATACCTGAAGGAGCATCTCCACCCCTATTGTTCTGCCCGGACACTGAGGTCCAGCGCCGAGGGCCTTCTGGCGGTTCCCTCGCTACGAGAAGCCAAGTTACAGGGAACCAGGCAGAGGGCCTTCTCGGTAGTGGCACCCACTCTGTGGAATGCCCTCCCACCAGAGGTCAAAGAGAGCAACAATTACCAGACCTTTAGAAGGCATCTCAAGGCAGCCCTGTTTAGGGAAGCTTTTAATGTTTGATGGATTTCTTTATTTTAATATTTTGTTGGAAGCCGCCCAGAGTGGCTGGGGGAGCCCGGCCAGATGGGCGGGGTATAAGTAATAAATTATTATTATTATTATTATTATTACTAATAATACTACTACTACTAATAATAATAGGGCTGTATCTAAGTTCTACTCCAAGAAGATCCATTGAAATTTATGAGCCTAAGTTAGTCACGACAACATTTTAGTGGATCCACTCTGAGCATGACTAACTTCGGATGCAAAATAGAAGCTTGGTTAATTCTTAGTGCCCTGCAGAGAAAGAGGGGGCACTTAATTTGCAGCTCCAGAATGAAGCAGAGAAATTCAGATGCAGGGGATTTCAGGAGTCCCTGCTCAGATACCAATGTATGACTCAGCACAACATCCCAGCATGGAATGCCTTGAGGTTTGTGTGTTTGAGGAGCTCCCCTGTCAAGCCCCACACATAGTGGCTGCTTTCCGGCACTTTCCGGCCTCCCGCTTCAGAGTTCAGGACCCCCCCCCTCCAGGAAGCTCAGTCCCTTTGATTTAGGGATGGACAACACAGCTTTGATTATCCTAATTCCCTTCATCCTTACAGCACTGCAATGTTTTTTTTTCCCCCCAGGGCAGGAGGGAGAGAGAGGAGAAGCCTGCAGTGTGATAATTGCAATTGCAGGCACAGCTCGCCAAAACCCACAGGAGAAAGCCTTTGTAGGAAAATGGCGAGCATTAAACACTCAACCAGAAATAATGAGAATTGCAGATAGCAGGGGAAAAGTGGGGGGTGGGTGGGTGCTAACGGCTCGTGATAACAAGATGGGCGCAATGTTTATCAAACAGCCGGATAGCTCAGTCGGTACAGCAAAAGATTCTTAATCTCGGGGTTGTAGGTTCGAGCCCCAAATTGGGCACAACATTCCTGCATTGCAGGGGTTGCACTAAATGCCCCCCCCCCTCCTGGCACCTCCTGGCACTCAACAATTCTATGAGCTGCGGGTGTCATGAAATGCACCCTTTCCCCTCTGCAGTGCCCTTTCTGGCTTTCTGATTTGTTTGTGCCAAATCTTAGCACAATGCTGAGTTTTCCACTTCTGGGACTGAGGCAGGGCCTAGTGGGTAGAGCCAGTGGGTTGGGAAAGCAAAGAAATGGTTAGAGGGCAGCGGGGAAAACATAGCAAGCCACATTATCCTGAGACCAAGTTGTAGCGTTACGAGAGAGGGAGAAAAACTTTTCTTGATCCACTTTCTGCACGAAATGCGTGATTTTTATAAGCTTCTATCCTGTCACCTCCTACTTGCCTTTTCTGTAAACTAAAAAGTCTCAGTTGCTGCAACCTTTCCTGCTAGAAGAGGTGAGCAATATTCCGAAAATAAGAGAAGATTGTTATGTCACATATACCTCCCAACCACCCCCATTTACTGGTGGGGAGGGTGGGGCTCCTTGTTTTCTAATCACTATCCTAATTTTTGCCTTCTGGGGATTATTTTTCTTTTAAAAAAGTTATTCTGCAGAGTTCAGCCCACTGACAATTAAACGTCTCACGTGGTAGTGACTAAAGAAGGCATATTAGCCTTCTTCAGCTGTCCCTCCATATGTTCATGAAATATAGAAATATAGAAAGGGTGTGTGATCACTCCTGCTGGGTTTCCACCTCTGCAAATAATGGGATAATGGCTCCTATGCATTAACAGCTACACATTCCCAGAGGCCCCCTTGACACCTTATAGGTGCAATTGCAAGTGACATGCTTTTTTTAAAAAAAAAAAAAGCTTGTGATTCGTAAAACATTCTCTCAAGATCTTGTGGACACTGGCTTTTGAATCAATTGCTCCCAGCTAGGGATTCAGGGATAGAGTTGGTTTTCTTGGTATTTTAACGAGAACCCTACCTAATTTGCGTTTCTTGAACCGACGACTCAGACTGGAGCGCTGATATCTTTTCAAATCTCCTCTTCTCTGAATTTTGTGATGCCGTTCTCCAAACAGATAACGTTTGCAAAAATGCATCTATTGGGGGAAAGTGTGCAGAAAAATGCTAATGTTTCTGTATGTTTATAAACCAAACGGATACGGCAAGAAAGTCTACTTGACCAGCTGGATCATCAGCACACTGGTGGTCAGAAGGAGTTCTCAGAACACAATGCGAAATCCTTGACCAGCTCCCTCAAGGACCAAATTTCCAGTAGATCCAGGATGGGGAACCTGTGGCCCTGGAGATGCTGGAAACTACAGCTCCCAAAATTCCTGAGCATCGGCTGTGCTGGCCTGGTTAAAGTTAGAGTCCCACAGCATCTGCAGGGTACCACATTGGAACATAGCAATAGACCCAGTTGCCATTGTTAGCTTCATGAACTGGTTGCAGCTGCAGTGAGTGAAACGCCAGACCATGGAGTGCCTTACAATCAGTGCACAATCTGGATGAGCCCTAGAGACAGGCCCTACCATGAGGCAAAGCGAGGTGGCTGCCTCAGACAGCAAATTCCGGGGGGGGGGGGAGGCTAGCAAGGTGCGTCATATAGCAGCCCTAGCATGGCCGGTGCAGAAATGAGGTGGCGTGAGGTGACCCAACTTGGGTGGCTAGTTCCATGCGTGAGTGGGGTTAGATCGCAATCTGGACTCAGATTTGGGTAAGCTGAAGACACCGCCAAGGATGGAAAGAGCAGCAGCAGCACCTCACTGAACACTCCCTTTCCTCCCTCGCCAGAAAGGGATGCTCCTTCAGATCAGCTGCATTGTAGAGGGCCTCCCTCCACCCTGGCAAGGATCAGTGGTACATACACCCTCCAACTGATGAAAATAGGGATGTCCTATTTAACAACAAAGGGACATGGGTGGCGCTGTGGTCTAAACCACAGAGCCTAGGGCTTGCCGATCAGAAGGTCAGCAGTTTGAATCCCTGCGATGGGGTGAGCTCCCGTTGTTTGGTCCCTGCTCCTGCCCACCTCTCAGTTCGAAAGCACATCAAAGTGCAAGTAGATAAATAGGTACCGCTCCAGTGGGAAGGTAAACGGAGTTTCTGTGTGCTGCTCTGGTTCACCAGAAGCGGGTTAGTCATGCTGGCCACATGACCCGGAAGCTGTACGCCGGCTCCCTCAGCCAGTAAAGCAAGATCTTGAAAGATCTACATTGGCTTCCAGTATGTTTATGAGCACAATTCAAAGTGTTGGTGCTGACCTTTAAAGCCCTAAACGGCCTCGGTCCAGTATACCTGAAGGAGCATCTCCACCCCCATCGTTCTGCCCGGACACTGAGGTCCAGCACCGATGGCCTTCTGGCAGTTCCCTCGCTACGAGAAGCCAAGTTACAGGGAACCATGCAGAGGGCCTTCTCGGTAGTGGCACCCGCCCTGTGGAATGCCCTCCCACCAGAGATGGTCAAAGAGAACAACAATTACCAGACCTTTAGAAGGCATCTCAAGGCAGCCCTGTTTAGGGAGGCTTTTAATGTTTAATAGATTATTTTAATTCATTTTTCTGTTGGAAGCTGCCCAGAGTGGCTGGGGAAACCCCGCCAGATAGGCGGGGTATATATTATTATTATTATTATTATTATTATTATTATTATTATTATTATTATTATTATTATTATTTGATGAGCACTACAACCCCAGAGTCGTCCGCGACTGGACCTAACAGTCAGGGGTCCCTTTACCTTTACAATTTAACAACAACAGCAGCATTTTATCATTTATACCCTGCCCATCGGACTGGGTTGCCCCAGCCACTCTGGGCAGCTTCCAACATATATAAAAAACATAACAAAACATTAAACATTAAAATAAAACTTCTCTATGCAGGGCTGCCTTCAGATGTCTTCTAAAGGTTGTGTAGTTACTTATCTCCTTGACTTGGTGGGGTCACATAACTCCATATCCTCCAGCATTTCTCTGATCTTGTGCCCCTGGCAGAACCGTCCAGATTGTGCCCCCCTAGCCACGGACAAATTAGCTCTTCTTTCTGCGTCTCTTCCAACCCCTCCACCCATTCAATTCACCCTCTATTAAAAACCTTTTTCTTATGAGGTTAAATATCAATATTTTTTATTTATAGACATGTTCATGGACATATTTTTAAGCCGATTTTGCGCCCGACCCCCTCGCCTGCGCCCCTGGCAGGGGCCCACCTCACCACCCTCTAGCTACAGTCTTGGTCCTAAGGAAAAACAGGACATTCCGGGACCAAATCAGAAACTGGGACAGCTTCTGTAAATCTGGGACTGTCCCTGGAAAATAGGGGCCCTTGGAGGGTATTCTTGTCTCAGGTACCCAAAGGTCTTGGCCAGGGGCCTTGGCTAGCGGCGTCCACTCTCCACTCAGAGTTTTAACTTCCAGGACAAAGGAGGTGAATAGGAAGGCAACATGTTTTTTAACAAGTCCCCCTCCCCACCTCCACATAGGGGCAAAACCAGGATGGTGATTTACCAGAGACCGGGAAATCAGGACTGTCCCAGGTCAATAGGGACAGCAGGAACACATGGAATCCCTATTTCAACATGTAATTCTTGCTTTGGTCCTAGCGGTTGCCTGGGCAACGAGAAAGGCATCCGAGCTCGTTAAGGATGGAGCCTGGCTGCACAGCTCCCCCTAGCGACTTTGCCAGGGATGCAAGAGAGCGGCGGTAAGCGGTCCCCAGCCTTGCCCCTTAGGCCTGCAACATATGGATGGGCTTGTCCTCCTGGGATGTTCTTTCTGAGCAAAAAGGCCCTCTTGTTTTGCGGGATGAAAAGGAGCTGGAGCTCGGAGACCTGTGTGGGGAGAGGAGTTAGAAGGAGAGAGCTGAGATGGGTTTGTCGAAGAGGGCTCAGATGTGAGCAGTGGGGTGGGGTGGGGGGTAAGTTCCCTGCTGGATCCTCCTAAGAGCAGAAGAATGTCAGAAGATTCATGCTGGATCAGGCCAACAGCCCATCTTAGTCCAGCATCCTGCCTCTTCTGGGAAACCAGGAAACCGGATTCCAAGCACAAGAGCATTCCCGTCGCAGTTTCCAGCGGCTGGGATTCAGAAGCGTTGCTGCCTCCAACCGTGGTGGAGGCAGAGCATAGCCATTCTGACCAGAAGCCATTGATAGTTTTATCCTCCATGAGTTTGCCTAATCCTCTTTTAAAGCCACCACTGCCTCCTCGAGGGAGCAAGTCCCACAGTTCTAACTATGCACTTCATGAAAAAGTGCATTATTTTCTTTTCTCTCCCCTGAATCGTCAGACATTCAGCGTCAATGGATGTTCATTACCAGATTTTTCTTAGCTATTCTTGTAATTTTTAAAAGCGGCACTTGTGACAAAAACTTGCAGGATACCATGATCCTCTTCAGAGTCCAAGCCAGTCATGCCCTTTTCTAGGACGTTGCATTATATTCCCCTTCTTCAGGTTTTGCATTCTTCCCCACTCTGCCCCTGAACACTTACTGAGTATGCTGAGCTCTCAGTAAGCTGCTTTGGGTTGTTGCCCTGTTTGTGTGTGAGTCTGCAGGGAGGAGGACTTCTGCAAACCTTGGGGCATGCTGATGCCTCCTCCTTCTCAGCAGCCCTGTTTTGGCAACAGTATTGTTGGTGCTCAGCACCTGAGTTCACTATTAGAGGGAGGGGGTTATCAATACGGCTGCTCCCATCGTCCCTGTTTGCCTGGAATGTGAATAGCCTCCACAGGTTCTCCAAGAACCACAGAAGATCCCCTTGGAGTCTAAGCCTTAGAGTCTCTTGCACCAAAAGGGTGGGAATTCTTCTTATTATTATTATTCAGTTCACATTGAAAGGTGAACCTAGCTAATTCACACTTTCTGGAACAGTAAGCAAACTGAGATGCAAACGTCTTTCTAAGTTTGCACTTTCTCAAATCTCATAATGCAGATCTCCACCCAAAGAACATGTAGCAAAAATGGATATACTGCTGGTAAAGTGTGCAGATACACACACACAGAGAGAGAGTATGCATATGTAATAGTGAAAGTAACATTTTAAAAATGCATTATTTTAGGGGAACTTGCTTTGCCAAAAAAAAAGTGTAAAGGAGGCAAACAAACATGCCTATTGAGAGAAATTTGCACTAAAATGCTGATGAGAAAAGCAAGGGGCTTTTTCTCAGGGTGGGAGGTGGGAAAATTCTGTATGTGGGAAGATCAAGATAAAACGGTCATTGAGGGCTACATAGATATATATATAACCTTGTGTCTTACGATGAATATTGTGGTTCTTTTTCAATTTTCTTTTTTCTGTTTGATACGTTGCTTTTTATTATTTCCTTTAATTTAGTTGAAATTTTATGCTACATTAGGTTGAAAACCTTTAAAAAAATTGATTAAAGAACAAAACAAAATGCTGATGATCCCCCCCCCTCAGTGGTTTGTGTGCTTGTGTGATGTAGAAATGCAGAGCACTGAAGATCAGACAAATGAGAAACTGAGAGAATGGCCAGAACTGTCTTACCTGCACACAACAACATGTTTGGGGCCTGTCCTGATTGCCTCCAACCCAGGGCTGTGCAGGACTGGTTTTCTTTTGCCCACATCATTGTCTCTTGGGAGGAATGCAGATCAAGTCAGGCAGGAGCTTGGCATCCGGAAAAGCAACTGCATGTGCATTAACGAACACCATGGAGATGAGTACTTTATAAATACACCTGTGCTAATCATCCTCCGAACAATCACCCGAAAACGAGCCAAGGTGTGGGCAGGAAGCTCAGATCCAAAGCACTTATCTGTCAATTTAGCTTTGCTGTGAAGTGGTGGTGGTGGTGGTGGTGGCGGCGGTGGCGGGCGGCGGGGTGTCCCCCCCCAAGTCCACGTGCTGCCTAAATCAGCTGCAGCCCCTGCCTCCTCTTTCGGCACAGAGCATCATCAGCTGTCAAGACTCAAGCGGAGGCTCCACTAAGTGTCTAAAAGGGGTTCCCCACCCTTCACCCCGGGAACTGGGGGGGGGTATTTCCTTTTTGAAAAAAGAGGAAAGCCTGGTGCTTGGGCTGCATTAACTTCCTACAGAGGAAGGAGCAAAGTCGGGTGGGGCTGCTGCGTTAGTCCTACATTCTAGAACTGGGGCCACATTTCCTTCTCGGTTATTTTCTGGGGGCCACTTCCCAGTGGCAGGCAGCACCAGAGGCAAAAGTGAGCAGCATGCTAGGTTTCTACACACACCTTTCTCTGTCTTCCCTCCAGGCAAGCAAGAATGAGAATTCCAGGACGCATCCCAGCCAGTAGCAATGATGGCATCCACCAACCTGGATGGCTTTAAAAGAGGATCAGACAAATTCATGGAAGAGGCGGCTATCGACTTCTGCTAGGCACAATGATTGTGCTCTGCCTCCACAGTCAGGGGGCAGCAATGCTTCTGAATACCAGCTTGTAGAAAACACAGGAGAGGAGAGGGCTGTTGTGGTGGGATCCCGCTTGCTGGCTTCCTGCAGGCATCTGTTTGGCTGCTGTAAGAACAGGATGCTGGACTAGCTGGGCCATGGGCCTGATCCAGCAGGCTTTTCTTATGTTCTTATCCCTGCTGTACAGTCTTTTTCCTGAGATGTTTATTATTAGGTTTGAGCCCCACCCCACCCCAGTTTTGACTGGATAATTTGACCTTCCCCAAGTATTGCCATGCTTTCTCCAGATTTGGCTGTCTCCCTTCTGCAATATTGGGAAGGCACAATGAAGGTGTCCCATAGGAGGATTCTTTGTGTCCCTGTAGAGATGAAGTAGTCAAAACATAACAGGCTACTTTGCCCCTTTCTGACGAAACATCCTGTAAGGATACTGGTCCAGAATGGTACCTGAAATCTAGATAGCTCAGTTGGTTAGAGTGTGGTGCTGATAGCACCAAGGTTGCAGGTTCGATCCCCATATGGGACAGCTGCATATTCCTGCATTGCAGGGGGCTAGACTAGATGAACCTCAGGGTCCCTTCCAATGCTACAATTCTATGAAACATTTCTTGGCTGATACAAACAAGCTAATAGAGTCAGTGGCCAAGTTTCTGTTCTCTACTCAAAGGTGTTTTCATGTGGTGTTTTACCGATACGTTGTGCATTGGTGAAAACACTACACATAAGGTGATGCTCTCTTTTTAATTGCATTTGGTAGCTCATTTTTTATCCTTGTATTGTATGTTATTTAAATATGTTTATGTTTTAATGATCATGTTCTTACTCCGTCCTGTTTCAGTGGGTCCCTGACCGTATAATAGATGAGTCATTGATTGTTTTAATATATGCTTTTATAAGTTGCTTCAAGGTGTTTCTGTGAAAATTGCTGAGTGGGGCCCTGGCCATTTACCACAAAGTCCTTCCCTAAGGGCTCCACCTCTTCTTGGAGAGGTGCCGAAATCTGGCGATGAGGGAGCAGTGCATCGATTCTGTCAGTGCAGCCTCGCCATGCTTACAAACCAACACAGAAAAGGTTTTCTTGCAGCGAGTTGTGGTTTTATTGCGACACCGAAGCTTCCACAAGAGAAAACCAACACAAGAAACCAGCCAAAGGAAAAATAATAATCCATGCAGTCACCATTTTGCTGATATTGCACAATGCCCTTCCCTCACTAAGCTGCTCCTCCAGCAAGCAAGCACACCAGCTAGAATTCAAAACACAATTTGGAGAGGCATTTTTTGTGTGTCCAAAAACACTCACTAAACCCCCATTCATAATTTGCTCCCTGATACAGTATTCCTATTGACTGTTACTGGAGGGGGAGAGAGAGAGAATTGGGTTGCTTCTGATATTATTCACATGTAAATTTCTCCCCAAATTCTGAAGTTCTGAATTACTTGATCTGGTTTCCATAACGGATCCAGTGCATTAGGAATCATCTCTTGTTCTGTCTTTAAGTTTCCACATTTTCGTGCGTGCAGGATCTGACACAGCTTTCCATTCCTTCGAGCCATTTGTGTCTTTCTACCTCCTCAACAACACTGGGCCATACACATTGCTAAAACACTACACAAAAGCAACACAAATGCATGTGATTGTGTCAAGATTCTTTTTATGTGGTGTTTTACTGATACATTGTGAATTGGTGAAAACACTACACAAAAAAAGTAATCTTGGGGAGCAGATGTACATTGGCATCAATATTACCTCTCTTTTTGGGGTTTTGTTTTATCAATGTATATCTTTGAACTGGTAACCTAGATAGCAAGAAAGAAAGAAGTGGTGCAAGTAAACTGAAAGTAGGGAAACTGATCACAGCTCTATTCTAAATGAGGTTTAGAAATGCTTCTGATTAAGGGGGCAATCCTGAAATCAGCTTGGGCTGGCTGAAAGTGATGGGAACCTGTGGTAATGCCACTTGGCTGGCAGAGAGCAATGCCTGGTGGTGGGGCAGCATTTATGATGCTCCCAGAGGCTACTACTTAAGTAGCACACATAATACCGGTAGCTACTATGTGGACTATCTTCAGCATAAGAGACAACATTAAAAAAACACTCAGTATATACTATCTATTCAGGGAGCAAGGGTGCATAAAAAGACATTCAATAAAACCAGTCATACAGCAGAATTAGAGAGCATAATGAAAATCCTCATAGATCATAGATCAGCTGCAAACTAAAAACAGCAATTGAGTTTGGGAAAGGCCTGAGAAAAACCATTTTTGCAGCACAGAGTAGTAGGCAATTGTCGAAACAGTAAAGAGGACAGAGTCCCATCCATTACAGGCATGGATATAGAGAAAAGTGGATTTTCAGCTATTCCAGTCCTGAGTTGTTAAGGCTTTATAACAGCGCAATCTTAACCATGTCTCCTCATAAGTAAGTCTTGTTGAATTCAGTTGAGTTTACTACCAGGTGAATGAAGTTAGGATGGCAGCCTTAGACCATAAATTTGGCCTACGGCAACCTAGCTGTTGCATTTTGCCCTTGCTGCAACTTTCAGCTCAGCCTTAAAGGTAGAATGCATTGCAGTAACCCGGTCTGTGTCTGAATACCAGTTTGTGGAGACCACCAAGGGGTTGGCTCTTGCCCTCATAGCCTAAATGCAGGCTTCTCATCTGTTTGGGCATTGTAAACACAGGATACTGGACTGGATCAGCCCCTCCATGTTGGCAGAAAGATCTGCTGATGTAGAGGTATGAACAGCAGTGTTTCCATGGTGGTAAAAGGGGGCATGTTGGAGGTGAATTAGGGAAGGTCTTGGACCCATAGGAAAAGGGCAACAATCTGTACCAGCTCTGGAGCTGATGACAAGGTTTTGTTTTAAGTAAAAAAAAAAAGAATGGAACCAATGGAAATTCCACTTCTATTTTGGAAAAAAGCAGCAGCATAGGAACCATTGAATCTGGCAAGCTGATGCTTCATATCCATCAACAAGAGTAAGGTTTTCATGTACTCTTGGCTGTATTTCATTGGAGAGTGAAATACTCATTTAACAGATTTTAATGTTGCCTTTTTATATGGTTGTAACCTTCCTCAGGACCTCATGGGTGACGGGTGGGCAAGAAATCAAGTTCTTCTTCTATTAATTTCCAGCTGGATTCCAAAAGTAAAATCTGAGCAGAAAGTCAGAAAACCAAAACATTTGGGGGAGGACAGACACCAAAGTTTAAATTTGTGGGTTGTTGTTGCTTAATTACAAAAAATGGCTCTAGTTTAAATTGAGCAGAGGAGTGCCTGATCTCGACTTCACGCAAAACTGTGCAAGCTGCAATAAATATAGTTTAGCCCACAGGAATACTCTGCTACATGAAAACGAAAGGAAGGCAAGAGAAGGTTTCATCATTATTATTTTTTCACTTTCGAGGTTTTGGGAGCATGGGATGGCAAATGCAAAGCCCAGGCACCACAGTCGAAAGCGTCAGCGATACAGCAGGCGTGATCACATCCGGAAGGCACTTCGGACATTAGATCATTATATCATCACATTGAGCAGCAAGAACAATGATTGAAAGAGGCCACCTGGTGGACTGACACAACTAAATGAAGCTGCTAACACTTCCCCAGCGGTATAAACACAGCTCGGTGGAAAACCCCACTCCAACAGAGATGGGACACATCCCTGGGGGCAGAACCGAAGGGCTGGAAGATGAGTGGCAGGCAGAGGGCTCCTGAAATTCTCCCAGTCTGAATTTTTCCCTGGAATAATTGGGAATTCTGAATCACCTAGTCTTGTTTTCAAAATAGAGCTGGTGGCTTAGGCATCTTCCACTGCTCTGTTTTAAACTTCCTCATCTTACATTACTGAGCTAGAAAAATCAATGGTTTGACTCAATATATGGGAGCTTTCTGTGTTCTTTCTTGTGTTGTGCCAAAACCTGCCCTTCAGTTTCTCAAAAGGTTTCTCCCCCTGTTTGTCTGCTTGGTTCTCAGGGCAGTTTATAATTTTGGTAAATATGGGGCTTTGAGCTTAGCTTAGTGATGTAAGCATGCTATGTATGCTTTTCTTTACATCAAACATTTTCCTCTGTGCTCTGTAGCCTCCCCGGGTGCCCGTCCTTCCTAGCCTCATGTGTGGAGTTACTTCATGACGTCTTTCCCTGGGCTTTAATTGAAGCGTGGGCACTTGGGAGGGCTGCAGAGTGCCAATCACAAGGGGTGATGATTTGCAGAGTGAAATAAAGGGCTGCGAATGTCTTGTCTTTCTTTCTTTCTCCAAATCACTTGCAGCCTTCCCAGGTGCCCTCAGCCACCTTGAAAGTAAACGCAACAAAAAGCCATTGGCCCACCCATTACAACCAATATTTTATCTTCCCTTTGGATGCAATTCCTTTTATCAACGGTTGACAAAGGACGGTCCCTCCAAAAGAAAAGTGGGAGGAAGTTTTTGTGCTGCAGCATTAGTCTTTTCACCTCCTCTGCATCACCAGTGTGCAGGAATGTGCTGATAAAAAAAGACTGTTCAAAACCAACTTTGGTGGGATTGTACATCTGCATCTGTCCTCCTCACCATGCCAGCGGCTGTCTTAGTAGGAGAGATGAGAAGCAGGACTCACCCTATCAGCTCTACTGAAAGGCCAGCTCCATCAGGCACTTCCAACCCCTAAACTGTTCTCAAGTGGTTATTATAAAAGGTGCTATTAAACTTTAAGAAGTTTATGTTCCCTTTTCTGTTGTGTGCCAAGCCTGTGATCAGGGAATGTTCTGTTTTCATTGACTGCTTATAAGCCTCCATGGGATTCTTTCCCACAGAGCAGATTACAGTGGTGTAGTGATCTGCAGTCAAAATTACTATTTCCGCAGCAGGGTCTGTGTCCCCAGCATCCTAGAGCCAACCCAATCAACATGAAAGGGGAGCTTTTTAGCCACTAAGAAGTCTTCTCACCCTTTGTGCTGATTGGAACCAATAAGTGTGAAAGGAGCTGAGCCAGCCAGTCAGTGAGGATTAGCTCCTAGGGTCACTCTGGAGAAGGTGTGTGGGAAGAACATTGAGAAGTTGTTCTGTATGCTCCAAAGCTAAGCATTTAGGAACACTGACAACACAAGCTGCTCCAGTGAAACGTCAAGGTAAACACAGCTTAAGCCACTCTGAAAGAACACATTGGAGCACTCTGAATCAGTTCCCAACGTACACGACACAGAAAATAGTAGATCCAGCTGAAAAGCAACAAATGGAGATTTGTATTTATCACTGCAATGCACACCTAATTATTATTGTTTTATATTTGTAAGATTATTGTATAATCTTAGAAGGTCGTATAATCTTAGAAGTGGGAATGTCTGTGATTAACACGAAGGGAACCCTGCACTTCTGAATTTGTCACTACAGTACCGGCGTAAGATTTTTACATCATCCCTACATTTTGCAGAAAACAATACTGAGCTAGGCGGGTCAATGGTCTGACTTGGTGGAAGGCAGCTTCCGATGCTTATATAGGGGAAAGGCTGTAGCTTAGTGGTAGAGCAGGTGCCCTTTCTGGAAAAGATCCTAGGTGCAATCCCCAGCACTTCCAGGAAACGTGGTGATCTGCTTCCCTGCCAACATAGACCAGGGTGGGCAGAAAGTAGATCTACTGTTAGATCTCAAGGTGATTTCCAGTAGATCTGTGAGGGTTTGTTTAACAACAGGGCAATAACAACATAAGGCTTTCTCCACATCCAACTCTTCTAAAAATTAAGCTGCTGAGATGAAGAAAGTTTATTGGGAAAACCAGGAGTGGAGTTCTGTCTGGAATTGGACTGTAAGTTTCGATCTGGTGGTAAAAACACACCTCTGGGCTGAGCACATGCCAAGAAGCACCTTGTTCCTTAATTCTAGGCACATGTTGCCCTTCCCCTGACACTCTTTCACACTCTGATTGCTGGACTTTGACATTCACCGGCATCCTAATAAACCAAGAGCAGGAGTAGGACCCATGAGCCTGAAGTTTGCTGCTCATCCCTGGTGTCTTCAAGAATGGGATGGATGGAGCCCATGGGCTAAGGGAGCTTCCACGGTTTGTATCTACAGATGGGAATAATATTAGCCACCATCACAGGACTTAGGCAGGAGATGGCAATGCACATTGCAAGCTCGGGACTTGATAGAAAAGGATGCATAATATTACCACTGTTTAAATGATTCTATAGAAAATGTGTGTTGCTGGCAGAGGATACAAGGCTGCAAGGGTGGGGAGCAGCCTCTGAAAGCAGCATTGATCATTGCCTGGGAAAACTGAACCCAGGGGCAGGGAACTGCTTTTCAGCCCGAAGGCCACATTCTCTGGGAGGCAACCTTCTGGGGGCTACCTGGCAGTGGTAGATGGGGTTAGGCTTACAGATAGGACTCCTTCTCTTTGTGCAACAGTCTACAGTCCAAACAGAGCAGTCAGAGAGGTTCTACATAGACAACTCTGCATCCAGGAAAGCAAGAAGCGTTATCACAGTCCAAGAACACATTTCAACCAGGTGAAAGAGCTCAAGGAAGCTCAGGAGGAGGGTCAGCGGGGTGCGTGACCTGTGAGGAGCCCCAAGGGGCCAGATGTTTGAAGGGCTGCATATGACCTCCGGGCCTGAAATTCCCAGCCCGGAACTCAACCCAACACGCAGGGGTGTTTCTGGCAGTAATTGGTAGGTTGTAACCTGGCTCGTGAATGCGCCACTGTGCGCCCACCCTCCCTCCTGAGATCCCACCCTCTCCTCCTCTCTATACATTATTAGGGTTGTAGCAGAGCAAATTGAACTCCAGGTTTTCATCCCAGTGCCTGAGCAACACAAAGAGCTGCTGAGCTGCTGCCTTCACTGCCGGCAGGCTGCGGCCTTCGGGGAAATCTTGCTCGCTTAGCCACAGGCTGGCCTTGGCTGCCGCCAGCTCCCACTCAATGAAGTACGAGGCAGAGCTGTGCTCCAGCCAGGCTAGGGCCACGGCTGTGGCCCACAGCATTCCCTCTGGTGCATTCTTCTGCTGGAGCTCAATGTCCACCAACCAGGCTTGCATCTCTGAGCTGTCTGTCTCAGAACCTCTCCCGCTGTCAGCCTGTGACTCCTGAGGCGATGGAATGCTTTCTGGAAAGGAGAAGCGCTGGATGGTGATGGCCGGAGGAGAAAGCTTGTTCTCAGCCTTCAGGGCCCCGGAGTGACTTTCGACAGCACCACTGGCAAAATGGCGGGCCTGGCCGGACTCACTCTCGTTGTTTGTCAAGGGATTGACATTGTCCAGTGGTTGAGTTCCCTCGGAGCTCTTGGTTTCCTCTGATGTGGCTGATCTCCTGGAGGCGCAGGAGCTAGCCGAGGGGCTGGCGGCCATGCGGTGGCAGGCAAAAGGAGACGTCCACTTCAGCTTCTCCAGGGGGATGTTGATGGCCTCGCAGAAGGCCTTGTTCAAGAGGAAGGAGCCGCAGGCAAGCTGGAGAGACACCTGAGGGGAGGGGGGAAAACATGGTCCTTTGGGATTCCCAAACAGGCAAGGAACTCAGGTGGTCGCAATGGAGAGTGCTGGAACTCTCTAGAATACTGAGCTAAACAGTTGACAGGTGTGTTCAGTCTCCTACGAACAGGGCCGACACGTCCCATTTTGCCGCCGCTCCGCCACTGAAGCTTCCCTTAGCTGGGTTGTGTGGCCGTGCTTGTGAAGTGGCAGCAGGTTCCAGCGAGATCTCACAGAGCACACAAGATCTCATGAGATTTCAGTGGATAAGCTGGTGCCACTTCTCTGCCAGGGGTGGGGCGCCCCTGTGGGTGCCCCATCTCTTGGGCTTCTGCCACAAGAGACTCAGCCTGCCTCATGGGTGGGCTGGCCCTGCCTAAGAAACCCTAGACCAGCAGGATTGTAGCCAACTAAGTAATACTCAGATCATAACAAGGTAGGCAAGATGGCCTGAGCACATAACACCAATTTTGGCCCGGCTGCACTGGCTACCAATTAGTTTCTGGGACCGATTCAAAGTGCTGGTTTTGACTTATAAAGCTTTCTTTTGCTCAGGACCCCAATGCCTCCAGGGTCTCCTCTCCCATCACATGAAGACTGTGTCTATGTGCCTCATCCTTGGGAGGCCCTGAGGGTGGGAATATGAGAACAGGCCTTTTCAGTAGTGGCTCCCTGCTTATGGAATGCACTCCCTTGGGAGGCTCACCTGGCTCCATCATTAGACACTATTTTTGCCAGGCTTTAGCCTTTTAATTATCTGAGGCCTCCCACAGTGGGTGGGATATTTTAATCATGCCTTTTAAAAATAGGATTGCCCTCTAGATTTCCCTTGTTTTCGTTTATATCCGTTTTGATATATCTTTGTTTGTTTATATATTGTAGGTCACCCTGAGTTACCCCTGGGGGGGGGGGCGGAATAACCAATGCATCTAAGAAATAAATAACAAGAACAAGGTTGCACATGGGGATTACTATTATTTCTGGAAGTGTCTTCATCAATGCGCCTGCGCCATGTGGAAGGGATGGAGGCACATAGGAACTGCAGGCTGTGCAAAAGCTGCAGTCAGTTATTTATTTAGCTATTGGATTTCTATGCACAACTCTTGAGCGAACGTCGGAAACAGGAGCTGTGCAATAAAGCATTCCTAATACCTGGCTTCCACTTCAGTAAAATGTCACAAGGAAATGCAGAACTCCAAAATAAGAGAATAAATTTTGATATATATATCATCCCAATGTGAATGCTTGGAGAGCGGTGTCTGAACCTGGTGGGACCCGATACTTACAAGGGGCAGGTAGTCGATGTTTTCATTGTCACTTTCCAAACTCGTCTCACTGGTCCTGGTGGGTGATTTCCCCATAAAGCCTCGGGCTGCTCGCGTCAACAGTCTTGTTTTGTTAAAGGTGAGCCTGGACCATCAAGACAGGGATGTGCAAAGAAATCAGAGATGATGGCTGCCCTCTCCCAGTCAAGCACATGCTCTTTGGGCTGAGGAAAAGTAGTTTCTCTGTTCCCCCACCCCACCCCACCCCACAGAATTCAAGTCAGTTTCAAGGAAAAGATTTGACTGTGTGAGGAGCACATTCGCCCTACTGACATCTTGACCCGCCGGTTTTTGCAAAGTTTTCTTGGGTAACATTTAAAACAAAATAAAGATCGCCAAACATTTCACAGCTGGCCGCAGGGGAAGGCTTGCCACTAGAGCTGTGTACAAACAACCTCTCAAATTCTGCCATCCTCTTTGTCCACAGAGAAATTGGGAGGTGGGACAGTGTAGGTCCTGGCCTGGTTGAGTCTTCCTTCAGCACAGAAGGACAGAACAACATTCTCCACTGTTCCCAAGGCTAGGAGGCTCTCCTAGGAGGTGCAAGGTGCAAGTCCTGCTCACCACCCCTTGCCACCCCTTGGCATTTGCCACCCGAGATGTTCACCTCACGCTGCCCTTTCTGGAGGAGAAATAGCCCATGGAAACATCAGCCCTTACCTGGCCGCAAAAAAGCTCTCAATGGATTTCTGAGAGGAGACAGATGGACTTCGTAGTGGAACTGAGGAGAGAGAGAGAAAGAAAATGGAAGATGGCGCCAGAGTCAGAAGAATGACAGTTTAGTGTAGTGGTCAAAGCAGGTCTCTCTATCTGGCCCTCTCCCCAAGCTGCACCCCTCCCTAGTCCTGCTTTTCACCTTTCTTGAGGGTTGGTGCAATGGTGGAATGTATCCCTGTACTCTAATAATGCCTCTGGCTTGTTTGGGCAGAGAACAGAAAGAGGGAGGTAAAATTGTGTACAACCCAATCCACTGTAAATGGAATTTTCATTCATTGCTCCACCCACTTCTGCCTCACTGCCATGTGGCCCTCAGAAGGTTGCCCAGAAGGCAACGTGGCCCTCAGTCTAGAAAAGGTTTCCTAACCCTGAGGTTGTCATGATCCTGGGCCTTCTCACCCCCCTTCTCTGGGGAATGAGGTCGGGGGTCACACTGGATTGCACAAATGCACACTGTGTCCTAAGGTAACCTGCTTTCTCAGGGATAATAATTCTAACTTATTATCTTGCAGTTTGTTTCCACAATGTTGAGATCAAGGGGTAACCGTAGCTCAGTGGTAGAGCATCTGCTTTGAGAGCAGAAGGTCCCAGGTTTAATCCCCAGCATCTCTTGGTAGGACTGGAGAGCCCAGAGAGACACCACTAATCAGTGTAGACAATACACTGTTAGATGGAGCCATGTTAGATGGATGAATGATATGACCCAGTCTAAGGGCTCGTCCACACTTTTGCTTGTCCTGCTACTTCTCCCCTGGGAAAACCCACTCCTTATGGCAGAAGTGGAGCAGAGGTGAACTAGATTCCCCACAAATTGTTGTTTGCTCTGATTCAGCAGCAAAGAGTATGTTTTCCCTGGGGGAAAGCAGCAGGCAAATGCAAAACCGCTGCCTGGAAAGCACAGGGCAAGTGGCAAAACTCTTTGACCCATGCTTTCTAGGAACTGGATGAGTGGAAGACTGGATGAGTCCTAAGGCAGCTTTCTATGTTCCTAGTTAAATCAGTGCTTTATAGCTCAGTTGGTAGAGCTCAGTTGGTCTCAAGGTCGTGGGTTCCAGTCCCACATTGGGTTAAAAGATTCTTGCATTGCAGGGGATTGGACTAGGTGACCCTTATGGTTCTTTTTGAATTCTACAATTTGATGATTCTTAGGACTGGAATCTCTCTTTCTTTCTCCTGAGGAGAAGGACCACAGCTAATTTGTGGAGCATCCGTTTTACATGCACAAGGTGCCAGGTTTGACCTCCAGCATCGCAAGCTAGGGCTGAGTCTGCCCCCTGCCTGAAACCCTGAAGAGCTGCTGCCAGTCAGTGTAGGCAATACTGAGCTAGCAGATCCCATGGTCTGACTTTGTACAAGGTTCTCCAAGACGTTCCTTACCATCTGGGAAAGTGTAGCGATCCCATCCCGAGGAGGACGGTGTACTGCATGGAGACAGGCTGTTCTCTTCTGCATCTGCTTGTGGGGCGGGGAGAGAGACAAGAACCAGTGACCACCTGGGTTAGCCTCTTCTGCAGCATGGCACAGATTTGGTTGCTCGGTGCAGGGGCATCTGTGAGGCTCTGCCAGGGTCCTAGAGTCCTCCTTCCTCCTTTCCAAACCCTAGTTGGTGCCTTCCCAGCTTCCGGAAAGAGATGGGAGGGCTCCAGGACCTTGACAGAGCCTCACACCTACTTCTCAAAACCAGGTGCTTTCTTTACCTGCCTTTGGGAAAAGGCAGTGTGAGGACTGGGGAGGTGCACCAAATTTTGGGCTCACACAGGGTGCAATGGTACCCAAGTCCACCGCTGCTCAGTGCAATTACCATTTTAGGCGAACCCTCTGCTCATTGCGCGCTGCTAAGGCAGGGAGTCGGCAAGGCTGGTGGCAGGGGAGAGGGGAGGCAACATCCAATCCCTGGAGATGACCCTGGAAGGAAACCCTCAAGAAACTGGGGTATGGTTCTAATTTCACCAGCTTCTTGCTATCAGAATGAGAACAGGACCCTTTTAATCCTGGGGAGAATTCAGATGGTTTTTTTAAAAAAAATAAAAAAAATAAATCTATGCCCTTTAAAGAAGAAACCTACTTTAGAAAACACACACACACACACACACACACACACACACACACACACACACACACACAACCCAGCAGCTTTTCTTTTAGGGCAGGGGTGGCCAACTCCCAAGAGACTGAGATTACTCACAGAGTTAAAAACTGGCGGTGATCTACCCCCTTTTGGGGGGTTCAGGTCAAAGTTGTTGAGCTTTTTTTATGAAGGAAAGCCCTGTTTTTTAGAGGTTCAGGTCACAGTTGTTGAGCTTCTTTTAGGGAGGAGGAAAGCCACATTTTTAGGGGGTGCAGGGCAAAATGTGAGCTTTTTTTAGGGGAGCCAAAGTTGTTGAGCTTCTTTGGGGGGAGCCAGTGATCTGCCAGTGATCTACCACAGACGTCCAGTGACCTACCGGTAGATCACGATCTACCTGTTGGACATGCCTGTTTTAGGGGTTGCGAGTAAAGAGATTCCAAAGGACCTTTTAAATTTTGTTCTTGTATGCCACAAGAATGGTGTTTTGCCCAGAAGTGTAAAAAGATGCTATGCCAACCAAAGAAGAGTGGCTGATCAAACAGATGGATTATGCCAAAATGTCAAAACTGACGGATGTAGTAAGAAACCAAGAGGGAATTTTTAAATTAAAAAAATGGGGGAAATTTGTAGAATATCTGAAAAGTTCTGGCATGTAAGTTGTATTAACTTAAATCAAGCAGTTAAAAATATTACTGAGATAAAAAGAAGAATAACTTAAAAATGGAGTAAAGCAGAATGTGCAGTGTTAAAAATCTAAAGTAGGAAAAGGAACCACAAAAGTGTGTGGGTGGGGGTGTGTCAAATATGGAATTGTATTCAAAATTTGTGTTTGCAAGGTGTGCATTCGGCATATTGTGAAAACTGAAAAATCAAATATATTTTAGAAAAAGAAAAAGAAAGGAAACCTATGGAAATGCTGTTATCTTACTCATGCCATGCAATTGGTCACCTGCTGCATCTTGACCACAGGTTGACTGGATGCGTCCCAGCCCAGAGGAGAGCGTTCTGTGCCGCCTGTTCTCAGAACCCGAATTCCGTTGGCTGCCTGATTTCAGGGCTGGACCTTGGAACAAATCAGATGGACTCATTATAGAGTGAGAACTGGAAATTTTCAGGGTTTGGGAGGGGGCGGACATGTCTTCTAACCCAATGGAAATGAAACACCCCACCCCACCCCCACAATTTCTTCACCCACGTTTGCCTACTGCTGGCATGGGGACCCTGGGAAGCTTCTCAGAAGGGAATGCAGGTAATATAATTTAATAATAATAATATTTATATCCTGGCTACACCCATTGCAGGCAGCGCTGCATGAGATGGCTCCAAGGCTTGATTCTGAACAAGACAGCCTCCTACATTTCTAGTCCACGGGAGCATATGCCATAACCCTTGTACTGGTCAGCCTTCCAGGTGGCATCAGGTGCTGTTGCCCACAATCCTCGTGCTCCGGCTAAGCTCCTCTACCTGCATTGGGATATTCCACAACGGTTGGCAAGTAGCTATTGTTGCTCAGGTCTGCAGGCAGAAAGGCTGTGTACTTGCTGATCACATTGCAGGCTTTGCTGGTGTGCACGGCATTCACCTGGTACCGCCGGCTGGACCCTGTTGGACAAAAAGTGCCGGGTAGAGATAGTCAATCTTTTTCTCTCTTTTTCCCAGACAGAGAGAAGTTTGCTTCCTACAGTTAGGCAGGATGTCAGCAAACTTTTTCAGCAGGGGGCCGGTCCACTGTCCCTCAGACCTTGTGGGGGGCTGGACTATATTTTGGAAAAAAAAATATGAACAAATTCCTATGCCCCACAAATAACCCAGAGATGCATTTTAAATAAAAGGACACATTCTACTCATGTAAAAACGCCAGGCAGGCCCCACAAATAACCCAGAGATGCATTTTAAATAAAAGGACACATTCTACTCATGTAAAAAACATGCTGATTCCCAGACCGTCCGCGGGCCGGATTCAGAAGTTGATTGGGCCGAATCCGGCCCCCGGGCCTTAGTTTGGGGAGCCCTGAGTTAGGGCCTCCAGTGTGACTGCACAGTAAGAAAGATGCCCATATGAACCTGCCTGGACCCTGAGATGATCATCTGAGGCCCATGAGAGGTCTGGAGGGCGGCAACACAAGAAAGGGCCTTTTCTGCAGTGGCTCCCCATTTGTGGAATGCTCTCCCTAGGGAGGCTCACCTGGCGCCTTCATTATACACCTTTAGGTGCCAGGCAAAAACGTTCCTCTTCAACCAGGCCTTGGGCTGATTAACATCCTATACTCCTTTTACATGTGTTTCTGGGAGCGGGCTTATTGATTTGTAGGGTTTTTAAAATCATGTATCTTGTGCTTTTATATTGTATTTTATGTTGTGAGCCGCCCTGAGATCTGCAGATGAAGGGCAGTATATAAATTTTATTGATGATGATGGTGGTGGTGGACAGGGCCCCAAGTTATATCTACAGTATGTTAAAACATGGTTTGGCTTACTGGGGGAACTCCATCTTCCACCCCCCAGCCCCAGCAAAGAGTAGCACTTTCATTGAAGCTATCAATGCAACTTACCATGCTCAATTTCACATTCCCTCTCTGCGAGCTGCTCAAAGTCCCGGACGATGGACCTGGCAGCCAGGTGGTGGAAGGTCTCACTCCAGAGATCATCTTCGTCATTCCTCTTGCCCTCCCGGCCTTGGAAAAGTGGCGCGATGTCAAACAGTACCTCCCACTGGACCACTTCGTTGTTCCGCAGCCCTTTCACCACTGCCTTGCAGGTGGATCTTGGAGAGTGCCGCCAGCTGCCGCCGGCTGAGCCAATATCTGGGTCGTAGGATTCCCAATCCGATGAAGTCTCCGTTTCAAAGAGGAAGGATGGGTGCTGGGCAACATCTGCAGGGGAGAGGCATGCAAGCAATTACATGATACCTGTGGGACCTGCAACTAAATGTCTTGTTCAGGTTTCCACTCAGCCAGCCATGCCCTTCTTCCAAGCTGCTCCATTCCTCCTCCCCCCCCCCTTTGGTTTTCCACCGCAGTATTCCATATCCATTGCGTTGCTCATTCCCCACTGGGCTGGAGAGGGGTTGGTGCCCTCTTCATAGTACTGATAACTCCAAGGTTGCAGGTTCGATCCCTGTATGGGACAGCTGCATATTCCTGCATTGCAGGGGTTGGGCTAGATGACCCTCAGGGTATCTTCCAATTCTATGATTCTCCCCCTAAATCTTTTTGTACTTCTGCAATCTTCTGGATCCCCCCACACCATTCCCAATGCTTCCCTCGTGCGCCTCCGTGGCACTGTTTTGGCTACAATCAGGGGCATAGGAAGCGAGGGGCGATGGGAGCGCTCCGCTCCGGGTGGCATGATCCCGAGGGCGCCATGGTGGCTTCCCCTCCCCCACCCGCGCTGGCAACCCCGCCCCAGAATACATGCCCCGCCCCTACAGGCGGTGCGGCCTACCCCCAGAACGCGCCCCAGCCCCGCCCCCCGGTGCCAGAGCATGAAGTGACTACCATCCTGTTAGCACTCACCAGCTGAGTTTGCTATTAGAGGGAGTGATATATGAAGCTACTTGAAAAGTCAAATCATTAGTCTGTCTAACTCAATATTTTCAACTAGCAATGGGGCAAGGAGAGCTGAAAATAATGCTAATATATTTCACATCTGGCAACCCATGTGCCCCTTCGGTTTCAGATAGTACATGGGTCTAAAAAGGCCGGGACACAAATTTCCATGGCCCTCTAGCAGGCACAGTAGCTCATTTGCCAGAAGTATTATACTTAGTGTTAACTCTGGAAGTGTTTACTCAATTCTGACCAAACTAAGCCTCTTAGGGCCTGGTCATTTGGATGGCTTACCCAGATCCCCTGGGCTCCGGCTCTCTGAAAAAATGGACCCTGGGAGGGAGTCCATCTCAAGTGGCCCAAAGTTCTTCCCAGTCTGCGCAAGGCTGATGTGCTGCTGTGGTGATTCCGGGTTGTGGCAGAAGGAGAGACGACTCTGCTGCAGCAGGGAGGGCCGCCTTGCTCCGACCCCCCGTATTCTTGGGGTAGATATTTGAGGGCTGCCAGCGAAAGCCTGAGAAGACTGAAAGGTCAGGAGAGGAGAGGTAGGATCCCGTGCATACTCCCTCCCAAACACACTCCGGGGAAACAAGGGCATCTCTCAGGAAGAACAGCTGGTTCTGAGATAACAGTGACAACAGTAGCATAGTGTTTGGGGGCTAAAAGGGCAGTTGCCCCGGGCAGAAAATTGTTAGGGAGTTCAAAATGTCAACACCCTGTGCTGCGTCAATTCAGCTGCATGCTTATGTGGCTCTGTTGAAAATGACCTCTCCATGTGAACCAGGAAGTGACCTCCCCAGGCAATGAAATGATTCTTCTGTTCTTATCTCTGCAGCTGCGATCTCCTGGGTAATGTAGATGTCATTAGGCAGTTGAATGCACGTGTGTACTCCATCCTTCCCTGGGTGCTGGCAACCCACGCGACGCCACTGAGCGACAAGAGTGGTCAGAAATGGGGTCCACATGCAGCAAGGGAAGGGAAGGTTCTTGGCTCCAAGGGCTGCATTTGCTCTGGGGCAAACCTTTTGGTGCTCCATGGGTGGGGCTTGAGGCAAAAGTGGGAGGAGCAGCAGCAGATGAGACTCTTACCTTTGTGCAGCAGGCTTCATTCCAGCCACACCAAAGCCAAACATTTACACACACACACACACACACCACTCATTCTATCCAGCCAGGTAAAACTGAACTCCTGGGGATTGGCGGAGACCTGGGAAGTGAATCCGAAGTGGACTCTGGTCAGCTTCTGCTACTATTCCTCAGATTGCAGACTGGGCTTCCCACAAGGTCTGTTGGCTTGTAATAGCCCTCTAGATATTGTTGGGCTCTCAGTGCCCATCAGCCAAGAATAATCCGGCATTATAGCTCAAGTCAGTAGAGCATGAGACAAGGCCATTCAGAACTCAAAAATATGGGGAGGAGTTTAGAAGCATCTACAGTGGTACCTCAACTTACGAAGGCTTCGACTTCCGAAGAATTCGACTTCCGAAGTCGAAGCCTCCGGAAGTCTGGTCGGCGCATGCGCAGAAGTGCAAAATTGCGCTTCGCACATGTGCCATAGCAGCACTTCGACTTCCGAAGACTTCAACTTACGAAGACGACCGTGGAACAGATCATCTTCGTAAGTTGAGGTACCACTGTATTTAAAAAATGGTACAGAGAGCAGGCACATAAGGGCCAACTCCTAGGGACTGAGTTCCCTTTGAGGGGGGATGAGGGTCCGCAAAGTTGATTGGCATTGCCATTCAAATGGTGTGCATGTTGTGTCTTGTGATTGATTATACGGGGCAGGGCTTACTCCCCCCCCCAATATTGTATTCAAGTTGGCACTCCTGAGCAGGCATCTTAAAGATAAAGATACTCTTGACCATTAGGTCCAGTCACGGACGACGCTGGGGTTGCGGCGCTCATCTCACTTTACTAGCCGAGGGAGCCGGCATACAGCTTCTGGGTCATGTAGCCAGCATGACTAAGCCGCTTCTGGCGAACCAGAGCAGCGCACGGAAACGCCGTTTACCTTCCCGCTGTAGCGGTCCCTATTTGTCTACTTGCACTTTGATGTGTTTTCGAACTGCTAGGTTGGCAGCAGCTGGGACCGAACAACGGGGAGCTCACCCCGTCGCAGGGATTCGAACCACTGACCTTCTGATCGGCAAGCCCTAAGCTCAGTGGTTTAGACCACAGCACACCCACGGCCCCTGAGCAGGCATCTTACAGCAAGCTAAACCTGAGTCCAAACAACTGCTTCCATGCTGTAATTAGAGGCAGCAATACTTCTGAATACCAGCTGCTGGAAACCCCAGAAGGGATAGTGCTCTTGTGCTCGAATCCTGCTTGTTGGTTTGCTGCAGGCACCTGATTGGCCACCGGAAGAACGGGATGCTGGACTCGATAGGCTGTTGGCCTGATCCAGCAGGCCTCTGATGCTCATGTATACTTAATCATGCTGTGTTTGAGGAAGAGGGAGTCTCACACTGCCTCAAAGACTTACTCCTTATAGCATAAGCTTTCATTCTCACTTGGTCAGATGCACTTCGGTTAAGTATCCAGTGAAGCTAGCGGCTCTCCACAATGATTCCAACCACGGTTAATCTTCGAGGTGCTACAGGGACGCTTGATGGTTTATAGAGCCAACAGACCGGCACCCTGACTCCTCTGAACGTCATGTCTAGAGTGATCTATGCTGCTCCACTTATTGGAAAGGTTTCGTTGACCTCTTGCGAGGTAGACAAAGCAAAATATATGAGCTTCAGTCAGCCAAATGCTTTAATTACAGAGAGGAAGATTAGGTGTATGATACCAGGGCTCAGTTGCTTGGTAACCACAGCTGGAATCTCTGTTGTGACGTTCTGTGGCGTTCTGTGTGTTTTAAACAAGGCCCTTTCTTAAGAAGGGGGTGGGGATTAGGGATTTATATATGTAGTACTGAGAGGGTCACACTCCATTCCTAGGTTCACATTTTTTAAAATTCTTTTTTTTAAGAATAGCTGTGTTTTGGTTTGCATATTGTTTAGGAATGTGTGAATCTGGAGAGAGAGAGTCTACCATGGTGGGAGATAGCTTGCGCCACTTGCCCTGATGTGCTGAACTTTCGGAGATGTGACAAATAAGCTTTTGACACACCCATTAGAAAACAACAGAAAGGCACGCAGATAAGCAGCTCCAGGGACACCCTTCCAACGTATATTTTACTTAAAGTGCAATGAAGCTTACCTGAAACTCAACCTGCCACAATGGCGGTTCTGGGCTGAGTTGGGTGAGATCCTGCAGCTGGGCCTTCCGAAGCGGATTCTTAATGAGGGCAGAGCTGGGGTCGCTAGCTGTGGGAACCTTCCGGAATGGCTCGTGGTCAGCAATTTGATTGGTGCTGTACGCCCTACGCCGTGACGGAGCTGTTGTTGTGTCCACTCCTGGGAAGACAAAGCGCCAGTAGGTTGTATGCAACTAAATCCGACTTACAGTAGGCCCACTGAAATTAATGAACCTAAGTTAGCTATGCCCATTAACTTCAATGGACATACTTTGAGTAGGACCAGCCTTGGATACAACCCTATTTTACATAGCAGTATAGACCGGGGGGGAGGGGCAGGGGAAAGTTTAATAGGCAAAGCTCTCCTCAAAGCTGCAGCTCCCTTGAGAAATAAAATCAGTCAGCCAATAAAAAGGCTGGTAAAAAACACACCTGGCCACTGAGGTCACCTGGGCCTCTCGTGACAGGGGTGGACACATGAGCAGCCGCAGACTGTGGACCATAAAAAAGGTAAAGGTAAAGGACCCCTGGACAGTTAAGTCCAATCAAAGGCGACTATGGTGTGGCGGCGCTCATCTTGCTTTTCAGGCGGAGGGAGGCAGCGTTTGTCCACAGACAGCATTCTGGGTCATGTGGTCAACATGATTAAACTGCTTCTGGCGCAACAGAACACCGTGACAGAAACCAGAGCGCACAAAAACGCCGTTTACCTTCCCGCCGCAGCGGTACCTATTTATCTACTTGCACTGGCGTGCTTTCGAACTGCTAGGTTGGCAGGAGCTGGGACAGAGCAACGGGAGCTCACCCCGTTGCGGGGATTCGAACCACCGACCTTCTGATCTGCAAGCCCAAGAGGCTGAATGGTTTAGACCACAACGCCACCCTCATCCTCCTCTCACTCCTCAGGACTTGCTGCTTTGACTTTTTCCACTTTCCAATCAGTCTCTGCTGGGGCAGGTCAGCTTGCCCCATCTCAACACTGGTTGGATTTTCCCCACCACCACCACCAGGTGGGCAAAAAATGCAGAAAAGCAAATCTGATCTGATCCCACAAACAGCTGTATCAAGAGACTTCCTTTTAGCACAAGGTAAATACTCGACCGTGCTCTCACGACTCAGGTTTTCTTCAAAAAAAAAATTATGTGTAGCAACCTATGGTAAAGGTAAAGGGACCCCTGACCCTTAGGTCCAGTCGTGACCGACTCTGGGGTTGCACGCTCATCTCACATTATTGGCCGAGGGAGCTGGCGTATAGCTTCCAGGTCATGTGGCCAGCATGACAAAGCCACTTCTGGTGAACCAGAGCAGCACACAGAAACGCCGTTTACCTTCCCGCTGTAGCGGTACCTATTTATCTACTTGCATTTTGACATGCTTTCGAACTGCTAGGTTGGCAGGAGCTGGGACCAAGCAACGGGAGCTCACCCTGTCGCAGGGATTTGAACCGCCGACCTTCTGATCGGCAAGCCCTAGGCTCTGTGGTTTAACCCACAGCGCCAACTGGGTCCCTTGTAGCAACCTATGAGATAACCTCAAATTAATTTGTAAAGGTTTTTTGGTCCAAAATTGGGTGCAAGAGAATTTTTTTAAAATAATAATAATAATAATATTTATTTTGATACCCAAATAAGTCCAATTGGTTGAAAAATAAACGAAACAGGCTTTCCCCCCCTAAACTGACACAGAAATTGCATTAGCCTAGGCCCTAAATCACGCAAAAATAAAAAATAATAATCCTGCTCCCAATTTTAGACCAAAAAAATCTTTAAAAATTAATTTGAGGTTATTTCATTTAAAAAATGAAGAAAATCCAAGTTGTGAGAACACATGGCACCAGGTGATTTGGCGTGGAATGACCCTTCAAGGAGCCTAAAGTAGTATCTGTGGTTCTCTCCCTCTCCATTTGACTCTCACAATCCTGTGAAGTAGGTTAGCCCTAGAGATGGGTATTGGTCCAAGGTCACCCAGAGAGCTTCATGGATGAGTGGGGATTTGAACCCGGTCCTCTCCCAGGTCCTAGCCCAGCACTCTAACCACTTTGCCACACTGGCTTTCATCTAAAGTATGGTGCTTTACTGCACCAGGTAAAAATGCCTTTCCAGGATGAGGCCCTGAACTTTGAATCATTGTGAACTGTAAAGCGACATGCAAAAGAAACCAAAAGAAGGTGGCCTCTCTCCAAAGGACTTGGCAGAAAGATAATTCCATTTTCATTTAAAGATGAACCTACCTAATCCACCCTTTCTGAACCAATACACAGACTGAAGCACAGCTATCCTTCAAAACGAGCACTTCTCTGAATTCTGCAATGGAGATCTCCAACCAAACATTGCATATGAAAATAATTTTTTAAAATGAATATGTATGGGGGGAAGCGCACACGTTCGTGAATTTAATGCACACATTAAGGAAAGTTGCTTTGCAAAAGATGTGTGAATTAGGCAAAATTGCACAAAAGCATGTGTATGTGAAAATAAATTTGCACAAGAACGCTAATGAATTTTCATGAGGTCGCCACACCACCACCAAACTTGATCTGGAAACGTGGAGAGCGGAGCAAAACATCTGGAAAAGGAGGAACGTTTAGGAACAGTAAAGGAGAAAATCTCCTTTCCCCCTTTTACATGTATGAACGACATCCAAAGAGCTGAAGGAGAGGAAGCTGACCAGAGTCCACTTCAGATTCACTTCCCAGGTCTCCGCCAATCCCCAGGAGTTCAGGGGTCCTCTCTGAAGGTAACCTGGTTTCTGAATCCTTGAGGCAGCCCCAGGAATGCGAGCCACTTCCTTCTTCTTGCGAGTGGAAGAAAACGGAGCTGCCAGACTCTTGGGAATGCAGCATGCTGTAGCGTCGCCTCTTGTCCTGGGGAAGAGAGGAAAGTGAGGAAGGAAACTGGTTCAAAGGGATTGTTCAGCTCCTGCTACAAAGCTATCTGATACTGACCCAGACCATTTGGTCCATCTATCTCGTTGCTATCTACACTGACTAGCAGTAGCCGTCTAGGGTTTCAGACAGGCTTCTCTCCCAGTCCTGCCTGGAACTGAACATGGGACCTTCTGCATGCAAAGCAGGTGCTCTAATGATAAGCTACAGCCCTTCTCCACTTGCTGTCTTTTTTTCTCCCGGGTCTGATTTCTCAGATGAGAGTGACCATCAATAAAAGATCCCCCCTTACCTGGCTGAAACATTGCCTCATTGAGTTTGGCCTTGCCTGATGAAACTGGGAGTGGATCTCCTGATTCTCAGGGCACTGAGTTTGTATAATGCCTTCTACACGGAATCATAGAATTGTAGTGTTGGAAGCGACCCCAAGGGTCATCTAGTCCAACCCCCTGCAATGCAGGAATCTCAATTGAACAGGGTAGGGCTGTGACCTGGATTCAAGAACTAAGGTATTTACTTGCCCCAAAATGGAAAGAACAGAGGTCCCAGCAAAGGAAGAATGGATATAAAAACTTATGGAATATGCAGGAACGGCAAAAATTACCGGAAGAATAAGAAATTAAGATAACAATTTTCTAAATAAAAAAAATGGAAATGATTTGTTGAATATTTACAGATGAATTATAAGCAGATGAAATCCATTGGCAGGATTGTTGTAATAATCTGCAGTTTCATAAAAGTATATATTTAAAGAAGATGAGTAAATGAGCAAATTAAGTTAATTTGGATATGCAGAAGATATTAAAACCACAGAAAGAGGGGGAAGGAAGTCAAGTTTTGAAATGACAAAATGATTGTAAAATTAGTGAAATGTATAAACTTGAAAAGTATAAATAGATAGATGATAGATCGATAGCTAGATTAACAATTTTTTAAAAAGAAAACAAAACAAAGGTATTCACCATCTCAAAAGAATGGCCCAGACTAGCCAGTTAATGCGATCAGTGACCATTATCTTGACAGACAGGAGAAAAGCCACACTCAAATTTCTGTTGCAGACCGCCTCTTTCTATGATGTGTATATGATGCTTTTGGGTGGTCTTTGGTTAAGGGGCCGGGCAATTTCTAAAGTCTTTAGAAGTTCTCACACACCTTCTTTCTGGGTCCTTGCCTCCTTGCAAGGTGGGGAGGGGAACTCTACTGCAACAGAAAAATAAGATCTACCTTGCTTTCACCGGACCTTGCCTCCAACCGTTCATCTCTGACTGATAATGGATTTAGGGGACACTGAATCCTTGGATGGAGTGTTGAGCTGTAAAAGTCAACCCCAATTTTTTCTACAGTATAATGGTGGAAGAACAGGATGGAGCCAGATCCTGGACGCATATCGTTAATGGCATTATATTAAGCAGAAGGTTTACTGTGGGGAGTTACTCACCAGCCTGGGGTTAGAAACATACAGGGACGTATCACAGACAATGCTGTAGCCCACCAACCGGTCCCCTGGAAAAAGGCAGCTGGCACTGACAGGAGAGATTAAGACTTCGGCTGTTTCAGGGAAGACCCAGTCCACCGAGACATCGCTAACGACAGGAGCCATCGCCTTCTTCAGAGATTTTATCATCTGGGAACCCAGAGCAAGAGCAAGTCTGTCAAATCAGATTCCAATCACGTGTACTGGTAAAGCTTTGTGCTGAGATCTGGTCATAGTTATCCACATATTCAGGCTGGACTACTGCCATGAGTTCTACCTGGAGCTGCCTTTGAAGGCCGCTTGGAAATTTCGGTTAGAGCAGAATATGGACGCAAGGCTGCTCACTGCTATGGAAAGTTGGCAGAATAAAGAGCTTCATGGGTGCTTAGCTTGTTTCTAGGAATAATTGATGTACTGGCATTGAACTAGAAAGCCCTAAAAACCCAAATCAACACCTGCTCCCATGCATAAAAGGTAGGAGAATGTGAGAAACAACACGCCTCATTGGCAAAGTTTATGCTTTGCATGCAAAAATTTCCAGGTTCAATTCCAAACATTTCCAGGTAGGGCTGAGAGAGACCTGTCTGAAACTTTGGAGAGCCACTGTCAGTCAGTGACACAGTTACTAAATTAGATAGACCAATGGTCTGACTCAACATAATACAATTTCCTATTTAAACCAGCCCTTAGAAACATGAGGACTAGAATCTTGTTTTATTTTTAAGCGAAGGCTCAAAGTGATTCTTAAGCAACGGTTCAAATCCCTATGTGTGATTGCAACAGGTAAAGCTCACTCTCTCTAAGCCAAATTCACAACCCACACACTGCATACCAAAGTCCAATAACGTTGGTGAACGTAACATAGAAAATGCATTATATATGGGGAAATTGCTTGGGGAGGGGGGAACATGTTATTTCGGGGAGAAAATGCATACAAATGCACTTATCAGGAGAAATCTGCACCAAAATGCTGATGACTTTTTCGCTTTTTAAAGAATCGCAAATGTTGCTGTGGAAATGTGGAGAACTGAATTTAAGAATGAGAAACCGAGAGAAGCTGAAACGGACAGATACTTCAATCCTTATGAGTGAAACCACTGAGTATGGCTCCAATTAAACAGAGTTCAGGAGAAGTGAAACACAAGACAGAGCAAACCCATGAACAATATATGTGTGTGTGTGTGTGTGTGTGTGTGTGTGTGTGTGTGTGTCGGGGTGGTGAATCTGCTCACTCCTAACTCCACCTTCTGAAAGCTTAAAGGTAAAGGGACCCCTGACCATTAGGTCCAGTCATGACCGACTCTGGGGTTGCGGCGCTCATCTCACTTTACTGGCTGAGGGAGCCGGCGTACAGCTTCCAGGTCATGTGGCCAGCATGACAAAGCCGCTTCTGACGAACCAGAGCAGCGCACGGAAACGCCGTTTACCTTCCCGCTGGAGCAGTACCTATTTATCTACTTGCACTTTGACATGCTTTCGAAAGCTTATGATGCAATAAATGTATTTTAAAATGTATTGAAAGTGCCACAGCTGCTTTGTTGATTTTGATTCATTCCTATGCTGCTTCCTTCGTGTTAGTGCTCCAGGAACAGGGCGCGCTAAACACTACACTTACTTTTTTTAAAAAAAATGTTGTCTGCAATGCTGCAGTCCTCAGAATCCTCTGCCTCTCCATACCAGCCCATGGTTCAGGAGCTGCTTTCAGAGGCAAAAGAGAGCGAACCCTTCTGCTATAAATCACACTGCAAAACAGGGAAGTGTTGTTTTAGATGAGGCTGCTTCATGTGTCCCCCGAGAGCAGCTGACACTGCTTTTTCAAACAGTCCAACGGCCAAATTAATGGCCCTCTAAATGCTTGCTTTCATCTCAGGGATACAGAGCTGAGAACCTCAAGCTTTTGAAGTCACATAAATTCCATCCCCTCATTTACTCTGTCTCTTTCTCCCCCCCCCCCCCTCACACCAAACTTGGCTGATCTGTAAAAAAAAGGGGGTGCAAAAAAATTAAAAGTTGTGCAAAACTTGTGAGCCAGCAAGAATTTATACAATCCAGACTGGAAGGAGATGAGCTGGTGGCCCACAGACTCTTGAAACCTTATTTTCCAGCTCGACCAACCCTGATTAGAAGTGTCATTGCTGGACTGTGAGTTGGGAGGTCGAAACGTTTTGTGAACATTTATATATTCATGGCATTTTTATCTGACCTTTCCTCCTGTCAGCACTTGGTGTTTGTATGCAACAGCAGGAGGTTACCTTTAGCAAAATGAATCCTTGCTTGGAGCACACCTTTAATTGGAAGGCACTCGGACTGAGTGTAAGATAAGGAAGCTTATGTTTATTAAAGGAAGCGCATTCTTGTTTGGAAAGATTTCTATACCCCTAGCTAACTAACTAGTTGGAGAAACAAATAAGCTCCCATTGCCCCTTCTTTCTTGGAAGATACAAGCAACGTGACCTTGGCGCTTGCAAGTCCAGAAAAAGCGTGAGAGGATGTGGAAGAGGAAAGATGATGAAACTTAAATGATACCTTGACTTAAAAGGACAGGTCAGCACAGAGATCAAAGGGACAGAGACAATTTAGGAATCTGGACTCTCCCACTATATCTCTCTCCCACCATGCAGAGTCTTCTAAGCAAGCAGAGTTGCACCTCAACATCCATACAATGTCTCCAAGGAACTCAAGGAGCAATACACTTTCCCTCCTTTTGCTCTAATAATCATCATCTTCTCTTCTCTGGTGATCACTCGTAGCTGAGTAAGATTGTCTTCCATAGACATGGTTTTAACAATGAGTCCGTAAGTGACTGTGAAGGACAATTCTGGATCCACATGTCCTTCCACAGGGTTTTAGAGGGTTAGGGTTTTAGAGGGTTAGGGTTTTAGAGGGTTAGGGTTTTAGAGGGTTAGGGTTTTAGAGGGTTAGGGTTTTAGAGGGTTAGGGTTAGGGTTTTAGAGGGTTAGGGTTAGGGTTTTAGAGGGTTAGGGTTTTAGAGGGTTAGGGTTTTAGAGGGTTAGGGTTTTAGAGGGTTAGGGTTTTAGAGGGTTAGGGTTTTAGAGGGTTAGGGTTAGGGTTTTAGAGGGTTAGGGTTTTAGAGGGTTAGGGTTTTAGAGGGTTAGGGTATGTGTCCCCAAACTAAGGCCCGGGGGCCGGATGCGGCCCAATCGCCTTCTAAATCCGGCCCGCCAACGGTCCGGGAATCAGCATGTTTTTACATGAGTAGAATGTGTCCTTTTATTTAAAATGCATCTCTGGGTTATTTGTGGGGCATAGGAATTCGTTCATATATTTTTTTTCAAAATATAGTCCGGCTCCCCACAAGGTCTGAAGGACAGTGGACCGGCCCCCTGCTGAAAAAGTTTGCTGACCCCTGGACTAGAATCATCAGAATGATGGCCCCAGTGCACCCATTTTTGTGTGCCTGAGAGTTTTCACCTGGCTTTAGGAAGCCAGTGCAAACTTTGAAGTGCTTTGGAATCAGTTGTTTTCTATCATTAAAGAATTTCTATTGGAGTCAGCCAATGCAGGGAAGATGGTCGATGAGCTCAGTTTAAGTTTGGTCACCCTACTGCATAGGAGCATGAGCCGAGACAAAATTGGCAATTAAGATCAGCACACTTTTTAAATGACATTTTAAAATTAGTTTTCCAATATAGCCCCCAAAATAGCCAAATTATAACAATAACAATTAATTCCCAAACTATACAATTATTAAAGTGCCAAACAACTCCCAATTATTACATTTTAGTGAAAGTGGCTCCCCGCATGATGGTTTGGGTGCATTTCCAATCTTATATCGCTGTCTTCCATAATCCTAATTAACGTCAGTTACATTTCAATTACAATAATCCTTCATTAACAGCTACATAATTAATTATTTCCATTCGTGATGTTACAGTATATAAATTTATAAAGCTTCAAGTGAGGAACTCAAACTATTATCTTTATTGTGCCCTGCATCTGAAAACTCTTATATCCATGGAGATTCCTTCTGTCCATATACGGTGTTGTCTCTTTCACTTCCCAGCTGTTGTTTTCTCCCATCGTGGCTTGGGACGGAACTGCATCTCAAAGTTTCTCAGAGGTCTTATCTCTCCGCCCCTTGCTTCAATGTCTCGGAACATGCAACAGTCTGCTAGAAACCATTCCATCTCACTAGTAAAGCATGTTGCAGATCTATGCAATTTCCCCATCAGCCTAGGAAAAGGTGGGCAGTTTTTGAAGGCGCTGAAGATTTAATACTCCTTTCCAACTCCCAGAATCTCTGCAGCGTTCTTATCACAGCCCCCAAATTCTTTTCCTTCCAGCAAGAGATTTATGGCCCAATTAAACTCATCTCAGTCTCTTTTCCCTTGCCTGTTGTTTTTAAATGGAGGTGAGGGGAATTACTGCGTCTTTCCAACACAGCCATACCTGAGCTTCCCCTCCCCCTTCCTTTCTTCATTTCAGACCACACAGAGTTTCCATTTTCTTGTTCTTATCAATATTACTCCAGCGTTCTAAGGTCAGCACATTTGGGAACCAAAGACAACTGCATGCATCTGAGCCAGACTTTCTCAAGAATTGTTTCATTTGCTGGCTCATACTTGGGATCATTGATCAGGGTGGACCGGAGCAGCCTTTGCCAACCTGGTGACTCCAGATGTTTAGAACTTCGGCTTCCATCAGCTCCAGGCAACAGTGCCCCTCATGTAGAAGGTTCCAATTTTCACTTTGGGCATCTCCAGGTACAGCCTGAAGCCCTGGCAGGTAGGCAGTACTGAGCTACGTGAAGCATATGTCTAATTAGTGCTTAAGGAAGCTTCCTGTATTTATTATGAGCATTGTAGCCTATTGGTAGACCTCATCCTTTGCCTTCAGAAGGTCCCAGGTCCTTGGCATCTACAGGCAGGGGCTGGGGAAGGCCTGATATCTCAGAGAGCCTTTGCTTGTCTGTGAGTTAGAGGAATCAATTATCTTTCCTGCACAGTTTGCTGCATCTTTCAGTTTCTTTGTACACACACACACACACACACACACACACACACACACACACACTCCCATGTGCTTGTATCATGTATCAGGCAGCTTCTGATATTCCTAGCTTGGGTAAAGGTTTGTGTGCTTGGATTTGCATGTGTGTTTGATAGAGAGGTATCCATCCTCCACTCAGGGATGTAGCTCCTTGAGATGCTAGGGAGGAATCAAATCCCTAGAGCAAAATAAAAGATATTGTGCATTGAACAATCAAAATTCTAACAAGAGGCAAAAATCCATAAGGCAGAGATTTGTCAGAGGCAGGGTCCAGAAAACAGAAACTATGCCTGAAAAATAGAACCAGGCAGAGCATATCTGAGGCCAGCACCCTCCTTTGTCATTCTGTTTTCTGGGGGAAGGGCCATAACTCAGTGAAGAGCCCCTGCTTTGTTTGTTGAACATCCCAGGTTCTCTCTCCATCATCTCCAGGTAAGGCGGTGACATTCCCCTGCCTGAAACCTTGGGGAGCCGCTGCCAGTCAGTGGTAGGCAGTACTGAGCCAGGTGGTGGACCATAGCCATCAAATGTAGTAGCCGCACAGCCTCTGCAGTGTCTCCTTTAATCCCATCATCCCACCAGGAAAAGCATTCCCACCCTGGATTTCATTACAATTCAAAATTCCTCCAAGATGCTCCAGTCTTTTAATGTGACAACACAGCGTTAGTCTTGCAGTTGAGTCTAAAACTTCTGATCATCTAATGATCTCTCCCCCCACTCCCCCAATCTCAGAAGGACTGCGGAGGCAGGCAGTTTGGCAGCTGGTGCTCTTTCTCCGCTCTCTGACGCCCACACATTGAGTGGGCCCAGTTATGTTGGATGAAAAGCGGCCCCGCGGACCAGTCACCAGAGAGATGCAATTTACCCTTTTGTATGTAAGAGCAGGGAGATTGGCGGGGGAGTGCGTGTCTATGTGCAGGAAGATTAGAACTGCCTTGGTTGGAGAAAGGGGTTTGCTTTCACCGCATCGGAGACAATAGAAGCAGAGGAGATGTAACTTTCTCAAGAAGTGGAACCTGCCCTTCTGTTTTCTAGCCAGGACCTGAACCTGGGTGTTCACTAGCCAGAAAGGGCGGTGGGGGGAAGAGAGGAGCAATAAAACAGGGCTGCTTTTGTTTGAGTGTGATGTCAAAGCAGCTTGGTGTGCCAGACTCCCTACACTGACAACTCTTTAAATGTTAGGCTTTTTATAATAATATAATAATAATTTATTATTTATACCCCGCCCATCTGGCCGGGTTCCCCCAACCACTCTGGGCGGCTTCCAAAAAAATATTAAAATACAGAAATCAATCAAACATTAAAAGCTTCCCTAAACAGGGCTGCCTTAAGATGCCTTCTAAAGGTCTGGTAATTGTTATTCTCTTTGACCTCTGGTGGGAGGGCATTCCACAGGGTGGGCGCCACTACCGAGAAGGCCCTCTGCCTGGTTCCCTGTAACTTGGCTTCTCGTAGTGAGGGAACCGCCAGAAGGCCCTCGGTGCTGGATCTCAGTGTCCGGGCAGAACGATGGGGGAGGAGACGCTCCTTCAGGTATACTGGACCGAGGCTGTTTAGGGCTTTAAAGGTCAGCACCAACACTTTGAATTGTGCTCGAAAACGTACTGGGAGCCAATGTAGGTCTTTCAGGACCGGTGTTATGTGGTCTCGGCAGCCACTCCCAGTCACCAGTCTAGCTGCCGCATCCTGGATTAATTGCAGTTTCCGGGTCACCTTCAAAGGTAACCCCACGTAGAGCGCATTACAGTAGTCCAAGCGGGAGATAACCAGAGCATGCACTACTCTGGTGAGACAGTCTGCAGGCAGGTAGGGTCTCAGCCTGCGTACCAGATGGAGCTGATAAACAGCTGCCCTGGACACAGAATTGACCTGCGCCTCCATGGACAGCTGTGAGTCCAAAATGACTCCCAGGCTGCGCACCTGGTCCTTCAGGGGCACAGTTACCCCATTCAGGACCAGGGAGTCCTCCACGCCTGCCCGCCGCCTATCCCCCAAGAACAGTACTTCTGTCTTGTCAGGATTCAACCTCAATCTGTTCGCCGCCATCCAACCTCCAACCCTCTAAAACCCTAACCCTAACCCTCTAAAACCCTAAACCCTAAACCCTAACCCTCTAAAACCCTAACCCTAACCCTCTAAAACCCTAACCCTAACCCTGTAAAACCCTAACCCTAACCCTGTAAAACCCTAACCCTAACCCTCTAAAACCCTAACCCTAACCCTCTAAAACCCTAACCCTAACCCTAACCCTCTAACCCTAACCCCTCACACTCACACTCACCCTAACCCTAACCCCTAAACCTAACCCTCTAACCCTAACCCTCACCCTAACCCCTAACACATAACCCCTAACCCTAACCCCTAACCCTCCCCCCTATCCCCTAACCCTAATACTCACCCTCACCCTAACCCTCACCCCCTAACCCTAACTCTAACCCTCACCCTAACCCTAAACCCTCACCCTCACCTTCACCCCTAACCCTAATCGCTAGCCCCTAACCCCTAACCCTCACCCTCACCCTTACCCTAACACATATCCTCATCCTCACCCTCACCTTGACCCTGCGACACGCCCACCCTCCCACCTATCCTCCCTTGTCGAGAGGGAGTGAGCAGCCCTAACCCTCAACCTTACCCCACACCCCACACCCCTCACCCCTACCCCTCACCCTCTAACCCTAACCCCCTAACCCTAACTCTAACCCTCACCCACACCCTAACCCAGGGGTCAGCAAACTTTTTCAGCAGGGGGCCGGTCCACTGTCCCTCAGACCTTGTGGGGGGCCGGACTATATTTTGGAAAAAAAATATGAACGAATTCCTATGCCCCACAAATAACCCAGAGATGCATTTTATATAAAAGCACACATTCTACTCATATAAAAACACCAGGCAGGCCCCACAAATAACCCAGAGATGCATTTTAAATAAAAGGACACATTCTACTCATGTAAAAACATGCTGATTCCCGGACTGTTGGCGGGCCGGATTTAGAAGGCGATTGGGCCGCATCCGGCCCCCGGGCCTTAGTTTGGGGACACCTGTTCTAGTCCCTAACTTGGGAAGATGGACTTGGAAGTAGTGATTGGTCTTCAGGGCACACTTTGGCCCTTCCCCAGACTTACAAGGGGGGGTGGAGAGCAGATCTATGCACATTTTCACAGTGGAAAAACTCTTGCAATTGATTTGCTTTGGAGTAGATTTAAATTTGCTTAGACACTTTGGAGCATGTCTGAGAACCCACCTCCAACCACCACTTTCTGAATCACGGTTCACAAATTGCCATCTGTAGGCCCCAATATATACATACATATACACATACACACACACACACACACTTTTTTGGAGTGTTCTAAATTAGATCTGTCTTCTTTTACTTCTGCATGTGATTCTTGTACAGTCGTGCAGAGGATGAAGTGGAGGCAGCAAGTGTATTGAGCGGGCAGGGACAATATCACCAGAACGATAGGAAGTACCTATTGCCACAGCACACTTCCCATCATTCCCAACAGTCCTCCTTGGGTTCAAGGGGAGCCCAATAGCTTGTTGCATCAGAGCTTGGGGCCAGGGAACTGGAAGCCATCAGATAGTTTTTCCAGGCAGGCTAAGTCAGGCAGAAGCAGCTTAAACAGACATCAGGACCCTGGACAGCTCTCAGTGGCCCCTGTTGGATAAACGTCTTAGCAGATAGCAGCTATGCTATCTTAAAGGGCTCCTCTGGTTGGGAGGAGCTGCAGTATCTTCCCCATCAGTATCTTCCCCAGGGGTTACGTTTTGGGGTCATGGTCTTTGTATGTGATAGAGAAAGTTTATAGATCTATGCATTTTGTATGGAAAGTATGTGGGGTTGGGGGGGAGGGATAGGTAAAGAACTTTTTCTCCCTCTCTCATAATCCGGTAATTCAGCTAGCTGGCTGGAAGAGTGAAGAGGAGCAGCCCACATTGCAACCCTTTCTTGCAGACTCCAGTTGTTTCTCATGGGTGCAAAGGAGATGGAAAACCACAGCAGTACCTTTGGCTGCAACCTCTCTCCCTCGACCAGGAATTCCGCACTTCCTTTGGACACGGCAGCCAGGCCATTCACCAGCCTCCGACAGGCATTCTGCCCAATGCCAAAAGTATAGCACCTGTAAGAGGAAAAGACAGAGGGATTGGATGCGCCTGCAATGGGGGTGAAAGGAAATGCTGAGACTCTGGCAGTGGAAAGTTCTGCAAGGCTGCAATTCCAAATGAATTTTGCTCCCATCAACATCAGAAGCACAGCTGGTGGAGGCATGAGAGATAGACTTTTCTGTGGCTGCTCCTGCCTTGTGAAATTCCCTCCTGAGCAGGGTTAGACAGGATTCCTCCTTGTTATCCTTCCTTCCTGTTCCTTCCTTCCTATTCAGAGACAGGCTTTTGGAAACTAAGGCACAGAAGATGCTGTCCACTGTCATTTATTGGGAGGGGGGGCGAAGGGACTTCGGCTGCTAGGAGCTGACTCGTATGCTGTTAGGGCAAGCTGCACTCTAATTACTGTTATATCTTCCGCTGATTTAAATATTAAAAACAAATCCTCGACAAATTCTTATAAAACAAGTATTTTATCATAGAAAGGATTGGCCATTCGATTCATAAGATACTCTTCCTCTGTCTTTCCCATGAAGAGATTCGCTATGCTACAGGCACAAGCACTCCCCATAGCCACTCCTTTGGTTTGTAAATAAAAATCAGTAACAAATTTTTTAAAATTGTGTTCGAAAATAATGTAAACCAGTTCCATGAGAAAAAACGTAGGTGGTTGTTGGGATTCTCTAGTAGGAAATATGTTCTCCACAATACGGCGAGCCTCCTCTAAAGGTATATTGGTATATAATGATGTCACATGCATAGTTACCAAGACTGCAGATGCTGTTATGTGCATGCCTTCAACTTTGGTTATAAAATCTCTCGTATCATTGCTGGCTCTAAATCTGTTCTGGTGCATCTTAATTATTCTTTTTAACTCGTTTCTATTACATTTTATTGTATTCTACTACTTTTTGTTTGTGCGCCATTCTAGGATGAAGTGGCATCCAGCCAGGTGAGGTGAGAAAAGGCCCACTCATTCATCTCTATGGCAACAGAGGTCACTCTTTAAGATGCAAAGGATGGGTACTTAGCTGGCCAAAGGTAAAGGTAAAGGTACCCCTGACCATTAGGTCCAGTCGCGGACGACTCTGGGGTTGCGGTGCTCATCTCACATTATTGGCCGAGGGAGCCAGCGTACAGGCTTGGCTTAACTGTGCATCGCCTCCCATTCAACATCACATGCCTGATTTAAATGTGCATCCATTCATCAGCACAGATTTTGCTTAACTGTACACCATTCCCAGCCCAATGGCACAGGCCAACTTAATTACAGGGCTAATTCAGATTTGCACTTGCATATCCCTCAACAACCTCAGATATGCAGATGACACAACCTTGATGGCAGAAAGTGAGGAGGAATTAAAGAACCTTTTAATGAGGGTGAAAGAGGAGAGCGCAAAATATGGTCTGAAGCTCAACATCAAAAAAACCAAGATCATGGCCTCTGGTCCCATCACCTCCTGGCAAGTAGAAGGGGAAGAAATGGAGGCAGTGAGAGATTTTACTTTCTTGGGCTCCATGATCACTGCAGATGGTGACAGCAGTCATCTCACTCTATAGGCGAGGGAGCCAGCGTATAGCTTCCGGGTCATGTAGCCAGCATGACTAAGCCACTTCTGGCGAACCAGAGCAGCGCACAGAAATGCCGTTTACCTTCCCGCCGGAGCAGTACCTGTACCTATTTATCTACTTGCACTTTGACGTGCTTTCAAACTGCTAGGTGGGCAGGAGCTGGGACTGAGCAACGGGAGCTCACCCTGTCGCAGGATTCGAACCGCCGACCTTCTGATCGGCAAGCCCAAGGCTCAGTGGTTTAGACCACAGCGCCACCCGCGTCCCTACTTAGCTGGCTAGCTAGGGTCATTTCCTCAACAAAGGGACTAGTCTGACAAGTCTGACTAGTCTGGTAGACCACAAACTTGACATGAGTCAGCAGTGTGATGCAGCAGCTAAAAAAGCCAATGCAATTCTGGGCTGCATCAATAGGAGTATAGCATCTAGCTCAAGGGAAGTAATAGTACCACTGTATTCTGCTCTGGTCAGACCTCACCTGGAGTACTGTGTCCAGTTCTGGGCACCACAGTTCAAGAAGGATACTGATAAGCTGGAACGTGTCCAGAAGAGGGCAACCAAAATGGTCAAAGGCCTGGAAACGATGCCTTTTGAGGAACGGCTTAGGGAGCTGGGTATGTTTAGCCTGGAGAAGAGAAGGTTAAGGGGTGATATGATAACCATGTTCAAATATATAAAAGGATGTCATATAGAGGAGGGAGAAAGGTTGTTTTCTGCTGCTCCAGAGAAGCGGACACGGAGCAACGGATTCAAACTACAAGAAAGAAAATTCCACCTAAACATTAGGAAGAACTTCCTGACAGTAAGAGCTGTTCGGCAGTGGGATTTGCTACCAAGGAGTGTGGTGGAGTCTCCTTCTTTGGAGGTCTTTAAGCAGAGGCTTGACAGCCATCTGTCAGGAATGCTTTGATGGTGTTTCCTGCTTGGCAGGGGGTTGGACTGGATGGCCCTTGTGGTCTCTTCCAACTCTATGATTCTATGATTCTATGATTCTAAGTTCACCAGGTTCCCTCTTATAGATTCTGCCATCACAGATACAGAATTGTAGGTTTGGAAGAGACCCACAGGTATCATCATCCAGACTGACCCTCACCAAATCTATAAGAGTCTACTAGCCTACAATGCCAATTCTCCTCCCTCCCACCATGATCTCTATCCATGATTCCTTTAGCTTTCTTCCAGTTTTAAACATGAAGGAGACATGATAGTACAGTCAGACTGAGAGCTTGGGAGCTCACAGAAAGAGCTTTCAACCTCTACAAAGCCCCAGAAAGGCACTTGGTCCTGGGGAGATCTGCCTTTGCATTCAGCCCGGCATAAAGGTCACAAGTCAATAAATAGATTTGTCAATACAGTGTAGGATGGGAGATGCTGTTGCAAAAGGGGGGGGGAGGAAATGCCAGAAGGGGCTTCTACCTAGTGGAGAACGAGTGGTTCCGGACAAGCTCGATGACCTTTCCCGTGTTGCTGACAGCACCGTCGGTCAGCAGGAAGAGCAGCCGTGGGTGGCCTTGGTGGATCGGCTGCCGGATGACCCACCTCAAGGGCGACAAGACGTTGGTGCCCCCCATGTCAGCACGAATCTTCTTTATGCTTTCACATGCAACGGCCAGGTTCTCCTGCAGAGGAGCACAAGAACCACTCAGGGGGCTCACACATGAACAAAAGGCAAACCGGCATTTGTGGTGGGGTTCACGTGAACAAGAGGCAGGATATGGGGCAGGGTTATGTAAGGGCTATGCTAGGCGAGGAGCAACCAACTTTTGGGGGCCTTGAGAGCACACCTGCAAAACTATTGTAAGCCTGGCACTGCAACCAAACACACAACGCCATCGATTCCATCAGTTGCAACACAATTGTCATGGATGCGGAAGGGTGGAGGGAGGCACCAGCAGGGAAATGCCCAAGGGAACAAGGCTCAGAGCCGGGGGATTTGATGTCCCCAAGTTCTAGTCTTACAAGAGAGGGAGAAAAACTTTCCTCTATTAGCTTCCTCAATGTCATGCATAATTTTATAAATTTCTATCATGGCACCTCTTACTTTTTCTCTAAACCAAAGCATAAGAACGTCATATGTGGCCACCAACTTGGATGAATTTAAGAGTGGGTTAGAAAAAAGTCATGGTGCATAAGGCTATCAGTGGCTGCTACTAGGCACAAACTGGCTATGTTCCGTCTTCAGTGATGGAGACACTGAATGCCAGCTTCTGGGAATTGCAAGTGGGGAGAGAGCACTTAGGTATTCCTTATGGCATCTGGTTGGCCAGTGAGAAAAGGTGGCTGGACTAAATGGGCCATTGGCCTGACCCTGCAGGGAACTTCTTATGTCCATATAAGAAGAGAGAACTGGGGGAGGGGTAACTCATTTCTCATCAAGATCAATGAGATAGGTGAGAATTAGCTGGAATCGTGGATACGTTTGACATTGAGATTACCGTATGAGAAATTTACACATGCAGGCCTAATCTACGCACAGTGAACTGGTTCCAGAAAATCCTGTTCATTCTTCAGTGAGTGGAGGGTGACAGGCCTAGCTGAGGGGGATGTGATGAAGGAGGCAGGCCCAGCTAGAATCTCATCATGTGAAACTCTAAAGGGAATTACGGAGTCACCACAAAGTCTGCTCATGACAGGTTAAGATCTCTGAGGAAAAGGAGATTTAAAATAGAAGAGGCAGAAAGCGTTCCCTCACCTCGCAGTAGGTCTGGCTGGAAGGAAACAAGGCCTTGAAGGTCGATCCAAATCCAATGATATTGAATAGACACGTTGGCATCAGACTCTTCAGAATGACCAGGAGGGCATCCTGGCAAAAGGAAGAAAGGAACAGAAAGTCAGGACTTCTGCTTGGGAGCAGCATATATGCAGTCCAATTTTCCCCAGAAGTAAAGAAAAGTCCAGAGAGCTTTAGTTTCCTTTGAGGAAGAAAAGAAAATGAGGAGTGGAAAATTAATGTGACAAATAGCGGCTGAGGGGTCTGCAAACCAAGTCCTTTGAGGGAGGGTTGAAAGAGCTGGGAATGTTTAGTCTGGAGAAATGAAGACTAAGAAGATCGTGCTTTTCAACTACCTGAATGGCTGTCTTGCTCCAGAGTGGAAACTGCATTTCAGCAGAACATTAGTAGAGAGCTCTTATTGTTGAGGACTGTTCCAGCAGGGAAATGGGCTTCTTCAAGAAGCAGTAAGCTCTCTCTCTCTCCCCCCCTCTCTCACACACACACAACAGGCTGCCACTTCCCTGAGCCTGAGAAATTCTGGGGACCAGCACAGCTAAAGGAGCTAAGTCTTTGTTTCCTTTGGATCAAAGAGCAGTGGAGACTGATGATGTCCTTGCGATATTTGTTTTATTTGCAAGTCCTCCCATTTCAGCCAACTTGCAGCGCTGCTGTTTTCCTGATTCCTATGTTCCTTTTACACTGCATTGCCCGTTGCATTATGTAACTGTGGATTTTTGATCAACATAATGCCACGTCACACAAGAAATTTAAATGGCATTAAAAAAAGTATGCCGGAAGACAACCGTGAATTCCATCGCATGAAATTATGATGCAAAACTCACAGGATTTTCTGGGTTGCAAATAGATAGATTCCTCTCCCCCTGCCGGACGATAACACAGAAATTAGCACTAAAGTTCTGCAGGATTCCACTAGTCATTTTAGACAGGTGTCAGCAAACTTTTTCAGCAGGGGGCCAGTCCAATGTCCCTCAGACCTTGTGGGGGACCGGAATATATTTTGAAGAAAAATAAAGAATGAATTCCTATGCCCCACAAATAACCCAGAGATGCATTTTAAATAAAAGGACACATTCTACTCATGTAAAAACACACCAATTCCCAGACCGTCCGTGGGCCGGATTTAGAAGGCAATTGGGCTGGATCCGGCCTCCGGGTCTTAGTTTGCCTACCCATGTTTTAGACCCTGGGCTAGGAACTGGTGAATCTGCCACTTTCAGTTGCTCTCAGTTTCTTATTTTCCCAATCTGAAGTCCAGTTCTCCACTTTTCGACATCAGATTGTGTTTTTGGCACTGTCTGTCACTTTCTTGGGGGTCATTTTGGGGGTCATTTTGGGGGACTTGCAACAACAGAACCATGCAATTTGGCCCCAAGGTCCAAAGTTAGGTGACCCCATGTTTTGCAGTCTTAGAAGGGCCCCTCTCTTTAGTTGATAAAGAGTTTTATTTCCACTTAATTCAAAATGTGTTCAGCTCTGCTTGGTGAGGTCCTGGATTTCTGCCCTGGGGCTGCCATGGCCTCCCAAGCAGCACCCCCTGCAGGCAAATTACTACCCCACCAGGTAACCACCCAGGGCCAAGGCAGTTTGTTTAATGATATTCAAGACTGTACTCAAGAACACATTCCTGCATCGCAGGGGTTTGTCTAGATGATCCTTGGGGTCCCTTCCAACTCTACAATTATATGATTCTATGACTCCAGGAGAACTCAGAGTTACAGACTCATTCACAGTCATTCAACAGCAGATGCTCAACATCAAGCACACACACTATTTAGCAGGGTCCCCTCCTGAGCTCTTCCAAGAGATGTAGATAAATAGACAGGCTAACAAGGAAGATTAAAAATTAAATACATACAAGGTGAATCATTGTCAGCTATTTACTCACCTTCAAAGGTATTTTTCCCTAGCACCAGAACATGTTTCCACCACCCACCCCCCTTGGGAGTTTAAGAAATAAATCTAGATTTGTGATTTCCATTCAGTGAGCTGCCATTAGCAATACAAAGAGACAATGGGTTTCCGCTGCACCCAAAACCATTATTCCACCCACCCAGGCATAATCTTGTTTATATGAAGATAATATTCCCTTCAGGCGACCCATTTCCAATCTTGCTGTTCATAAACAGAAATTACAATTTCCTCAGACTAGACAAGGTTGCTGTCTCTCTCCCTCCTCTGCTGCTTCTGAATGCACAACGCAACAAAACCTTAGTAGGCTCAGCCCTCTGCAAAGTTGCTCATTTTAAGCAAAACGGCAGGGCTGAGTCGAAAAGCTCCGTGACGGAGCACCTGCTTTCTGTACAGGAAGTCCCGGGGCTTTTTTCAGCTGGAACTCACCAGAACTCAGTTCCGGTACCTGTCAGGTGGGCGCATTGCCATTATGTCCCACTCTTGTTTAGGATGTCCCTATTTTCATTGGAGAATCGTTGAAGGGTGTGGAGTTATGCAAACCCCTAGCCAAGGAGATAACCTTTAGAAAACATCTGAAGGCAGGGCTGTATAGTTTTATTATGTTTTCATATATGTTGGAAGCTGCTCAGAGTTATATTATTATAATATAGGACGCCCATATTTTCATCAATGTTGGAGGGGTGGCTGGCTGGCTGGCTGGCTGCAACCCACCAACATCCACAACCTCCATATAAATAGGTTTCCCTCCTGGAAGCGAGCTACAGGTGCCCTAAAGTTCTTGCTCTTCATGGGTACAGCTACTTGGCCAAGCTTCCTGGGTGCTCCAACAGGTGGCTGTTCTCCAAGTGCAGCAGAAAATGACTGAGGGAGCTATGGTTAGTATACACCAGGCATGTCCAACAGGTAGATCGTGATCTACCGGTAGATCACTGGACGTCTGTGGTAGATCACTGGCAGATCACTGGCTCCCCCCAAAGAAGCTCAACAACTTTGTCTCCCCTAAAAAAAGCTCACATTTTTGCCCTGCACCCCCTTAAAAAGTGACTTTCCTCCTCCCTAAAAGAAGCTCAACAACTGTGACCTGAACCCCTAAAAAACAGGGCTTTCCTTCATAAAAAAAGCTCAACAACTTTGACCTGAACCCCCCAAAAGGGGGTAGATCACGGCCAGTTTTTAACTCTGAGTAGATCTCAGTCTCTTGGGAGTTGGCCACCCCTGTTATACACCACATTCAGAGAGAAAGCAAGAAAAACACCACAACACAGAGCCACACCCTAAGCACACGCATATTCACAACAGACAGAGACCCCTGTTCTCCGTACGGTAGGGGTTTCCCAATCAGGAAACCTCCCATTTTTCATTTGTTCAGTCACATAAATGCCGCTTCCAGTGTGCCGCTTGGCAAGAGGACCGAGCGAGTGCCAAAGCCGAAAACTATTCCACCCGCTTTGACTTTGGCCAGCATGGAAGAGCTATCGAGAGTGCTCAGCTGTGGCTGAAGGAGCACATTAAACAACATTATATGCCATTGTCAGGATGACAGAGCAGAATCCCTGAAGAATAATTAAGAAGTCACTTAGCTGAATGAAGGACAAGGAAAAGGAGACCTCCCTCCCTGTGTCTTGAATGAGGGATTGATGCACTGATGATGAGTCACCACTTCAAAGGAGAGTAAATAGCTGCAGCACTTCACCCTCCATTTTCCTAGCTGGGGTGGGTGAGGTGGGGAGGGGGATGACAGGAATATGCTGATAACAGGGGATAAAACAAAGCATTTTGATCCCCCCCCAATTTATATTTCTGCTTTCTGAGAAGGCCAGCAATCATATGAGCACGCTGCTTATGCTCTCCAAAAGTGAAAAGAATACGCAACTTTTAAATATCTGAAAGTTTTGTGATGCCTGCATCGCTGGTTCAATGCCTGTGCAACACATGAACTTCAGCCTTGTTTCTCATTCCTGGCTTAGCTGTGCCTCACTTCCCATCCAACAATGCAGACCTGGTTTAATTTTATTCCCCAACACAGACCTGGCTTAACCGTGCATTCAACAGCACACAGCCAGTTTAACTGTGCATCACCTCCCATTCAGCAATGCAGACCTGGTTTAATTTCATTTTAAAGGTAAAGGGACCCCCGACCATTAGGTCCAGTCATGACCGCCTCTAGGGTTGTGGCGCTCATCTCGCATTATTGGCCGAGGGAGCCGGCGTACAGCTTCCAGGTCATGTGGCCAGCATGACAAAGCCGCTTCTGGCGAACCAGAGCAGCACACGGAAATGTGGTTTACCTTCCCGCCAGAGTGGTACCTATTTATCTACTTGCACTTTGATGTGCTTTCGAACTGCTAGGTTGGCAGAAGCTGGGACCAAATAACGGGAGCTCACCCCGTCACGGGGATTCAAACCACCAACCTTCCGATCAGCAAGCCCTAGGCTCTGTGGTTTAACCCACAGCGCCACCTGCGTCCCTTAATTTCATTTTACTCCCCCTTTAAACAGCAGCACAGAGCCCATTTAACAGCACAGGCTTGGCTTAACTGTGCATCACCTCCCATTCAACAGTACATGCCTGATTTAAATGTGCATCCATTCATCAGCACAGATTTTGCTTAACTGTACACCATTCCCAGCCCAATGGCACAGGCCAACATAGTTACAGAGCTAATCCAGATTTGCACTTGCATATCCCTAAACTGTCCTGATTAAATTGGGACATCCCATTTTGGGGGTCTTGTGCAGGCCATGTGACTTGCACGATAACATGCCCCAGAAAACAGGAATCCCGGTTTTCTGCTGCAACGTGTTGGAGGGTATGCACTTGTCCCATGCTTAGAAAGCATAGGTCTGAGCGGTTTTGTCCTTGCCCCATGGCTTTCTCCTGGAAAACCTGCTGTTTATCGATAAATTTTACCAGTTTTGCAGAACTGAATAAAAAAAATGTAGCTGGCTTCTCTCCAAAATCAAGGAGGGAGAATGGAATGGGGGGTGGAATCTGTGTGGATAAGCTCTACATTTTCAGGAAATTCCACCTGAAACTGTCCGAAAAGCATGATAACGATATAATAAAGTAGCAAAACTAAACACAAACACATTTTAATAAAAGCAATCGCTTGAGGCCGCAGCTATCAGCCGTCGCTATGAGAACGGGGCCGGGGACACAGTGAGGTGCAAACAGGGCCACCAAGATCTCCCTGTGTGTTTGTTCATGTTTTCAGCTTCCCTTCCTTTCTTATCTCTGAATAAATCTGGTGGCTCTCAGGGAAAGAAAAATGCAGGAAGTTTGATTAGCCTTTACTAGTCGATGCTGCTGCAGTCTCTGAATGGATTGATCTGAAGGATGGTACATGCTGGGGGAGAAGATAAAAGAAATTGGGGTGTGTGGCAGAAAGTAATAAAATGGTAACTGGGGTTTGTTTGAAACTGAATTGGATTTCAATAAAAGGAAAAGACTTTGCTCTGCTGAGTCTTTTAAAAAAGACTCAAGCACAATTGTCTAAGGTACAGCTAGGGAGCCCCAGGCCCAGGGGGCAATGTGGCTCTCCAATTCGCTCCATCTAGCCCTCCAGGTCACACACACCCTCCTCTTCTCCCCAGGCCACCCTCCCTTCACCATCCCTGTTTTGCACCCTCTAAGTATTTACACCAGTCGAGAAAGCATCTTTGAACTTCGATAATGCTTGCTTGCTTGCTTACGGTACTTACCTGGGTGGGGGACACAGGGCCATTGTTTGCTTTTAAGGGAAATGGTTGTCAGAAGGTTGCCTGCTCCCTGCCATTAACTGCCCCATGCTCCTTTCCACACACTCTGCATTAACTTCAAGCATGGAAAACTGTGTCACCAGAGGGCACCTGTTGAGCATTGCATCGTGTGGCAACTCAATTTTCTACCCAATTGCCCAGTGAAACTAGAAGGCATTCACGGACAAATGCCCTTCCCACTCTACATGCAAGAATCATGTAGCCATGCACACCTTGACACGGTTGATGTTCACACCACTCATACTCCCACTGCGGTCCACGAGAAAGATGAATTCTCCGTGGCTCTTCCTGAGGTTGGGTTGGACCGTCCTCAGATCAGGACAGAAGTTCAACATGATCACTGGGTGGTGAGGGATGTCCTTGTGGAGCCGCTTCCTGATGATTTCTGTCTGCAACAACCAACAAGAAAATCTGTACAGGCTGTTGTTGTCTTTCATTTAAAAACAAGCAAGCCAGTTTAATTTCTTAGAACGGCGGGTCCTTTTCATAAATTAGAATCATGGAGCTGAAGATAGCACTTCCCATTAGAACCTAGGGTTCATCCACACTTTCGCTTGGCCTGCATTTTGATCTTACTGTGAACTGACCAATTCCCCCCAGCCTGAGAACTTTTCTTGTTCCGTGGCTGTGCCTTGTGAAGATCTGGTCTTACTCACTGGATCGTACCAGGTGTGTGGAACATCCAAAGAGAGATTTTGCTTAACCAAGCTTCCATTCAGTGGGTAAGATAAGATTGTGGCAAGGTACAGCTGTGGAACAACGAGAAAAGCTGGGGAAATTAATCAGTATACAATATGATCAAAACAGGGGTCAAGGAAATGTGGGGTGAGCCCTTTTTCTCAGTGGTCTTTATACCTTTCCAGAGAAAGAGAGAGGGAGGGAGGGAGGGAGAGAGAGAGGGAGGGAGAGGATACACATATTCTCCCTTTCCCTTCTCTTTTTCTTTTTTCTATGCTGTTCTTTATCTTATATACCCTATTTCAATGCCATTACTGTTATTAGTTTTATTTCTACACACTTTTTCCCATTAACTCCTCATTCTCTCTGTATGTGTATATGTGGGGTGTGTGTGTGTGTGTGTGTGTGTGATGTGTGTGTCTTTTGTGATTCTTTGTATTAACATGATTCCTAACGGATTGATTGAGATAATTATCTATGTAATCACATCCAATGAAATGTGTCATTGCTTCTCTCCATTTGTCTTCAACTTTTCATTATATAAATACCCGCTCCCCCCACCACACCCCGCGAAAAAACAATGATGAGACGTTATGAAGATATCAGAACTGCATGACGATATGAAAACATTTATCTGCACTTTTAAAAGGAAATAACGGTGGGATTTGTTTAATAGGATGTCTTGTGTCATGACCGATATGGATGTACCCATCAAACTACTTCCTCTCTCACTGGCCACTTGGTAGCAACCATTCCATCAGGCTGCAAGAGAGAGAGAAGAGAAGCAGAACATTTCATCAGCCCAGTTGAGAAGCCAGTGATATGGGGCTCCTCTCCTCTTCCTTAAACTGTTTATAATTTAATGGCCATTATAAGAGCTTTGTAACCAAGAACTAGTGCCATAATTCACTTTTCCTCCTCAGTCCCTCCTAGGGTTTCCATATTTCAAAAAGTGAAAATCCGGACAGAAAAGTTAAACTCACTTTTTTTTTTTGCAAAGTTGAGCCTTTCCATCCTGCCTTTTTGGCCAACATTGTTGAGCTTTGTTTTGCAGAGTGTGAAAAAAAAAGTTTTGAGCTATTTTTAAGGGAATTCGCCAAAATCTACACTTCCGACATGAGTTGCCATACGTCCAGATTTTCCCAGACATTTCAGCGATTTCCGCCCAGACAAGGGCCAAATCCCAGCTATGTATGGGAAATTCCGGCTGTGTTGCAACCCTAATTTTCCTCTTGTGCCACGTCTAAGGGCAGGGCCTCTCATGGGCGTAGGCAGGGGGGGCAGGAGGGGGCAGTTGCCCCCCCCTAGAAGCAAAAAAATTAATGTATTTTACAGACCATAACCAGCACTTTTCCCCTCCAAAAACTGAAGTGGAAAGGGCTTTGCTTTAGCAAGAGCAGCTAAGTCTCCTCTTGCTTGGGGGGGGGGGACACAGCAGTAACAAAAACACATCAAATAAATAAAGCAAAGTGGCTACCAGTAGTTAAGCAGTTAAGACAATGGAGCATATATCCCCAGGCAATATTCGATAGCTGACCATTTCACCCTATTGTTCTTAAGTGGGAGTTGTTAATGAGCATTCAGGAGCATTAAGAGTTCTATTGGCGATTTAATGAGGGTGCAGACTCAGAGGATTCAATTTGACTAAGGTGGCTCTGCAAGGCTAAAAAGAAGTGAATAAGAAAGGGGGGGCTGTAGCTTTGACAGACACAGTGATGTTTATAAAAAGCATTGGTGTTCCAGTCTGCCCCTCCTCCTGCATCTGTATACTGTAAATCAGGGGTGGCCACCTCCCAAGAGACTCTGATCTACTCAGAGTTTAAAACTGGGGGTGATCTACCCCCTTTTGGGGGGTTCAGGTCAAAGCTGTTGAGTTTTTTTTAAAGGAAGGGAAGCCCTGTTTTTGGGGGTTTAGGTCAAACTTGTTGAGCTTCTTTTAGGAGGGAGGGAGGCCCATTTTTGTTTAGGGCTTCAGGTCATAGTTCAACTTTTTTGAGGGAGGAGGAAAATTTTGGGTGAGCTTTTTTTAGGGGTGCCAGTGACCTACCAGTGATCTACCACAGACATCCAGTGATCTACTGGTAGATCACAATCTACCTGTTGGACGTGCCTGCTGTAAATCAAGCAGAGAGAAAGCTGCTTACAAGGCTCCTGTACATGCAGAGTTCCAGCATCACAGCGTCATCCAGAGACACCCACAAATATGAGTTATCTCTCTCTCTATTTCTTCCTTCCTTCCCTCCCTCTTCCATCCTTAATAAAATACGGGGGGGCAGATAAGCCCCACATAGAAAGCCCATCAACATGGGGGGATGACTCTTTCAAATACGGTATTTACCAGTAATTGGGGGGGGGCACCTAGGCCTCTAGGAGTTGGATGCTATGCCTAGGAGTAGGACAATTCAAGAAAGCAGAATGATGCATATGCTATGGTAATATATCAATAGAATCATAGAATTGTAGTTGGAAGGGACCACAAGGGTCATCTAGTCCAACCCCCTGCAATGCAGGATTTTTTTCCTAAGGTGGGGCTTGAACCATGGTTGAAATATGCTGATATGCAGCAACGCCTCGGAGCTGTCGTGGCTGCGGCCGTGTCTTGCCTCGCCCTCGCCCGCCCTGCCACCCCCTCTCGCCTGCCCGACCCTCCCGTCCTCTCCAGCCAAGCAGGGTAGCCGCCAACGCTACCAGCCCCAGAAGCACAAGGTGGCCGCTGCTGCCACCGCCACAATGTCATCAGGCCCGCCGGCCCTTTAGCCCCGCCCACTTTGTGGCCCCTCCCCTTCCGTGCCTTGGCCCCGCCCCTGAACGACCATGGCTTGCCCCCCCCCCCTAGTTTTGATCCTGGCTACGCCCCTGGGGCCTCTCTTATTATTGATTTTAGTGAGTTGGTCTCAGAGTCTTCTTTTGGCTGAAGAGTGTAGGCAAACACTTCCAGCACGGCTAGCCTTGGTTTGGAACTCAATAGTGCTCTGCCAAGAATAAAATGTGTTTTTGCTTAATCATCTGAGTCCCCCTGTGCTTTGAATTGGGAAAGACATTTGCATGGGTTCTTATTAACACCCTCAACCCATTATCCAATTATGGTATAAACTAACAAAAGCTCATTAGTTGCCCACTGCCTCCTCAGGATGTTTGTCCCACATAATCCCACTAGCTAACGAGTATTTGCATAACACGCCAAAGACAGGAGCTTAATTACAATTTCCTACCGACATTCTGAAACTTAATATTTTAAGGAAAGGAAGGAACTCCAGCAGAGTCTTGTGGAGGCTGTTTGCCACCAGAAATCGCTCCATTTGCTGATTTCTTGGATATCTTCAACTGGGCACCCCTACAAGCTGCTGAGTGTAATAGGATTGCTTTTCCTATTCAATGCACATTGATTTCCCTACCGTAGCTATTCCTCCATAATATAATGGGAGACTTTGTCAAAAGCCTTACTAAAATCAAGATACGCTACATCCACAGTATCCCCATGATCCACCAAGTTAGAAACTCTATCAAAAAACAAAAGCAAAAAAGATTCATCTGGCATGACCTGTTTTTGAGAAACCCATGCTGGGTCTTAGTAATCACAGCATCTTTTTCTAAGTGCTCACAGACTGTTTAATTATCTGTTCTAGGACCTTTCTCGATACTGAATTCAAACTGATAGGTTGATCGTTTCCTGGGTCCTCTCCCCCACCCTTTTTGAAGATGGGGGACACATTTGTGCACCTCCAGGCTGCAGGGACCTCACCTGTTGGATCAAGCAAAAGGCCCATCCCGTTCAGCATCCTGTTCTCACACTACCAATCAGGTGCCCCAATGGAAACCCTGCACAACAACAACTCTCCCCACCCATGATTCCCAGCCACTGGCACTTAAAGGCATCCTGCCTCTGACATAGCCACTGAGGCTAGTAGCCATTCATAGCATTATCTTCCATAAATATCCAAGTTGCTGGCTGTCACTACCATGTTGGGCAGGTCCCATAAGTTAACTGTACAGTGGTACCTCGGGTTGAGTACACAATCCATTCCGGGGTGCTGTTCGCACCCCGAAAAATATTCAACCTGACTGGTGCTTTAGCGCATGCGCAGAGCGCCGATAGAGCGCTTCTGCGCACACGCACAGCACACAGAACACTTCTGCACATGTGCGAAGCATGCAGAACGCTTCTGCGCAAGCGTGCGTGGTGGAAACCAGAAGTAAACACTTCTGGGTCTGCCGAGTACTTAACCCGAAAATATGCAACCTACAGCGAACGCAACCTGAGGTATTGCTGTATGAAGAAGTCTTTTCTTTTGTGTATCCTGAACCTCCCAACATTCTGCCTCATTCTTAGAGGTCTCTTGAGTTCTAATACTATGGAGAGAGGGAGAAAATCTTTTCTCTATTCCCTTTCTTTGCAGCCACAGAAGTGCAAAGACCTACACTAGTGGCCAAAATTGTGGAAACCTTTTGGGACAAGTGTATTTCCGAGGTTTGGTGGTTCATAACACCACTTTCTTTTGGAGTAATACAATAATAATATGTATCAATGGAAATATAATTTAATGAAGAATGTAATGCAACAAGGTTTGTTCAATTATCTGTATTCTATCAAATGTTATAGCCAAATAACCAGAAAAAGGAAGCACAACTTGCTTAGGTTGATATTCAGTAGGTTGATATTCATTTAAATGTAGCCAATGAGCATGACTGTGTAAAGACAGCCAATTAGGTCTTTTGAGCCATCAAACCTTGGAAATACGTTTTTTCTAAAAGGTTCCACAATTTTGGCTACTAGTGTAGCATCCTGCTTTCTATAGTGACCAACCAGATGTTTCATGGAAGTCACAGGCAACACCTGGGGGAAAACATCCCTCCCCTATTATTTCCCCACCAGGAATTCAGAGGCATGCTGCCCCAGAACATGATGTACCTGGATCATAGAATTGTAGTTGGAAGGGACCCATACGGGGTTCAAACCTGCAACCTTGGCGTTCTCAGCACTGCACTCTAACCAACGGAGGGAGCTATCAGCAGAAGTAGTGAGCCTATGGGCCCTCCAGGTTGTAGAACCAGCCAAGCTAGTGTGACCAATGTTCAAAGTTGATGGGGGTTAGAGCCCATCAACATACTGAGGGCTGCAGCTAAGCTCCACAAATAGTAATGAAAACTATCAATACCCATCCAAACCTCATTTCCTCAATGAATTTGGGCCAAACTGCACACCACCATTATGGGTGCAAACCATGCTTATCGCTGGCTGCTCTCAGAGTGGTTTAAGAGTCAATCTCTCTCCTCCCAGGCAGTGTTGGAACTTCATGCTCCGGGACCGGGGGCGGGGCTGGCGCACGTCCTGGGGCGGGGGCGGTGCCTGTGGGGGTGTGGCGCCCAGCGTGGGCAGCTGGGCAGCCGCGATGGCACCTCACTGGGATTGTGCTGCCTGGGGCGGGGCGCACCCCCCCACACTCCTCTTCCTCCGCCGGTGCTCCCAGGGAACTCTGAGAACTGTAGCTATGTGAGGCTGGCATAGAAAATGGAGGGAAGACTGGCTCGCTCTTCTGCCCCTCACCTTTCTCTCGGCACTTGCATCTTTCTTCGTCCCTTTAATGAAGTCATTCCGCCCCTTCAGGTGCTGCTCATATTCCGCTGGGGACATGTCACCCTCTTCCATTAAAACATGGGGCATGTGAGGCTCTGGAACCGCAGGGAGATTGGGAGAGAAAAAGAAGAGGTTCAGGTTTGGGGGATCTACTTTGTGATTTTTCTAGAACTTTGAGATCCACCGTCAACAGGAGCTGGGGGCACCGAGAACAGGGTGTGTGTGCTTTTTTCAGCCGGAGGAGACAGGAAGATGGGTAGAGTGTCTGTAATAAACTAGTCTACTGTACAAAGTGTGGGATAACCAACCTCATATAACCAACATGCTTAAGTCCAAGTAATGCATGAAGGGGTTAAGACCATAGAGTAAGCTGTCCTGCCAGGTTCAGCTCTCCTTGGGAGTGAGTAGGTGCAAGGTACATTTTTAACAAGTCACGCCCCCAAATGACAAATGCAGAGGCAAGATTGGATTGGCAATTTACCAGGGGCCAGAAACTATTGACTGTCCCTGGTTAGGTGAAGCATATTCAATATGTCATGTTTCTTGCACTGTCTAAACAAATAAGGAGGGATCTCTGGGATGGGGAGGCCCCAGAAGTCAAGAGACAGCAAGCATGGCCCACCTACCGCTTGGATGGATCAGGATCTCCACGGGTCGGTCAAAAGTATGTTTATTGGCCAGTGTGATCACAATGCTCTTGGCAGATCTGGCTGAAGGAGCGGCATCTGCGCGGATCTCGTGCGTCGGGCTTTCAACTCCTAGTTGGGGAAGCCAGCATATAATTGTAAGTAACAGCAAACTCATGCACTGCTGCTTTGAATGCTACGCTAAAAAGCAGGATGGTAATTGATTTTAATACTGCTACTTTTCAACAAAACGTTTTCAACATGTTGGCTGTAGCCTTGCTTGCAGTTCAAGCCCTACTGAAGGGTAAACTATACTAAACTCAAACTGAACTATGTGCCGGTGCATGTTACAGAAGTCATGCCTGCTTCACTCCTCCCCGACTTTTGCCGCAATAGGAGCCATGGTCTGGCTTAGCATTATGTGTCGTTGGTTTATTTCCAAACAAAAACATGAGCTGTGAACCAAGGTTTATTCTTTGCTTAGTACTCATGGTTTGTTCGAGGGGAAACAAACCATAAGCCTAGGTCTGGACATAGTGCTAAGCCAGACAATGGCTTAGCTTCCAGCCGGGCAGCAGAAAAAGTTGGTGTGAAGTGTAGCAGCCTTAGTTTTTATCCCTTGCACCAACACCATGCACGAAACCATAGTCTAGTAGTTTGACTATGAGCAAGGGAAAGGGCCATAGCTCAGCAACAGAGTATCTGTACTGGTCAAAGAGTGCCATCTGCCATCATCTCCCATCATCTCTGACCATTGTCCATGTTGTCTGGGGGCTGATAGGGGTTGTAGTTCCATACCAGGTGGATGTTCAAAAATGTTCCCATCCCTGCTCTCTTTTATATAGACTTACCTGCAAGTAAGCATGGTCCTCTGATCTCCAGGTAGAAGCTAAACTCATACTCAGTAGGATTCGTCGCCTCCGTTTCCAAAAGCCGAGCCAGACAGAATTTTCCAGGCTGATCCGGAGTAGCAGTACCACAGTAGTGTCTGTCTCTGCTAAGGAGGAGGGAAATTGTATAGGGAATGCCAAAATGCAACTTTCAGCTTGTGCACAGGCCCATCTAAACCATCGAAAGGACTTCGAAATCCCCATCCAAAATCCTCCCTGTATTTTCGAGTCTTGAACAATCTGGGCTTCCCTTAAAAGCAGAAGCAAAAGTCTTTAGATAGCATGGAGAGCGATCTATTCCCCTCGCAGAGCTACAATTCCCAGAGTTCCCTGTGAAGAGGGATTGATTGTCAAACCACTCTGAAAACTGTAGCTTTGCGAGGGGAATAGGGGTCTCTGAACAGCTCTCTGCACCTTTAACAAACCGGAGCTCCCAGAATTCCTTGGGGGAAGCCATGACTGTGGAAAGGGGTATCATAGGGCATTCAGGGTATGCTGTGCATGTAGCTTAAGAGGCACACACGAGGCTCCCAGGTGACTCTGCCATAGTGTCCCTTCAGACCATGCTTTAAAGCAGGCATCCCCAAACTGCGGCCCTCCAGATGTTTTGGCCTACAACTCCCATGATCCCTAGCTAACAGGACCAGTGGTCGGGGAAGATGGGAATTGTAGTCCAAAACATCTGGAGGGCCGAAGTTTGGGGATGCCTGCTTTAAAGTCTTGGCAGCTTTGCCCTAGGATGTGGCAATATTGTATCTCCCTCCCTCCCTCTTGTAGCGCTAGCTAACCCCATCAAGAGCAATATTCCGTGTCGGTCCCTTACAATCGAAGGTGGTGTCCAGAGAGGGTGGCAGCAGCATCTGTGCTATTCTGGGGGACCTTAGGGACACACACAGCTGGAAGGAGGACCCTCACAGCCCCACTGGGAAGGGTCTGCAGCTCTGAGGAGGTACTGATGCAGATGGAGACATTTTCCTGAGGAGGAACGATGCCCAAATTGGCCACAAAGACGATCCTCTCCAAATCCTCATCTAGCACAATACGTCCTGTGTAAAAAGAAAAGAAATGACAAAACGTCAAAACATCCATATCCCCAGCAACCCCACCCACCTCTCTCCATAAGGGTTGCCACAGTCTAGTTTTCAGAAGTTCAAACTCAGGGGTCAGCAACCTTTTTCAGCTGTGGGCCAGTCCACCATCCTTAAGACCATGTGGTGGGCCAGACTATTTTTTTTGGGGGGGGGATGAACGAATTCCTATGCCCACAAATAACCCAGAGATGCATTTTAAATAAAAGTACACATTCTACTCATGTAAAAACACCAGGCAGGCCCCACAAATAACCCAGAGATGCATTTTTAAATAAAAGGACACATTCTACTCATGTAAAAACATGCTGATTCCCAAACTGTCCATGGGCCGGATTGAGAAGGTGATTTTTTAACCGGGAGACTGGAGGCTCGGCTTAGAAGAACAGCGGTGGGGACGCCAAGTGGCACCCCCCCCCCCCCCCGTCGCGCCGAGCAGGCTTTCTACCTGGAGCTGGAGGTGCGCGGCTTTGGAGTCGCCAGGGGGGTGGCGCATGCGTGTTACGTAGCGGGGTATCTCCACCCCCCCAAGCGACTCCAAAGCCGCACACCTCCAGCTCCTAACTCCAGGTAAAAAGCCCGCTCGGTGCATGGCAATTTGCCGCCCCAGGTGTTGGAGCAGCTTGCTACGCCGCTGCCAAATAGACATAGTTCTTGCCTAATATACACATTTTTGCCAAGCAATTTCAGCCTAATATACAACATTTTTGTACGCAGTTTTCATTAATATCCTCCTTTTAATGCACACACATTATCTTACTATATGCATTTTGGTACGCCACATCATCATTCGCTATGAAAAAGTGTCTGAGCAGCTTATGAAAAATGACAATATTAAGAATAACGCAAAAACCAAAGCAATATATTTCAATAAAACAATTTCAGTACAGTATACCCATTTTGATCCTAGTCTGTATGTGTATTGGACTTGATTATTTGTTTGCTTTGAATGTATGTACTGCTTGCTGATATTTTCATTCTTAAATTGCTTTGGGATGCCTTATGGGAAGCGATTCATGAATGACACAAATGAATAACTCTCTGTGTAAAGGAATTCTACCCTGCACAGGTCTGGGGCACTATCAGATTGGGGAGTGGCAGGGGGAAGAGAAAGTTCTCTTCAGTTTTCAGGAGGGGTTTGCTGTTTACTTTACTTGACCTTTCAAGGTGGCCAAAGGTATTCTGTTCCCCCTCCTTAGCTTTTAAAACTTTTTTTCCCTTAGAAAAGTGGCAGAACGCTGTTTTTGCCACTTTCCAGATAAGGGTGGCTCTCGGCTGCCACTCTGCCACCTAGTGGCCCAGAGGGCCTACACCCTCACCAAGAGTCGCTACCATCTTAGATGTGGTTGTATTTTCCTCACAAATAATTATCTCACCACCTTCGTCCGGTGCCCTGCCATTGGGGAGGCTGCAGCAGTCGACGTAGCAGTCGTCAATTCTGGCCTTGTCTTTGATTTGCACGGTCACAACCCGTTCGGAAACCATCGCCTCAAAGCCAACCACAGTTGTGTATTCATCCAATGGGTAGACAAAGAGCCCTGCCAATGGGAAGCATCCTTTCAGGAGACATAATGCTTATGCCTGGGGTCAAAGGTCATTGGGGCTGGGGGTGGCTAAGGCAAGGAACCTCACACCTGGGAACCAAATCTGACCCTAGGGACTTTCTCCTCGGGCAACATCCCAGGCCAATGTTCTGAGTCCCACGGAGATGTCTTGGAGGGGCTGGTCAAACCAGGATGAGATGGGAGGAGTTGGAAGAGTTACCCACAGATGACCCTAGGGAAGCTCTGTGGTCCCTTTCCTATCAGCTCCTGCACCAGTCTCCATTCCTGCCAAGTTGCTGTCAGAGAAATAAGGCACCGGGCCGGAAATAGCAGACCGGAAGTAGCACTGCTGCCATTTTGGAACTGGGTGGAGCATGCTCAGAAGTGACTTTTGATGCTGCTTTGCCCAGTTCCAAAATGGCCGCCACGCCAGAAGTCGCACTGCAGCCATTTTGGAACTGGGCAGAGCAGCATCAAAAGTCGCTTCTGAGCATGCTCCGCCCAGTTCCAAAATGGCCGCCGCGCCAGAATAAACCAGGAAAAAACAAAAAAATCTGTTTTTTCAGCTGGGAACAGCTGGAAAAACGGGGATTTCCCGGGGAAAACGGGAGACTTGGCAGCTATGCCAGTCTCACCTTCAGTGCTGGATCCGCCACCTGCACAACTACAACCTACCCCTAGTTCAGCATCCCAGGAAACACCCCACCCCTAGCCTGGTCTACTGTTGCTGACACTCCCTCTGTCACTTAGGTCGTGGAGGCGCTAGTACCAGCATGGACAGACCGATCATGCCCAGCCCAGCTGAAAGAGTTCCTGTTTGGTTGCCCAGCGCAAAGAAACATTCTGCTTGCCGCACTGAAGTTGCGTCCACCCCAGTCCTAGGCACAGGGGCCCATGGGGCATGTTGCTTGCTGGATCAGCAGCATCTTAGCTTATTTAGCCACATGAGATTCCAGGGTCTGAATCAGCTGGGTTCCTGGACGTCACCACTAACACCAGGTGTGCTTACAGGGATGGGGCAGGTGGCAAACTGCAGGACGCCTTGCTGTGGTTCTCCTCAGAGAGGGTTACCTCCTTAGACTCTTTAGGAAGCCTCTCCCACTTATCACCTGAGACAGATTAATAAGGCTTGAATACAAGCATGGGTGCACATTCCCTCTGTCCCTTACCTTCAAAGGGGTGGGTCTCTGAGTTGCTGTAGGTGAGAGAGGCCGTCATCCCAAAGGCATAGCCGCTGACACAAGAGGTCACCTCAGAGGCCGCGAGAGGGAGAGCAGAGTTGGTCATCCGGTTGATGAGCCCCGGCATGGTGCCAATCGGCTCTCCAGACTGGAGTGGGGGAGGGGGGAAACCACAGTGACAGTCAGATTGTTAGCTTTTTTTCTTGGCAAGTTAACTCAAAGATTTATATGGGCTGAGGAATGCTGGGAGCCCCATCACCTGCTCCCGCTTGGGGGACCAATTGTTAACACCTGCCTGAGGGACGCCACCCAGAAATACTTGCTTACAGAATCACTCCTTCATGACAGGTGCTAGGCCAGGCCAATGGCCCATCCAGTCAGCATCTTGAAACCTCCATTCTGGATGTGTTTCCTGATTGGTGGTTTCATACCCGCCAACATTTCTACAATGAAAATAGGGACACCCTAAATAATAATAATAATAATAATAATAATAATAATAATAGAAAAATTATACCCCACCCATCTGACTGGGTTGCCCCAGCCACTCTAGGCAGCTTCCAACATTTATTTAAAAAAAACATAATAAAACTATATGGGGCTGCCTTCAGATGTCTTCTAACGGTTGTCTAGTTACTTATCGCCTTGTCTCAAGGGTTGCTTAACTCCATACCCTCTGACGTTTCTCCGATGAAAATAAGGATGTCCTACCATACCCTCAGGGACGCGAGTGGCGCTGTGGTCTAAACCACAGAGCCTAGGGCTTGCTGATCAGAAGGTCGGCAGTTCGAATCCCCGCAACAGGGTGAGCTCCCGTTGCTCAGTCCCTGCTCCTGCCAACCTAGCAGTTTGAAAGCACGTCAAGTGCAAGTAGATAAATAGGTACCACTCCAGCGGGAAGGTAAGTGGTGTTTCCGTGCACTGCTCTGGTTTGCCAGAAGCGGCTTAGTCATACTGGCCACATGACCCAGAAGCTGCCTGCGGACAAGCGCCGGCTCCCTCGGCCTATAGAGCGAGACGAGCGTGCAACCCCAGAGTCATCTGCGACTGGACCTAATGGTCAGCGGGACCTTTACCTTTACCTTACCATACCCTCCAACATTTCTCCAATGAAAATAGGAACAACTCCTAAGAAAAAATGGGGCACCCCAGGATCAAATCAGAAACTGCAATGACTTCTGTAAATCTGGGGCTGTTCCTGGAAAACAGGGGCAATTGGAGGGTTTGGGATCAGCCTGTTTGGCATTTCAAATTGCAGGTTGCTTCCAGTGACACCTTTAAGCAAATGACAATAAAACGATATCACCCCAGTCAATTCCATAATTCGTTAAAATATGATCCACCAGGATGGTATCAGCAAAAAAAAAAAATACAATCCATAAAATGCCACAGACTCGATAAAAAGATTAACTGTGCAGCTCAGTCACACAGACATTCCAGCCTTTCTTTCTTGATTTAGATCAGGAAATCACCAATTAAACACATCAAATGGTGTGAACGTTACCAAGTACCGGTAATGTCTGAAATTAGGAAACAACTAAGTAAAGGGCCAGTAGCCCAGAGAGGCAAGAGCTACTTTAACACACCTCAAATAGAAAAACGTTTCCTGATTGACAGTTTCAATCCTAAATGCACTTTCCAGGGAGCAGTAAGCCTCATGGAGCCGAATGGGACTTAATTACTTCTGAGCAAACATGTTTAGGATCTTTGCCCGTGAGGCCAGGCTATGGGGAATAAAGCGCTATATAAAGTTCTACACTGAGCCCATGGTTTTAATTTTGTTTCCTGCTGATTGTGAAATAATTATGCCCCAGAGGCACTGAAGTGTACTAGAGAGGAAAATATGGTAGTTTTAATTAAGCGCTACCATTAACTATGCCTGTTGCTGGTTTTAAAAAAAACCAATTACTGGTGAGAAAATTCATATAATACGCTCATTCTGGGATTGCGCTACTTTGGGATTTGGCAGAGGCGGTAATCAACTTTGCATGGTTCCCTTGATCAAAACTCTCCAGCTCTGGAAATTTAGCTTCATTTAGAATTCTAAACTTTTATCTCCGACATGCAAACTTTTCACGAAAAGTAAGCTCAGGTCACAAAAGAGAATGTAGGAATGTAGGACCCCATCCTGCATTCTTGAGTGGTACAAACCCTAGTTAACAGGACTAACAGCTCCCTTAGATTATGGTTACCAGACGTCCCCATTTCCCAGGGGACAGTCCCTGGACAAAATTTTTTTTGGGGGGGGGAATAAATGAAATAAATGACGAATAATACCTTCGCTAGAACTAACACACAGCACCGACATAGTTTGCCAAAGTGCCAAAAAACCCAGCACAGAACGGGTTAAAAAACGAACGCTGTTACACCCAATCATATGGTAGTCTGCCAAAGCGCCAGGAAAAAACAGCACAGAAAGGGTTAAAAAACCAATCTGTGGCTACCAGCAACAGCTGAGAAAAGCTGTAGGAGACAGGTCGGAGGAGTGGGAGAACAAATGGGGGGGGGACAACAACAACAGTGCAAATGGGCCGATGGGTTGTGTGCCAGCAGTGAGGGCTCTGCGTGTCACGTCTGACACGCGTGTCATAGGTTCGCCATCACTGCCCTAAAGAGCCAATAGCAGCCGCTGCAGGCAATACAGAGCTAAATGAACCCATAGCCTGTTTTTGTGCAATGCAGACAGAGGTGTAGTAGTCAAAGGTTATGGGAGGGAGAGTAAAAGACCCATTACTATTTCCATATCAGGATTCCAGCAGGGTCTCTGGCCCCCAAACCCTGGAGCTGCCTTATCAGATTGAAAGGAGAACTTTCTTGCCACTGAGAAGAAGTTTTATCACTCTTTGTGTTGATGGGAGCAAATCAGAGTGAAAGAAGTTGAGTCAGCCACTGAAGATTGACTCTTAGGGTCATTCTGGAGCAGTGTTTCCCAACCCTGGGTCTCTGGCTGTTTTTGGACTACAACTCCCATCATCCCTAGCTAGCGAGGCCAGTGGTCATGGATGGTGGGAATTGTAGTCTGAAGACAGCTGAAGACCAAAGGTTGGGAAACACTGCTCTGGAGAATATGCACCGGAAGAGGAATTGAGGAGTTCTGTATGCTGCAAAGTCAAGCATTTAGGAACACTAAAAACACAAGGTCAAGGTGCTTCAGTTTCAAGAGGATGATGTGCAAGTTCTGTTGCACACAATGGTACTTCAAGGGAAAACATGACTTTATTCACTCCGAAAAGAGATATTGGAGCACTCAAAATCATTTTCTCGCGTATGTGAACAGAAAGCAGAAGACCGAGCTGAAAGGGCAACACATGGCGATCTGCATTGATCATTGCAATTCATCCCTATGCTCGAAAAGTATAGAGGGTTCTCAAAGAAATGCTTAAATCTATAATGTGCAGGTTGATTTTGAAATTTCAGCTTCACTTTGAGCTAATGCTTGAATATATCCCATGGTTTTCACATATGGACTAGTTCTTGTTGTTGACAAAGGTGCTTTCACTGTGAAATCGCTTCAAGATATTTTATGGGAAGAGACTCATAAATGGAAGCAACTAAATAAATAATCCAAAGATGCTTTGTGCAAACAGATGCCTGCTTAATGACTATTATTATTAAGCTGGGCAAAGAAGGGAAGGGGAAGAGACAGAGCTCAGTCCCCATAGTCATGGTGGAGATGGCTTCTCCTGAGGTCTGCCCAGACGGCGGCTGGACCTTCTTTCCCAACTTGCAGCTTGCCAAGAGACCATCCAAGAATCTATTGTGCGTCAGAAAAGATCTGTGTAAAAATCATGCACTGCTGCAAAGTAAGCAGGGGAGGGGGTCTTCTGTAGATGCTGGCAAGCCAAAACAGCTGGAATGGTGTGGACGGAAGCACAGCTGGGGAAGAAGGTTGCTAAGGGAAACGACAGCCAGAGCTCAGCCAATCACATAGGCACGGCACCAGGCTTTGCAAGCTGAGGAAATGCGTCTGTGGATCTTTGCAAGTCTGCAGGAGGCCAGAGTAGAACGAGAACAGACTTCAGCCGCAGCTACTGGCTTGTGGATTGGTTGAGGCACCCTGGAATTCTGTGGTTCAAGTTGCACAGCTCTGAAGTGTAGCAAGGCTCAAAGTATGCTGGCGTTCGTCAGCCATCCACAAACACTAGTTTAGTGGGTGGAAGGCAAGGAGGCCAACACTAGATGGTGCCAGAGTCAATGACAGGAAGAGCTAGCAAAGCCTACTTTGAACCGATTCTCCTCCTCCTTGCTGAGTTGTACAGGAGCACTAAGTTCAGACTAAGGAGGAGGAAGCAGACAGCCAGGGCCATGCCTTGGGCTGGTTGTAAGTAAAAAAAGAAAAAAGCAAGTGGAAACTGGCTGAAGGTGGTGGGGCAGGCCCCATTCACTCCGATGGACCAACTTCCACTGTCCCATCATCAGCCGCCAATGTTCTAGTTACCTCCGTGAGATGAACTGAAATTTCCTCCGAAGGCATTCTTTCAAGGGAAGGCCTAAGATTTTCATTGTCCTCAAGTTCCCCTAGCTAAACAAGCCCACGTTGCATAATGTGCTCTGAATATCATCACCATTTTTTAATGACAACTATCGCCCCCCACTCCCAATGCCTGGGAATGGTGCTGAAGGGTATTGATAGCTACTAACCATGAAGGCTATGCTCTTCCTCCACAGTTGGGTTTCCCATAGCTGGCCACTGTGATAGGGTTGCCATATGGTTTTCCTGGACATGTCTTCTTTTGGGGGGCCAGCGTGCCCATCCAGGTGGGTTTATGCACTTGAAATGAAATGTCCAGGTTTTCGTGGTTTATTTTTATTCATTCATTTTCGGTGGGGCACATGCATGCTCGGGAGGGCACTGTGCCCCAGAAGCGGAAGCACCACAGTGGGGTCTGGAGTGAGGTCTGCAGCCCATGCTGGTGCCACCTCTGCTGTGGCCATCTCCGGAGAAGTGGGCGGCCTGCCACGGCCTGCTCTAGGTCTCTTGATGTCTCCAGCGGCCACCAGGCCTTGCGCAGCCTTCCGGCGGGCGCATCAGGATTTGTGTTGTTTCCTGCAACTGCCAGGCCTGGCCTGGGAGCTGCTCAGCTTCCCATCGTCTGGAGACGTAGCGTCTCATGAGCAGGAGGCCGAAAACAGCAATGGTAATAGAGGGGAGGGAAGGAGGGGGTGAGCAGGCAAGCGAGTATCCTCTTTTTTTGCTCTCCAGACTATGGCAAGCCTACACTGTGAGAACAGGATGCTAGACTAGATGGGCCATTAGCCCGATCCAGCAGGCTCATCTTGTTCTTATTTTCTTATGTAAGAAATAATTCTTTTAGTGTGACAGCACCTATGCCTGAACATAATTCCAGGATGTTCATTTATTTATTTTAAACTTGTTGATTTTCTATGTGTTTTGATCATTTTATTATGTTTAACGTCTGTTTTCTGCTGCTGTTTTTATGAACATATTATGCCATTTTATGTAAACTGCTTAGAGATTTTTTAAAAAATAAAACAAAGCAAAACGATACGTAGTTAAATAAGTTGGTTGGTTGGCATCCTTCTGTATCGGGAGACAACGGAGGAGTGCCTCTTTGGGGGTGAAGTCAAACCATTGGAAGGTTAAGTACGTAAGTAAGTAAATAACAACAGATAATGGGAAACGTATCTTTATGCCTGAGACCCAAGTGACTCATAGCCAGTCAGACTATCCTCCGGACTAGGTGAGCAAATAATCTGATCTGGTACGAGGTAGCTTTCTGTGTTCATGTTATCTGCCTTGAACTCTTGGGGGCAGGTTGGCTTTAGAATCCAAACAGATAAATGAAAGAGAAAATGTGTGAAGGCTGTAAGGCTGTAACAGAAGAAAGCTGCAGGTTGCTTCTCTTGACTGATGTGCTAAGGGGTCCTCTATCTGCTCTTAACAATCTGACTACCTCCTCTTTGGAAGGAAGGTGAAGGAGGGGTAATTTATGTCAGGACTGTCCTTTTCTTGCAGGAACGTAAACCAGAGATTTAGTGTTCCTCTCCAAGTGCGTTTATGGTGGCACATTCTGGTGTTGCATTGATATGATGGGAGGAACGAGGTGATGCTTGAGGAATGTTAACCCACTTGCATGCCTTTGTAGCAAATTACAGCATAATAATAGTAATAATTTTATTATTTGCATGCCACCCATCTGACTGCCTACAAAAATCTGGTTATATAAACATTAAAATATAAACATCCATTGTTACAGTACACAGCAAGGCAATCCCATTCAAACAACACAGTGTTTAAGGCAGGTGGAGAGATCAAGGGAAAGCCTGTGTAAACAGTTGTGTCTTTCAAAGCCGGCAGGATGCCAATGCAGATGGGGACTCCTGTATTTCAGCATTCTGTTACACTGATGTGACCAGTGGGCATAGCTGCCAAGTTTTCCCTTTTCTCGCGAGGAAGCCTATTCAGCATAAGGGAATTTCCCTTAAAAAGAGGGAGAACTTGGCAGCTATGCCAGTGGGAAATACCGGTATACTATGGGGAGGGAAGAGCCTCTGGCCCAGGAGCAAAGACTCCTCCCCAGGCCACACCCCTTCCTAGGGCAAGCCTCCCACTTGCCCAGCTCCACCTCTTTCTCAAGGGCATTGACCTCACTGGAATGGGTCCCTGGACTGTGACCATGCCTCTATCTTGCCTGGATAGGGAGTGAAGAGATGTATGTGGGTTAGTGTGTGTATAGAAACCTCTGACACGTGTGGCTGAACAATTGCTTACTAAAGCAAGTTCAGGGTCAGGTCCACAAACACTTTTGCCTCTGGGTCTATCCATGCTTGTCATGCAGCTCCTGGAAGTTTTCCCATGGGGCAATGCAGCCCTCAGGCTGGAAAGGGGTTCCATTCTTGCCATTTGGACATGAAAAGTCCAAATGGCAAGAATTGTTCTGCACAGAAGAGCAAGCGGGTCACAGAACTGTGGGTCAGTTGTTGGAGAAATGGGCATCTGTTCAAAGTTCCTCAGATTAAACCAGAATTCATGGGTGAGATAGTGTGCATGTGTGAGAAGCACCCCAGGCAGAGCAAATCAGAGGGATCGTACAGGAACAGGACAAGGGAAACAAGACTCAATCCCAGATGCATTAATATCACATGTATATTGATGCAACACATCAAAATTGGAAGTCTTACTGCTAGAATCTGATGCACTCAATAAAGAACCGAATAATTGCAACGGGACATACCATTAATTGCTTTTTGAGGTGTGTGTGTGAGCGTGGCCTGAGCTGTCTCTGCCAGATTATTGCACAAATGCAGATCCCTGAACTGACAGGTGAGCTGTTTGCCAGCAATTTCTTCAGCTGGCTCCCAGTCATTTTTGCTGAATGCAAGTCAAAGCAAAACTATACGTAGGGAGTGGGGAGTGGAGAAGGCAGCAAACTGGAGTAGTGGTTTCTGTGTTCAGATACGTCTCCAATCCATGAAAGACTTAACAGCATTAGTATTCCACACGTCATGTCAGCTGCTGAAGGGTGTGTGTGTGTTTGTGTGTCTTGAACTGGGACCTGCAGTGGCCAGCAGCCTTCAGCTCCTTACTTCTTGCACAATCAACCAGCCAGGCCATAAGGTAAGATGGTCTCATAGGCTGCAGTGCTCTCAGCCTGTGTGCTCTCAGCTAACCCCGAAGGAAGCTGATTGTAGCTACATGCTAAAGAGGAGAGGGTTTGTGCACCTTTAATAACTGTGTGGCACTCTGCACCTGCTGAAACCTCCTCCTCTACCCAACAGTTAATGGTGTAGGAGTCCTGAGGAGGTCAGCTGAGCTTGCAGCCTGATGGAGAGGCAGCAAACCTGATCGAATCCCTCCTTCAGAGCTGGGTTGACAGTCTGAGCAACGTGTCCCCTCTAGTTTCCTTGCCAGCCTCATAAGAACATCAAACGAGCCTGCTGGATCAGGACAGTGGCCCATCTCGTCCAGCATCCTGTTCTCACAATGGCCAACCAGATTCCTCATAGGAAGTCTACAAATAGGACCCGATCACACAGTCTCCCCTGCTGTGGTTTCCGGCAACTGGGATTCAGAAGCATTGCAGCCTCAAACCATGGAGGCAGAGCATAGCTATCATGGCTAGAAGCCTCAATAGCCTTCTGTTCCATGAATGTGTCTGATCCTCTTTGAAAGCCATCTAAGTTGGTGGCCATCAACTAAGTTCCATAGTTTAACCATGCGTCAATGCGCCCAAATGAAGGAAGGATTCTTGGGGATCAGGATCCAGAGGATCCATTTCATAGGATGAGTTGAGCAGGAGAACACTCAACCTGTTTCATGAATAAAAAAGAGGGGGCTGCATTTTTCCAGGAGTGAAGGCACCATTTAAATATAGTTTCACACACAATGGAGTCTTGATATGACAGCTAATAATTGCATGTGAAGAACAGAGTCTTAATGGAAATTGATTCAGCGGAGTGTAGGTGTGACAGAACCTAGAAGCTCAAGGGAGCAGGGAGAGGCATCCACAGACTGGGGCTGCCATAGGCAGAGGAGATTTGACTGGCTTGGGGTTGTGCTCAGAGAATGGACCTGTGCCTTCTAACTTGTTCATGAACAATCCAAAGTTAGGAGTGAGTAGCAAGATGGCGGAGTTTGCCGATGGCACTAAATTGTACAGGGTCGTGAAAGCAAAAGAGAGAGAGATCATGAAGAGATCCCAAAAGGACCTCTCCAAACTGAGTGAACAGACAGTAAAATGGCAAATGGAATTGAATGTGAACAAAGTGTAAAGGGAGGCATGTTAACAGTGGCAGAGGAAGGGGGATGCGGTAGGGGTGTGTCGCCCTGGGTGTCACCACTGAGGGAGTGACAAAATGCTGGGCGGCACTCACCACTGGGCCTGCAGCCGACCGAGCCACGCATCCCTCCTGGGAGTGACACGGTAGCCTGGGCACCTGCAGGTTTTGCGCTGCCCCCAACGGTCCGCCCGCCACCTCCGCTTCAGCTGTAGGGCAGCTGAGTGGGAGGTGGCAGGCCCTGGGTGGCCCCACCCCGCAGGTGGCTGTTCCCGGCCCTGGGAGCAGGGCATGCACGCCGCCCCAGGCACGCGATCAGCTTGCTCTGCCGCTGCATGTTAAGGTAAAATAATCTTCATTTCACACGTATGCTTAAGAGGTCTGAATTGGCAGTAACTGACCAAGGGTCATAGTAGACCTTGGGGTCATATTAGATAGCTCGATGAAGGTGTCAACCGAGTGTGCAGCAGCTTCCATGCTAGGGAGCAATGAGAAAGAAATCAAAAACAAAGCTACAGATATCAGAAGGTCATTATACAAATCTATGGTACAAATCACAGGTGGCGCTGTGGGTTAAACTACAGAGTCTAGGGCTTGCTGATCAGAAGATAGGCGGTTCGAATCCCTGCAATGGGGTGAGCTCCCGTTGTTCGGTCCCAGCTCCGGGGATGACCAACGGTGCTCCTGCCGATGATCTCAGTTTTTGAGGTGGGATATATGGATTCAGGTAGAACGCATTGCAGTAGTCCAGCTTCAAGATTTAAATGTATGGCATGGGTGTGCCCTTTAGGTCATACTTAGCTGAGACAGGAACCCAGGTGGCGCTGTCTAGGGCTTGCTGATCAGAAGGTCAGCGGTTCGAATCCCTGCAACGGGGTGAGCTCCCGTTGCTTGGTCCCAGCTCCTGCCCACCTAGCAGTTTGAAAGCACATCAAAGTGCAAGTAGATAAATAGGGACCGCTCCGGCGGGAAGGTAAACGGCATTTCCGTGTGCTGCTCTGGTTCGCCAGAAGCAGCTGTCATGCTGGCCACATGACCCGGAAGCTGTCTGCGGACAAACGCCGGCTCCCTTGGCCTATAGAGCGAGATGAGCGCCGCAACCCCAGAGTCGGACACGACTGGACCTGATGGTCAGGGGCCCCTTTACCTTTACCTATGGTGCGACTACATTTGGAATATTGTGTATAGTTGTGATTGACTCACCACGAAAAGGATATTGCAGAGTTGGAAAAGGTTCAGAAAAGGGCAACCAAAATGTGAGAAAAGGTTGCTGCATTTGGGACATTTACAGAAAAGGCGAGTAAGATGTTGCATGATAGAAGTTAATTTTAAACTTCTTTTTGGCCGCTCCTTGGTTGGGCAGGGGGGGTCTCATGATGAGCTCCTGCACTTCCAGATTCCCATCCCAATTTGGCAGTGGCACCATGGCTCTTAAAGAGCCTTCCCAGAGAGGCTCTCCTCTGTGTCAGGTGAAAAACTTTTTATTCACCCACACTTTAAAACTCCGTTTTAAATCCATGCTGTAAACTGGTCTGTTGTAAGAATGGATGTTTAGTTCTCTTCTCTGCTTCCCCATTCACTTTCTAAGATTATTATGGATTGTATTTTTAATATTGTTTCGTTTGTGGAATGTTTAGTGATGGACTGCTAGGCAAAGGCCATCATCAACTCCAGACAGCTCTCCAACAGGTACAGTTCGCGGGATGCTTCAGGTGTCCACTTTTGTGGAGCCCCGCCATGTGATCAGCAGCTAACTCTTCATGGAGTTCCAAACCTACTGGTTCCAGCCAAGCTCCAGTAAGCCCCATGACAGACAGGTATGCAACAGGTGAAGCCATTCCTGGCATATAGATGGGCGCATGCTACACATGGCACCTCCTTCCCTGCTCATTGTTGCTCATTGTGCAACTGTTAAGTGCAGGGGAGCCCTGCCTAGATGACTGGCTGAGTTTTTCTTTCTGAAGCCCACTCGATCCCAGAAGCTGTTCAATAAAGGCAGCTTGGGAACAACTTTTTTTTTTTATTTGTCACCCAAATGGGCCACCTGATGTCATTGTGACAGGTGGGTGGCCTCGGGTCAAGCTGGATGCCCTAGATTGGTTGGATTCAGAGGAATAGTGGGAGGAACCAGCTGGGGAACCACCAAGGGAAGAAAGCTTAGAGCCCAAGGAGTGGTGGTGGGACAGCGATAAGTAGTCAGAGGGAGAAAACTAGGAAGAGGAGGTGTTGGAAGCTGAAGAGGTAACAGGGCTTAGTGAGCTGGGAGAGTCTGTAGCAGAGAGAAGTCCAGAATCAGAAGCTGAGGCTGAAACAAGAAGGGGGGGGGAGGGCCAGAGGCAGAGAGAAACCAGGCTGGTGAAGAGTCATGGGAGTCTTCCCCATCTGCTGCAACAAGCTCCCCTCCCCACTTTGTCCCAGAACCAGAAGAGGACTGAAACGGGTGGAGCAGCAGCAAGCTGTACACAGTGCAGTCTCTGATTGCTTGGAAAAATTCCTGTAGAGTATGGGACTTAGATGGCTGTGAGCAGGTGGGGATTTTCAGTCTTAGCAACTGATTCATGGGGAAAGACCTACCCGGGATGAACTGCTGTGCTCATTAGGCCTGACACTCAGCCAAGTCCGTGAAGGTCATGTTTTTGCTAATAAAGGGTTAACTCCAACTTTACACGGTGTGATTTACTGCTGACTCACTCTGTGGTGTGTGTGTGTGTGTGTGTGTGTGTGTGTGTGTGTGTGTGTTGAAATAAGAATCTTGCCCACTGAACGGATCCAGTCCTCCTCTTACCCTGCAATATCAAAACCAAAATAAAATGATCCTTCAAAATTTGCATGTCTCTGGTTTTGGGGATGCAGTTTCCCAGCCAACCAGTGTGTACAAATATGCACACCCCGTGGGAAATGTTCATCACACAAAGAAGCATTTTATTAGGCAAATGGCTTGCAAAAACATGCAAATTTGCACAAAAATTGTGCTAAATTTTCATGATTTTGTTTTTTTAAAAAAGATTGCAAATTGCTGCAGAAACGTTAAGTGATTTTGAGATTGGAAAACCAAAACTGACAGAGGGAAAGCCAAAACTGATATATTTGTCCGCCTACTTTAGTGAGTGGACTGGCTGGCATACAGATGTGGCTGCAGCATCAGCCTGTGATTGGGGGGAACCAGTGGTGTTTCCATCCATGCTGGGGGCGTGGCTGTCATAGCTGCTTCACTTTTTGTGGTGGCACCATTTTCACCTTCTCAGCCTTATTGCTGGGCAAGTCTAGGATACCAATGAAGTTGGTGCCCAAAATATATATATATACTGTGTGTGTGTATATCTTGAGAATCACGGACTGAAAATAACATTGGTCTGTTCTGGACTTCGGCCATATTCACACCATATATTTAAAGCACTATAATACTGTACCACCTTTGACGGTCATGGCTTTCCCCCAAGGAATTCTGGGAGCTCTGGTTTGTTACGGGTGCACAGAGACCCCTATTCTCCTCACAGAGCTATAGTTTTCAGAGTGGTTTAACAATCAATCCCTCTTCACAGAGAACTCTGGGAATTATAGTACTGGGAGGGGGGAAAGGGGGTCTCCTAACAACTCTCAGCTCCCTCAGCAAACTGCACTTCCCAGTTTTTTGAGGGGAAGCCATGACTGCTTAATGTGGTGTCATAATGCTTTTAATTTGTGGTGTGGATGTGGTCTTTGTACCTTCCATCTCCCAATCTCTACAATGGCGCGCTGATGGGGTGGGGGGGGGAGAGGAAACCCAATTAGGCAGGGAAGAGAAGACCCATTACTCTCCACTGCAGCCCTCAAATCATCACCATGGGAGACTCGAGTCTAAACAGAGCAGAAGGCCTCTGTGCCCCCATCTCCTGTGCTCTCTCAGGATCTCTCTGTCCAAAACTCAGCTGTGAACCAGAATGTCCTCAGTTCAGATCCGCCCTCTGCCACAAACTCAAGAGGTACCCTTAGGTAACTGCCTATTCGCTTGGCCTCAGTCTTCCCATCTGCAGTATGGGGATAACTATACTGACCTACCTCAAATTACACAAGGCTGTTAGAGTGATTAGTCGAAGCGTACTGGACTCTCAACCACAGCAGATGAATGTTAAGTTTACTTGTTGCTAGAATATAATATTTCCAGTTAATTTCCTCAAGTTTTTGGAATGGTGAAATAGTAAGTTCTGAGGTCCTTTAGAAGAAGTGTGGACATGAGATTTCTACTGAATACCCCCTGGGGAATTCTTAAAAATGCAGGGAGCGAAACGGAGCTCCAAGGTTTAGCAATGGCACATTCAAAACTTGAGATTTCACACACACTGCTAGCCCAGGAGGGACTGTACCAAGTCTGAGTAGCACGCACTAGAGTTGAGTTCATGTATTTAAGCTGTCATGGTGTTGATTTCTCCACAACAATGGAATGGGTGGGTAGATGCAGTAGCTCCAACAGAGTCTAATAGTAACCTTGCGATTTCAAAAAATGCAAAGGAGGGGGGGATTGCAGCCAATCCTGTTTGATTCAAACTTAATCTGAATCAAGTGGCAATTAGCTCCAGTGCCTGAGCCCTCCTGGGTGAAACGCAAAGGCGATTCGACAAACCCAAGCTATGCTTCAAAACATGTGTCCAAAATGCTCTTCCCTCACTACTAACTGTTCCAAAATGACATGCATTTGTGGGGGGAAAGATTTTGGGGGGCAAAGCACTTGACTCTCAGTCCTAGCCCCCCGCTGCGAGATGAAACCATTTTGAAAGCACTGCAAAAATCATAGCTCACCAATGGTTTAAGATTATTTTAACTAATAACAATGTGCTGATACAGTGCAGTCAAAGTACATGGAACTTTCCAGAGCTACGTAAGACCAGGTCCCTGCCCTGCACAGCTTACAATCTGCATGTAACAAGAGGGGAAGAGAGGGCAGAAGCAATGGTGGGGAAGAAGAAAGGAGGGGAGGAAGGAGAGAGGGGAGAATTACAGTTCTTGATGTTTCATATGATCTAGCAGCTTAGCAGCCATAGAGAGGGTAATTAATGAAATAGATGAAAGCCCCTGCAGGCTATATGGATCGTGTTAGAGAGGTCTGATCTAGAGATGATATTCAGGCAGCTTGAGGGAGCCTGTGATTTTGTCAAGCAACTCTTTATTCCTATATCCACCAGAGAGACATCAACCATCAAAACAAGTCTGAATGTAGAGAATTGGCACTTTCAATGGCACCTTGGCAGGGTTGTTGTTTTTTAAACTGGGGCTCTGGTGCTGTTACACACACACACACACACACACACACACACACACACACACACAAATAAACAAACACACATCCTTTTCAGCCAGCAAAGGGGGTTCTGTGCTGCTCCAGCTTTTTGACACCCAATTCTGCCTCCCCTTTGCCAACAACATCCCTTAAGAGACTGGTGGAAAATGATGCTTTGGAAAACAGGATCTCTCTCTCTCTCTCTCTCTCTCTCTCTCTCTCTCTCTCTCTCTCTCTCTCTCTCTCTCTCTCTCTCTCTCTCTCTCTCTCTCTCTCTCTCTTCCTCTAAGTGGGAGCTGCTGGAGCCTGTAGAAATGTTCAGACAGGGAAGGTGAAGTGCCCAGCTACACATACACAACTAACTAGACATGGAATACGGCGCTATGGGAAGAAAAGTGCAGACAACAGACAGGCACGCAGAAGGAACGCAGACCCTGGCACCGCAGCAGAGGCCAATCTTTAACACCCCCTCGCCCCCCCCCAAAAGAAAAAGAAAAAGAAAGGAGAGATCAAGATGAGAAAGTCGCTGCTTTGCTTTCCCGTCTTTCCTACCTTGTCTGGAAGGAGAGATGAGCCGGGAAACTGGGAGGTGTCGAGGGGAGAGATGCCGGATCAACTTTGCAGGTTCCTGAGCGCTCGCTCGCTCCGCTTGCTCGGCTCAGTGGTCCAGAACGGGCTGGACCGGTCTAGGCGATGGCAAGCCAACAGGAAACCTTTTCTCGCTTCTGTGCTCTGTGTGTGTGAGAGACAGTGTGTGAGAGAAAGCCACACAGAGAGAGGAGACATGAGATAAGGAATCAGGGAGGGAGGGAGGGGAATGAGGGATGCTCAGCAGCAACCTGTGGGATTCAACAGGCGCTCAGCATCCTGGAAGGGCACAAGGAGCACCAGCTCCGCGACAGCCCATGCCTTGGACCGGCCTCTCTCTCCATCCCAGCTGGGTGGAGGCAAGGCAGAGCTGCCTCAAACGCGAGAACTGCAGCTGCCCTGCCGGTCCGGCTGGGCTGGAGCAGTTTGCCATCTGGCAGGGGGTATTTTCGGGGTGTCAGCAGCACGCAGGAGAGCAGCCTGGACCAGGATTGCACGCCAGAACAGGGTTTCCAGAGCGGTGGCCATCTATCCTACGACAATAGCACTTCCATCCTTATTATTAGTGATTCATTATTATTTGCCACTATTGGGATCATTTCCCCCAGTTTGATCTAGGATTGTCTGCGTTACTCAGCAGTTGCAAGGAACAAACAGAAGTGATTCCAGTAGACTTTCCAGAGAATTGTGTGTGGGTTTTTTTTTGGGGGGGGTTACTTCTCCACCTCTCCTATTATAGTACTAGAACTTGGGGGGGGGGACACTAATGGAGCTGAACACTGGAAAATTCAGGACCTCACAGTTAAGCTGTGCAATTTGCTCCAATAAACTGCAGTGATAGCCATCACCTTGGGTGGATTTTGAAGGAGGTTAGGTAACTTTACAGAGGATAACCACAGAGCCTAGATTCCCCTTCCACTGTTCATAGGAGCCAACTCCCAGGGACCAGTGTCCCTTCAGCCCCCCCCCAATAAAATATTTGGGGGGCCAGGGGTCCCCAAAGTTGATGAACATTGCCATTCAAATGGTGTGTGTGCACTGCGTCATGCCATCAATTATGTGGGGCGGGGCTTACCTGCCTCCACCCCCATGTTTTATTCAAGTTGGCACCCCTGATACTGTTGGAGGCAATCTGCCTCTGAGTGTTGGTTGCTGGAAGTCACAAGTGGGTAGATCCTGTTTGTGAGTTTCCTATTTGTCAGGTCACTGTGAGAGCAGGATGCTGGGCTAGAAAGGTCTTGAGTGGACAGACTCTCTGAGTGGTGCAGCTGGATTCTGGATTTATGAGGTCCTTCATATGGAAGCATACATCGTTCTCCCCCTCCCCATTTTATTCTCACAACAACCCTGTGAGGTGGGTTAGGGTGAGAAACAGGGGTTGCCAGAAACCTTTGAGGCTGTGTGCAGATTTGAAAGTGGGTCTCACATCCCAGTCCAATGCTCTACATCTCACTTTGGCCGCAATCCTAACTTCCCATACTTGAGAGTAAGCCCCGTTGAATTCAATAGGACTGACCTCTGAGTAGATGTGGCCATGCTTGCACTGTTAGATGGGAATGATCCTTGGCACATCTACACAGAAGTAAGTTCTGCTGAGTAAAATGGGACTTGGCCCTCAGCTAAATGTGTGCAGGATTTCAGCCTTGCTTCAAAATGTGAAAAGCTAGCCCTGTTGCGTTGCAGTGGGGGTAGTGGGGGGGTTAATGGACTGCTCCCCCCAAGACCTACCCAGACAACAGCACTTGCTTGTGTGATCCACTTTTAAAAAGGACTCAAGTGTAAAATGTTCTAGAGTGCTACAGATGAGAGTGCTTAGTTCACATAGAGAAGAGGACAGACAGGTCGATGAGCAGCACCAGATCCAGGGATTTTGTGTCAGGGTGGGGTGGGGGAGATCTGGAGAAGGCACTTTCAGAGGTCTTCTTCATCTGGTTGAGATTCAAAGTACGCAGCCTGAGAATGGGATTTCTTTTGCTTATAAGGCCACAACATATGCACAAGCTTTGCAGGCTCGATACACCCTGTACCTTCAAAGCACATTCAGAGCACATTCTTTGCCTCAAAGAATTATGGGCACTGTAGTTTACCCCTCACAGAGTTACAATTCCAAGAAACACAGTGCCCAGAATTCTTGGGGAGGGTGTGTGCTTCAAATGTGCTTTCAATGTACAGTATATTGCATACGCAGCCCTTCTCTCTGGAATGGGCCCTGTATGTAAGTGTTGCTGCAGATGAAAAGTTTAGCCTTGCTGGTATTTCCCATTGTCTTTTTTAAAAAGAATGAAACATCTATCCCAAGTAGTCATTATTTTGCTGGTGGCCCTCAGGCCCAAATAGGACTAGAAGGCTGCAAGTAAACTTATCATAGACACCCGGTATCAAAAAGGTTTTATTAATAGCCATCTCAGAAAAAAATAATTCATCACATAGAGGTACAAAGGGGCAGGGCAGACTGGAAACCTGGTGAGGGTTCATTATTCATACATTATTCAGAACACCATGGGTTGCTGGCAATGCTAGTCCTACTCAGAGTAGACCTACTGAAGTTAATGGACATGACTAACTTAGTTCCATAAATTTTAACAGGTCTACTCTGAGTACGTATAACAGTTAGATAGAAACGCATGTCTCCAAGTTGCTCATTTGTTGATTATTTTGATATTGCGTATGGTGCATCAGTGTCCACTTTTGGTTGTAAAATAATGGTGATGATAATAATAATAATAGTTGTTTGGTTGAACAGACTTTACAGTTATTAACAGTGAGAAGGCTGAAATCTGAAAGACGTGTGTGTTTCACACAGCTACAACTCCCTGCACCTATAACAAACTATAGTTCCCAGGATTCTTTGGGGAAAATGATGTGCTTTAAACAAACACTGGATGTACTTTTGATGCATGATGTGGATCTTCCCAACAACATTGTGAGCATTTTAAATCTCAGTTCTCACCATACCTGACATTTGGCCATGTGGGCTGGGTCTGATTGACAGTTCAATAACATCTGGAGGGCATCCTGTTGGCTTTACCCGGACAGGGCCTGCTGGTGGCAAGGGAAAAATAAATAAATATCAAAGGAGAATTCCCTGGATACCAAGATCCAGGGCAAGTACTCTTTGGTGAGAGAAGTGCTCCGAGAACTCCGTCAAAGACTTAAAATCACAAAACATGCAGCAAAATAGAGCATGAAAATATAGGCTGTTAGACCTTTAAAATATGCCCCTGTGAATTCCTTCCAAAGTTTGCCTCGTCACCTACCAGAGACAAGTGCATGGGGACACCTGCTTGTCAATCATCCTATGTTTCCCTTCTCCATTCAAGCTGATCTGCTCTGCAGTGGGGAAATGTTCCTTTGCCCATGTGGTTTGATTTTAAAGCATGCTGGGCAAAGGTCTTGCAGCTGCCTCCTGTCAGCTAACCAGCATTGATGACTGCACAGCCTGCTTCCTTGGGCTGCTTAGTTTGATTTCAAACTGTGTGGGCAAGGGAAGCATTTTCCTGCAGTCAGAAGGGCTTGCAGGTGGTTTGACTTGCCCAGGAACCAACAGGAGTACACTCTAAGGCCCTAGGATCCATTGCAGTGCAGGGCTGGGCAGAAAACCTCCCTATGTCCCTTTATTTATTTATTTAAATAAAAATAAGTAACCAGCTGTTTCTTTTTTTATAATGTTTTTTATTAGATTTTATAAACACATTTTTTAAAAAAATAACACATTAACAAAATAACACTACAAAACATAAAAATACAAAATGACAAAAACAATAAACAATAAACATCTTATATCATCTTTTAAGTCATTGTCTCTTTTGCTTCCCCAAGTCCCTTCTATCTGATTTTCATTTTAAAATCACCTGTAACAGTTTCTAGCTCATTACTTTTTAAGTTCATCATCATATTTTTCTTAATTCATCTTAATCACAATCTTATCTTCATAACTCAATTTCCTGTTTTATAATCTTTTCCTTTTCCCCCCTAATGCCTTAACTTCGGTATTTCCCTAGATGATCAATCTTTTATTACTCAGAAATAATTCCCTAAATACACTTTGAATTTTTTCCAATCTTCCTCCATTCTCCCATCCGCCTGGTCTCGGAGTCTTCCTGTCAATTCTGCTAATTCCATAAAGTCCAACATTTTCATTTGCCATTCATGTAAAGAGGGCAATTCTTCTTTCTTCCAATATTTCGCAAGTAAGATCATCGCAGCTGTGGTGGCGTACATAAACAAGTTGACATCTTTTTGGGGGGATTTCATCCCCAACTATTCCAAGTAAAAAGGCCTCTGGTTTTTTCAAAAATGTGTTTTTGTATATCTTTTTCATTTCATTATAAATCATTTCCCAGAAGCCTTTTATCTTGGGGCATGTCCACCACATATGATAGAATGAGCCTATTTCCTCTTTACATTTCCAACACTTGTTGTCACCTTTATGATACATTTTCGCTAATTTAACCGGTGTCAGATACCAACTATACATCATTTTAATTAAATTCTCCTTCAATGCAGTGCATGCCATGAATTTCATACCATTCCTCCACAACTTTTCCCAATCTGACATCATAACATTGTGACCCAAATCTTTGGCCCATTCAATCATAACCGTTTTTGTTTGCTCATCCTTCAAATGCCACTCTAACAATAAATTATACATTCTGGACAAATTTTTACTATTTGCCTCTATGAATTCTGTTTCCAATTTTGATTTCTCTGTTTGAAATCCAACTTTTTTGTCTATTTTAAATGCTTCATTTATCTGTACATACTGAAACCAATCACTTAATTTCTCCTTCAATTGTTCATAGTAACCAGCTATTTCTGCCCAATTGTGTACAAAGCAGAGGGCGGGAGGGTCAGATTTTAAGGGGGATAGACATAGGGAGGATGGGTTCAGGCAGTCCTTGTGGTACCCAGGACCTAAGTTGTTCAGGTCTTTGTAAATTAGCACAAGGACCTTGAACCTGCTGGCTCCGTAGTAGATGGGCTGATGCTTAACTAAGGTGTTGCATGTTCCCAGCCAGATGCCCCCATCAGCAATCTGGCCACCGCATTCTGCACCAGCTGGAACAAGGACCAGGACCAAGGGCAGCCCCGCGGAGAATGCATTGCAGTAATCCAGCTTCAAGGTTTAAATCAGGCATCCCCAAACTGCGGCCCTCCAGATGTTTTGGCCTACAACTCCCATGATCCCTAGCTAACAGGACCAGTGGTCAGGGAAAATGGGAATTGTAGTCCAAAACATCTGGAGCGCTGAAGTTTGGGGGTGCCTGGTTTAAATGTATGGCATGGGTGTGCTCTTTAGGTCATACTCAGTTGGGACAGAGGAGTGTGTCAATTCAGTCCCTTTGCTGCACCAGCTGGCTCAACGCCATTACTTGCTGGTAGCCAGGCTGGCTTAGGGTCTCTCTCTGCCCCCAAAACATCTCAAATCGGAGGTATAAGCCAGCTACTGCCTGTAGTTGAGACCACTGTGATAGCAGAGGCTGCCCCCTCCCAGCAAGGCAGGCCACCTTGATGCCATTCTCAGCATCCTACCTCAAAGTGTGTGTGCCTGTTGATCCACACTTTTAAAATAACCCATCTCCACCTTTCAGGACTGCAAAACGATATTCTGCAAAACCCACCCTTTATTTTGATGCACACCCTTTCCTTATCCCTTCTGCTCCTTGGGAACCCACAAGAACTGGGGAAATGTATCATATCTGACAAGTTTAATGTAGACGCATGATCTAATTGACTGAGTGAACGCTGGGCTGAGCGCCAGGGATGTCTCCGTCCTGCTTATTATGATGTCTCCGTTTTCCTCTCTGTGTCCTTCAGCTGGTGGTGGGAATGAACCTTTTGCAACTCAGCCTTTTCCCAACCCTTTTCTGGGGAAAAGCAGTGGCTAGGAGCCAAAGGAGACACAACAGCTTTCTGTGTCTCTTTCAGCAGTGCCAGTCTATATTTGTTTACTGAGGAGTAAGTCCCACTGCTCCCATGTGAAGTGACTTTTTAATTTTTAATTTATTTCAGGGGGCCTTTTAAGCAATTTTTGCTACCCCTGTTTATTGGTCTGATGCTTTCTTCCTGTTGCTTCTGTTTGTTTCAAACACCGTGAGATTTTGATCGATGGATTGTGTAAGCCGCTTTGCAACCATCTGTGGCGAAAAGTGACCTGTAAATATTGATAGTATACAAATAGACTAAATAGAATATTCCAGCTTAAATCATTATATGACAGTCAGTGCAGCAAAGGGACCGAATTGCCACACTCCTTTGTCTCAGTTAAAGGTAAATGTAAAGGGGCCCCTGACCATCAGGTCCAGTCGTGTCCGACTCTGGGGTTGCGGCGCTCATCTCGCTCTATAGGCCGAGGGAGCCGGCGTTTGTCCGCAGACAGCTTCTGCGTAATGTGGCCAGCATGACAAAGCTGCTTCTGGCGAACCAGAGCAGCGCACGGAAACGCCGTTTACCTTCCCACCGGAGCGGTCCCTATTTATCTACTTGCACTTTGATGTGCTTTCGAACTGCTAGGTGGGCAGGAGCTGGGACCGAGCAACAGGAGCTCACCCCGTTGCAGGGATTCGAACCGCCGACCTTCTGATCAGCAAGCCCTAGACTCTGTGGTTTAACCCACAGCGCCACCTGGGTCCCTGTCTCAGCTAAGTATGACCTAAAGGGCACACCCTTGCCATACATTTAAATCTTGAAGCTGGACTACTGCAATGCGTTCTACCTGAATCCATATATCCCTCCTCAAAAACTGAGATCATCGGCAGGAGCACCGTTGGTCATCCCCGGAGTTGGCGAGGCTCACTTGATAACAAGAAATAAGAGTGTCTAGTGTTGTCAGCCGAGTCCTGTGGAATACTCTGCCAGTAGAGACTTAGCAGGAGCCTTCTGTATTAATTTTTGAGTGCCTGATGACAACAACGCAGGCAGTTAAAATATATCTCTCTCTGCGATGGTTAATAGATGCCCGTTTCTAACTTTTTCATAACTTTTTAAAGGGTGCTGAGAATTGTAGTTCTGTGAGGGGTAAACTATAGTCTGTGGAATTCTTTGGGGGACGCCACCCCCAATGTACGGTGTGGATGTGCCATTTTATTTCGTAGTGCTGTTTTGTCGTTTACTGCTAGTTTCATGTGCTACATAAATATTTTTTAAAAAAATGTCTATTAAGCACTTAGAAATGCTTTTAAATAAAATAAAAATACAACACTATATTTATTTATTTACTGGATTCATTGGCATGCGTACAGCAAACGATGAGGTCAGCTTACTGGCTCTGCATGTGAAGTTAATACTCAAATTGCACCATCTCCCTCCTCTCTTCTCTGTCAACGTTACAGGCCTAAGTTTAGCTAATGTTTCAAAAGATTGAATTTGCTTCACTTTTGGGGAGCTGGGGAGGCATGTCTCCAGTCTCTCCTTGCTCGTTCTCTTGCGTGCGGCTCTTCAATCAAGTCTTTCCAATGCTGCCATTTCCCATTGACAGTCTCCTTGTGGCTTTTGCGCCTCTCAGCCCCCTCTCGGGCCCGGCGACACGGTTGCCATGGCGAAGGCTGCAATGTCACCTTGGAAAAAAACAAGGCAGCGAGACCCCTAAGTTCATTTCAGCGCAAAGCGAGCAGCGTTGAAGAATCAAAAGTTAATTAGGCCATGCACGCTGGTAGGGAAGTGGGGAAGAGAAGCAAGGCGGGCAAAAATGCAAAGCAATCCCTCATACGCTGTTCGTACCATGCAGCAAATATTCTGGCAATGATGGAGCCAAGGACAAGCATCTTTCCAGACAGGCAAAAAAATAAAAACCATTATTGAAACAAAACCCAGAGCAAGTGACGAGGCTATAGGGAGAGAATGGGGCTTCTGAGGTCTCCCTTTAACTCTAAGAGGTCTGGGCTTTAAGATCATCACATCAGGCAGAAATTTTAAAAGGTTCCCCCCCTGCCTCTTTTTTGTATGTTAAACATAAAAAAAGACATTCCCAACACAGGATGGGTTTGAAGCCTTTCGCATATTATTAAAAGATCTAATAAGCAGGTGAAGAATTCCAGAAGATAGTCTATGGTAACGAAAAAACATCATAACATCCAAATTTCACCGGCTGTTTCTGGTATATAAGGCCAAGCATCTGAGTTGGAGGTATAGACAACCAAGTTCCACCATACCACGCTGAACGATTGTGGCTTCTCTTTGCCCTTGCAATAAACATACTGTTTAAAAAACATCCAAGTTGGTGGCCATCGCTATACCCAGTGCTACCGACTTCCATAAAGACTGTGCTGTGTGAAGGCATTCTTCCTCTTGATTGTCCTGTTGCACGCCACCCCAATCTCTGAGCGGCGCAAGATTCCAGGGGCTCCAGGTAGCTTACCCAGAGTCCATGTTTCCTCTTGGAAATGAGTCACAACAGAGACCATGGTGTTGTTATGATACATGGTTTATTTATACATATATACAACCTGAGCCTACGATGGAGGGGTTCATCGCATTAACACTCTAAGAGGGTCTTGCTTCCTCCATAGGCACAGCCTAGGATCCAAACTGAGATCCTACATCAAGCTCTCCCTCTTTCTTTCTAGTTTACATCACAGCAGCTCTATTTTATAAATCTCTCTACTCTAAGCTCCAGCTTTATCAGTAGAGGGAGGCAGCAGTCTCACCCATTTGCTATCTCGGACAGAGTCCCTTGATCTTTCATTCTTCTTAATGGCCCATCACCCCAGATGTTTGCCTCATGAGGAAGTTAAAGGTAAAGGTAAAGCAACCCCTGACCATTAGGTCCAGTCGTGACTGACTCTGGGGTTGCGCGCTCATCTCGCATTATTGGCCGAGGGAGCCAGCGTACAGCTTCCAGGTCATGCGGCCAGCATGACAAAGCCGCTTCTGGCAAACCAGAGCAGCACACGGAAATGCCGTTTACCTTCCCGCTGTAGCGGTCCCTATTTATCTACTTGCACTTTTGACGTGCTTTCGAACTGCTAGGTTGGCAGGAGCTGGGACCAAGCAACGGGAGCTCACCCTGTCGCAGGGATTCGAACCGCCGACCTTCTGATCACCAAGCCCTAGGCTCTGTGGTTTAACCCACAGCACCACCTGCGTCCCAATGAGGAAGTTAGCGTAGCTTAATTAGCCTTTAACACTTGGCTTAATTAAAGGATTGGAGGTGTCCACCCGGGTCTGGCTATTTCCTGGTTTTAATACCCCAAGCCTTAATTAAATTCCAACACCTACTAGACCCAGGAATTTAGGGTGTATAGCAACCACAAACTCATAACAATACATTATAGATGACCACCCCCAAAAAATAGTGATGGATCAAATGTTGTTTAGTCATAGCACCACAATATCTAAGGCTTTCCATAATTGTAATACAGCTGCAATTGATAAAAACAACAGCCAAAGTTCAGACAATCTCCTTATTTGGTCCATTAAACAAGGATAATAAAAATAGGACAGGCACATAAGCAATTAGCTCCTTTACTATTTTAGAAAGCTCGTTATAGACTAGGACCCAGAACTGCTGAATACAGGGACAAAATTCTAAAGGTGTTGGTTTGGTTTGTTGGTGCAAAAAATGTATATCCAGAATTCCTGGATGCCAAGATCCAAGATTGGGGCAAGTACTATTTGGTGTAAGAACCCCAGCAGAGATATAACATCACAAAGTAATCAGCGAACTAATATAGCAGGCATCCCCAAACTGCGGCCCTCCATATGTTTTGGCCTACAACTCCCATGATCCCTAGCTAGCAGGACCAGTGGTCAGGGAAGATGGGAATTGTAGTCCAAAACATCTGGAGGGCCGAAGTTTGGGGATGCCTGTAATATAGGCTGTAAAACCTTTAAGATATGCCCTTCTAAGTGAGTTCCAAAATGTCCCCTTTAAAAGTTCCTTTCCAAAGTTCCCCTCTTCCCCTAGCACAGGAAAAGACCACGTTTGGCAAGTTAAAAATGGTTTACTTGCAAACTCTCCAAAGGTCAGATTTATGTGCTTCAGTATACTCGCCAGGGGCGTAGCCAGGATGAAAATCAGGGGGGGGGCAAGGGGCGGGGAGCAAGGGGCGGGGCCAAGGGGCGGGGGCGGGGCCACATCGGAGCAGCCCGAAATCGGGCTGCTCCGGCTCCCTCCTCCCCCTCCACGATCGGAAGGGACGAGGGGGAGCCAGGATCAGCCCGAAATCGGGCTGCTCCGACTCCCTCCTCCCCCTCCACGATCGGAAGGGACGAGGGGGAGCCAGGATCAGCCCGAAATCGGGCTGCTCCGACTCCCTCCTCCCCCTCCACGATCGGAAGGGGCGAGGGGGAGCCAGGATCAGCCCGAAATCGGGCTGCTCCGACTCCCTCCTCCCCCTCCACGATCGGAAGGGACGAGGGGGAGCCAGGATCAGCCCGAAATCGGGCTGCTCCGACTCCCTCCTCCCCCTCCGCGATTGGAAGGGACGAGGGGGAGCCAGGATCAGCCCGAAATCGGGCTGCTCCAACTCCCTCCTCCCCCTCCGCGATAGGAAGGGGCGAGGGGGAGCCAGGATCAGCCCGAAATCGGGCTGCTCCGACTCCCTCCTCCCCCTCCACGATCGGAAGGGAAGAGGGGGAGCCAGGATCAGCCCGAAATCGGGCTGCTCCGATCTCCTCCTCCCCCTCTGCAATCGCTGGGGCAGGTGGAGGGAAAGCCCCAGAGCCGCGCAAAGCGGTTGCCTGGCTTTCCCTCCGCCCGCCCCACAGCCAGCCGGCTAGAAGGGACGTCTCCCTTCTCCCTTGCTGGCTGTGGGGCGGAGGGAGGGAAAGCCAGCCAAACGCTTTGCGCGGCTCTGGTGCTTTCCCGCCGCCCGCCCCACAGCCAGCCAGGGAGAAGGGAGACGGCACCGGGCGGGCAGTGGGGCAGGCTGGCCAGTGGCCCTGCTTCTAGGGGGGGCAATTGCCCCCTCCTGCCCCCCCTGCCTACGCCCATGATACTCGCACAGGCAGTAAAACACATCGCAGTAATCTAACCAAGAGGTTACCAGAGCATAGACAGAAGTTAGGCCACAGTGGTACCTCGTGTTAAGAACGTAATTCATTCTGGAGGTCCATTCTTAACCTGAAACTGTTCTTAACCTGAGGTACTACTTTAGCTAATGGGGCCTCCTGTTGCTGCTGCCACACGATTTCTGTTCTCATCCTGAAGCAAAGTTCTTAAGCCAAGGTACTATTTCTGGGTTAGCAGAGTCTGTAACCTGAAGCATCTGTAACCAGAGGTACCACTGTATACCTGTCCAGATAGAGCCAAAGCTGGGCCACCAGCCAAAGCTGATGGAATGGAAGGCACTCCGCACCACTGAGAGGCAGCATAACTTTGTCAAGAGGAGGCAACCTACCATCCATGCAGTCTAGGGAACTGCCCACTAACAGTGCATCAGTTGTGCTTGTTTAAAAGCTCTCATCCAGTCCATTACTGAGGCAAGACAATGGTCCACCTGCAGATGCAAAGGAGAAACAGAACTGAGTTATCAGTGTATTGCTGACAATGTACAGTACTGTACTCTAAAACGCCGGATAACCCCACTCAGCAGTTTCATGTAGGTGTTAAAAGGGATGAAATCAAACATTGAGGAACCCCACATTGAAGGCTCTATGGGGCCAAAGAACACCCTCCCCTCAAGCATCTCTGGAAGTGACCATCCATGTAGGATTGGAACCACCGCAAAGCAGTGCTACTCACCCCCAACAGGATACCATGGTCAATGGTATCGAAGGCTGCTGAGAGATCAAGGAAAATTAAATGGGATACATTTTCCCGCCTTAGGCCTAATTTCAAAAACCCTCTGTTAGCCATCAGCTCAGACGTCTGTGATCTGGCCTTCCCCACTAATACACAGGAGAGTGGGGAGGAAGAGGCAGAGTAAGAAAGGAGGTGGCAAAGAGAGAGGGAGGGAGGATGGCGGTGTTGGAAATAAAATTTCTTTTCTGTGAACCACCTTGAGACTTGCTGGGTATCGGGTGGCATATAAATTCAATCAATCAATATTTCAGGGGGCTAGCTGAAATAAGTATTTGGCTAACAAACTGGGTCCCAATTGGAGAGGGGGAGGGAGAGGGAGAGAGAGCGAGACCCTCCGAATCAGAGAACCAGGAGTGGAAGGAGGAACTTATAGCTCCCGGTACAGCAGCGACGCGGACTGCGTTTCCCGCCCGGACTCTCTTAATGGCTCTACCGGGCCGTGCGCGTCACTTCCGTTAGCGCCTGCGCAGTTCTTTCCGGCGGCTCCGTTGCGGCTATCGCTGCTCAGCCAGGAGGCTCCTTTCTCGCGCGCACCAGCATGGCGACGGATTCCTGGGCTCTGGCGGTGGACGAGCAGGAAGCGGCGGCGGAGTCGGTGAGAAGGCAGGGAGGGGAGAAGCCCAGGTGGAGGGGGGAATCCTTCCTTCTTCAGCGAATATTTATATCATGGGGCTTTTTTCTATTTTCCGTAACTCGCTTTTCCTCTCAAGGCAGCATGTATAGCTTTCCACGCGTTTCCTCCGTGGTTTACAACAGCCCTGCGAGGTAGGGCAGGTGGCCCAAGGTCACGTGGTTATCTCCATGGCTGAGGGGTGGGTGTGATGGACCTTGGGGCTCCTTAGACATTCTCCCAACGCCCCACATTTATTTATTCATTAATTCATTTATTACATTCATATAATTCGCCACCTTTTCCTCCAAGGAACGAAAGGCCCACTCCACCTCCTTCACCCCCGTGTTATCCTTGCAATAACCCTGTGAGGTAGGTTAGGTAGAGAGGCAAGCAACTGGCCCAAAGCCACCCAGTGAGCTTCGAGGCTGAGTGGGGATTTGAACCCTGGTATCCCAAGTCCTAGTTCGACACTTCAACCATTATATCACATTTTCTCCCCTCTCCCTTATAGAGCTTGCTAGAAATGCCCACCAGCCCCGGTCAACCTTGCCTGTGGTCAGGGACGATCGGAATTGAAGTTACAGCCATGCAATTCTTTGGGAACACTGTTCTAACCCCATACACTTCACTGCTTGTAGGTGTGCAATCAATATGAGTGCAATCAATATGAGTGAGCCACCTGGGGAGCCTTTTTGGCTGAAAGGTGGCATATAAACAAATACGGTAGTAATGTAATGTAACTTCCTGTGGAGGTGCCTGGAAGCAGCCTCAGACTTATGCTGTCTGTTATTCCATCACATGCACGTTTTGTGCATTAAGGTAGCATGCATAGTTCCCATTTTATCGTCACAACAGCCTTGTGAGGTACTCTTGCTAGTGAGCATCATGATCAAGTTAGCTTCCCCAGTCTTCGTCCTCTGTGGCGCCCTGCAAATGTTGCTGGACTGAAGTTCCAATCATCCTGGACCATTCACCATGCTGGTGGGGGGCTGGTGGGAGTTACAGTCCAATAGTCTCTGCAAGTCCCCATGCCTACTCTAGCTGCTGCACCACACTATCCACAGTCTGAATTGTGTGACGTAGTTAGCTGAAATAGAAACAGTATTATATGTTACAATGCCATGTGCAGATCAATACTAGTTCTGCCAAAAATATGGAATGAATAATATGCACAGTGAACATTTTAAAGTCTGAATAAATGAACCATTCAACAAGTGGGTAATGTCCAAGCATTGAACAGCAACCTGATGCCAATAGAAAAATAAAGAATGTTCAAGATATGGTAGTTTGTAAAAACTGAACCGGATAGAAAATTCTTCAGTTGGTCTTAGGTTGCCACCACCCTGGTGAAGTTAACGCAGGTGGATGAAAGAAAGAGCTGGATGAAATGTTCTTCGGTAGGTCTTATATAACCATCACCATGATGAGATAAACACAGGTAGGCAAAATGAAGGAAGACCTGTCCTCCGGATATGCAACAGGTTTCGCCACAAGCTTCATCAGTTCAAAAGGCTGCATGGTACAAATAACACTCAAATTACAAAAAAATGTAAATTGTACTTGTTGCAGTACCTTCTTTTAACATTTTATCTGGTGTTCCATGCTGCCTTGGTAAAATTCTGCATTTTTGAAAGGACATGTATTTTCCTGAGATTCCAGGGAGGAGCCCCCGGCTGCTCTCCGCCCCTGGTGCCAGAGCATGAACCTCCGCCACTGCTTGAAACTTTCCTTATTTTATGTAACAAAACCCTGCATATCCCATTCAAACAAATTTGTCATGATATGTGCCCGGTACAGATCTTTACTGTTTATTGTTTAGCCACAGGCAGTGTTAGAAACTGAGATATGAAATCTAGGAGCTAAATGGCACCTTAAATCGTGGCTGCAACAACAATGTCTAGACATTTTTTAATAACAAGAATACAAAGCTGAAGATGAATGAACTCCAGCTAAAATATTATACAGTGGTACCTCGAGTTAAGAACTTAATTCGTTCTGGGAGGTCTGTTCTTAACCTGAAACTGTTCTTAACCTGAGGTACCATTTTAGCTAATGGGGCCGCATGCCGCTGCTGCACGATTTCTGTTCTCATCCTGAAGCAAAGTTCTTAACCCAAGGTACTATTTCTGGGTTAGCGAAGTCTGTAACCTGAAGCCTCTGTAACCCGAGGTACCACTGTATTCATTTTTCACATGGTCTAGTCCTCATCTGAAGACTGCAAAAAAACAAAGCCATGCTTCCCCTGCCCATCCCCCAAATATTCTTAATATTCCTATTATTCTCTTCTCCAGTCTTCGGAGAGTGGCTGGAAGTGGGGATGCAGAAGAAGGTCCTCCTTTCCTTCCACTCTGCAGTTTTAATCTGAAATCTTAGGCGCAGCACTGCGCCCAGAGCTCAGAAACCGCTTGCGCTAATGAAATCCCTTGTTGCAAAATATGCCTAGAACAATGGGAGTTTCAAATGCTGGCCACAGGCCATTCACAAAAATACAAAAATACAATTAAAATGCTATGTTAGTCAAAATATGCTACTGGTTTGTTTTTAAAGTAATAACCCATTGCAGTATCCATTATCTTTTACAACAACCACAATAGTAAAAGCTGTAACGCTCACTGCAAAAAAGGGCTCCTACTCATTTATAGTGCAGCTCACCACTTTAGCAAGAGAGGTGGCAGTCCCTTACTGTCTGACACCCTTCACCCACCTTCATCATTCTAAATTTGGAATGGGGAACCTTTCCTCAGTCGTGAGGAGCCAGGTCCTTCTATCTAACCCTCAGGGCTTTTCCTCAGGTCACCTCCCCATCCCCAAGCTTTGCTTCATGTTCTCTTTGAGAATTTTTGCTGGGCTGAAATGTGTCCTTGGACTCCTAATGCCTCTTGCTTGCCTGGAAGGAGGATAGAGAGGGTTGTGTGTACATAGTAGCACAGGGAGCAAAGGTAGGGTTTAGATCAGGGGTCAGCAAACTTTTTCAGCGGGGGGCCGGTCCACTGTCCCTTAGACCTTGTGGGGGGGCTGGACTATATTTTGGGGGGGGGAATGATGCAAGAGCACCACGAGTCCCAGTGGCTGCTTACCTGTGTCTTGTGAGTGGCAGGGACTGGCGGCGGCGGTAGAGGGATGATGAGCGGCGCACGAAAGGGCTTCGGAGAGGGGCTGCTTAAAATGGCGGTCACTTGAGCGCTGCTACTGCTGCTGGCACCAACAAAGCCCAGCCCCCTTCCTCCTCTAGGCAGGGCGGGGAGAAGCCAGGAGGAGGGAGGGAGGAGGTGCCGCTGCCTGTGAGGGAGAGGAAAATAATATGCGCACACTCCAGAAGGCAATTGGGCCTGATCCAGCCTGCGGGCCTTAGTTTGCCTACCCATGGTTTAGATTTACTGTTCTGCCCACTTTTGCCTCTTGACTCCCCACACCAGTGGCATGTGGTCCCCTGGAAGGTTGCCCAGAAGGGAACGGACTCCTTGGGTTGGAAAAGGTTTCCCACCCCTGCAGCATACAGTTGCTAAATATTATTGGTAGTGACCTGAAGTGGGATAAAATTGCTTTAAATAAGTGTGAGTATGAAGCTGAAACCACTGGATCCCGTATCTTTTGTTCCACATGTGCATGCATGGCAATTTACCATCTTTGCCGATCTAGAGCTGCTCTCCACGTGCATCTTTCCTTTATTGATCAGATTCCCAAAGGACTGTAATATAACCAGAACTTGAATGGCATTTTGGAATCTAATTGGGGCAAAGCTGCCTGGGTTCTGCCAGCTCTTTTAGTCAGCATTTGTGCAAGGAATCTGCCCCAAAGTTCTGACTCGACCATATTATTTATCTCGGCCACTGGGTGGAAAGCAAAGCAACTGTAAGCCAAGCCTGGATTCTGCGACAAAGATCTCATTGTGCTGGGGTGTGCTTTGAAAGTATGGAGAAGGCTAGAGAATTTGCAACAAAGTGTTGTTTATCCTCTCTTATCTATTAAGAGTCCTCCGTGTTCAGGATTCTAGCCCAGGCACCCCCAAACTTCGGCCCTCCAGATGTTTCAGACTACAGTACAATTCCCATCTTCCCTGACCACTGGCCCTGTTAGCTAGGGAGCATGGGAGTTGTAGGCCAGAACATCTGGAGGGCCGCAGTTTGGGGATGCCTTTTCTAGCCAGTGACACCCTCTTCCAAGAGTTTGGCATCAGTTGTAAGGTGCTCACTCAGGGTGTTACCTCATAAGGACCTAAGAAGAGCCCAGCTGGATCTGTGACAGAATTCACATTTCACAGTGAACATCCAGTAGCCTATGGGAAGCCTATAAGCAGCACATGAGCGCAACTGCACTCTCCCCTCTTGTGATCCACAGCAACTGGTGTTCGGAGCCATACCTCCTGTAATACTGGAGGTAGTACACGGCCATTATGTGTAGTAGTCGTTTATAGAAGTGCTTATCTTCCATGAATTTGTCTAATCAGATTCGAAAGCCATCGAAATTGGTGGTCATCACTACATTCTTCTCCTTTTCCTGCCTCCCCAAGTATTTCTGTATGTCTTTTCCAGCTGACAATCAATATTCTGTGGGTATGGACCATCCACCACATTGCCATGTTTTGGATGTGCTTTTTGATTTTCGCTTCCAGCTGTGGAGCCCCTGGTTCAGAATCTTGCACCTGCTGCCAGCTCACTCGCTGTCAGTGGGAAAACAGCGTTTGATCAACCTCTGTACCAGTGTGTCTCAAACTTGGGTCTCCAGCTGTTGTTGGACTACAGCTCCCATCATTAGGACCAGTGGTCAGAGATGATGGAAGTTGTAGTCCAACAACAACTGGGGACCCAAGTTTCAGAAACTGATTTATACCTTCCCATCGCAATGTGGGGGGGATATACTGGTCTGCCTTATGCCAGGCTGGCAGTAAGAATAACTGCAAATGTACAAAGCATAATGATGAAGAAACTGGGTGATGTGTTCTGTTTTCGTTTTTTTAGATGAGCAACTTGCACCTGAAGGAAGAGAAATCCAAGCCAGACTCTAATGGTGAGCATAGCCATGACTTACTGGGTTGAGCAAGCCATCAACTACTTTTCCTCTTTCCCCCAAATCTTTCTCTTTTTCTGTTTCTCTATTACTTTCTTTTCCTGTTCTTGCTACGCAGCACTCGGAGCAAAAGGCAACCATGACACTGTTGCTGCAGCTAGAATCGTACAAGGCAGGACAACTTAAGGCACAGGTGGGGGAACTGGATCAGCTGGTGGGCCATATCCTTACCTCCTTCACCACCACCACCACCCACAGGCCAAATTTGGCAGGTGATGACTTAAAGGGTGCTTGCTCGCTGGCTGGCGGGCGGGCACTGAGAGCAGCCCTCTCAGTTGCACTAGGTCAGCCAAGCCCAGTAACATCTCTGTGCTGGATGTCACCCTTGATGTTGGAATGGTGCTTGTGGTTTTTTGGGGAAGCCTTCTTGTGGGTCTAATTAGAACCACAGGCGGGATTAAGGCTGCAGGCCAGAGATCCACTGCTGCTGAATCTTAAGGGAATCCAAAGTTGGCTGGGAGGTTACAAAAACAAATCTCTGCGGCTGGCACTTAAACACAAACAATATTGTGGCATAACCTTTTGGGGACCAGAAGCCACCATGACAGATGCACAAAGCAGTCTTCTGAGTTGGCAGGTATTTGTACAAATGGGGTTGGTGGGTGGTAAATGTAACTGTAGACCTGAAATACAATTAGTGGCTGCATCAGAAATGAATACAAGGTTCAGTTTGTTTACTTGGGACTTGCTCCCCCCTAATAGCTGCTGCTGTTAAATTGGCAAAGCAAGTTGGAGCGAGTGAATATTGAAGTACTTGCTTCCTTTAGCAAGAGAGTGATTCCCAAGTCTCGGCTCAGTCCCACAGTATCACGCTTGGTAATGAATTTAACTCAGCTACTGTACTTCAAACCGAGTATTCCCATTCAAATTCCTCCAGATAACTTATTCAATCTATTTGCACCCCACCCTAAATCACACCAACATAGTTCCTCTTCAGTTTATTTACCCCAATTAATTTATCAATATATTCTGCTCCAAATAAGTTAATTACCTTTCTGTTACCCTCGTTTGTTATTCCATCCCACATTATTCCTAGATAAACGCATATTTTGATCAACCCCTCCAAATTAACATGCAGCAACCCAAAACCATTGCCCAGCCAGAAATACTTGGGGCACTTTGAAAAGGATTTGGGAGCCTCTGCCCTGTGGGCAACAATCCCTGCCTCCATGGGTGAGAGATTGGCATATGTAGCCTGTGGGCTTTACGTAGCCTGTAAAACTCTCTGGAAATCTAGCATAGTTGCCTACTTGAACTTCTTGGCTTGTTGGTACAGCATGAAACACTTGACCCATTAAGGATGATGGTTCTGCTTCAGTTTAATTACTGTAAACTGTTTGTCCAAACACAGGAGCAGTTCTCAAGACAGATGACAATACGGAGAAGAATGAAGAGGAGGAAAAAGGTAAGCCTCTCAGACCCTAAAGGGCAAGCTGGGGGAAGTAAAGATAAACCCAGGGGGGGGGGGAATAACTCAGTGGGTAAAGCATGTCCCGTTGCACATACAAAGTCCCTGGTTCAATCCCCTGCATCTCCAGTTAAAATGTCTGTGGTGGTGGTGGTGGGAGACCTGTGGCTCTCCAGCTGCTGCTGGGTTCTAACTCCCATCAACTGCAGGCAGCATAGCCAGCAGGTAGGGATGTTGGGAGTTGTAGTCCAACAACATATGGGGGCTACATTTCCCTTCTGCGGCTGGTGCTGATGGGAGCTGTAGTTGAAAACATCTGGAACACATCATGTTGATGAAGGCTTCTGTCTGTCTTGGAGAGCCATTCCCTGCCTACCTGGATCAACCAGTGGCATTACTTGTTCCTTTAGGGGTGGAGCCTTAACTCGGTGGTAGAGTGGCTGAACACAAGAAGAGCCTACTGGCTCAAGCCTCAGCCACAGCTTCCTTTTCTTGGCAGGCCTGGGCAGCCAAGTGTCACTGTCCAATTCTTTTATGTCCTGAGGGAAAGCAAAGCCCACCAGGGTTCCATTCATGGTGCCAGCAGCTTTTCCACCTGCTGGTTCTATCTCAACCACTGGGACAAGAATCCCCACCTTTCACTTGCCCCCCTTCACAGTACAGATAATGTTCAGTGGATTTGAAAGGATGTTATTTTTACAGGTGTCCAAGGCCACATTCGCACGGCACATTTAAGGCACTATGATAGAACTTTCAACAATCAGGACTCCCCCCCCCCCAACCAAAGAACTTTGGGAGCTGTAGTTTGAGAAAACTTCTGGGAGTTATTAGGAGGCCCCTGTTCTCCTCCCAGAGTTACAATTTCTAGAGTTCCCTGGGAAAAAAGATGGCTTGTTAAACCATCTTCTTTGGGGGCAAAGCAAGGACTTAAAGTGTTTAAAGCGGTATCATAGAACTTTAGATTGTGGCCCAGGAAAGGAAAAAGTATAAGCCACAAATTACAGGGAGGAAGAGGTGTGTGTGTATCACTGACCTTCTTCCAAAGGAGCCCGGCATATTTTGAACCAAGTTCTTCCTTGTGCGGTACTCCTAAAGAACCAATTTCAGTTCTGGTCTTTTTGTGCTGTTCGTAATAGTCCATATGTTATAGGTATCCAGCCAGTATATCAGTAATCTAGCTGCTATCACCCCTGGCCATTGGCCACGCTGGCTGGAACTGATTGCGGCTGGAGTCCCAACCACCTCTGGAGGGCTGCAGGCTGTTCATCCCTGCAGTATATGGATTAAATAGGCGCTAGGGAACAACCCATATCTCTTTTATTTTCAGTTTTCCCAAAGTGCTTTTACCAAGAATGTGCCAAGTTTGGTGGAGGGAGGACAATATGAGTCGCTGTAGGGTAACCTTGCCAACCTGCTACCCTCCAGATGTTTTGGACTATAGTGCTACTTGGTCCCAGGTCTCTTGGGTGTTCCATGCTGCTACTCCACACAGCTTCATTCAAACAAGGCCATAATTCGGTTGACAGAATTCAGAAGTGGCAGTTGCTGCCGACTTTGATCTGCTTCTGCCAAGGGATTGAACTGCAGACTACTTGCCCCCCCCCTCAACATTTTCTTTCTTTCTTTCTGTCGCTGCTTCCTGTCAGAGGACCGAGCCGCCCAGTCGTTGCTCAACAAGCTTATCCGCAGCAACCTGGTGGACAACACGAACCAAGTGGAGGTTTTGCAGAGAGATCCTACGTCGCCCCTCTACTCCGTGAAGTCTTTTGAGGAGCTGCGGCTGTAAGTGCCTTTCCCAGCTTCCCCTTTTGAGCCGTGGGCTCATGTTTCCCTGCACCCATTGGGTAAAATGAACTTCGCAGCCTTGCCCCAGTTTCTCCAGAAAAGGTGGCCTTAGCGGGTGGCTGGTGGAGCTGCTGTGTAATTTGTGCGAGGTGGGACTCCAAGTTGCACTGAATGATGTGGAGAAATTCTGGACTGTGTCACTGCAGGCAGAGATACCCATTTCCTCTTGCTTGATTCCAAAATGTGAACGGCTGGGCCATCTACTGTCTTCTGGACTTGATTCAAATTGTTAGGCTTGGATTGTTCATGTCGCAGAAGCAGGCTTTTAGATCTGGCTTGGACCATGGTTCATGGAATGCAGCAAAATAGCTCAAACGATTCTGGAAGAAAATACTCCCACCACCCTTTTGAGATAATGCTTACCCTCCTGTAGTTTTTATTATAAGTCAGGGGTAGGCAACCTAAGGCCCGGGGAACGGATGCAGCCCAATCGCCTTCTCAGTCCGGTCCGGGAACAGTCCAGGAATCAGCGTGTTTTTACATGGGTAGAATGTGTCCTTTTATTTAAAGTGCATCTGTGGGTTATTTGTTGGGCCTGCCTGGTGTTTTGACATGAGTAGAATGTGTGCTTTTATTGAAAATGCATCTCTGGGTTATTTGTGGGGCATAGGAATTCGTTCATCCCCCCCCCCATATAGTCTGGCCCACCACATGGTCTGAGGGACGGTGGACCGGCCCACAGCTGAAAAAGGTTGCTGACCCCTGTTATAAGTCCTTGCCATTGTTTAAAATAGAACATTAAAATTCTGTTGTCACATTTCAGGAGGACTTTTTGGTTGCGTTCAACCAATACCTAATTAGAGTAGACCTGTTAAAATTATGGACCTCCAGTTACTTGTGCCTATTATCTTCAATGGGTCTGGCTCTGATTGGGACTAGCATTGGATGCAACCCTTAGTTTCTGTTGTGGCACCACTTGCCTGTTAGGGACTAACATCTGGCCCCTCCAGCTATCATTTCCAGGTTAGAGTTATTTCTTCTGAGGCCTGCCATGGCCCAGGTGTGTGAGTTGCATTTGACGCACCTGAGAATGGGAGGCTAGGGGAGCAGGGAGATATTTTGCATCTCCCTAATAACTCTAGTTCATCTTAATTTTATTTTGACTATGTCGTCAGCTGCCTCAAACTTTGGCTAGTAGGTGGGGTATAAATGAATGTTTTGTAATTGAATAAATGTTGCTGCCCTAATTATAGTTGTTGCCTAATTGAGCTGAGTTTGCCGTTGCTGCGAGGGAAGAGAGACTTTGCGTCATGGTCGTGGCATAGAGGCCAATCCGTGCCCTGCATTAGCAGCTGGCAACGTGGGTAGATAATGGCTTTCCCGGCTTTGTTCAAGTCCGTTTAAAGATGAAAAGCATCTGGGCTTAACAGTTGATCACTGTCTGTGCCAAGCACACAGAGTTGCATCTTCTCTAAGGAGAGATACAGCCTCATTTTATATGTCTTGAAAGAAGCCCTGTTGAATTCAGGGGGCTTCTAGAGAAACACCCTGATATCAAATGGAAGAGCTTTGAAGGGGCTGGACAAAATTGGAACTGCTGTTTCCCTCCTCCCCTTCCTGTCCCAGGGGGCATTACGCTGCAAGCTCTAAAGCTGGATCAGAATCTTTTTGTGGCCAATGCCCAGTTCCCCCGCCGCCACCCTTCCCTGTGGCTAGTACATTGTGTGTGTGTGTGTGTGTGTGTGTGTGTGTGTGTGGTTGCTGCATTATGTGAAAGGGCTAGAGTACCAGTCTTCATGGCAATGCATGGGCAGCGAAGGTGCAGAAAAATGAGATGGGTAGGTGGGGCTGAGCTTCCATTTGCTGAGTGGTGTCTTGGAACAATTTGTTTTTCCTCCATGCTTCTCTCCCAATGGATATACCTCTTCCAGCCTGCTAGCTCTATCCTCCCTGTTCCTGGCCCTAGTCTCCTGTAATATGACCAGCTGTCCCTAACTTTTATTTCCTGTTCCAGTACATCAGGTGCCCTCTAGATGCTCTTGGACTCCAGCGCCCATAATCCATGGCGGTTGGCCATGCCGACAGGGGCTCATGGGAGTTGGAGTCTTAAAAACATATGGAGGGCTCCCTCTGAAGTGGATCTTTACCATGATGGTTCCCATCCCTGCTGCAAAGTTTGCACTGTTCCAGTTTACCCTATCCACAGGGCGATGCGCCTTCTCCTGTCAAGCCATACATACTTGTTTCTGTTGCTCTTCTGGGAAATCCGTTTGCTCAGTGGTGTCGAACACTTTGGGTTGTATCCAACTATGATACACTCAGAGTAGACAAGATTGAACTTCATATTAGTCATGTCCATTAACTGCAGTGGGTCTGCTCTGAATTGGACCAGCATTGGCTACAACCTAGGGTCTGCCACTGATCACTACCCAGTGGCCTCCCTTTATCTACCTGGATAAGAAGATCCCATCTTTAATTGCTTTGTAACATCCCATTCCTGCAGGATCTTCTAGGCAGCCATCTCCTAAAGGGCCCTGCTTCTTGCTGAGGAGCTGAATGGTTTTGTCTGCTGAGGGCTCTATTGTTGCTGCAAAAGATGCTTTCCTCCTTGTGCCCCTCCTTCAGGAGATTGCTACCAACTGGCGACTGAAGAGACCTCCTTTCCCTTATATCGGGTCGGCAAGGTTTACCTCGACTGGGCCAGTTCACTCCAGTGGACATCCCTCCGTGGGCTGGATCACACACGCACATGAACACGCGTGGCTGCGATTTTCGGCATCTGCATCTGCACAGACGCGATTTTCAGCATCTGAGCATGCGCAGACGTGATTTCCGGCACTGCGGAAGCGAGTCCCTGCACCAGTTTAGTGCAGTGCTTGGGGACTCACCAAGTGGGTGGCTCGGTTCGGGGACGGCTTGTGGGCTGGTTAAACGACCCCTGTGGGCCGCTTGTGGCTCATGGGCCTTAGGTTACCTACCCCTGCCTTATATCTCCAGTGGAGTGTTGCAGTCTGCAGCAGAGTTTTCTCTTGTGAGTTTCAAAGGTCCCAAGAGCCCACTTTGCAGTAACTCTGAGCAAGGGCTCTTAGTGTGGTGGCTGCCCCTGTTCTGTGGAACGGCAGTCTGGAAGCAGTTGATTTTTTTTTTTCTCCAACAGGCTTTCCCAGCTGAATAAATGGGTCTTTGCCACAAGTGTCCACTTGTTAGAGTTTTAGTCTTGTTCTATTTGTGGTTTTAATTGTTTAATTATATGTAAATCACATTGAAGATGGTGGTTTAGAAGGTGATTTTTAAAATCGGTTACAATAATAACTGATAGACGTGTAGAGGGGGGAAGTTGGGGGAAGTTGCGTTAGATTGTACTCTTCTCTATTTGGAGAGCAAAGGATTCCATTGGAAAAATCAAAGGCAAGGCTAATTATAGTGATCTTCAGATAAGTCGAGTCTCCGGTTCCTCTTCACAGCCTACGTGTCTCCTTGGCAACACACTCAAAAGTTCACAGCTTCGCAGATTTCTGGCTTTTTGAGACAATGCCTGGCTTCTTTCCAGAGGGCTTTTCCAGAGCCCATACAGGTCCACTGTTGCGAGGCTGTGATACTTCTGTATGTCGGTTGCTGGAAACTGCAGGAGGGGAAGAGTGCTCTTGTGCTCACGTACCCAGAGACAACTGGTTGGCCAGTGTGAGAACAGGATGCTGGACGAGATGGGCCATTGGCCTGATCCAGAAGGCTGTTCTTAAGAATGTAGGAAGCTCCCTTTGCACCAGGGAGGAGAGTTCGTCTAGCCCAGTGCTGCCTTCTGGGCCCAGTAGCAGCACTTCAGGATCTTGGGCTGAGACAGGTTTTTCCTGTCTCCTGTTACCTGACACTTTTAACTGGACATTCTTGGGGTTGAACTGGAGTCTGTCACTTGAGCCAAGGGTCCTTCCCTACATAAAAAGCTGTCTTTATATGGAGTCAAACTGTCGGTCCATCTTGTTTAGTATTGTTGGCGCTGATCGGTAGTAGCTCTCTGGGTTTTCAGATGGGAGGCTTTGTCTACCATTCCTGGAGATATCAGTGATTGCACTTGCGTGCAAAACTTGCAACTCTTCCCCAGAAAGAATTGTGAGTTTTCATAATAAAGAACCTAAGACACTGCCATACACTAGATAAGCCTGTTTGCTCATCTAGGAGACCCAGCGTTTGTCTTCTCCCCAGGATCTTGGACTGAGAAGATTCTTCCACATCACCTGCTCCCCTGATGCCGGGGATTGAACTTGAGACCTTTTTCTATGAACTCATACCCTGAGCTATTGTTTCTCTAACCCAATGTTCTTCAGCCTTGGGTCTCCAGATCTTGCTGGGCTACAACTCCCATCATTCCCGACCGCTGACCTTGCTGGCTGTGGATAATGGATGTTGTAGTCCAACAACATCTGGGGACCCAAGGTTGCAGGACGTTCTGCAGGCCTGGGGTGGCTAACTTTGTTTGACTCTGACACCCATCAGCCCCAGCCATCAGCTCCCAGTCAGAGAAGGAAGTCTAGAGGGCCACAGGTTTTGCTATTGCTGCTCTAGACGCTTTTCTCCCCACTGAGCTCGCTTTGGTATACAGTGGGCTACCAAGGATGTTCAAAGCCCCCTTTTGCAGTTGAGGCTTCCAGGCTCTCTGCTTCATGCTGGTTTGGGGCACTGCAGTATTTAAAAAGGGAGGTCCATACCTGCATTTTAACAAGGTATAAGGGTGTGTCAAATCTATTTTTGAAAAGCTGCAGAAGGGAAACTGTTTCTTTGATTACATCGCCTGCTGCTACTCCTGCCACAAATTCTAAGGCATCTTCAGTAGCTAACTTTTTAAAACTTTTAAAAACATGCCATTTTTAAAGCTACTGCATTCAGCAGAGACTGGCCCGGGAAGTGTTTGCCTTCATAAACGTGGGATTGGGGAAAGACATAGCATAGGGCTTAGCCTTGCTGGCCTTTTTTTGCTGAGATTGCAGTGTCCAAATCCATAGCCTCTGTTGCTGAGCTTCTGGTGCTGCCTGTTAACTACTTCCTGCCCAACGCACAGTTTCTCATCAGAAAAGCGAGGCATGAAATCCAGCTGCTGGGCAGCCATGTGTAAACTAGGGCTTATCAGATGGTTCGGAAATGGTACAATGGTATAATGTATGTTTTGTTGCTGTGCCCATTTTTCCCTCAGGCCCCACCCAACATTTGCATGTGGCCCTCAGAAGGCTACCCAGAAGGGAATGTGGCCCTCAGGCTGATAAAAATGGTTCCTCATCCCTGTTATTTCTGGTTCCCAGAAGGTCTAAAAGGAAGAAACTTCACCCACAGGTGCAAAAAAAATAATAAAAAATGTTCCGGCAAGCCTCCTATTAAGACAACTGCAAGGCCCAGTCCTGCTCTGCTTCTGCCACAGGAGTGTGCTGTGCCTGCCTTCGGGCTGTTCCTTAGCAGTCTTTTTGCTTAGCCTTTTTGTCTTCTTCCTTGTAGGAAGCCACAGCTGCTGCAGGGTGTCTACGCCTTGGGTTTCAACAGACCATCCAAAATCCAAGAGAACGCCTTGCCCATGATGCTGGCAGAACCGTATGTATTGGTACATGCCTGTTGTAGTGCCTGATGGGTTAGGGACGGGTGTGGGGTTGGCTGGTTATGCCAGGGAGTCAAGAGAGTCTTAAGGCTGGGAGGGGCCCAAAGACTAGGGACGGTGGGCGAGCTTCCCTGTAAAGTTGCCCATCACTTCTGATCTTCCTCTTTCCACTCCCTGCACAGCTTGCAGCTAGGTGTGTTTTGAAAGGCACATGTAGCTCTTGCGACGCCACAATGTGGCCTGACAGGAATTTTCCAGCATCCCGGCTGTAGGAATGCGAGTGAACCCTGCAGAGAGTGCTCTCTAGAATCCTCTGCAACATGTGGGTGTTCTGGGGCAGAGAGGTAAAAATGATGCAAAAGGATTCTAAAGCAAAGCTTTAGATGCAGGCACAGCTTCAGTGGCAAAGGCTGGTTTACTCTGTTAACAGGGGTACACATGTTGGGAAGCTGCAGTTGGCAGTCTGTTCTTAACATTGGTACATGATGTGATGAAATGTTTTATTTTTTGCTCATGGGGGAACCCAAACTAGTGTACAGGCAGGGAAGATGTTCCCAGCCAGTCTCCATCCAGATGCTGACCCAGACCCAAAGCTGTTTAGCTTCAGAAAGGTGGGCTGCACCTAGTCTCTTTTGACCCTAGCTTGGGGCCTCTGCGCCAGCCTTCGCCAACAGGGCACCTCCAGATGTTTTGGACTACAATTACTGAAGTCCATAACATCTGGAGGCTGCCATGCACTTGGAAGCCTGTTCAGTGCAGTCTTCGCATGGCCTCCTCACTGATGGGTTTCCCTCTCTTCTCCCCCAAATGCCATTGGTGGGGTACGGGGCATGTCTGAAATGGCCCGGGCACCTTGATGAGTAGAAAATAACATCCCAAATAAGGTATTTGGGAACTGGGCAGGCTGAGGTGACTTTGGGGTGTACACGATGTTCCCCTATTGTGCCACAAGGGGAGAGACAAAGATTGCAGTTCTCATGCTTTCTGCTGCAACAGGAAAGGGCTGGCATAGACCTGTGCTGTGGGCAGCAGGCAAAAGCCACATACTGAGTGAGGTGGAGCCGCTATGGGAGCTTCCTGGCAGGTGTGTCACTGTCACCAGTGCTAGGAATCTGTGGCGAGATGCCCACGCAGCAGAAGTTGTCCCCAGTTCCACTCACCACACAGAAACAGCTTGAGGTCCAAAGTAGTTTACTGCTGCAGAGGATAAGGCTTCAGTAATACAGTTCTGGGCGTTGATATATATACATACAGCTTGTAGGCTCTGTAGATACAGATATATACAAAGTACAAAGTATTCCTGTTGCTCCCGCAATTCAAGATGTAACACTGACTGACTAATGAGGTGACATGTCTCAATCACTTGCCTAAACAGCACTTCGCTGTTGCCATAGCAACTGGTTTGGCTGACTCTGCCCCTATTGGCTTATCTCATACCTGGGGTCATTTGTGCTCATGAAGGAAACTAACCTCTTCCTCCATGTCTAGTTCCTCCAACAGCCAGGAAAGGGAGTGGTCAGACCCAGGTCAGGAGGTCGGTGTGGTGTGGTGTGTTTGCACCATGCCACCTGCCCTGCTGCCTTGCACTATTACCCTCCTGGTAAGCAACAGTGACCCACCTGATGGCAAGCTCGCAAAGCAGTTCCACCCCACCCAGCAAGATGCTTCTGGTAGCATGAGACCATTTTTTCTGTTCCTGCCATTGGCGATGAGACCTCGGCTCTGGCTTCTGCTTTAATAGTCCCCCCCCAATATACACAAGTCTTATAATCCCCCCACACACTTTGGTGTGTGTCTCCAGTCCACAGAACCTGATTGCACAGTCCCAGTCTGGTACCGGTAAGACGGCAGCTTTTGTCTTGGCGATGCTTAGCAGAGTGGAGCCGGAGCACAGATACCCCCAGGTAACAGCGGGTCTCTTCAGCATAGCCTCTTCTTCTTGCCACTTTTGCAGAGCTCCTCTCACCTCTTTATTTACAGTGTAATTGGCCAATCAGCTGAACAATGAGTTGGATTGAAAGCCTTTTTCCAGCTTAAAGGCCACATTCCCTTTTAGGAAACCTTGTGGGGGTCATGTGCCAGTCATAGAAGGGACCAAAGGCAAAGTGGGCCGAGCGACATGCATAAAAGTGGGGGGGGGGAGAGAGGGAGAGAGAAAACGGACTGGGGATAGGTTTCTCCCCGGGAATGAATGGCAACCACTCCACAAGCACAGTAGGAACTGAGGCCATGTGGCGAAGGACACTGCAGGGTGGGCATGGCTGCGCCACAGTAACATCATAACATCCACTTGCCTTAGGACAGTGTGCCAGACTTGCCTCCTTCCTCTTGCAGTGTCTCTGCCTCTCTCCAACCTACGAGCTGGCTCTTCAGACAGGGAAGGTGATTGAGCAGATGGGCAGGTTTTATCCAGAGCTAAAGCTGGCCTACGCGGTTCGAGGCAACAAACGTGAGTGTGAACTCCATCCATCCGACTGAATAATACTCAATAGCTCACAAGCAGACTAGTGTACGCAAGCAAGGAAATGTCTAAAAGGGCATATTAAGTCACCCGGGAGGGACCGAATTCTAACTGGAAGGCTTTGCAGGGTTTGTGTGACTGTGGGACTCATCTAGATGATGCTGATAATAGTTTGAGCCAGCAGGATCTGGACCAGACCAATTGGCCTCTCAAGTTGGTGTTTCTATAATTAACCACCTGGGTTGCTTACAAATGTGGGTTTTCTGGTTGACAGGATTGATGAGCTCTTTCGATGCTGAATTTTAGACATTGGGGGGGGGTGAGGGGCTGGGGCTGGGGAAGAGTTGGTTTCCACAGATGGAAGGAGACGAAGCACAGTTTGGTCACTCCAGCAGGACTCTCCCAGGAAAGCGTTCCCAAGCAGATAGTGCTGCCCTTTCTGGGTCTGCTGAGGTTCTGCCTACCCCACATCTGCCCTTGATCTCTTCCATGAATAGTGGAGCGTGGCCAGAAGATTGCTGAGCAGATTGTCATTGGCACGCCTGGCACCGTCCTGGATTGGTGCTCCAAGCTGAAATTCATTGACCCCAAGAAGATCAAAGTCTTTGTCTTGGATGAGGCCGATGTCATGATAGCCACCCAAGGTCACCAGGATCAGAGCATCCGCATCCAGAGGTAAGGGTGGACTCCTTGTACAATTGACTGGGTGCCTTGTCACCAGTTTGAAGCCGGATTTCCGTGGTGCAGCTGCAGCTGTGCCCACATCCAGTACCCTTCCTGTTAGTTGCAAATTTCAACAGAAATGAAACTTACTTCTGACTTTACTAGCCAGAAGGAGCTTGGGCCTTGCATAATAATAGTTGCCCAGGAACTCTGCTATCTCCCTCTACTTTTCCCAGTCTGCCAAGTTTGGCATTTTAGGTACGGTGCTACTACATTGATGGCTACCAGTCACAATGGCTGTCCTCTGCCTCCACAGTTGGAGGCAGTAATGCATCTGAGTTTCAGGTGCTAGGAACCACAGGAGGGGAGAGGGCTCTTGTGCCTGGGTCCTACTTGCAGGTTTCCTGCAGGCTTTTGTTTGGCTGCTGGGAGAACAGGATGTTGGACTAGATGGCCCGTTGGCCTGGTCCAGCAGGCTCTTCTTCGGTTGTAGTAATGGTCACTAGTTTAGAAATCAAAGGGGATTAGACACATTTATGGAAAAGGAGAAGTCTTAAAAATGTAAGATGCTGATGGTTGTAGCAGCGATGGCTCAATGGAACCTTCAAGTTTGTCAATGTCTTTCTAAATAAACTCTGCTGGGGGAGCAGGGATCCCAAGATGGCAGTGGAGGACTGTTCTCTTCAAGCCCTGATTGTGGGCTTCTGGGAACTTCTGGTCAGCAGCTGTTGAGATGAATAGTCTCTGGCTAGATGGGCCATTGGTGTGACCCAGTGGAGTTGTTCAGTTCTTACTGTGACTCTCTAGTTGAGGAAAGAATGTGACTTTTCTCCCCACCCCATCCCACCCTATTTCTCAGGATGCTTCCCAAAGACTGCCAGATGCTGCTCTTCTCAGCCACGTTTGAAGACTCTGTGTGGAAGTTTGCCCAGAAAGTTGTCCCCGACCCCAACATCATCAAGCTGAAGCGGGAGGAGGAGACTCTGGACACAATCAAGCAGTATTACGTCCTGTGCAACAGCCGCGAGGAGAAATTCCATGCCCTCTGCAACATCTATGGCGCCATCACAATTGCGCAAGCCATGATCTTTTGCCATGTGAGTCCTTCTTTTGTTTGCTGCTCACCAACCCCTCCTGCTTTTGGCTTCATGCGAATCCAAAACAGTGGTGCATCACTACAAATCCTCCAGTGGGGGCTGTGCTATGGCAGGCTTGCATTTTTTATGTGTATAGGAAGAAATTACAAATATTTCCAACTAAATAGCGGATCATATAGATAGCACAGCAGAGACCCCAAAGCACATAGTATCCTTTTGCAAAATATTTTTGGAGATAGTAGTCATTTTTGGTGGAGGTTTTGCCCTTTTGCTATTACAGTATTCGCAACAGACTGTGTTATTCAGCATTTTCCTAAATAATGGGACTGTTTTTCAACACATTCATGGTCAATTTGTCTCCTTTCTCTCACTTTTATTGTTTTGGTAAGATTTTATCATTTGGCACCATCCCATAGTTTTATAATCCAGCAGTCCAATGCTGGAACATTAGTTTTTTTCTTTATTGAAACTACTTGCCATACAGGCAGCTGTTGGAAAGTGTTATCATCTCCCTGTCCTTTAACAAAACATAGTCTTTTACATATCCCAATGTTACTGGTAGCAAATGCCCTATTATATACTCTATTTGTTTCAACACTGAAGTCCAGAAGGGTATTATTTGAGGACATGGCCAAAATCTGTGTAGTATATCGGCACTTGTAGTCTTGCATTTCCATGTTGGTTATTTGACTAAGTCTAGCCAGGGTCAAGTACAACCTGGAGATGAGTTTGTAGAAATCATCTGAGACTAATAGGGAATACGTATGCATCTCCATTCCCAAGTTTTGATGGGTTCCCAGAAACTTGTCCCAGGATCTTTCCCCAGATCTCTTCCTATATTTCAGGATAGCTATTGGGCATTGTATCCAGATTCACAATTATTTTCTGGATAAGTTTTCTGGAGTAGCATCCAAGTGCTTTGAGGGAAGAGGTGGGGGCATCCCAGTTTTAAAAAGAACTAAATCGGCACCTACACCATCCAATGCCACACTGAGAGAGAGAGAGAGAGAGAGAGAGAGAGAGAGAGAGAGAGAGAGAGAGAAGCTTTTTCCACCTCAGCTCTGTTCTGAACCACTGGGAGGGTGAGTGTCTAATCCTGGCATCATCGAATGAAACATAGGCCTGTTTAAGAGGCTTATGCTCAATGTCGGAGAGGCTGAGCCTATGTAAAAAGGAACTGGGCAGGAAGTGCCTAAGTGGAGTTCTTCCTTTATTTCCCAATGTAGGGTTAAGCAGAGGTGGAAATCCCTTGCCATAAAAAGCCCCTCTCTGTTGGTGTTAATGGAGGTGCTCCTCTTTTTGTTTCACATTTTGCAGACTCGCAAAACAGCTGGCTGGCTAGCCGGGGAGCTGTCCAAGGAGGGTCACCAGGTGGCTCTCTTGAGTGGCGAGATGATGGTGGAGCAGCGTGCCGCAGTGATCGATCGCTTCCGGGAGGGCAAGGAGAAAGTGTTGGTGACTACGAATGTCTGTGCCCGAGGTAACGGTGTACTCCCTGTACTCTCCAAAATTGGCTTCGGGGTCAGGAGGACCCCCGGAATGGGGGGTGCGGGAGGAGAGGGCAAACCAAAATGCTTGCCCTGATGGAACGGTTGCCTTAGTGCACTACTGAATACCTCTCCCATTCGTGCATTGCAGGGGGTTGGACTGGATGACTCTTGTGACCCCTTCCAACTCTGATTTTATGATTCGTTTCCATTTTGTTTTTGAAAATAAAAAATCAGAACTAAGAGAGCTAAGAGAACTTGGACAAGGCTGCTAGATTTTAAATAAATAAATTGGTGGCTGGCTTGTTTGTATGTTTTAAGGGCACATTTTAGGCCTTCTGTGCTGCAAACATTCTGTGCTGCTATAAACCTTATTCCTTCTATAAAGGAACAAGCTGTCCTCTCAAAATCTCGCAATGCTGTCCTCCCCTAGGGATCGACGTGGAGCAGGTCTCCGTCGTCATCAACTTTGACCTTCCAGTGGATAAAGACGGGAATCCAGACAATGAGACATATCTTCACCGCATTGGCCGCACAGGACGTTTTGGCAAGCGGGGCCTGGCCATCAACATGGTGGACAGCAAGCACAGTTTGAACATCCTCAACAGGATCCAGGAACATTTCAGTACGTCCTGCTATGCTTCTTTCCCCCATCTTTTGTTGAGCATTTTCCTTAAGCAGCTGTTGTGCAACCTAACAGGGCACTTCCATGTCGAATAATTATGTGCGGTTCTGGGTGCTCTGCACCCCACATCAGAAAGGTGGGAGGAGTGGCAGAACCTTGAACCCCTATTGCTGGGATCTCCAGGTGTTGTTGGACTCCAACGGCCCCCATCAACATGGCCAGTCGTTGTGGATGATGGGAACTAGAGTGCAACACCCATCTGGAGGGCTGCAGGTTCCCCTCCCTTAATCTTTTGGGATAAACCACGCATCTCCATTGGATAATGATTGGATATCCTCAGAAACAAGCCTCTGGGAAAACCTCTCTGTCCAAACTGTTTGTGAGGACAGGTGAGGTTGGTGATGCCTCTTCATCCCCAGCCAAAGCAACTTGGCCAGGGAGAATTTTTCTCCCTCCCAGATTGAAGCTTCACAATCATTTGATTAGATCAGTAATCCTCAAACTCTGAGAGAGAGCCTGCCAGTGTTGTCCCAATAATTACCTTTTAAAAAATGAAATTGAATGTAATATTTCCCAACCTAGCTGTCCTCTATCTAGCTGCCATCAGACTATGATTCCCATCAGCCCTGGTGGCCAGGGATGGTGGTGGAAAGTTGGGGGGCACCAGGTTGGCTGAAGCTAATTTAATGTCTCTTAGGGGTTATCAACTCAGAAGGCGGTCCACTATTTTTGTGGAAGCAGGCAATGCCAGAACAGAGAGCCATGCCATCGGCTCTGTTCCCAGGGGACTGTCATTGTGTGTGCTGGGACCCACTGCACAGAAGGTGCCTAACTCCCTTCCTCTCTGAGAGATGGTGTCTGTTGCCTTCTTAGGACAGTGGACCTGCCTTCTTCCAATTAGGGTGTGCTCTGAGGCTTTGAGCACTGATTTGTGCAGTAACAAAGGAGGTGGACCTTCTGGGAAGGCAGTCGACTCTTAATCCTGTACATTGGGAGGCTACCCAGAGTGGCTGGGGCAACCCAGTCAGATGGGCAGGGTACAAATAATAAAATTGTTGTTGCTGTTATTACTGTAAAAGTGAAGTGGTATGTTGCTCCAGGTTCCCTTTTAATTGTGAAAAAGATGTTTGGCTGTCAGCCTTTAAATGTTTCTCACCCCTCTCCCCACCTTTTGCTTTAACCTGAGGAGGATTTGGTTTGATGCAATCCCTGGTCGTAATTCCAGTTCTTTCTTGATTTGACTCCACTTTCTCTCCCCCCCCCACCAGACAAGAAAATTCACAAGCTGGATACAGACGATTTGGATGAAATTGAGAAAATAGCAAATTGAAGCCCGGCTGCTGGAATTGGTGCACAATCCCTCCCACGGTAGCACTCCTACTGCAATTGGATCGCATCCTGATTGGCACACGTCTTAGCCAGTCACACGCAAAGGGACTTTTTAAAGATAAATATACAGAAATTACCTCAACTAAAAAAAAAAAGTGGCTGGACTTGATTTTTAAAGAAGTACAAACTTTGGAGAAAGAAGAAATGTTTACAACAAATTTTAACTTCCTTTTTTTTAGTTTAGCCTTAAAATGGGAAGATATCTTAAATTCTAAAGATGATGCCAAAAACATAGCCAATCACTAAGTAGAGGAGAGAATCAGACACACCTGCTGTGATCTCTGTCAAGAGAAGACCAACATTTTAACCATGGCCAAGTGGTATATTAAATGTTCCAACAGCCCAGTTGTATATAGAGAGGACCTTCCGTTCTTTGACGGAGAGAGCTCGAAGTCTGGCAAAAAGGAGTTTTTGTGAAATGGCGTTTTTCACCTAGAGCTTTCTGTTTCCTAGATCTCTGCAGATCACACTGCTAATTCCTTAGATAGGTGGTCCAGAGGTAATTGCTCTTCAGTAGGCTGAACAATCACCTGATTTTTAACTTCTCCCTTGCAAGGAACATGCCCTAGGGACTGTATTCTAACCTGCTGACCTGCAGCAGCTTTTGGACTCCAAACTCGCAGCAGGCAGCATGGGCGCTATAGTCAAAATATGATGGGTGTGATAGTCCAACTGCATCTAGGGAGGTGCTACACTGACTACCCCTTTTCTATGGAGTCTTGAGAGCCTCAGTCACCACACACCACCCAAGAGCTGCTTGAGGGGAGAGCTGTTGCTTTTGGATTTTTATTTTTGGTTCACAGGGTTGGCAGAGGCAGTATCTGCTGTAGATTTTGGAAGGTCAGGCACCCTTTGCGAGCCTGCCTCCTCATTGCTTCAGGTGCAGGAGTCTCTTTTGGCTCTCAGTAAATGCATGGTCATGCCAGCCTTTGTGGTACCCATGGAGCTGTCTTTGCATTTAAAATGCTGTTGTGACGAAGGATGCCAATTTAGCACAGCGAGTGTAGGGTGTATATCAGTTCTGCCATACCAGAAAAGACAACCTGCACTACTTCGGTCAGGAAAAGGGATGAAGAGGTTAATCAGCAAGTCCTCCGTTACGTCAGAGTATCAGGCGGATCTGCACTTTGCAAGCAAGGAGCAATGAAATAGTAGAGGAGCGGATATTAAAGATTTGTTGGTTGCATGCCCCCCACCACCACCCAAGGAAAAGGATTGCAACGGATGGCTCTTACTCTAGCAATGCAACTGCAAAGCCAGGATAATCTCTTTCCTTGGCCTTGTTTCATTCCCATCGTAAAATCTGCCAGCAGGCTGCATTTTAGACAGGTATGACAATTCCAATTGCCAGGGTAGACTCTGTCTAATAGGCCAAGTTGTATTCCTAGCCTCTGTAGCAGCTGATCTGGAGGCAGGGGAAGCTCAGCCTTATCTTTGTGCCCTTCTGAAACAAGGGCTCAAAGGAATCCATCTAGAACAGGGAATGGCGGACATCTGTCTCGGCTAATTCAGGCCAATTGAGACTAACTTCTGTTGCAGCACAGCAAAAAGGGAGCTTGGTTAGCAGTGTAAGACTGAAAAGTTAATGTGGTCAGGCAGGAAAAGGGATGCAATGTGGGGCCAAAGACTTCTTATACTAATGCAGTTTTTAAGTATGTTTTTTCTTGAAAGGGGGGCGGTTTCCCCGACCTCATGACAGTTGGAGGATCGGGACAACCCCCTACTTGGCACAGGAATCTTTAAAATAAAAAAAACCTAATAAATGGTAAATTTTGTGGATATATCCATATCCTTTTTTAAAATGGCATTTTAATTATTTTAAAAAAACATTTCAGTTGTTAACTTCTGTTCAATGATGGAAATGTGGAATCTAAATATAAATATATACTTTAGGAAGTGGACAAATGCAGACTCCAATCAATTTGTGTTAAATGGCTTTAAAAGTGGTGGAGCCATTTAAAAAATACATACCAACTTTACCAGGATATATCTATTTTTCTTCCTTGCAAGGGGGGCAGCTGAGTGTGTGCTTTTTTGTGGCAGAGGCTATTCAACCACTTTCTTTATGTAGAACTGCCGAGTGACAATATGGAGAGCATTGTGCTGGTCTTGAATAGAAGATGGGTGGGCCCGCGTGGTTTTCCTAATGTACTTTTCAGTTGGAATAAAGAACCCAAAAGACTGAAATGTAGTCCTGGCTGCCTTTCTCATTCAGATAGACTACTTTTTTTCAGCCAGAGTTGACAATTGTGTGTGTCTGTATTAACAACTAGCTTTGCAGCACTGGACTGGGAATGGGGGGCGCGGGGGGGGGGGTAAGGAAAGCATCAAGGCAAGCAATTTCATTGCAGCATGGCCAACTAAAACATTGCAAAATAACAAGTTAAAAAAATTATCCCAGGACTGTATTTCAGGAGGGATGTTGAGTAAACTGGGCAAGATGAGGTGGGTCTCATGTTTAAGTCTTAAAGGCTGTAGTTTGTATACATCTTAAGGTTTATTGTCAGTGTAGACAATAATGAGCTAGACCAGGGGTAGGCAACCTAAGGCCCGGGGGCCGGATACGGCCCAATCTCCTTCTCAATCTGGCCCGCGGACTGTCCAGGAATCAGTATGTTTTTACATGAGTAGAATGTGTCCTTTTATTTAAAATGCATCTCTGGGTTATTTGTGGGGCCTGCCTGGTGCTTTTACATGAGTATAATGTGTGCTTTTATTTAAAATGCATCTCTGAGTTATTTGTGGGGCATAGGAATTCTTTTCTCTCCCAAAATATAGTCTGACCCACCACATGGTCTGAGGGACGGTGGACCAGCCCACGGCTGAAAAAGGTTGCTGACCCCTGAGCTAGACTGACCAATGATCTGACTTTCTGTAGGACATGGGTAGGCAAACTAAGGCCCGGGGGCCAGATCTGGCCGAATTGCCTTCTAAATCTGGCTCGCGGACAGTCCGGGAATCAGCATGTTTTTACATGAGTAGAATGTGTCCTTTTATTTAAAATGCATCTCTGGGTTATTTGTGGGGCATAGGAATTCGTTCATTTCCCCACCTCAAAATATAGTCCAGACCCCCACAAGGTCTGAGGGACAGTTTGAAAAAGGTCTGCTGAAAAAGTTTGCTGACCCCTGCTATAGGAGACTGAAATTGATGAGTCCCTGCTAGATTAGACTGTGGTGGGTCAAAACAAGATTCCTTGCTACATCAGCCATAGTTGTTTACTACTTCTTTTTTGGAAAACATAAAAACTAACTGATAGTTCTGGAGACCATCAGAGTTAATGGGAGAGAGCAGAAGTAATGGAAAATGGGATTCAGGAGTTGTCTCCAACTTAAATCTACTATTGAAACCAATGGGTGTACCCAACTAACTTGGTTCCATCAGTGCAAGGATTTCAATTTGTGCAATGGACATTCTCGCGCTCCCTATATGGGCCCTGTGTCCTCTCCAAATGGGAAACCACAGAGCAGATTCCTAGTGTGCAAATTAAAATCCTTGCACTAACAGGATGCATTAGATATGCTGGGCAGGATCTAACTATGTCCCATCAATTTCAATGTATCTGTTCTTCAGTAGGGCTAATACTTAAAAGCAGCCTGGTTTGTTTGACAACACAGGTAAAGATGGCTGTGTTACCTTTGTGCTAAGGGGTATTGGGATGGTTGCTGTTAAGCACCAGATCTTTGATGAAGACACCTCTTTGAGCTGGTCCAATGTCCTTACCATTTCCTTCTGTCAAGAAGGAAAGTGGGATAGAAACTATAAAAGGGGGGGGACCTTTGGTGCCTGCTCAGTTACCCACCCAAGTATCGTTTGTGTGTGTGTGTGTGTGTGTGTGTGTGTGTGTGTGTGTGTGTGTTCGTGTTCCAAATGGTTAATCTTGCAACACTAAAAAATTAGGCACTCAAAATGAACACTTGCCTGGACAAAACTAGTCCAGTACACCCAGAATATATTTATTGTATCTAACAGCACACACAACATATATTCAAATTATACTGAAGTGCAAAAAGCATACTTTCTCACCCTCCATCCAGGAAACTGTTCCATTGCTTTAAGCCTTGGCTGTTTTTTCCCCTTGACATTTTCCAGGTTTTTCTTTTTCTACTGCTCCCATGGGGGAGACAAGCTTTCAGGCCATCAGATTCCAGGTTCCTTTCAATGGTCCTTGCAGCTGTAATTCTGAAAATATCCGGCTCCCCTCTACCCTGAGAGGGCTCCCCTCCCCAAAATCAGAAAACCAAAAGTCAGCATTTGTTCACACAGCCCAGAGGTCATCTGCCGATATATGGAATAGTGCTGTCACATAGGTGACAGCTTCATATATGGAGCAGAATCAAGTGGTGAAGTCTTTCTGGACTGCCTTCTCGGGCTGGGGACAGGGTTTGACAATACTCTTCTATGAGACAAAGAGGGAATTGGGAGTTAGACCAGTAGCCTCCCAGAGATGATTTACTGAGTGCATGGGGAGGCAAATGATGCAGTCCAAGGGAAGCTTCGCCGCTTGAACCTATGCCATGTAGAAACTGACCCTAAGCTGGAATGACTTCTAAGCAAGACCACTGCCACTGCTCCCCTTGGGTGAAGAAAACGCATTTTATGCCCCACACCCATGATGCTGCTGGTCAAGCAAACTTGGAGCAAAGCAGGCAGCTCATACAACTCTCTTCTTTATCTCTCTGCACTATAACCCCTGCTAGGTAGAACAGGAAGTTTTCCCCATCATTCTTGACCCTGCTGCATGAATCAGGAAGGTGAATGTGGGCTCTCAGGATCAGGCCTTGCCTTGTGACTGCAGGCTAATATCTTGTCTAGACATGGCATTGCTGCCTGTCACCCAGGTGTCTTGTGCTGATGGCCCAGGATGCCCTGCATTTCATCTCTGCCATATGTGTCACACTTTGGGGTACTGACACAACGTCACCTCATTCCACCTAGCTGTTGTAGGCATCTCTTGTTTCCCAAAGGACCTACTCATGTTTCAGAAGTGGGAAAAGCAAGCGGAAGGCAGGCCTCTGCAAAGAGAGAAACCCAGTAGCTGTAACTGAAGCAAGGCTGGGCACTCTACTAGTCTCGCCTGTGAAGATGTGAGAGCAGAGATGGCCACTGTGGTGGCCCTATAGCTGCTGCTGAATTCCACCTTCCATCAGCCCCAGCCAGCAAGGCCAATAGTCGGGGATGATGGGAACTGGAGTCCAGCAGCAACTGGAAGGCCCCAAGCTGGCTGTTCTCGAGTTAGAGCAAAGAGGTGAGGAATGTCTACCCCACTCAGCCCAATCCTCATTTGTGTCAAAGTGATGCAGGCTCTGGCCTAACTTTTAGCAGCTGCCATCAAAACGAAGGTCAATTTCCTACCAACCTCCAAGGTTAATTTGGCCATCTCGGCAAGGCAAAAGTGAAATTGGATAAAGAGGAATTAACACTTGGAAGCAGAATGTTTTGGCAAGCTGTGTACTTACAGAGCTTAACCCACCCCAACCCCTCAATAATACTAAGATTTCAAATCCTGCACGTGAACAGAAAGCTTTTTTAAAAACATTCAAACACAGATTTTTAAAAAAGAAAATAAATGGCATTTTGATAAACACAAACGGGTTAAGATTCATTTTTTTAAAAAAATGAGAAAGCAGCTTTTAGGAAAAGCCCCTTGGTCATCCCCAAGCAAAACTCGATTAATAACAGAATACAGAAATCGACACACGTTTGCAATTAACTCATTTTTGTTTCAAAAAAGCAAAGGTTCTGTTACCTGTTGCCAAACAACACTCAACATTCAAATTTGCACTGGATAAGCCCACTTAGCTGGGATCTTTCCAGTCTAATTTGTGTCATAATCTTGAGAAAGGAACATTTGATTAACAATACAGCAACAAACTGGTAGGCTGAACTACCGGTAATACAGCTCTCATAAATCTTGGCTTTTTCCATGGGCGAGAGAGAGCAAGTGTTGGGGTCAGTTGCACTTCCATCAAAGCAAAAAACTATTTGGATCTTGACTGGAAGAACTTGGGGGCGGGGGGGGGGGAGAGAGAGAAGAATTGGTCACAATCACCAGAACCTTCTCCTGCACAACCCCTGCTGAAAAGAAGTTTTGCAAATGGATGACAACATCGTTAAATGGAATTTGTGCAAGAGACATTCGGGGAGGGGGGCAGCTATTCATCTTTCCCTGTCCACTCATCTTAAAACTCGCGTTGGTGTGGGGAAAAGATCTATCACAAACCAATCCCTTCCACTGGAATAAAGGAATCAGGATTGTAAGACTTCCCTGGAGAACAGGCCATCTTGAAAACAACTCGGCAAACCTACAAAATGCAATGGGGAATATGGGAAGCTGGGAGAGGGGGTGGGGTGGGGGTTTCAATGCAAATTTTCAATGCAAAGCTTAAGAAACAAAATGGTCCTGCACAGGGAAGAGCTGGGGGGGGGGGGTGCTATACCAGAGTGCTACACCAGAGAAAAGGCGTCGGCTGGATCTAAAGGAGATCCACTCTCCAATGGCATTTAATGGAAAGAACAGCCTCCGGACACTTACAGCTCCCCCTCTTGCGCCTCCTGCAGGATACACAACACTGACTTGTGAGGGATCCCGCACTCTTGCAAGGACTTGGTGAGGTCCGCGAAGGTCCTCCGAGGCACTTCCACTGTTTCAATGCTGCAGCGTCTGTACACGACCGAGTTCTTTTGCTCCGCCACTGTAAGGACGGTTTTCAAGCTGTCCGTCGGCCTGAAGTGACGCTCAAACCTGTGACCTGAAGGAGACCTGATGGCAAGAAGCAACCTCGGCTCCTTCTCGCTGGGCTCTTCCAAATTCAGCACAGGATGGGCCCCTTCCCTTGTTTTACTTCGGGGCTTTGTCTCCAGAAGAGGAGGTGGATTCTGAGCGTATTCTCCGCCGCCCCCTTTGTGTTTTGCTATGATAGTGGTGGAGGCTTTCCCTGCCAGGGGAAGAAGCTCTTTGAAGCCTTGCTCTTTCTCTTCTGGTTGGGGACTCCCTTGGAGCTGAGCAGCCTGCTCAGACATCATCTCCACGGCACCCTTTCGCAGTTCTTTCCTGCTGATGGATGGGAGCACTCTGTACTTGTTTAAGGAGGAGGAAGTTCTCATGGGCACCTGCTGGAGGAGATCCGGGATTTCAGCAGGGAACACTTGAACAGGTTGGTACAGCTGCTGGGTTGACAAGGAGGTCTTTCGGCCACTTGCAGCATCTTCGCAGGGAGCTAATGGCTGAGGAGACGATGGCACCTGGTAGGAGTAGGCTTCTATGCTGTGGGAGTAATTCAAGTTGGACCTCGTGCGCCCCTTTGCAGATTTTGGCCGGGTGACATGCATGCTGAGGGAGTGTGGCTGCCAGATGGGAGGCTTCGCAATGCCAAAGGAGGTCTTCCGTTCAGAGGATGAGATGTTCAGGTGCGAGGCAGCAGCCATTGCTTTTCAGGAGACCTGGGGAAACAAAAGTCAGAAAGGGCCAGGCACCACCTGGCTTGCAGCAGCCTGCTTTCACTTCCTGCAACAGACTACGTTTCAGCCCAGCTGAATTAGGCTTTGGGCTGTGGTGACAGAAATTCATATGAGCCTGCCACTTTACACCGAAAGGACAGCACTAATCTATCAACTCCTCCAGTGGTGTGCAGTCAGTGGACTAGGCTAGCTCCCTAAATGTTCTCCTGGCACCTCCTTCCCAAAGCCAGTTATTATGCCAGTTACACTTATTCAGGCATTAGTTTCAGGAGGCTGACTGGGAACAGAAGCAAAAGGGTTGTGGCTCTCCCGTCTACCTCGTGGGCTTCCCTGGCTGGGCACTGTGGGAACAGAATGCTAGAATATTTTAGTGAAGACTGCTTGAACATGACAGCCACTGTCATGTGGAAGGTCCAGAGGACAAGACTTTGCCCAGGCAGGCATTATGATGGCACCTAAGTGTAGTGCTGCCTTCCTGTGTGCTTGTTTCTGCAGCCCTATTATGCCTGCTCAACTTTGCAAGCAAATAGGTTACGAGAAAAGGAAACTGAAATGCTTATGTTGTGCATAGATTGACTTCTCAGGTTTATTCTGAAGCTGCCTCAGGGCCAGAACACCTCAAAATTAAAAGACAGCAGCAAAAGCATCCCAGTATATTTCAGTAACCAGTTAAAGCTTTGTCAATGAAGGTCATCGGGACGGAGATACTGTATAGAACAATGCAGGCAAGAACGAGCTGTCTCAGGAACAGTTTCTTCTCTAGAGCGATTTTGGCCCTAAATGGAAAGTCTGGACTTTGATGTCATCTTATTTTACTTGTTATTTTGTATTATATTTACTGTTTTTAATTAGGTTTTGTAATTTTGGATTATGCAGAATGCTTTATCTGAGTAGATGTAGCAACCGAGTAATTTCGTTGTTCAAGGGGACAATGACAATAAAGATATCTTCTTATCTTAACATGTTTGGAAAAAGTTCAAACGCAAACCAAAACACTCACATGCAGAAGATGCTCCATCGGCTCAAAGGGACTGACGGCTCAAGAGCTCCAGAGGATCAAACAGGCCAGTCAGTCTGAGAGGATCTCCGCCTGCACCTCCTGGGAGTTGCAGATTTTCAACCCTGAAACCAAGCAAGAGAAAAGAAGGGCGGAGATGACATTTCTCTCTGTGAGAAATCTGTTAATTGTCCTCTAGAGGCCAAGGCAAGTATTGGAGCTGTCCATTTCCAGCAGGCCCCCATGCTTCTAGAAACTCACGACAGGCAGAAATCCAATAGGTATAGCTTTTATTGAATTAAACCTCTTAAAAATAGAGGATCTCTGCATTGAAAAACAGGCACAGGTTCTTAATGAACACTGAAGGCAGTCCAAGGCAGATGCTGGGCAGGGGGGAGTGCCCTCTGCGCCTAGCCCTCATTCCATCAGCTGTTGCTGCCGGTGGCTGAGAGCCCAAAGAATACTTTGACTTACCTACAAAGACAGAGTGGCTGCATGCAGTTCAGCTCAGCATTAAACCCATTGAGATCACAGGCCATAAACATGTCTAACGCCAGGCTGGATTTTGACATTCTGGCTTAAGCAAGGAAAAGAAAAGAGTGCCACCTCCCTCTTGATTAACATCATTCCTCATGACTGCATTAGAGCAAGAGACCCCAGCAGCTTAGCAGCCTCATGGACTTATTTTATGCAACTCCATTGCACATCACAAAGTCTCTGTGAATTGAAAGTGGAGACACTATATGTAATTTCCTTGTTTGTTTGTTCTGTAACACAAGAAAATCTTTAATAAAAACTATTTTTTAAAAAAGAGTTGGTACCTTGAATTTGCTGCTAATCATCTTCTCTCACCACCTCTTCCCTTTCCCGTGGGTGTAGAAAAGGGCGGAGCAACTCAAAATCCATAAAATTACATAGCAAACTGAGGTTCTGCCCCCCCCCCCCACAAAAGGCCTGCCCCCTAAAAAAAAAATCCTGGCTATGCCCATGCCCTTTCCTATTATGTGATTTCTTCTGTTTTATGTTTCCCGAGCATTATTTGACATTTTAAACTACCTTGAATACTTGGGTAGGAAGGTGACATGTAGATATTAAAAACTGATGCATCAAATTTGCATATCTAAAACAAAGGTTGTGAAGAAAAAGAGACACTTTTGTGTATTTAAATCAAGAAACCAGGTGTTGCTTAAATGATACACGCATGTGTCACTCCTAACAGATACCCTCTTCCTCCTGTGTGAGATGGAAGGGGACGTCTGGTACCTGTAATGCTTATGTTAAAAATAATTCAAGAGGAATGCCTCTTAAGACAATTTTTAAAAGGTTTTACCTGACTAAAGGTTGCTGCTCTACAACCAAAGAATAAGTGTAGTGGAGGCACTATTTTTTTATTAAAAGCACAAAAGTTAACGGTTGTCAAACTAAAGGGATGGACATCCCCGGCAGAGGAGACACATTTCTTCCCTTTATACATTAACAGCAGCACGACTTGTGCCCATCTGTTTATTTACATCTATTTAGACAACTTTCCAAACAACACTCACAGCAATGCAAAACTAAATTAAAAATATACCATCACCACATAAATATACAAGAGATCACTTTAAGCACCACATTCAGTGCAAGCTTACAAGGGAAAGCAGCAATACAAATACTCCCACCTTAAAAGTCAAGGCACTTTGAGATGCCAATTGAAAAGTAAGCTAAGAGAAGAGTTGTTTTTCTTTTTTAATCCTTCTGGCAAAAAACACTGGGCACAATGAGGGCCTCTCACAATCAGGAATAGGAAAACCTTTGTCAGCCTGAGAAACACATTCCCTTCTAGACAAACTTCTGGGGGCAGGATGCCAGCAGTGGGCAGAGCCAGAGGCAAAAGTGGGCAAATTGATGCATGTGAATTTCACCTTTGTCCAGGTGGCTAATTTCAACACAGACTCACACACCCTCACACGATCATCCATCCAAGGCATCAAAAAGCATTGCCAGACTTCCAGCCAGGCAAAAACACTCGTGGAGGGTGCAAAGTAGTGGCAGTGAATGGTGTGGCAGGGGAGGGGGTGTGGCTAGGGGAGAGTCCCAAGGGCCAAATAAAAAGGACTGGGTGGGCACATCTGGCCCTTGGGCCTGAGGTTCCCCACCCTGAGGTTCCCCACCTAAAGAGACTGTACCACAGAGTGATACAGTGTGCGCTCCTCCTCAATACATACCAGAATTCTGGTACCTCCCTAAAAGATGGCAATCAGAGTAGAGGATTTCCATTATGGATCTGAGTCTGGAGGGAAACTTGGGAATGAAAGTGTTTTGTGAGGCAAGCTGGGGATAGGGATTGCAGGATTTTGAAAGGTAAGAATCAGTTCTCTGGAGTCAGAAGGAGACTGGTCATGTAGGCTTCCTAGTCACTAGCAGAAACCTTCAAGGAAAAGTGCTCCCCAAATTTTACGTACCCACCCTGACAACAACAAATCTGAGATGAGGGCCATTCAAACTTACAGCCCTTCACTGTCTCTAAATATCAGGTGCCTTTGATGATCAAGAAAGAAGACATCTCCAGAGCTGTGGCCCTGGTGTCCTCTTAACAGAGCTTCAGCTAAGACCTTACTTAAATAATGGCTTGGCATCAGGGTGGATAAAAATCAATGATTTTTTTAAAAAAATCAAAAAAATCGGATTTTTTTATTTAAATCGGATTTTTTTATTTAAATCGGATTTTTTTATTTAAATTGGATTTTTTTAATAAAATGCTTTTTGAGGAAAACATATTACCATCCAAAGGTTATTCCATCATGAAATAAAGATTAGTTTTTTAATTATGTAGTATAAGGTTGTATATGTTTAATTTTGGGGGTAAATAAATTCCATTAATCCATTCACAATGTCATGCTCTTCCAGAGGTTTTTGTAAGATTATTGGGCAGTTTCTCTGCCTACAAGATATTATCACAGGTGCTTGGTTTACTTTTGCAGTTCTCAAAACTGAATTTGACTCAACAGAGATCACATGCCTCTTCTTCACAGCAAAAATGTTATAACATGAACAGAGTTGAGAAAAAGACCTTAATCCTATTGTTCTACAAACCTATGAATACAGAAGCAACCCCTTCAGTGCTAAGTTTCAAGAAGTTCAGTGAATAGAATAGAAACAATATTTTTCTGATTGTTTGGAGTGGACAGTATTTAAGTTTTTCATGTGTAGGCTGGGCTGACAGTCTAAGTTTCTTAAAATATATATATTTTGTTTTTGTTTAGCCAAATTAGTTAACAAACATGGATGTTTGTTTAAGCAAATAACATTTGCTGAAATGTTATTGTTTCAGTTGAATAAATCTATTTAAATTGTTATTATTAAGGTAATGATTATTTTTCTCCTTCCTAAGTACAACAGTAAAGTTGTCCAAATATGAATGATTAACCTATTAAACTGGGGATAAAAAACTAATATGAAAAGTTGTTATTCTAAAAATCTTCATCTACTTGCATATTAAAGTTATACCAGCAATAATTAGTCTTTATGATTTAAATCAACTATGATTTAAATCAAGCCTTACTGACTAGTGATTTAAATCGTGATTTAAATCGTGATTTAAATCAGTTTGATTTAAATCAAATCCACCCTGCTTGGCATTTTAATGAACACTAATTTTCATGTAATGCTACTTCAGGGCATTTTTAATGCTAATTTAACAGCTTTGATTTATGAATTTCTTTTTACTGTGTGTGACATTTAAAAGTTTTTAAATTGACTTTTCACAAACTGCCTTGAACTTCCAAAGTACCATAGTAGGCAGGATTTACATGTTGAATACACACACACATTCTGGGTTGTATCGTATCTACTCAGAGCACAACCACTGAAAATAACAGATGTGAATAACTTAGGTCAATCACTTTCAATGGGTCTACTCTGATTAGAACTTAGATGGCTAAAACCCTTTGAAATTACTGTAAACCTATTTTGAAGCTGCCTTCCCATCCAGAGCATCTCAAATTCACCCCAAAAACTGTTAGTCCAAAGAGTAATTACCAATCCTTCTGCTTTCACAAAACTGGACAAAGAAAACAAAGCTCTTTTTCACCTTATGCCTTCTTGTTTTCTCACATCCACAAAAATGGGAAAAGAGTCTGTAGCAAATGATGAACTCTGTTCTTGTGGCCAAGTCTGGGGGCACTGCTGCTGCCATGTTCCAACTGACAATGGCACAGCACCCACCCATATCTGCCAGCTATATATAATGGGGGAAAGGGCCCATTGACTTGGGTTACAATAAAAGGTGTAGGAACCACCAGCTAGCCACAGAGGCCAGGCTCACCAAGACAATCATCCACTGAGTGGGGATGTAGAGTAAAAAGAGTAGGTGTGTTTGTGTATTAAACTTAATATGCCAAGCAACAGATATAAACTCCAAGGCAGCACAATCAATACAAAGCGTTATATGTGCCATGTCATGGAGAAAACACATACAAACAGGAGTCCAAGCTACATCTAATCTCAGTCCAAAAGAAAAGAGCATACAGATGATGATTAAAAGTGAGTTCTCTCATTCAGTTTTACACTCCTAGAATCCATCTGAATAGCATCTCGGTTCGACCTTTATAAACAAATATTTGCTGTTTCAAAACAAATGTGAGGCAGACTTTTAAACCTATTCATTTGACAACATTGATATACCACTTGATTGTAAAAGAAACCCCAAACTTCTAAATGGTTATGTTAAAATGCTTCATAAAAGCTGTTAAAGTAAGTGTGTAAAGGACTCAAAAGATTAATTTAAATCAACAGTAGCTAAAAAGAGAAAGAATACACATATCTTCTGTATGCTAGGATAGGCTTTCCTAAACAGAAATGTTTTAAGCACAGTACAGGTAAGGCACCTGCCTGATGTCGATAGGCAGGCAGCTTCAAAGGTGCTGTCAACTAAAAGACTGATTTCTTACAAGTGCAGAACAGGTATTATGGGGCACCAGTAAGAGCCAGTTCCACAGACTGAAGCAACCGAGTGAGCATATAGGGGGAAAGGCAATCCCTCAAGTAAACTGATCCCAAGTTGTTATGGGATTTATATACCAACAGTAACACATTGAATTCCAACCAGTAGCAGATGTGCAGCCAGTGCCGATCTCTGGTGCAGATCTCCGAGCAGAGGTGTTATATGCTGACAGGGTCTCATTCCTGTTAGCAACCGTGTGGCAACTTTCTGCACTAGCTGCAGTTTCCAGATAAAGTGCAAGTGAAGCCCTACAGAGTACATTACAGTAATCCAATCTTGAAGTCACCAGTGCCTGAACTACTGTAGTCATGCTCTTCCAGTTCAGGAATGGCCACAGTTGTCGCTCATGCTAAAAGGAACTTCTGGCCACTGAATGTTGATAATTCTCAAACTTTTGTGTAATATTAAATGAAAGGTGGTGGAGCCTGGAGAAAGGGCTTTTAAAAAAAGAAAAGGTGGAACATATCCAGCAGTAACTTGCACCTATTTGCATTTATTCCCAACCACTCCTTTCCCCCAAGGGGCTCATGGTGGCATAAATCCCCACCCCACCCTGCTTTATTTCACAGCAACCCTGTGAGGTAATTTAGGCAGAGTGTGTGACTGACCCAAGGTAGAGATTTAAACATAGAGCTTCCTAGTCCTTGCCCTGTACTGTAACCTCTATACCACACTGGCTTTTAAAATGTCAGGTAGCTGTGCTGACAGAGAGAAGGGGAAATTAGAAAACACCATTAGGCTATAACAAACTGCAGGCTCTGGGGCTTTTCCATCAGCCCTTGAGCATTTCTCCCCCACACCCTACCAACCCTTTTGGAACATGAATAGTTTAGCCTGATGAAGGGTTCTGTGGAACACAAAGGTATACTCATGGCTTTGTGACCTTTTAGTTGGTTCCAATAAAGGCCTCATATTGGATTGCACATGTCTCGCCTTTAGTTGCCTTTTCCACAATGTGCAGTGAGATTTACAAGTGCTTTCCAAAGGGCAAACTACTCTTGTAGCAGGACAAAATCCCAAACCCTGTTAGGAGCAAGAATGATCTGAGCGAGTGTACAACTTGGACAGCCTGACTGATTCTTCTGTGCCCCTCATTCTATACTCGCAACACTTCCATGAAGCCACCTCTCTTCCCCCTGCCAGTTCAGATCCAGAAAACTCAAACCACAAGGCTAATTAATCACTGCTGGCTTTTCTATTTTTCCTCCTGCAAATTTCAGACTGCACGCTCCTTCTGGCAGAGACCTGTCATCTGTTGCTTATGCAAAGTACAGTATACTGATCCATTTCCTTTACCCCTTAATTGAAAATTTATCAGTGTCCAAAACTGAGGCTGCGACTAATCCAGAGGCGGGGAACTTGTGTCCTTCCAGATGTTACTGGACTCCAGCTCTCATCAGGCCCAGCCAACAAAGCCAATAATGATATATGAAAGGAACTGAAGTCCAGCAGCATCCGGAAGGTCACAGATTTCCTGTTAAGGTCCTCATCAGATGCCTTGCTCTATTTACCTTCCCTTTTTGCCTGCCATGGAGGAGACGGTGGCTACCAGTGGTGCGGCCTTTTTAGCACTGGCACCTCATCTATGGAATTCCCTATTCAACCGGCATCAAATCTAAAAACGTTTTTGACTCTTCTGGGTAAAAATGTGTATTGGTGCTCTCAACAATCTGTGACAGGTTTGGGGTTTTTATAAGTTTCCTTATAAGCTAGTGTCTCTGTGTGTATAGTTTAATTGAAATACTTATATATGCCACCTTGAAAGTGCTGCTGGTCAGCAAGAACTGTCTGAGGATTAGGTGAATTGCCTGTTTTGGTCACTAGCCTTGAAAAAAAACAGGTTCACCACTTGAAAGTTTCCTAGACCCAACACTGCTCTTTAGCACCCAAATAGCAGCTGTGACCAGGAATGCATTTTGCAGTGTTGGCTGGTATGCCAGCTGTGCTCTTCCTGGAGAAGGCTGATCCACTTGCCATTGACACAGCTAAACTGGATTAGTGCAACACCCTCTATGTGACTTCACTGTTGCACCATTTTACTATCTCCCAGTTTGTTTACATCTCCAATTAAAAATGCTGATTATAACCGCAAAGCACTACCCAGTTTATGACCAGCATACTTGAAGGATCACTTCTTCCCACTCAGATCTTTGGCAGAGGCCCCAATCCATGCCCCAGCACCATCCAACTTTCAGCTGATGAGTAGGCAGAAGGGTGGCAGGGGCTTCTCTATTGGGGTGCCTGAGCTTCAGAGTTCTCAGCCCCAGCTGGCCCCATCACTGATGACACTTTCATACCCTGTGAAAAACATATTGGGCCCCTTTGGCCTAAATACTTAATCCCACTCCTTTTCCTTCCATGTCCTTCCTGATGCTGACCCTTTTTCATTATGCTAATAATACCATTTTATTGTGTGCTGTTTTTGCATGGTTTTAAGTGGATAGTTGTTGGCCATGTTGGAGGCCCTGTTACTAGAAAATAAAGTGCAGAATAAAAATATTTTGATAAAAATACAGTCATGTTATATTTTAAATACACATACATAAAACCAGATACACAAACATTAAAATATAAAACATCCAATAATTAAAATATACAGTAGAACAATCCCAAACAACACAGCCATTAGAACAGGATGTTCACATACATATTGCACACCATAGTAAATAAACACAAATACAAACAACCTTCCAGAAAAACTGCCATATTCTATGCAATGTAAGTAACAACTAAACAGAGCATTCTCTTTAGGCTTAATTTCAATGAAGCAATATATAAATGTTGCAAAATAAATAAAATTCAGCATCAAAACAAAAACGGCACATAAAAACTACACATACGCACAAGGAAAATCCTACACTATATCAGAAAATAAAATGTGACCAATGAAAACTGAGCAAAAAAGAAAGTGAAAATGTAAACATGATTTACTAAGTGAGCAATTTAAGATATTTTTAAATCCACAGATTGGAACGGGCCAAACTACAAGTACAGTATAAGACCAAATCCATGCCATACTTTTAAAAGCACACCCAACTCACGTTTAAAGCACGTGGCTTCCCTGAAAGAATCCTGGGAACTGTAGTTTGCTAGGGGGTGCTGAGAACTGTAGTTCTGTCCCGATATTCTCCAGGGTAAAGTCATGTGCTTTTAAATGTAGGGCGTGCAACTGCCCCAATACCGTGTGCGCGTGAGTTTCTATGCACGTTTGCAACTCAGCCTTTGCCAACCCTGTGTCCTCCCAAAAGAACTTTTGGACCACAACGCTCACCAGCGCTGATGGAAGTTGTAGTCCGAAACTTCCAAGAGGGCACAGAGTAGGCAAAGGCTGGTGTCATGTAACCAAGTATCTCATACGTGCGCATGCTCAGTCTCTCCCACCACCCAGAGGTAGGGAGGAGGCCGAGGCCCCCCGCTTCCGAGGCGAGAAAGGGCGAGTGGCGGGGCCCGACCCTGTCGCGTCAGGTAAAGTAAGGGGAGCCCCGCGCCAAGCCTTCGCCCGCCCTCTCACCTCGCAGCGGCTCCATCCAGCAGCCCTTCTCGCTCCCTCGCTGCAGGTCCGGTCCTCCTCGGTGGTAAACAGCGCCGCGTTTCCACGGCAACGCCCGCCAGTAGTCTACTTCCGGCCTTGACCGGAACAAAGCGCAGTCTCTCCATCCACGACTGAAGAACGTCCTAGAGAGGCCGAAGCGGGTGTAGGAAGGTGGGTGGGCGAGGGCGCGCGGTGGCGTGGCAGTTCTAGGACATGGTTTTCTATGGGCGCGGAGTGGCGTCGCTCTAGCCTTCGACATCTCCGTGGTAAACGGAGCAAGAGCTCTGGAATAAACCTAGAGACAGGGAAAGAGAAAAGGGGCGATGGAAAGAGTGCGAACTGGCTGGATGTGGGCTGTGAGCAGGTGCTGAGGGTCAATTTAAAGGGAATTTTCTTTGGAGATCTTTGTTGTTGTTGTTGTTGTTTAGTCGTCTCCGACTCTTCATGACCCCATGGACCAGAGCACGCCAGGCACTCCTGTCTTCCACTGCCTCCCGCAGTTTGGTCAGACTCATGTTGGTGGCTTCAAGAACACTGTCCAACCATCTCATCCTCTGTCGTCCCCTTCTCCTTGTGCCTTCAATCTTTCCCAACATCAGGGTCTTTTCCAGGGAGTCTTCTCTTCTCACGAGGTGGCCAAAGTATTGGAGCCTCAGCTTCACGATCTGTCCTTCCAGTGAGCACTCAGGGCTGATTTCCTTAAGAATGGATAGGTTTGATCTTCTTGCAGTCCATGGGACTCTCAAGAGTCTCCTCCAGCACCATAATTCAAAAGCATCAATTCTTCGGCGATCAGCCTTCTTTATGGTCCAGCTCTCACTTCCATACTTCACTACTGGGAAAACCATAGCTTTAACTATACGGACCTTTGTCAGCAAGGTGATGTCTCTGCTTTTTAAGATGCTGTCTAGGTTTGTTATTGCTTTTCTCCCAAGAAGCAGGCGTCTTTTAATTTCGTGACTGCTGTCACCATCTGCAGTGATCATGGAACCCAAGAAAGTAAAATCTCTCACTGCCTCCATTTCTTCCCCTTCTATTTGCCAGGAGGTGATGGGACCAGTGGCCATGATCTTAGTTTTTTTGATGTTGAGCTTCAGACCAAATTTTGCGCTCTCCTCTTTCTCCCTTATTAAAAGGTTCTTTAATTCCTCCTCACTTTCTGCCATCAAGGTTGTATCATCAGCATATCTGAGGTTGTTGATACTGTATATTTGACTTCACTCTCCAGGATGTCTGGCTCAAGGTCAGCAACCACACTACTTGGGGTGTACAAGACCTCCATATCTTTCTGGTATAATTCCTCTGTGTATTCTTGCCACCTCTTCTTGATGTCTTCTGCTTCTGTTAGGTCCTTTCCACTTTTGTCCTTTAGGTAATCTTTGTACGAAATGTTCCTTTCATATCTCCAATTTTCTTGAACAGATCTCTGGTTTTTCCCATTCTATTGTTTTCCTCTATTTCTTTGCATTGCTCGTTTAAGAAGGCCCTCTTGTCTCTCCTTGCTATTTTTTGGAAATCTGCATTCAATTTCCTGTATTTTTCACTATCTCCCTCGCATTTTGCTTGCCTTCTCTCCCCCGGTATTTGTAAGGCCTCGTTGGACAGCCACTTTGCTTTCTTGCATTTCCTTTTCATTGGGATGGTTTTCGTTGCTGCCTCCTGCATAATGTTACGAGCCTCCATCCATAGTTCTTCAGGCTGTATCCACCAAATCTAAATCCTTAAACCGGTTCCTCACTTCCACTGTGTATTCATAAGGGATTTGATTTAGATTGTGTCTTACTGGCCCAGTGGTTTTTCCTACTTTCTTCAGTTTAAGCTGGAATTTTGCTATAAGAAGCTGATGATCTGAGCCACAGTCAGCTCCAGGTCTTGTTTTTGCTGTCTGTATAGAGTTTCTCCATCTTTGGCTGCAGAGAATATAATCAATCTGATTTCGATGCTGCTCATCTGGTGATGTCCATGTGTAGAGTCGTCTCTTGTGTTGTTGGAAAAGAGTGTTTGTGATGACCAGCTTGTTCTCTTGACAGAACTCTTTTAGCCTTTGGCCTGCTTCGTTTTGAACTCCAAGGCCAAACTTGCCAGTTGTTCCTTTTATCTCTTGACTCCCTACTTTAGCATTCCAATCCCCTGTAATGAGAAGAACATCCTTCTTTGGTGTCATTTCTAGAAGGTGTTGTAAGTCTTCATAGAATTGGTCAATTTCAGTTTCTTCAGCACCGGTAGTTGGTGCACAAACTTAGATTACTGTGATGTTAAAAGGTCTGCCTTGGATTCGTATCGAGATCATTCTATCATTTTTGAGATTGCATCCCAGTACAGCTTTCGCCACTCTTTTGTTGACTATGAGGGCCGCTCCATGTTATCAAGATATGTTGGGATGTTAATGCTGTGAGCCCCTCCAGCCTATGCTCAGGTTGTATATGCTTTTTGTAAATAAATCCATATATCTTAAAGACACCACAGTCTCCACTGACCTTCATTCCAAGGAAACCAAACCTGGGTAAGTGGAAGAACCCTGGAAGTGCCTTGCCATTCAGAGATTGGAGTATGTGCAAGAATATGGATTGTGGCTAATGGCCTATTTATTTCTGCTGGGGTTCTGTCACCAAAGAGTCCTTGCCCCAAAGGACTCAATCCAGGCAATTCTCCTTTTTATACATACAGTGGTGCCTCGCAAGACGAATTTAATTCGTTCCGCAAGTCAATTTGTTTTGCGAAATATTCGTCTTGTGAATCGCGGTTTCCCATAGGAATGCATTGCAGTTTCTTTTTTTGCCCATAGCAACGCATTAATTAAATTTCAATGGGAAACCACGATTCGCAAGACAAATTTTTCGCAAAACGATTTCGTCTTGCGAGTCAGCATCAGATCGCAAGACGCATTCATCTTGTGAAAAATTCGTCTTGCAGGGCATTTGTCTTGCGAGGTACCACTGTATAATTATTTTTTCCCTGTACCAACAGATTCCAATCTCATAGTCACAGTACCTTCGACGCCTCCTTTTCCATGGAGGCGCAGGTTGCAGCCACAGCTAAGGTGCATTTTTCCATCTCTGAATCAAGCAGTTGGTCCCTTACCTTTCTTGCCCTGATCTGGCCACAGTGATCCATGCGATGGTCACCTCCAGGCTGGATTATTGTAACTCGCTTTACGCAGGGCTGCCCCTGAAGCTGCCCCAGAAACTCCAGCAGGTGCAGAATGCCACGGCGAGGCTCCTTACGGGGTCCCTGCCATGGGACCACATTCATCCAGTGCTTTACCAGCTGCACTGGATTCCGGTGGAGTACAGGATCAGATTTAAGGTGCTGGTTTTGACCTTTAAAGCCCTATGCAGCTTGGGACCCTCGTACCTACGGGACCGCCTCTCCTGGTATGCCCCGTGGAGGACTTTAAGGTCCACAAATAACAAAATTTTGGAGATCCCGAGCCATAAGGTGGTTAGATTGGTCTCAACTAGGGCCAGGGCCTTTTCAGTATTGGCCCCGACTTGGTGGAACGTTCTCTCACAGGAGACCAGGGCCCTGCGGGATTTGTCATCTTTCCACAGGGCCTGCAAGATGGAGCTGTTCCGCCTGGCCTTTGGGCTGGACTCATTCTGACCACTATGTTTTTCCTCCCCTATGGTTTTGATTTGGGTCATTTTAAAATGAGGCTGCATTTTTTTAAAAATTAAATCTAAATTGTATTTTAATCCGCATTTTAATCAATTGTTTTTTCTTTTACATTTTATTGTAATTGTAATGTTATTGATGTCAGCCGCCCTTAGCCCGGCTCTCACTGGGGAGGGCGGGGTATGAATAAAAAATTATTATTACTTATTATTGTTATTATAACCACATGTTTGGAAGGGACCCAGACTGACTTCCCAAACCCATAACAATAACTATACTGTATGTAGCCCATGGTTTCTTATGAAATAGTGCATTTTTTATGTTCCACACTTTCGCCCAAGGTAGATTTGATCCAAACTGATAAAGTGAATCACCTAACTGTGTTTTAAACTGATAATGTTTCTGACGACCTGTTGGCCTGTTTCTGATCACCCAAACTTTGCACATGTTCCTAATTCCAGCAACTGCTGCATGCTGAAAGCACATTCATAATACATTCATGAGCCTTGTGAATCATTATGGAGATGGCAAGACCTCTGTATTTAAAAATAACAATTTATCAGCCCATTACGCATCCCTAAGCCAGCTCTTTAGGAGTGAGAAGCAAGATACCGAATCATTCAGTCTGATTAAAACATACAAATCCAGATGAAAGCTGAATAAACAGATTTTATGGAATTGGTTTTGCTGAAGTAACCCAGGAAATTCTGGAAGCTCTTATTTCCTTGGCTTTTTTGAGTTGTTGCCATGAGGTTTGTTTATTTAATCACTGAATGGTTTATCTTTGAAATAGCCATTCTTCTTTCTTTTCTGCAAATAAAATAACTGATTTACTGAATAGTTTTTGTTTTATGGGGATGAATCTTGCTGGAAGGTTGCTAAATTGTCTTGTATTTGCGTAATTGTTTTGCCTTTTTTTATTGCTTTGACGTGAGTTTGCTTATGATAAATCTGACACCGAATCGCTCGTTACCTGGCTTCACGGCTGGTAAGTTTCTATTGCCTGTGGCTGTGTGTGCCTTTTGTTTATCTTGGTTGCTAACAAGGGCGTACCCACCATTCGGCAAGTTAGGGCAGCTGCCCTACTCTAGAAGCAGGGCTGGTGGGCAGAGGCGGAGCACAGCCCGGCGGAGCGCGAGTTCGCCATTCCCGCCGCACCGCGCCACACCCTCCCTCCAGCTCCCCGGCGCGCCCTCAGGCAAGGCCAAGCGCGGCGGGGAACCAGGGAGCGCGGCGCGGCGGGCGGGAACGCTGAACTCGCGCTCCGCTGGGCTGGGCTCCGCCTCCGCCCACCAGCCCTGCTTCTAGGGAGGGGCACAGCCCGGCGGAGCGCGAGTTCGCTGTTCCCGCCCACTTTGTGGCCCCTCCCCTTCCGTGCCTTGGCCCCTCCCCTTGCCCCCCCCTAGTTTTGATCCTGGGTACGCCCATGGTTGCTAAACTGCCATGGGAGCATTAGACCATAGACTTATAAATCTGCTTTGATGGACAATAATACTGTAATGCCAAATGACTTAACAGGGATGCTCGCAAGATTATAGTAATAAAAAAGTGATGTGATGCCCTATGAAATCTAAATAAGAAAAGTGTTAGCATGCATACTGTTCTACTTCTGTTCCTGAGAAAGCTTAAAAAATGGCAAAGGCTGTTTGACTAGAACCTGAGGCTGGCGGGGGGGGGGGAGCAAATGCAGACCTCCAGTCTCCTCTCTTTGGCTTTTTGGCATCACCCCAGACTGCCCTCCTCTTTCAACAAGCCACACCTTGGGTGTTCTAGCCTGCCTAGAATGTGCCCTTGAAATCTGACGATGACTTGTGTTTGTTTGCCTGGATGGAGAATAGACAGAGGTGTGTGAGCTTGTGTAGAAATTAGCTTGCTGCTGCAAAGGTAAAACTTTACATATATTCATAGCTGTCAACTTCTGGATTGGAAAATAAGGGATCAGCAGCCTCACCCAGTGGTGCGGGACAGGGAATCGGTTCTGCGCATGTCCACGATTTCCAGCAGCACTCCGCAAGTGAGCAAGCAGCCAGCCGCCGAGCGAGGTGTTTTAGCGGGCGGCGGCTGGCTGCTCACTCGCTCGCTCGCCGGGGGGACGGGGACGCCGAGTGGAGCCTCCCTGGCCAGCAGGGAGGGAGAGGAGCTGCTTCCTTTGAAATCTAGGAAAATTACGGGATATCTAACGATCCGGGATAGCAGCGGGGAACGGATTTAAATAAGGGAGTTTCCCGCAAGAAACGGGAGGGTTGACAGCTATATTGCCCGAAACAAAATAAAAAAAATCCCTTCCAGTAGCACCTTAAAAGGTAAAGGGACCCCTGACCATTAGGTCCAGTCGTGACCGACTCTGGGGTTGCAGCGCTCATCTCGCGTTATTGGCCGAGGGAGCCAGCGTACAGCTTCCAGGTCATGTTGGCAGCATGACAAAGCTGCTTCTGGCAAACCAGAGCAGCACACAGAAACGGAAACACCGTTTACCTTCCTGCTTGGAGCGGTACCTATTTATCTACTTGCACTTTGACGTGCTTTCGAACTGCTAGGTTGGCAGGAGCTGGGACCAAGCAACGGGAGCTCACCCCGTCGCGGGGATTCGAACCGCTGACCTTCTGATCAGCAAGCCCTAGGCTCTGTGGTTTAACCCACAGCGCCACCTGTGTCCCACCTTAGAGAGCAACTAAATATGTTATTGGTATGAGCTTTCGTGTGCATGTACACTTCTTCAGATACAGTGAACAGAAGTCCCCAGACCCTTATATATAGTGAGAGGGTGAGGAGGGGTATTTCTCAGAAGGGTGGTGGGAATGGGGGATTGGCTGATAGGTGTGGTAAACCTGTTGACGACTGTTAAGGACTGCAATTGGTCTTACAGGAAAAAGCAAGCGGTGAGATGGCTAAAAATAGCTTTATCATGTATAATGAGATAAGAATTATATATTGCCCGCCCACTTTTGCCACTGGCCCTGCCCGCCACTGGCATATGGACTTCAGAAGGAAATGGACCTCTTGGAATGAAAACAGGGTTAGAGGCAACCATGGACGACAGTCAAGGCTTCTTTCTGTTCAAACCACTTTTGACTCTCTTAAAAACTACGAGTCTGCATCCAGCCCAGGTTTTCTTCTTTTCTAGTCTTACCACTAGAGGGCGCGAAGTGTCCACTGATGCAAGGCCGCTTTTAGACTTTGCAGTTGCAATTCAATCCTAGGCAAAATTGGGTCTCGCAATGAAAGCGGATTTGGTGCTGTGGCACAACAAATGTACTTCTCTGCCCCATAAAAGCAAAAAAAAAGAAAAAAAGACAGCCACAGAATTTTTTTCTGGTGGGAAAACGGGAAATGCATTTTAACGTGTGGAATTAATGGAAACATCATTGGGTGGTGCAACCTCTGTAGACACAACTCAGAATGAATGGTCGATAATCAGGAAGGAGATTCCAAGAGATTTAAAGAAATTATTTATGTATGCCACCACAGCAGCAAGTGAGACTGTACCATCAAAAAAAAATTGGCTGATTAAACCGATGAAATATGCTGAGATGGGTAAACTGATAAGGCAGATAAGGGACCAAGCGAGACAAAAATTTAGTAAAGATTGGGATTTATTCAAACAATACCTGAAAGACCACTGCGAAGAATTATTTTTTTGACTGATTTAGATTAAGTCTTGTAACAAGAAATATCAAATAGGGAAAAAGTTGGTAACCAACAATTTAGATTTATTATGATATGCATTCAACCAAGAACTCCAAAAGACCAAAGTAAGAAGGGGAGGGAAGTCTGAGGTAATTAGAACATCAGTGAGTCGAATGATTAAGAATATATCTTTGTTTTCTCTTTATTATGATTTAGAAACACATGTACATCAGCAGGAAACGGAAACTTTACATTGTGATTTCATGTTAAGAAGGCATTTTTGTTGCAAAAACCCAATAAAGATTAAAAAAAGAAAAGAATGGTTGATAAACAGTGACGTTGTATAACCTCCACAAAAATCAAGATGAATGCTCAATAAAGAGATAGTCTGGAAGAGCCTGTACTCTGTTGTTTTCTGTAGGTGGCTGTCGTTTTTCCCACAGTAGAAGACCAATAAAATAAAATAAAAATGAGTTGGGAAGTCCCTTCTGGGGACAATGGGTGTGCATCGCTTTGTTGTTTGTGGCCTCTATGGCTTGTGTTCTCTCTTCAAATGTAAATCACAGCCCTGACTTCCATCACTGGCTAAGAACACCGAAAGATGGTAGCAGGATATTTCTCACAAACAATTGGACACTTTGGCTCATATATCAGCTTCTGAAAGGGCAAGACCAATGTGAGCATGGACGATGAGCTCACGGGGACAAGGCCGAGTTTTTTTTTTCTGGTTTTCTCCCTTGCAAAGATACTGTAGACAAGCGTTGTGTTATCTGTTTGTGACATGTCCCTGATTATTATTTTTCAGATGCGTTCGGGTACCGATTATTAGTTTTCCCTCTTGATTGTTTTGAAAAAAAAAGTCATATTGAGTGTTGTTTCTAAAATGGAAGGGTGGGACAATATTTTAAAAAAATAAAGATAAAAATCATATTTAAAAAAGCACATTAACATAAATATTAAAATTGAAACATTCATGAAGAAAGGCTTCACAAACTACAACATTTCTTCTCTAGCAAGAAGATAAGTTCTGGAATAGTTTGTACCCTGGACACTTGTTGCTGACATATTGAATGAATGAATGAATGAATGAATGAATGAATGTCCCTAGGGGTCCCCCCCACCTAGGTTATGCCCCCTTGGTAGCAGTGATAGGCAGCCAGTTTAATTTCCCATCATCCCCCACTGATGTATCATTCCTCCAGGGCACTGTGGGGAATTTAAATAGTAGGCGCCACTAGAGGCCTCCACTTCTCAATGCTCCATTGGGGGCATGATGGGAAATTAAAATGGCTGCTTGAAGACGCAGCTTCCCAGTAGTTGGGACGAGCTGGAACATGTGCAGAGGAAAGCAGCAAAGATGATCAAGGGTCTGGAAACTAAGCCTTACAGCGTGCACTTAAAAGAGCTGGGTATGTTTAGCCTGGAAAAAGAGGAGACTGAGAAGAGATATGATAGCCACCCATCTTCAGATATCTCAAGGGCTGTCACATGGAAGAGGGAGCAAACTTGTTTTCTCCTGCTCTGGAGGGTAGGACTCGAGGCAATGGCTTCAAGCTACAAGAAATGAGATCCCGAATAAATATCAGGAAGAACTTTCTGACAGTAAGAGCTGTTCGACAGTGGGACAGTCTCCCATGAGAGGTGGTGGACTCCCCTTCCTTGGAGAGGTTTTTCAGCAGAGGTTGGATGGCCACCTGTCATGGATGCTTTAGCTGAGATTCCTACATTGCAGGGGGTTGGACTAGATGACCCTTGGGTCCCTTCCAGCTCTAAGATGCTATGGTGCACTGGTGCCTGGCAGCTATCCAAGGGCGACAGGTGACGGAGCTGGGATTGGGTGGGGAAACCCTGCGTGAAGAACCCTGGCCTCTGGAAGGCCAGGCAAGTGCCTCTTTCCTGGTGTCCCACTGCCAACGCCTTATCTGGAAAAGAGGAAGATTGTATGGATCTGGGGGGAATACAGTCAAGCACTGTGCTCACACACCCCACTCCAAGGTTGGGGGGGGCAGAGTAACAGAGAGCGCAGTGTCCCTCGCAGAGCTTATTCGAGAGCCAGGAAAGGCACCCTTGCACATCTCGCCACCAGCTGCTTGGGGATATTTAATTGGAGGGGGAAAACACACAGCCTTCATTGTCAGAGGGATGGCACCAAGAGAGCGGCACGGACACAGCCTCTCTTCAGATTCTCTCTCCAGTCAAGCCCCACAGGGATGGGGAACCTGCAGAAGTCAAATGCGGCCCTCTTAAGGCTCTCTATCTGGACCCTGGGACCCTCCCCAAAATGTCCCCTTAAGTGTTTTTCCCTGACTGGAAAGTGTCCTTGAATTCAGATAATGCCGCTTGGATGGAGGATGAATCATAGAGTTGGAAGAGACCACAAGGGCCATCCAGTCCAACCCCCTGCCAAGCAGGAAACACCATCAAAGCATTCTTGACATATGGCTGTCAAGCCTCCACTTAAAGACCTCCAAAGAAGGAGACTCCACCACACTTCTTGGCAGCAAATTCCACTGTCGAGCAGCTCTTACTGTCAGGAAGTTCTTCCTAATGTTTAGGTGGAATCTTCTTTCTTGTAGTTTGAATCCATTGCTCCGTGTCCGCTTCTAAAGAAGAGTGGCTGAAAAATACTGCACAAAACGCGCTACACAAAAGTCAAAATTCACATTTATTGCTCTGCTCACTTTTGCCTCAGGCTCCGCCCACCACCAGCATCCGGCCCCCAGAAAGTTGATTAGGAGTGGATGCGGCCCTTGGGCTGAAACAAGTTTCCCCACCCTCCTGTGTGGCATGTGGGAGAGGACCTGTTCAGCTTGACGACACTAGCAGTCGTGTCAATTTGAGGGCGGAGGAAGCAGTCACACAAAGGAGGCCTGGTGGTCTTTTCAGTTCAAGTTCTTATTCTTCTGCCTTTCTGTACAGTTTCAGTTTAATGTTGAATCACAGGGACACAAGGTTGCCTTCTGGTGAGGAGGATGCTTGGTCCATCTAGCTCAATACTGCACACACTGACTGGAAGCAGCTCTTCATGGCTTCAGACAGAGGTCTCTTCCAGCCCTACCCGGAGAAGCTGGTGGCCAAACCAGGAACCCTTTGCAGGGACCACCATACCTTTGACTCCCACCCAACATAATTCCTGATCCAGCTAGCCAGGTGCAGTCTACTCTGACTGGCAGCAGCAGCTCCCCAAGAGAGGGGCCTTTCCAAGCGCAACCTTAACTTGTAGACATTGGAATCCAGAGGAAAAATACGGTAGAGTAATGAAACTGGGGAGGGGGGAGGATCACTTCAGCCTTATTTGCAATTGCCATGAGACATTATCGCCAAGAACAGAAATAACAAGCGCCACACACACATGGTTTTTGCTATTTCGGGAGCAAAACCCCAAACATCTACCAAGCTTTGGGCAGGGAAAAACCAAAGCTCAGTGGTTAGAGCACCTTTTTTCCCCATGCAGAGTGCCCCAGGTTCAGCATCTCCAGGTAAAGGCTGGGAGAGACCCCCACTTGGAACCTGGGAGAGCTGCTGCCAGTCAGTGTAGACAATACTGAATTAGATGGAGCATTGTTTTGACTCGGTAGGGAGCTCATATGAGTTGCTTGACCAGAAGAGTAAGGAAAAACAGATAAAGAAGTCAAATGTTCATCGCTAGCTGGCCCCATCACCTCCCTGCCAGGTGTGAGTTGCCTTGCCATGTGGCCCGACTTAAAAAAACAGATGTAATTTGCCATGACCACTCAAAGTTCATGTTGTCCCCCCCCCCCGGCCCATTTCCACCCCACCCCCCTTTTGGTGGATCTTTCTGGAAAAGCAATTGCTACAGGAAGTAGCTAAAAATAGACAGTCGTTTGCCTCTAGGTGTAATATTCCTTTCTGACCTCATCACCTCCCACTCCCACTCCCCAGCTGAATACAATGCATATAGAAAAGGGGGGGTGACATACTTTTCTGCACACAAAAATTGCAAAGCAGTTATTATCATGCTTTGCCTCCATCACAGACTTACGCTTACACACACACACACACACACACACACACACACACACACGAGAGAGAGAGAGAGAGAGAGAGAGAGAGAGAGAGAGAGAGAGAGAGAGAGAGAGAGAGGGAGGGAGGGAGGGAGGGAGGGAGGGAGGGAGGGAGGGAGGGAGATGGCCCCACACAAAGAAGACGAAAAACCCATCCCAGGCAAACAAGGGAGAAGGAGTTTTTATTTTATTTCTTTAAAAGGCAATCCAAATTCACCAGTCAATATAAATCTAAGAAGCTGCCATACCAGGATATTCCCTCAACCCATTAAGCTCGATATTGGCCACATCAGGGCTGAGGACCCTTGTACACTCCAGATGTTGTTGAACTTCACCTTCCATCAGCTCCAGCCGGCATGATCAGCCTTCAGGAATGATGGAGTTGGGGTTCAGCGACATCTGGAAGGTGCCAGATTAGGAAAGACTGGCAGTCACCTGACTCTACAGGGTGTCAAACAGGAATCTTCCCTCTATCTAACCTGATATTTATGCTGAGGACTAAAGTGGGGACCTTCTGGATGCCAGGGAACGTCCCAAGCAGGGCATTAGCCATGTAGAGCTCAGAGTGGCCGTACACCGATTGGGAGGAGGTCTCCAATGTTTCAGGCATGAGTCTTTAAGAACCTACGCACAGTAATTTAGCTGGAGAAGGCCTATCTAGTCCAGCATTCTCTTCTCACAGTGATCAGGCCTATGAGCAGAATGTAAGAAAAGGCTGCTGGATCAAGCCAGGGGCCCGTCTAGTCCCACATCCTAGAGACCAAGTCGATGCCTGTGGGATACCTGCTAGCAGGACCTGAGCCTTCTCGCTTCCTGTGGCTTCCAGCGCCTGGTAATTCAAAAGCATTACAGTATTGCCTCTGACCATAGGCAGAGAGCATTGCCATCAGGGCTGGTAGTAGCTTTATCTTCCATAAATTTGCCCAATCCTCTTTGAAAACCATCCAAAGTGGCGGCCATCCCTGCCTCCTGTGGAGGGCAGTTCCATAGTTTAACCACTTGCTGCATAAAGAAGTACTTTTGTCTCTCCTGAATCCTTCTGCCTCATTGGATGGCCACCCATTTGGGTGTGATGAGGAAGAGATGGAACCTTTTCTCTGTCCACTTTCTCTATACCACGCATAACTTTATACACGTCTATCATAGAATTGTAGAGTTGGAAAAAGACCCTGAGGATCATCTAGTCCAACCCCCTGCAATGCAGCTGTCCCATACAGGGATCGAACCTGCAACCTTGGCAATATCCGAGACCTTCCATGTGCAGAGCTTTTCCTCTGCAACTGAGCTCCAGCCCCTCCCCAGCAGCAAAATGTAGGCAGAAATCATATCTTCCATTTCCGAGTCCCAAAGGCAGATTTCTCCCCAGAACAGAACCAAACCTTTGCTGATTTTTAAACTCTCAGTTTAAAAATCCAATTAACTCATGCTCACAGCAGATCCACTGAAACAAAGTCTTTACTAGGGCTTCATCTGCATATACATTTAGAGCATCATGCCACTTGCCCCCCAAAGAATCCTGGGAACTGTAGTTTAAGGGTGCTGAGTGTTGTGAGGAGATCCCATTCTCCTCCACAGAGCTACTATTTCCAGAGTGGTTTAACAATCTTCAGGGAATTATGGGGATTATAGCTCTGGGAAGGGAATAGGGGTCTCCTAAATACTCTCGGCACCCTTAGCAAACCACAGTTCCCAGAATTATTTGGAGGAAGTTGTGGTATCATAGTGCTTCAATGCATGGTGTGAAGCCTACCAGTTTGTAGCCAGTGGTAGTCCTACTCAGAGTAGCCCCATTGATCTTGATGGACATAACTAAAGAGGTTGGTTAATTTCAGTGTGTCTCCTCTGAGTAGGACTTAGTTGGCTTACAACCCCCTGACAGCTCACTTTCAGATGCCCTACCAAATTTTCCTCATCCACATTTCAGTTTTCCAAATCGCCTGGATTGTGAGCAAGTCCCAATGTATTAAGAATCACCTGGTTCTCTTGTGCTTTTATTGTTGCTACGGAGTTCTAAAAACAGTGTTTTCAATTCCTTCATGTCTTTCCTGCCTCCTTTGTATCATTGACAGACATGTGCACACATCGATAAAAACTGTGGAATCCAGATTCTTCTTTTTCTGGGTAGTCTCTGACATGCAGCAAACTAAAGAAACAACATATGCAGCAAAAAAGATCAGGAAATCCATTGGGATCAGGTGAGAAGGTGCTGCAAGGGAGTGGGGCAAGTGCTGAATTTAGCCCATGATGGGTCATCAGTTGCCTATGTTTACCTTTCCACTGTGTGAATTAAAAACAATGGGGACTAGAAACCCAGTTTAAAGAGAGTTTCAGGAATTCAGCAGATTCTCTGCTTTGAGTAAAGGCTAGCCAGATATTCTCTCTCTCTCTCTCTCTCTCTCTCTCTCTCTCTCTCTCTCTCACACACACACACACACACACACACACACACACACTGCTCAATTTACCTCTTCAAAAATGTGGGGAACCTAATTGGGTAGGGCCCTTACTCAAAGGAGAGAAGCTGGGTTTTCTGGACACACAAAATTGGATATTTTGGCGACAGAGTAGTACCCTGACCCCAGAAGGCTAGTGAAAAAGAAATGCAATGGAATTGGAAACCCAAGTTTAAACCTCCCTTCCACTCCTACAGCTCCAATATTAGTTGGTTAGAGGGGGAGTGATTGCTTCCAAAAGTGTTCCTCATTTGGCCTCCTAACCCAATACAGGTTCCCAAAATCAGATGCCCAGTAGGATGTCACACATACCCCTCACCAGGGGTGGGGAGGAAGGAAGCATGCAAAAACATGTACAAATCCAAAGGGTGAGCACTCTTTACATATAAATCTCTATGCTGAGGCGTACATAGACGGACAGATTTTGCTCCCCCTGCCCAGCTTGAGACATTTTCCCCCTTTGCCACTTCGAACAAGTATTAAAAGCTGCTGTAGCCTGCACAACCTCACTTCTATGCGTAAGAACCATCAAACCACCCTGATCCCAGAGGAGGGTAGCTGGGTGTCCGGCAGTCGTTCAACAGGTTGGCAGAGGTTGAGCAGGGAGCGAGAAGTCTCAGAGGGTCCGCAGAAGAATAAAAATGGCTGGAACAGATGGGTCGGTTTGGTCAAAATGAAAACCGGGCCACAAGACATCAGTTAGGTAGAATCGGCACATCAACAATGTTCATCCCCTGGCAAGGACTAACCATTCTGCCATGTGCAACCTTGAATGTACCGAGTGCAGCCCAACGAGGGAACATAGCAGCAGAGGAAACAACATGTTCCCGACGCCCACTCCCTCAAATCCATCACCGAGGAGGAGAGTCTGCGAAATAAAACCCATGCCCGCAGGATCCTTAACAAGGCAAGCAAGACGACTCTTTGGGGAGCTTCCAGGATGGCAAGTCCTCCCGGTGGAGGGGCCCCCTCAAAGTGCAGATCCTCAGCTCGTGGGCTAAAGTCAGCACCTCGGGCCTCTCCCTGCTTTTGACCGTCTTGCGACCCCGAGTGGTGTCAGAGTTGTGGCCGAGGACCGTGCCATCAGGCGTACCGACGGCCAAGGTGGTGCGAATGGACAGTCGGACGCCTATAGTGCCGGTGGCAGCGCCAGTGCTGGCGCAGCTACTTCGGTCGGTGCCAGTCCTGCCATTTGCAGAGCTGGCTGCGCAGCCGCAAGGGGCACCCAAGGCCCCTTCCTCCCTGTCCGCTTCCTCCTCTTCCTCCTCCTCCTCCTGGATGGCGCTCAGCCTGGGGGCGCTGCGTCCCCTGTCCGCCGGAGGCCTGTAGGGGCATTTGCAGTTGAGAAGTTTGCGAAGGGGCACGAGGGGGATGATGGCTTCGCCCAGGAGCTGCTGCTGGATGTGGCGCGAGTCGTTTTGCCTCTTGAGCCGCTTGAACTCGTTGAAGGCTGAGTGGGACGTCTGGTAGAGCAAAAGTGCCATGGCGTGGGCCTTCTCGGCCTTGGAGAGCAGGACGGCGTGGCACCGCAAGACCACTGCTTTGTTCTTGACCTGGTGCCGGTAGACCCAGGCGAAGACCTTGGGGTGCCGCCCGTCGGCCACGCAGTAGGTGATGCGGTGCAGCAGGTAGGCATGGCTGGGCCGCCAGAGACCTTTCTCGCAGGGGCTCATGCGGATGCCGTGGGGGCCGAGGGTCAACTTCATCTTGGTGCTGCGGCTCCCGAACTCGCTCTTGGCCCAGATCTTCTCCACCGCCTCTTCGGTGCAGCCCTCGCCTTTTGCCTGCAGGGTGACGGCGTTGCCCAGGTACCAGGCGGTGTAGGTGGGGTCTTCCTTGTTCAGCTCTACTTTCTGGCGCTTGCTGCGAAAGACGCTGCCCAGCCGCTCCAGGGGGCACTCGGGCCACAGGTCCGGGCAGGAGCGGACAAAGTTGGAGAGCAAAGAGCTGTAGCTCAAGCCGGGACCCAAACTCTTGCTCTTCGCTTTGCCCTCATTCTCCTCCACCAGGACAAACTTGCTCCGGCGCCAGGGCAGCATGGCAGCCATAGTGGGCAGCAGAGAGGTCCCAATCCAGGCACGCTAACCCTTACCTAGGGGCAAGGCTTCTCTTGCGGCTGCGGGGGAGGGTGGGTACACATCCCAGGAAGAATCAGCCTAGGCGGATGCTGGCTAATGCAAAAGCCAGCGCGGCACAGGGGTTGGAACGTTCGGCTAGGACCCGCGAGACCAGGGTTCAAATCCCTGCTCGGCCATGGAGCTCGCTGGGTGACCTTGGGAGCCAAGCCTAATCTACCTTGCAGGGTTGTTGTGGGGATTTACTGAGGAGGAAAGAGAGCCATATAGGTGGCGCATTGAGCTCCTTGGAGGGAATGGTGAGCTGTAAATACCATGTATCAGTATAGCAATACTATGCCTGAGCTCGGCTAGGCTCCCTGGTGCCCTGCTCCTAGCTAGAAAGGGGGGCTCCTTGTTTTCATCCTTGGGGGTGAGAGTTCAATTCTCCCCTTTGCCGGATCCTATCCTCCCGGTGCACCTCGGCATGTGTGAATGCCAAAGACGTGTCCACCCCCACTCTGTCTTGACCTACTCCTCCTACCCACTGTAGGGGGGCGGGGGCAGTTCTCTCTCTATTTTCGGGAGCCCCGATTTCTGCCCTATTTAAAGAGGCAGCTGGTGTGTGTTATTGAAGCGGGGCGGGGGGGGGGCGCGGAGATGAAATATTCCTTTTCTGCCCAGAGTCTGCCTCCCTGCCTGCTGGTCTCCCTTTCCTAGCCCGGAGATCCCTCCAGGACTCATCCACCGGGCGCCTGGCTGGGGTTCCCCCACCCCGCGAAGAGAGCCCTGGCCCCAATTCCCCGTCCCCGTCTTGCCTCGGAGCCAGCTCCCGGTTCGGATCAGCCTTTCTGCCTGCGAGAAGCCGCGATCGAAGGAGGGGAAGCAGAGGCGGCGGCGGCGGCGGCGGAGTCCCTGCGCGCTGCTCCGCCTCCCTCTCCGGTCGCGCGCAAAGCTATACGCGCGCGATCCGAGCGCTCTCCCGGGCCGCCCGCCTTCCCGTCTCCCGACACGTGTAGGCGCGCGCACGTGTGAAAGGAGTGCGTCTAAGAGCAGATGCGCGCGGCGTCGGTCCTCCTCCGGGGGCGGGGAGGTAACTGAGAGGAAGATAAACACCCACTCACCACCCGGCCTGTCAAATTCACACTCAGGGGCTGTTGGCCTCAATAGCTCCGCCCCTTCCCGCGGGCGCGCGGCTCAGATCTCTTAGAATTGTAGGGGGTCAAAAGGGGTCATCTAGTCCAACCCCCTGCATGGCAGGATCGGAAGAAAAAGGTAAAAGTCAGAACGCGCTGGGGACCCAAGGATGCTTTGTGTTGTGTGGGGAATGGTCCATCGCCCCCATCTTCTGCCTTGGTATGGCATCCGCGCCACGAGTGTCAGGCCTGTTGCCCTCCGATGTGGTTGGACTTTCAGTTCTCATTAGCCCCAGCAGCCAGCACACCCAGTGGTCAGGGACGATGGGAGACGATGTTGCTGATAGGAGCCCCAGTCCCCCTACATCTGGAAGGCACCAGAGGTGGGGAATATCTCTGGGTCTCCAGGTGTTGCTGAATTCCAGCTCCCATCATCCTTCAGCAGCTGCTGCTCCCTTGGTTCCTCATCCCCTCCCCCGCCCAATTGACTCTGGTCTTTTTTTTCGGGGGGGGGGAGTTGTGTCAATCTAGGTATTTTTTGTTTCACATGTTTCACCACACCCCCTTGCCGATTTGAGCTGATGTGGAAAGGCAAAGGTGGCCCGCAGCAACCCCCACCAAGACCTGGCATAGCCTCAAGGGGGTTCACCTCCATTGTTTCTGGGAGCCACTGTTCTGGTAATAACTGGAAGGAGTCAAATCCTGAGCTTTGACTCATTCAGGGATGCAACGGACAGCCTCCCCATCCCTGCAAAGGCTGATTCAAAGGATGCTGAGATTGGAACACTGACTCGTGCAGAGACCACCAGAGATTCTGCACCTCCACTTCAAGAAGTCAGACTCACAGTACTTCTGACAACCTAGGCTGCTCTTGTGTACAGGGATTCCCATTGTATTCAACAGACCTTGCTCCTGAGTAGGCATGCATAAACTGGTGCAGCAAATGAATTTGCTTTTCATATACCATGCTGACAATCATACAGATGTGTGTGTGTGGGGAGACTCAACAGTGGGGAGGGGACATCACCTGTTGGACTTCTGCCTGCATATTATCCCAAACTGCCCAGGATCTATGGAGAATAGGGCTCTGGGGGAAGCAACCACTGTATACATTAAAATAATAATGGATTCATCCATTGGATGTGCTGTTTCAATGCAATTATGTCAAAATTTGCATTGCTATTAATCAGATGCAAAGCTCTTCACTCATCCAGGACTAAATTAGCTTGTTCTGAGCTGATGTATTTTCACCATGCGTCATGCTATTTTAAGTCATGTTCAAGTTTGTAGCTATCTAACTGCAAAGGGGGCGCAGGGGGGGCGGCTTTCTTGATTCCATCTTTTGAACACTAGGTTCCTGGTTCTCACAGGTGCTGAAATGTTATTCCTCTGAACTACTAGGCTGGTGTTCTTAAAAACAACACAAAACCCCGCCATTTGGCAATAAGCACATATTTCTCTCTCCTCCTCCTCTTTCAGATATCATATATGCAAGCGGTGAACTGGACAAATAATGGACTTTATATAAGACAGATTCCTGGGTCCCTGTATTAGGGAAATCTGCTTGCTCTTCTACAGGAGAGGTTGAGTGGTGGAGCCCTGACTTTCCATGAAGACACCTCGCTTGACAGCAGTACATTTGAAAAGAATCTAGAGGTCTTAGTAGCCCACAAGCTTAACATGAGCCACCAGTGTGATTCAGCAGCAAAGGAAACTAGTGCAATTATAGGCTGCATCAACAGGTCTAAAGTCCAGATGAAGGGAAGTCATAATTCTGCTCTATGCTGCCTTGGTCAGGTGCCACTAGGAATAATTTGTCCAGTTCTGGACACTACAGTTTAAGAAGGATACTGACAAGCTGGAGCATGTACAGAGGAGCTTTATGTGGAATGGTTGATAGAGTTGGGCATGTTTAGCCTAGAGAAGATGAGACTAAGAGATGATAAGATCATCTTCAAATATCTGAAGGCCTGCCACATGGAAGATGGAGCAAACTTGTTTATGCTGCTGCTCCAGAGGGTGGGACCGGATCTAATGGATTCAAATGACGAGAAAGGAGATTCCGACTAAACTTTCAGAAGAACTTCTGGCAGTAAGAGCTGTTCAACAGTGGAACGGACTACCTTGCAAGGTGCTGGACTCTCCTTCATCGGAGGTTTTTGAACAGAGGTTGGGTGGCCATCTGTCATGGAATCTTTAGTTCTGATTCCTGCATTGCAGGGGCTTGGACAATATGACCCTTTGGGGTCCCTTCCAACTCTACAATTCTACGATCCTATTATGAACTCCAAGTTGGGCTGGGAACATCCCCCTAGAGAGCCACAGCCAGTCATTGTAGACACTTCTGATCTAGATGGACCAATGCTTTCGACACACTGCTGGAATACATTCTGGAAAGCCACTGAAGATTGTGAAACACGGAAAGACAAGAGGGTCAGTGGTCACCCTCAGAGCTGTGTGCAAATCACCTCTCGAAGTTCCCCACCCTGTTTGTTGCCTAGGAGCCAGTTGGGATTTGTCCAGGGTGATGAGAAATTCTTCAGCAGTCTCTCATGTGTGGGGCTCACCTTCTTTCTTCCACCCCCACCCACCATGGAGTGCCAATTTAGGTTGGGGTATTTTCTGCAGTCCCTGCAAAGTCGCAACAACAGTTGCAGTGACTGTGTTTGACAGCACAAGCCCCCATTTTGCATCCCCCACAAAGCTCCAGGCCAGAGATGGGGAGATTTCTTTGCCCGAGAGTGACAACTCCATCTTCCAGGGGGCCAGTGGTGGGCAAGGGGAGAAGCAAAAGTGGACAGAAAAGCTGATGTTTATGGATGTTTTTATGGATGCCTCTCTCTATCCTCTTTCCAGGCAAGCAAGAATCATCCATAATCTGGGCTCAAGGGAACATCCCAGCAAGGGAAAATCGCCCGAGGAGGAGGCAGTGCAGGTGTGATGTACAGTTCTTGGGCATCGTTCAGGGGTGGGTGGGAAACCATGGATGATGCAACAGCAACAAAGGTGATGGAGGATATCTGGAGGGGATTCTGCAAAATTGCCCTTTTTTTCCCCTAGAGGAAGGACTCGGAAATATAAAATCTCCATTTCCTTAAACATAAATTTCCTGGGGGATTTTGGCTCAGCTCTCACCAAAATAACATTATTTTTTTCTGCAGTGAGAGCAACATAGGAACATGGGAAGCTGCCTTCTCCTAAGCCAGGTGCTTGGTTCATCTAGTACTGGCTCCACAGACTGGCAGGGGCTCTCTGGGGTATCAGGCAGGGGTCTCAACCCAGATGCCTGGGATTAAATCTGGGACCTTCTGCATGTGCTCTAGCACCAAGCGATGGTCGTTCCTGCAGAAAACTGTGATCAGAGAACAGTTTCCCCGTCTCTTTAAATAGAGCTAAGTAACAAATCAAATCATGCCATTTCCCTTGCTATAAAAAGGGTGATAAAGCATCTTTCTTCTCAGGGATGCTGTGAAAATGAATTAATGAACATTTCCAAAGAGCTTCAGAAGAGACAGAGGCAGAAACTGAAATAGCCTCCCCCCCCCCCGCCCGCTTTTTTTTTCTTTTTCTTTTTGTCTCCCCCAAGAGATGCTGGTATCTGAGCTGAATTTCCTCCAGGCCCGGTAACAAGTGTTAATGTAGCAAGTGATGGACATAAAGTGTAACCTGACTAAGCATCGGGAGGTTGCATTTGAAGTCCTCGTTATCGTTCTGAATGTCAAAAGAAGTTGAGGTCACCCCTCAGAATGAGGAACATTGGGATTCTGGGCTGCAGAGGCAGCGTGGAAACACATCAGAAGCCTTTGCAAAGATTGCAGAAAGCAGGAATTCTCTGACAGTGCCTGTGAATTTAAGGCTCACCAAAGGACTAACAGCGCAAGCTTGAGAGTTCCACAGAACTCTTCCTCAGTATAGAAAAAAGGAATCATTCTGTGTGGACTTGGCTTGGTACTGGTGATGGTATCCTTTTATGTAAATGAGTCAATAGGGCTGTCTGGTTTGCCAAATAAATAAATAAAAACCAGATAAATAAAACATGTTTGGTTGGGTTTTTTAAAAATAGTAATCTTACCCAATCTTCACAGCCAACTCTTGCACCCAGTTCAGACTCAGTTCTGCTTGTCTCCCTGTTTCTGTGGCTAGACATTTTCCTGAGGAGTAGGGGGAGCATAGAACACATTAGAATATGTGTGTTGGGCTAACAGTCAGCTTGGACGGTGAATGGAGTACTGAATCTCTGCTGAAGGAGCCCACTCTGCCCTTGTTTCACCCTGAAACCCTGAGTTTAGGAAAAACAAGAAAGTTAAGTTTACTAAAGTAAATTTATACTTGATAGGAAAAACCCTAGTTCTATCTCACAAAGAGCTCTTTGTTCTCAGCATACAAAGAGCTCTCCTTTCCGAAGGAGAGAAGGAAGAAGGGAATAAGGAAAGCTGCCCTGACAACATCAGTCCAGCACCTGAGAAAAGATCAGATCAGCACAAGTTAAAGATGTCTCTGTGGTGTAGCGGTTAGAGTGTCGGACTAGGACCTAGGATGCCCAGGTTCAAATCCCCACTTGGCCATAATAGCTCACTGGGTGACCTCGGGCCTCTCAGCCTGACCTCCCTAACAGGGCTGTTGTGAAGATAAAATGGGAGTGGGCGGAGAACTCTGTATGCCACCTCGAGCTCCTTAGACTAAGAAAGGTGGCGTATGAATGCAATAAGTAATAAAGGACAGGCAAGGAAGTTTGGAGGTTCTTCTCTCTATCTTCTTTCTCCCCTGGCAGACTCATCAGTCTTCAGTGCAAGCTGAGTTCATAGAATCATAGAGTTGGAAGAGACCACAAGGGCCATCCAGTCCAACCCCCTGCCAAGCAGGAAACACCATCAAAGCATTCCTGACAGGTGGCTGTCAAGCCTCTGCTTAAAGACCTCCAAAGAAGGAGACTCCACCACACTCCTTGGGAGCAAATTCCACTGTCGAACAGCTCTTACTGTCAGGATGTTCTTCCTAATGTTTAGGTGGAATCTTCTTTCTTGTAGCTTGAATCCATTGCTCCATGTCTGCTTTTCTGGAGCAGCAGAAAACAACCTTTCTCCCTCCTCTATATGACATCCTTTTATATATTTGAACATGGCTATCATATCACCCCTTAACCTTCTCTTCTCCAGGCTAAACATGCCCAGCTCCTTAAGCCGTTCCTCATAAGGCATTGTTTCCAGGCCTTTGACCATTTTGGTTGCCCTCTTCTGGACACATTCCAGCTTGTCAGTATCCTTCTTGAACTGTGGTGCCCAGAACTGGACACAGTACTCCAGGTGAGGTCTGACCAGAGCCGAATACAGTGGCACTATTACTTCCCTTGATCTAGATGCTATACTCCTATCGATGCAGCCCAGATTTGCATTGGCTTTTTTAGCTGCTGCATCACACTGTTGACTCATGTCAAGTTTGTGGTCTACCAAAACTCCTACCGTAGATCCTTTTCACTTGTACTGCTCTCAAGCCAGGTGTCACCCATCCTGTATTTGTGCCTTTCATTTTTTTGCCCAAGTGTAGTACTTTACATTTCTCCCTGTTAAAATTCATCCTGTTTGCTTTGGCCCAGTTCTCTAATCTGTTAAGGTCATTTGAAGTGTGACCCTGTCCTCTGAAGCCCAATACTTCCAATATAGCACATGTGAAAGGTCACAGCTTCAGAATCCTGCACTTGAGCCTGGATAGCTCAGCTGATTAGAGCATGCTGCTGATAACACCAAGATTGCAGGTTCAATCCCTGTATGGGACACCTGCATATTCCTGCATTGCAGGGGGTTGGACTGGATGATCTTTTCCAGCTCTAAAATTCTGTGATTCTATGATCTCTGGTGGTAGATTTCTGGGGAGGCAAGATGTAAGAGAGGCCTCACCAGTCAGCATAGGCTGGTGGCCCTCCCAGAGTTGGTGGGCTGCCTCTCCCATCCTACCTGGAGCTGGGCAAGGAATGTGATGAGTCTAGCCACACCTGGAGGGCCACAGGATGCCAGTAAGTCAGATGCCCCAGCCTCTATAATGTCCCTACAACCACCACTCACTCACCTTTAGAAAAACAAATTCAGAAAGCCTTCTATCACAGAGAAAAGCTGGACCCTCACCCAGGGCCCCTCCGGCCAGTTCCATCCGAAACATACCACATTTATTTCTTTAAAAGACGCCAAAGAATTTATTCGTCCAAATCCCTGCATTGTTCGTGCGAGAGAACAGATAAAATCCTTGCGGCAAAATGTGGAACGCAAAGACTCAGAGACGGCAGGCACTATAAATAAGTCAATTTGCAAATACCAGCTTTTAGAGAAATTATAAGTTCCTCTAGAAGGCACTCTGTCAGTCTTTGTCACTGAGTCTTAAAGAAAACCTCTGGATTTCTGTGTCTCCAATGATGACACAATGAATTATGTTGCGTGCATGTGTGGTGTTTTATTTTGTCAAGCACACTCTGCCTTCTGAGCTGCGATGCATAATGTGCCAAAAATAAGGATTGTTTGTTCCGTGCTATTTGATACTGGGTCATGGCTGTGCCCTCCTTTTCAGGGATGAAATTTAAAAGACAATAACAAGGAATTTCACAGCAATTCTATCTGTGGAATGTGAAAACATAAATTCTGGGTGTGGGATCAGAATTCAGGTATCAAGTGCTTTAGACATCTCTCAGCATCTCCTGGTTGTTTTTGCTTTAGGCAAGAATTAAATACAACATCTTTTAAAGGGCTTTGACTATCAGTTGTACCGGTTGCCAGTGACAATGAGTCCCATAAATTATTTGCTCTTTCTGAAGAGCCGTACTCCGCACAAGCTGGTCCATTTAGGACAAATCCTGTCGTCTGGATTTCCCCAAGTCTACCTACTTACAACCAGTCCAAAGGGTAGTCCTGGCTGTCAGCTTCTTCCTCCTTAGTCTCAGTGTTGCCCTTGCAGAAATCAGCAGGGAGGAGGAGAATGGGGGCAAAACAAGAATTCAGTTGGCTGCACCTGTCACTGGCTCTGGCGCCACCTACTGTTCGCCTCCCTGCCTCCCACCCTACCATTCTCAAAAGCTGCTGGAACCACTTGCTCCTATTTGCCACAGACTTCTTCCCATTCATTTCAAGGACTGACACGGCATTCCCCAGACATGCATTCTGGAAATGCAGAAATGACCGGGAAAATAAAGGCACACATCTCTTGTAACACCCCAATTTTCCTAAAGAGGTTCATGATATGGGTACATAGGAACTTGCCTTGTACCAAGTCAGATCATCTAATTCTAAATGGTCTGCCAACAGCGACTAAACACGAGTCATTTCCAGGTCTATGCCAGGGATTGAACCTGTGACCTTTGGCATGCAAAGCTGGTGCTCTGCCACTGAGTTACAACCCTTCTCTGAAAGGAAAAGTGACTCTTCCTAACTTAGAACCTGTCTTTTAGCAAGTCAAGTGGTGCCCCCAGAGAAAGCGCTTCCTAATGCTTAGTCAGAATCCCATTGCTTGGAATTTGAAACTGTTCATTTGGGACCTGCCTTCCAGAGCCAACAGAAGGCCAAGCTGCTCCTTCCTCTATGTGGCAGTCCCCCAAATATTCAAAGACAGGCATCCTACCTGTCTTAATCTCTTACCCAGGCTAAACATAAAGTTGGAGCAAATGAAATCCTGACTGATTTCTCCCTCTGTGCAGACTGACCCACCACACTCACATAGCGCATCTCCTTTCCAATGCAAAACACTTGGGCTAGCTAGACCCTCAGTTGGCTGCCTCTATTCCTCTCCCCACACTTCAGCAGTGGCATAAATGGAAGCAGATCTTTTTGTCATGCAAACTGCTTTGCAAAAAACCAAACAAATGGAAAGCTGTTACCAAACTGAGATGGTTTCCTGTGCTGCTTTGCCTGGCTCAGTCAAAGATGTTCCCCCACCCCCACCTCTCCCCTGGGGGCCGTGCTAAGGGTGGACCTGTGGGGTACGGACTCCCAGGCTTTATTGAGGCTTTGTGGGTGGGTACTGAACTCAGATCAGATGGAATTGAACAGTGATCTATGTTACTAGATAGCATGTAAATCTGAGACAGGGCCGGTCCTTCCATCAGGGCAGCTGCCTCAGGCGTCAAATTCTGAGGGGTAGAAATCGGCTAGAAATGTGTGCCATGCGGTCTGCTGCCTGGCTGCCTTAGGATGTGGTAGAGGACTCTGTTCACCAGCACTGAAGTAAGACTCAACTACCAGTCTAGTCAGATTTTGTGCACAGAATGGGGAATGCCCTTGTCCTTTGCCTCAGGCAGCAAAATGGCTTGGGCAGCTCCTGAGCTGAAGAAGTAAATAAATTCAAATTATCTAGAGATAATTTGAGTTGTGGGGGTAATGGATGGGGTTAATTGAATGGGAATTAAAACTGATTTGGAGCAAGATCTGTTGGGGAAATTAATTTAGGGTAAATGAACTGATGAGAGCCTGATTTGGGATGAGATACAAATGAAGTATTTATCTGAGGTTATTTATCTTAGGAAAATGGAGTGGCCAGTCCTCTCATTTAAATCCTAAACTTGCCTCTACCGTATGCATATATTTTAGCATATGCAGATCTGTGACTCTGGGCCTATATGCCGAATCTATATGTCTTTAGCAATCCCCACATCCACATCTATTTCATGGTCTGACTAATTAGGAACGTAAGAAATTGCCTTGGCCAGACAATTTAGTCCATCTACCTCAGTATTGTCTTTATGCTGACTGCCAGCAGTTCTCCAGGATTTCAGACACAGGTGTCTCTCTGTTCTACCTGGAGATGTCAGGACTTGAACCTGGGACCGTCTGCATGCAAAGCAAAAGCTCTACCCCTGAGGTATATGGCCCCTAATGAATTAACACATGCACACACATTCTCTTTCTCTCCCTTTCTCTCAAACACACGCACATCACCACAAGCCATCCATCCATGGCCCTTGAGTCTGGCATACTAGACACCTGTTTACAGCATCCTCTGATAGGCTGGCTTGCTCCTTTCTTGACCTCCTGTGATAAGACAGGAACAGAGTTATTTCCTCTTAGTCTTCAGCTTCCTGTCATTTTGCCCACATTAAAAACATCATTTCCCTGCTGGATCAGATGAAGTGTCTATCCAGCCCTGCTTCTAGTCTCCAAAATGGTTTGGGAGGTCCACAGTCATCCAACGTACACTGCTCCTGAACATAGGAGGAGGAGGAGGAGGAGGAGGAGGAGTTTGGACTTGATATCCTGCCTTTCACTCCCCTTAAGGAGTCTCAAAGTGGCTAACATTCTCCTTTCCCTTCCTCCTCCACAACAAACACTCTATGAGGTGAGTGAGGCCGAGAGACTTCAGAGAAGTGTGACTAGCCCAAGGTCACCCAGCAGCTGCATGTGGAGGAACGAGGAAGCGAATCCGGTTCACCAGATTATGAGTCCACCGCTCTTAACCACTACACCACACTGGCTCCCTAGAAGCTCAGATCAGATTGACTTTGTGACTTTCCCCTTTTTTGTTGAAATGCTTGTGGGAAGCTGCGATTCCGTACAGGAGCAGCTGCTCCATTAGGGCAAATGAGGCCCTACCCCACCAGTCTCAGCCAGTCCCCACCATGTTGCCTTTTTACTTACAAGGAGATTGAGGGAGGCAGCACTGCTTATCAGCTCCCTCCTCCTTGGTCTCGGTATTGCCCCATGTCATTGCCTCTGGCGCCACCTACTGTTGGCCTCCTCGTGTTCCTGCTAATCCCAGGCCACATTCACACCATAGAGTTGAAGTGCCACTTTAAGCAGTCATGGCTTACTTGCCAAAATGGCGCCTAAGTGTTCTGCTGCTTCTGAATTCTGGCTTAATTCTTAACAAGTCAATTCTGTGCCGTGCTGTGTGTCAGCTTCACACGGAACATTTTGTCCCCCACCCCCTCGGAGCCAGCCTTTTTGCACCCCAGACGTTTAACTTGGTTTTTTCCGCTGCAGCGCTCCCGGGGAGTGATCAGAAGCTGTTCTGGTACAAGAAGAAATCTGGTGAACTTGGCTGGCGTCCTCCCTGCAGCCTGCTCTGATCTTTAACACACTCGGGAGACATACAACTGCGACATTAGTATTCTGTGCCAAAGCCAGACACTGCTGATAGCAATCTGCCTGTCAGGCTAAGCTGTTTTGGATGAAAGCGATGCAGTGCAGGGAGAAATAGCCTTGATCCTCTTTACTCCCAACTGCTAGATAGATCTAACATCCTTGTTCAAGTTTCTTCCTTTGCTATTATTTGGGGGGAGGGTTTAACCAGGGGAGTGCCTGCCCAGGAACATTTATTTAGGTGCTTTTGTGTCCTGCCTTTCAGGCCTATAGAGCCCTCTCAAGGCACCTAACATCACCAAAAAATGGAGAGAACTTAATGATGACTGCTTTATGGATGAAGGGAAGCCTCTTTTGGACTATTTAAAGAAATACTATAATATGATGAATTCGTGAGCAGGATTCGAACTATGGGCAACAGAAGGAATTTGAGATTATTGTATTGTTGTTATGGTATAAGAGAGAGAAGACAGAGTGTGGCAAGGGGGAGAAATAAAAAACACTATGGAAGATGGGATGGGAAGTCAACAAAACAGAAGAAAAAGCTAGTACAGTGGAACCTCGGTTTTTGAACACCTCGGTTTACGAATTTTCGGTTTACGAACGCCGTGGACCCATCTGGAACGGATTAATTCACTTTCCATTACTTTCAATGGGAAAGTTCGCTTCAGTTTATGAACGCTTCAGTTTCAGTACTCCGCGGACCATCTGGAACAGATTAATCCACTTTCCATTACTTTCAATGGGAAAGTTCGCTTCAGTTTATGAACACTTCAGTTTATGAACAGACTTCCGGAACCAATTGTGTTCATAAACCGAGGTACCACTGTATGTATTGGAATGTTTATGTGAAATTTATGGGAATTTAATAAAATATATCTGAAAAAATAGGGAACTGTTTTTGTTATGTATATAGTTTTCCCTCAGGTCCTTGACAGTTGTCTGGGGAACTTTAGCAGGGAACTTTAGGAGGGAACTTTGAATTATGTTTGATACATTGTGTGAGCCAGCCTCTATAAAAGCAGGCCAGCTCGGCAATGCAGTTCAGTTCTGTTCTGGCTTCCGAATAAAGAGCTTCTTGAAGAATCACTGTTTCGTCTACCCACTATTTAATACTAGTGACAAAGGTGGGATGGATGGACATCAAGAGCACAGCCAGATTCGGACGCTCACCGAGCGGAATCACTGAGCGGAATCAGTGAGCTGAATCACTGAGCAGAACCAATTCAGAGCTGACCGTTCTGGCTAGAGCACTGTGTTCCATCCATCGTCCTCCATGTCGGCATCAGAATCATGGCTTCATTCGTGCCTCTACTGCCGTTTGCACCAGCCTCTGAATCGTGGGACGCTTACCTCACTCGGTTTGCCTGCTATCTCCAAGCAAATGAGCTGACAGCGGTGTCTGCAGAATAGAAGCGGGGCCTTTTCCTCTGTCTCTGTGGCTCCGAGGTCTTCGAGACAGCCCGGGCCTTGGTCGCGCCTCTAGCTGTTGAGGCAACACCGTGGGACACGCTCAAAGAGAAGCTCCGTAACCACTATGCGCCCAAGCCGTCCAAAATTGCTGCCCGTCATGCGTTAATAGTTTTCATCCCCCCCCAGGGCCACATTCTCTTCTGGCCAACCTCCCAGGGGCCGCATGCTAGTGGTAGGCAGGGGCTGCGGCAAAAGTGGGTGGGGTGATGTATGTAGATTTTACCTTTGCACACTAGGTGTGAACCATCCTGAGACCTCCATGTATAAAGCAGTCTATAAATTCAATTATTTTTATTATTATTAATAATAAAAGGCCCATTTCTACACAAGCACTATCTCTGGTATGCTGAGAGTTCTTGCAGTTCTGCTTAAATGATAACCATTCTTTTAAAAACGTGCACCAAGGCAAATAAATTAGCACCTGCGAATTTTATGAAAACTTTTTCTGTGTGTCGGATGTGTAGCTGGCCACTTTAAGTAAAAAAAAAAAAAAAAGGGAGGGGTGAAGATGCGTTGTAGCACTTTGTTGCAGATCTACCGGTCTTTCCCTATGAAGGGGAGCATCTTCAGTCCTGTGTCACTTGTTAAAGTTGGATGAACTTCTGGTCCCTTCAGGCTTTCTGGGCTCCACATTGTGGTGGAATTAATTGCTCTGAGCTGGATTCTTCAAGAATTCCAGGCAGCTGTTTGTGTCTTGGCATCTATGAACACACACAGAGAGAGGGGGGGGGTGGAGAGACATGCCCTTGGGCCAGAGAAGTCATAAGGAAAAATCGATGCAAGCGGCAAAGGGGGGGCGGGAATGACATCAGCAGAACTCTGAGCGAGCTCCATCTGGGACCCAGCAAGCCAGAAAGAGGGAGAGGCAATGTGCTGATTTTCCAATATTTACCTGCCTTCAGCACTTTGGTTAAGGAAGAATCATGAGTGTAAAAATCGAGAGGCAAGTGCCACTTCCCTGCCTCTATCTTCCAAAAGATATCACTGAAGGGTGAAACAGCAGCCAAAGGAGTCCCCTGGCAAGGATGCTACTGCGTACCTAAAAGACTTAGAATCCTCTAAGTGTACAGTTGGAGGGCAGCCCTAAGGGCCATATCTAGTCTGACCCCTTGCAATGCAGGGAGGACAGCTAAAGAATCCCTGACAGATGACCAACCAAGCTCTGTTTAGAAGCCTCCAAAGAAGCAGAGTCCACCACCTTCATTCCACTGCCGAACAGCTCTTACCATCAGAAGGATCTTCCTAATGTTTAATTGGAATCTCTTTTCTTGCACACCTGGTCCTTCAGAGGCACAGCTACCTCATTCCAGAAGCCTAAACCTCAAGAAACCACATCCTTTGCCTTTCCCCGCACTTGTGTGACACATAACCCAACCTGGAATCTGTCTTGAGAGGAACGTTCTGCCGGTTTCTGCTGCCTGTGACATGCACAGCACCACTCAAAACAGATTCTGTGCATCTCAGGCTCCCCATCTGGCAAGGAAGTGGTTTCTTCACCCCTCTCCTGTCTGGCCTGAACCCAGGTCAATCATCCTTTCTTGTCCTCCGGTTCCCTGAAGGAGCCAGACTTCCCCTACTTTGATGAGACACAGAGAGATTGTGCTCATTCACCTGCCAAAAGACCAGAAAAAGAAGAAAAGGCTGAGGGAGAGTGTGTGTCCTGTCAATTCAATCTCGCTAATGCATGTTCATCTTTAGGATGATTAGGACTGTCAAACCTGCAGACTCGCTCTCGGGAGGGGATTGGATTTTGAACAGGATGAATGCCAGTCTCCAGCTGCCCTTTCCCAACCACCTCCCACAGTCAGGGAAGGGTCCAAAAATCAGTGGGTAGAGCATCTGCTTTGCATGCAGAAGGTCCCAGGCTGGGGTGTTCAGGTAGGGCCGGGGAAATTGCTGCAGAGCATCACTAATCAGGGATGGGGAACTATTCTCAGGCCAGGGGCGAATTCAGTTCTGGGCAACCTTCGAGGGGAAGGGCACACGGCATTTGTGGGCAGGGGTCGGAGGCAACGGTGAGTGGCACGGTGGATGCAAATGTGCACACACACATGCCTCTCTTATTTCCCATCCGGATGATGAAGAGACATTACCAGTGTTATAAGAAGAAGAAGAAAAACCTGCTCCTTTTCCCTTATGGGGGTATTCCAGAGCCCGTATAGAGTCCTTAAGTGGGTTCCCTACCGGTAGGAGAAAATAACAGAGGCCAACCAGAGCATACTGAGAAGCAAAGCAGCTAGTAAGCCTGATCTTCATTAAAGGAAATAAACTGTTGCAACAGGGTCCCCACTCACCACACGCAGGAGGGAGGAGAACCCTGAACAATGGTGTGCAAGCCCTTATATAGACACTTGAAATTGCTGACCCTGTAGCCCAAGACACACACACCCCAGAAAAAAAAACCCATCATACATACATCACAGAAGGAGGTGGTCTACAGAAGAAATCCTGTTTGCCAGGATACTTGATAATGGTCCCTGACTGCATTACCTGGGCAGTCTGGCCATTTTTTTTGTGATGGTTCATACTTTAGTCCCTGAATCCAGGTCACAGGCTCACCCTTGTTGTTGTTTAGTCGTTTAGTCGTGTCCGACTCTTCGTGACCCCATGGACCATAGCACGCCAGGCACTCCTGTCTTGCACTGCCTCCCACAGTTTGGTCAAACTCATGTTCGTAGCTTCGAGACTATTCATACACATATATTCGAGGCTTTCCCCATTTGCCTCCCTTACTGCAGAGGAATATTTGAGGTCATTGGGAGAGTCAAAATGGCTTCAGGATTGCTCTCCTGTACTATCTCAGACACATGGTTCATATATTTAGATATGTGTGCATTTATGAAGAGTTATCCTATATTTGAGACCTTAAAATTCTTATAACAGGGCAGATAGCCATCTGTCAGGGATTCTTTAGCTGTGATTCCTGCCTTGCAGGGAGTTGCACTAGACAGCCCTTGGGGGTCCTTTGCAACTCTACACTTCTATGACCAACGAGCTCAGGACCGTCTTTACACGGGGCTGCAACGGGTGCGGGGCACCTGGGTGCCGAATTCTGGGGGGCTGTGACAAAGAGGCAACACGTAGACCAATGAATGATAAAGGCATAAATACATAAATTCATAAAGCATAACAACAAAGCATGATGCAAAACCACAATGTATTATTTAGAATAAGGTTCCTGACATCATAATCCAGGGTCCCCAAAATAAGGCCCGGGGGCCGGATGCGGCCCAATCGCCTTCTAAATCCAGCCCGCGGACGGTCCGGAAATCAGCATGTTTTTACGTGAGTAGAATGTGTCCTTTTATTTAAAATGCACCTCTGGGTTATCTGTGGGGCCCTGCCTGGTGTTTTTATATTAGTAGAATGTGTCCTTTTATTTAAAATGCATCTCTGGGTTATTTGTGGGCATAGGAATTCGTTCATATTTTTTCTCAAAATATAGTCCGGCCCTCCCAGAAGGTCTGAGGGACAGTGGACCGGCCCCCTGCTGAAAAAGTTTGCTGACCCCTGTCATAATCTCTATAAACAAAGTGAGTATTATAATCTCTTGATAGTCACTGAAATAATGTTCATCTGGCAATGCAGTTTTTGAAATGCCTATCGATGCACGTGAACTAGTGCCAAGGTGATCGTAAGGACAGTGATCCAGGTAATAACACTGTTTCGACTTAATCTTCCTCAGTGATAACTACAAATGTTTCTCCTAAGCAGGTGCCTAAACAATACTTATAAGTTTAAGTGTGGTGGTGTTGTACACTTAAGTATAAGTGTATTGTAAATAAATGAGCAAATAAAAAAGTTTGTTTCTTTTTGCTCCCTTCTTTTGTAAGCAAGAGATAAGGCGCAAGCTTGGTGTCTGACATAAGCATAATAAAAGTTAATTTGGGGGCTAAACTAAATTTGGGGACGCTGGGCGAATCTTTGCACCCCTGAGCGCATATGCTAAAGACAGCGCTGAACGTGCTGTTTCAATGTAAGGCAGTTTCCCACCCCTGCCATTCTTATTTCCCACAATGCCCTCATACAGAATTACTCTGTAGCATTGTGGGAAGTGAAAATGGTGGCAGGTACCCGGGCAGCTGCCAACAGGCACCGAGTGCCGGCGCTGCCTTTGCCCGGCCAGGGCATCCATGCCTTTCCTTGTGACTGCCTGGCTCCTTTAGGACTTTGGACTCATTTGCACACTGACGTGCAGCCTTAAATCAACTCTCTCTCCCACGCCCAGCTCTGAGAGCCAAGGCTGGCAGATCGCAATCCATAACTCACGTCCCCATAACTCTCCATCACTTTCATTGCCCTCCCTGGCAACCATTCCAGCCGAACAGCAACATCCGTCTTCAAAAGCAGAGAGCAGAAACTGGGGAGGAGGAGGAGGAGGAGGAGGAGGAGGAGGAGGAGGAGGAGGAGGAGGAGGAGGAGGAGGAGGAGGAGGAGGAGGAGGAATGTTCCTGCATACACACCCTGACCCCCCCCCTCTGATTCCGAACCCACAAGACAAGCACAAGACAAGTATGTTTCTCAGCTGCTGTCAAATAACAGCGAGACACCGGTGAGGCTACCTGGTGCAGCAAAACCCACATTTCAGAAGCCGCATGGATGTACCGCAGGCACTGTGGAGGTTGGAAGAGTCCCCAGGTGTCCTTGTTTCCCAGGCACAACGTGGTTTTTCTGGTCCCTGTTCCTGGTATATATCACCTTCCTGATTTTGTCCCTGTTTTGCACTTGGAGGCAAGCAGGAGGGCTGAAGTCTGACTCGGGAGAGGGAGGCAGTGGTTTGTGGAGACCTGTGCCAGCTAGGAGGAAAGAATCAGAGGCAGGTGAAGCTTCAGAGCTGGAGGAAGAGGAGGAATAGGTAGGGCAGGCCTGTGAAGGGCTGGGTGCTTCTCCACCACTGTCTCCCAGAACCAGGAGGGGACTGAAAAGGGAGGAGCAGAGGAAGTTTCCATGCAGGCCCAGTCTTTGGATACAAGCATGCCTGTCATCTCCAGCTTTGTGACACGTTGTGGGGGGTTGGACTGGATGACCCTCGGGGTCCCTTCTCATTCTGTATGATTCTACGACACCCTCTGCTCTCCTGTCACAACTCCCCGCAATCTCACTTGTTTGCTGAACTCCACTGCGGCTCATAAACCCAGCTTGCCTATCTTTGTCTCCTGGCTATAAAGCTCCGAGCTAGGCGATAAATTTGTCTTTTGCAGCGGCTGTGCTGATTTTATTGCTTGCTCGGGAGGCTTCATCATTTCTGCACCATTCCCTGGGGGGGGGTTTGGGGAGAACGAGTGCCCCTCTCACAGGACGCCCTTGCGCGTAAAAGCAAAAAAGCTTGCGTTCAGAACGCCGCCACTGAAGGCAGCATCCTTCAGGTCCTCCTGGTGAGCTTCCCAGAGGCGTAACTAGTTGACCACGGTAGGGGAACCAGAATGCTCCCTTATTAGTGTCACAGTCAGGTGAATTGGCCACTGAAGTTGGCAGCCTTTCTGATTTCCCCCTGAAGGAACTAAAGGCTGGCTGATGAAAATGATGGCCTTTTAGTTCAGGTTATTTGGCTGCTGCACTCAGAATAGGAGGGATTTGTGGGGCGGGGCAGGCTATGGTAAAACCCCTGGAGGGCATCTGGAAGAAGGAGGGGGAGCACCTAGATTCGGAGTGACAGTTGTTCAAAAAGTCTTTTCAGAACCTGGCATAAAAAGCACAGGACTACCCCCCCCTTTTAATGTAACTCCATGACAACCTGAATTTGAAAGGACGATTCATTGGTGCAGCAATTTCTCTCGGGTTAATCTCTGAGTTGCGTAATGCTCTGTCTGTCCTCAGTGCTTGGGAAGTTACGTCCATGCACCTTTTTAAAGGAACACAAGATGCTCAGGTTGAGGTGGGGGAGGAATTTGCACAATTATGGAGTCTGGAGTACAAATTCCAGTCATGCCTTTTACCCCCCCCCCCAAAATATATATATGAATACTTCAAGTTTCTCCACCACTATCTCTAATTAGTCTTGCAAGCGTAATTATTTCCTATAGCGTGGCAGACTCTTAACAGAGCACTGGGATACATGTCCAGTTCTCTTTGAATGAACAAAACTCATTGCCGACATTATCTTGCAGTTTTCCCAGGCTACCGTAAAATCGCAACGGTTCCCATTTTACAGGCTGGGGAAATGAGGCTGTGGGTGAGCCCCTTGTATACATACAGTGGTATCTCGGTTTACAAACACAATTGGTTCCGGAAGTCCGTACTTAACCTGAAGCGTACTTAACCTGAAGCGAACTTTCCCATTGAAAGTAACGGAAAGTGGATTAATCCGTTCCAGATGGAGTACTTAAACTGAAAATACTCAAACCAAGGCGTACTTAAATCGAGGTATGACTATACTTAGTCTCTAAACACATACCCTCCAAGTGTTCCGATTTTCTGGGGACAATCCCGAAATTACGAAAGCCAACCCGGCTTCTGATTTGATCCTGGAATATTCCTATTTCCCCTGCCAGTGTCACCACTGCTGAACTTGGGGAGGAGGTGGAGCCGGCGCTTCTCCCAACCTATGGCAGCTGCAGCTGCAGCTGCGAGAGAGCGTCCCATTGCCTCTCCATGACTTCTCCGTAGCCACTGGGGCATCTTGTAGCAACTGCTGGAGAGCAGGCGAGGAGCAGGGGCGGATGAAGGGGGTGCGGTGGAGACAGACTGCCCTGGGTGTCTTCGCTGAGGGGGGTGACATTTGGCGCGCTGCCCATCCACGACTCCCAAGCCTACCCCAAGCCATCGGGGGAAGAGGTGGAGCTGTACCGCCCTGCAAACGGCCTTCCCCCCTTCCCCCTTTGTTTTGACAGTTCGGGGGAGGCTTGGGAGTCGCTGGCGGGTGGCGTGCCATTGCCCCCCACTCCCGGGCTGCTTCCTGGGGGGGGGAGCCTCCCCTAAGCTGTCAAACGGAAGAGGGAAGGAAGGAAGGCTGCTGGCAAAGCGGCACAGCTCCCCGCCGCCCACCCAGGAAGCAGCCCGCCATGGGCGGCTCACTCCATCCCCAATGGGCGGCTCACCCAGCCCCCCCCCGGATGCTCGCCCTGCCCCCATGGCCCCACCCCTGGGCGCACAGCGTGTGAGCCACTCTGGATGCCGGAGCATCGAGCTCCACCTCTGGTGAGGAGGAGGAGAGGCTGCTGCCTCTGAGAAGAAGAAGAAGAAGAAGAAGAAGAAGAAGAAGAAGAAGAAGAAGAAGAAGAAGAAGAAGAAGAAGAAGAAGAAGAAGAAGAAGAAGAAGAAGAAGAGTTTGGATTTGATATCCCGCTTTATCACTACCCGAAGGAGTCTCAAAGCGGCTAACATTCTCCTTTCCCTTCCTCCCCCACAACAAACACTCTGTGAGGTGGGTGGGGCTGAGAGACTTCAAAGATGTGTGACTAGCCCAAGGTCACCCAGCAGCCGCATGTGGAGGAGCGGAGACACGAACCCAGTTCCCCAGATTACGAGTCTACCGCTCTTATCCACTACACCACACTGGCAATCCTGTGTCTCTGAGAGGCAGGCAGAAGGCAGGGCCATTCTGCGAAGAATGGAAGGTGAAACATAGCACAAAGAGTCTTGGTTGTTGTTGTTGTTGTTGTTTTTAAAAAAAATGCTTTGTGTGTCCACATCTAATCTTGCCCCTTTCTAAGATTTATTTATTGGTGTATGTTTTCCTTTTTGTAATTTTACCAAAGAATAACATAAGAATCAGGATTAAGGGGTTTTCTCAGGATGTCCGGTGTGTGTGTGTGTGTGTGTGTGTGTGTGTGTGTGTGTGTGCTGCATCCCCTTGGCAATGCTGGCACTTGCTCTTCTATTGATAGGAAATGCTCTGCAGGGATGACGACAAAAAAAAAAGAGAGAGAGAGAGGATCAGTTGGGTGGGAATGAGAGATGTCCCTGTTTTCATCTGAGGAATGTTGGAGGGCATGTAAACAACTGGAAGTTATCCTGATACTGGTCCATCCTCTAGCTTATTATTGTCTCCTCTGAATCAGGGGCGGCTGCAAAGTACCTAAAAGGTTTTGTTTTGGTTTTTACAAGGAGGTGGCACATACCTTGATACAATTTTGCATAAATGCATAGAGTGCCTCTGAGCATATTGAGATGGCGGGTGGCTGGAGCAGGATGCCCAGACACCCTGTTAGCCAGGCACAGGTGCCAACCTGAATAAAATTATTGGGGGGGGGGGGTAAGCCCCACATAATTGACCATATGACATTGTGCATGCACAGCATTTGAAAGGCAATGCTGATCAACTTGGGGGGGGGCAGCCCCCTCAAATATTTTATGGGTTGGCTGCTATGAAACCAGGGAGGGGGAGCCTGAGGCCTGGGGTTCCACATCTCTGGCCTATACTGAGGTGGTGAAAAAAGACCCTCTGCAGCACTGTTGCCATGTGAGATGCTCCATTTTCCTTGCACTTAATCACAACCTGGAGTCAAGCTGAACAAGCCAATCCACCTTGCATCTTACAAGGGAAGCTTCGACATTGGCAACACGATGGATCCTTCATTTCTCTCTCTCTCCCCCCTGCCTCCCCCCCCCCATCATTTGAACTAATCAATGGCTTTATTTCATGCCACTTCGCCTGCTCCTTCCCTCTCTCCTCGCTTTTAATGATGTTCGCAATCGGTCCCATTAATCCCCAGTTCTTGGTTCTTGCACAGCCGCCGCCGCATCCGCGTCTCCTCCTGTTTCAAGTAATTGGGCTGGCTGATTTACAGCTTGCCAAGTTCCTCTCTTCAAAGGGGAACCCAGGCTCCCCAAGCCAAACATGAACTTCGGGAAATTTACACAATAAGGTCCCAACCCGCACAGAAGTTACCCTTGAAGGTCAGCTGGAATCTTCCACAACTGTGCTCTTGGTTTCTTTATAGGCCAACCTTTGGCAATGTGGTGTAGTGGTTAGAGTGTGTGGGGGGGAGGGGGGGACTGGGACCTGGCAGACCAGGGTTCAAATCCCCACGCAGCCATGAAACACACTGGGTTGCCTTGCGGGCAAGTTAGGCCTCTCTGTCTAACTTACCTCGCAGGGTTGTTGTGAGGATAAAATGGGAAGAGGGGGAAATTGTGTACACCAATTGGAGCTCCTTGGAGGAAAGGCAGGATAGGAATGTAATACAGTGGAACCTCGGTTTATGAACACCTCGGTTTATGAATTTTCGGTTTATGAACGCCACGGACCCATCTGGAACGGATTAATTCATTTTCCATTACAGTACTTTCAATGGGAAAGTTTGCTTCAGTTTATGAACGCTTACTCCGCGGACCGTCTGGAACGGATTAATTCACTTTCCATTACTTTCAATGGGAAAGTTCACTTCAGTTTATGAACGCTTCAGTTTATGAACAGACTTCCGGAACCAATTGTGTTCATAAACCGAGGTACCACTGTAATAATAATAATAATAATAATAATAATAATAATAATAATAATAATACCTGAAGCCCTTTGGGTGTTTGGGTCTGCAATTCCCATTGGCATGGAGAAAAGGAAGGAAGATATTGGTGACTGTTTTGAGTTCTTGCTTGCCCTTCACCAGAGAGCAGGTTGCAACAATTTAAAACGCACTATTAAAAGCAGCTTAAAACAATGACAGTCACAGGAATAGGCTGGTTCCTGAAATTGTAAGTCTAGGTGTAAAATGATGCATCTTTTGCAAACGATGGGGACTTTATACTGAAGGTGGGAGATGGCCCTCCATGGGGTGGGAGTTCCACAGCCTAGGGGCTGCCACCGCGAAGGTCCACTCCTGGGCTGCCACTCCCTGAGCTTTGGATGGTGGTGGTACTACCAAGAATGCCCTCTCTGCTGATCTCACTGTGGGATGTTACAGGTAGGTACCGGTAGCCGTGTTGGTCTGACGTAGTCGAAACAAAAAATTAAAAAGATTCCTTCCAGTAGCACCTTAGAGACCAACTAAATTGGTCATTGGTATGAGCTTTCGTGTGCATGCACACGAAAGCTCATACTCATGACAAACTTAGTTGGCCTCTAAGGTGCTACTGGAAGGAATTTTAAAAAAAAATGTTTCAATGTGGGATGTAACATAAGCAGTCAAGTACAACACTTCCTGTTTGCCCAGAGTGGACACACAGGGGGATGTTACCCCAGCCAGGAGGACTTCCTGTGTGTCCTCCCCCTGCGTGTGACCAGGTAGATGGGCGTGACTCTGGCAGACCCCATAAAAGGGCTGGTCACGCAGCCATCTTCCTCTTGACCACTTACTCTCTTCAACTTCTTGATGCTCTTGATACTCTTGCACATGGGCTCAGTCCCCATATGGGATGAACTCTCTTCTGTAACTACCGGTACAAGCTAAAGCTTGCCTTCAGGGAACTACTGTGAACTGTATGTAAGTAAATTTTTATCATTACTTTTAAAGAAGTCTGTTGTATCTTTATTCTTTTTAAGAGGGAATAAAGGGGATTTACCAGGAACAAACCCAATATGGACAAGCCAGATTGGACTGCTTAACTCAAGAGATTCAGACAAATCGACTAACTAGCTTCCTGCAATATACAGGGGAATGTACTCTGCTACCAGCTCACTAGCGTGAGTGAGGAAGGATAGTACAGTCATAGCTCTAGTTACGTATGCTTCAGGTTGCGTACGACAAGGGATACATACATTCGCCGAACCCAGAAGTAAAGGAATGGGTTACTTCCAGGTTTGGCGATTCACACATGCGCAGATGCAACGAATGATGTCACGCGCATGCGCAGAAGCGCCAAATCACGTGGGGAGCATACGCTGATTTGGCGCTTCAGGGTAAGTACTACTCTGGATGCATATGGGGCTCCGGAACAGATCCCATTTGTATCCAGAGGTACCACTGTATTTAAATCAATATATCCTCTCCTACTATCCACAACATTCCCACACTCAACTCCTGAGAGGGTCTGTAGAGAAGGAGGTCCTCTTTCAGATATTCAGGACCTACGGTAAGTTAATGGTGTGTTTCACAACTGAAGTAATGCATACAGGTTAAGGGTCAGAGAGAGAAGATGAATAATCCCAGGGTCTGAAGTTACTTAAATATGTAACTCAACAAAACAAGTCCTTTGTGTTGTGCCTCCCTTCCCCCCCCTCTCTCTCTATATATACTCTCTCTCTCTCTCTCTCTCTCTCTCATATATATATATATATATATATATATATATATATATATATATATATAGATCAGGGACCGAATGGCAGGTTTATTTCCTGAAGATGGTCTTGTAAATCCATTTCTGGAAGTTGGAGACTGCCGTGTAGACACCTGGGTATCTGGGGCTGGCGCAGCTGTGGCCCCAGGAAACGATCCCAAAAACACGCCCTTCACACACTAAGGGCCCCCCAGAATCACCCTGGTGGGAGAAAGAAAGGGGGGATGGAAACACAGTGGAGAGAATTAGCATTAAAGCTTTGTCAAAGCAGCTGCTAATATCCATTGGTTGTTTATATTAAAAAGCAAACTACATTTTTAAAAAAGTACGGTAAAAGTACATTTTAGGATCCAGTTGCTGGAATAGCCAGACAAGTTTCTTGGTGGTGGCCCCTAAGTATGGGCCATTAAGGTAACAAAGGAAGTGGCTCTGTGCCAGAGAAGAAACGGGTGGTCAGGGATGATGGTAATTGTAGTCCAAAACATCTGGAGGGCCGAAGTTTGGGGATGCCTGACGTAAGGAGAGCCTGCAAGATCAGGCCAATGGACCAGCTAGTCTAGCCTCCTGTTCTCACAGAAGCCACCCAGATGCCTGTGGGAAACCCGTAATCAGGATTCGAACACAAGACCCCTCTCCCCTCCTGTGGTTTCCAGCAACTGCTATTCAGGAAGTGTTACTGCCTGTGACTGAGATACCAACTGCGCTAATCTGATCAGTTTCCCAAAGAGGCATTTAGTCTTCCGAACTTCCTCTGCTAAACGGCGTTTACCTGGCAGGCATCTTTCCCCCCAGTGTTGAACCCGGCGCAGATCATGTTCCTGGTGATGTATCCGGCGTACGAAGAGGAGCTGTTGCACTTCCACACGGAGATGATGGGGAGGTGGACGCTGCGCAGAGTGTCCGATGTCCTGCCCCCGATGGGAGTGGTGTAACCCCAACCGGAGACTTGGCAGAAACGTCCGTCCCGGACCGTGGCTCCTTGCTGGGGAAGGGGCACGATGGAGACAAAGGGGCTGTAGGCCACTGGCCGGTTCAGCTGTTTCGAGACATCAAGGGGTGGGGGTGGGGAAAGCTCACTTATTCCATCAATTACATCTCACCTGGATGCAGACCCTCCAGTTTGGGCCGGTGCCAACCGTTGGCATGCTCAGGTGTATGCCAAGAGCCCACACCTGAGCAGCAGCTCCACTGACCACCTCCATCATTGCAACCTTCTCACTCAGTTCCCATTTGTTCAAGCCCAGACATTGCTGCAACATCAGACAAAGGAGGATTGCCTGCTGGGTCATTGACTTTTTATTTTATTATTATTTTTAAATGATATTTACTGAGTTTCCATTTTATAACATATAAATACAATCTTTGTTTTTTCACATAAACTCAACCTCTTTTGAGCTCATCGACTTCCCCCCTTCCCACCTCATGGTTACTTTATTTCTTTGCTATATCATCACATTTCTAATTCCCCCCTTTTTACCTTACATTATTCCCATTGTCCTATTTAATTTATCTGTAAAAAGGTAGAATTTTCAACCTTTTAAGCCTTTTCAAATCATTCCTGCCAATGTTGTTAACTGTTTACAATTGTCCTTCAAATGCGTATTGTATACATTTCCCCCAATCTTTTTGGAAAGCTTGATCTCGCTGGTTTTGGATTTTCCTGGTCAGCTTCACCATATTCCATCATCTTCATCTGCCACTCTTCAATTGTTGGTAACTCCTGTTGTTTCCATTTTGGGGCTATTAAAATTCTTGCTGCAGTGGTTGCATACATAAATAATTTTTGATCTTTTTAAGGAATTTCTTCCCCTACTATACCCAGTAAAAACGCTTCTGGTTTTTTAGAAATGTACGTGTGTGTGTGTGTGTGTGTGTGTGTGTGTGTGTGTGTGTGTGTGTATATATCCCATTATATATCAAATCCCAGAAGGGGATTTTAGTTGGTGTTAACTACTGTGGGTTAAACCACAGAGCCTAGGGCTTGCTGATCAGAAGGTCGGCAGTTTGAATCCCCATGACAGGGTGAGCTCCTGTTGCTCAGTCCCAGCTCCTGCCAACCTAGCAGTTTGAAAGCACGTCAAAGTGCAAACAGATAAATAGGTACCACTACAGCGGGAAGGTAAATGGTGTTTCTGTGTGCTGCTCTGGTTCGACAGAAGCAACTTTGTCATGTTGGCCACATGACCTGGAAGCTGTACGCCGGCTCCCTTGGCCAATAACGCGAGATGAGCGCCGCAACCCCAGAGTCGGTCACGACTGGACCTAATGGTCAGGGGTCCCTTTACCTTTACTACCACCTAGACACCATTTTAACAATATTTTCTTTCAATGCACTGCAGGCTGTAAATTTAATGCTTGCTCATTGACTCTTTGCCCAGCACTGATAGGTTGAATTGTTTTTTGAAATAGAAGTTATACTACAAGCATACAGCCTGTTACGTCATGTGTGTCGTTACCAGCAAGCAAGCTGGCAAAAACAATGTGGAGGCAGAAGAAGAGGAACAGTTGTCATAACGACGGTACTATAGATTTAGAAGGGACCCCCCCCCCAAACCGGAGAAATGGATAAATGCTAGGATTTGCCCGGACACTGAGGTCCAGCACCGAGTGCCTTCTGGTGTTTCTCTCACTACAAAAGCCAAGTTACAGGGACCAGGCAGAGGGCCTTCTTGGTTGTGGAACACCCTCCCACCAGATGTCAAAGAGAAAAACAACTACCAGACTTTTAGGAGACATCTGAAGGCAGCCCTGTTTAGGGAAGCTTTTAATGTTTAATAGATTATTGTATTGTGATATTCTGTTGGAAGCCGCCCAGAGTGGCTGGGGAAATCCAGTCAGATGGGTGGGGTATAAATAAGTTGTTGTTGTTGTTGTTATTATTATTATTATTATTATTATTATTAAGACATCACCTTGCCGACAAAGGTCTGTATAGTTAAAGCTATGGTTTTCCCAGTAGTGATGTATGGAAGTGAGAGCTGGACCATAAAGAAGGCTGATCGCCGAAGAATTGATGCTTTTGAATTATGGTGCTGGAGGAGACTCTTGAGCAGGCATCCCCAAACTTCGGCCCTCCAGATGTTTTGGACTACAATTCCCATCATCTCTGACCACTGGTCCTGTTAGCTAGGGCTCATGGGAGTTGTAGGCCAAAACATCTGGAGGGCCGCAGTTTGGGGATGCCTGCTCTTGAGAGTCCTATGGACTGCAAGAAGATCAAACCTATCCATTCTGAAGGAAATCAGCCCTGAGTGCTCACTGGAAGGACAGATTGTGAAGCTGAGGCTCCAATACTTTGGCCACCTCATGAGAAGAGAAGACTCCCTGGAAAAGACCCTGATGTTGGGAAAGACTGAGGGCACTAGGAGAAGGGGATGACAGAGGACGAGATGGTTGGACAGTGTTCTTGAAGCTACGAACATGAGTTTGACCAAACTGCGGGAGGCAGTGCAAGACAGGAGTGCCTGGTGTGCTATGGTCCATGGGATGACGAAGAGTCGGACACGACTAAACAACATTATTATTATTATTATTATTATTATTATTATTATTATTATTATTATAGCAACAACTACCAGACTTTGTGTGTCTTGGCCTTCCTTCCTTCGTCTTGGGCTACACCCCATCTGTGATGTATGTATGATGTTTCTGGGGGTGGTCTCGGACTCCAGGGCAGGCAATTTAAAATGTCTATATACGTAAGGGCGGGCACACCTTTGTTCTGGGTCCTCCTCCTCTCTCCTGCATGTGAGGGGAGCACCCTGTTGCAACAGCTTTAATAAAGATCAGGCTTACTAGCTGCTTTGCTTCTCAATATTCTCTGGTTGGTCTCTGTTATTTTCTCCTACCTATAGAGAACCTACCGATAGAGAACCTACAAAAGGACTCTATATGGGCTCTTGGGTACCCCATAAGAGAAAAGAGAAGTTTTCTTTTCTTATATCACCTTGATAAGCATGATGTCTGCATTTTTGGAAGTGGCGCTGTATTCTGGATGGACCACCATGCGGGCAGGTCGGAAGATCTGTTCCGTGCCTTCAAACGTGGAGAGCGAATATTCCCCGGCTACGATCAGCATCTGGTGGATTCTGAAAGAAGAGCAAGAAAACGAGAAACTACAAGAAAGAAGATTCCACCTAAACATTAGGAAGAACTTCCTGGCAGTAAGAGCTTTTCGACAGTGGAACTTTCTGCCAAGGAGTGTGGTGGAGTCTCCTTCTTTGGAGGTCTTTAAGCAGAGGCATGATGATAATGATAATAATAATGATGATAATAATAATAATGATAATAATAATAATAATAATAATATTTTATTTATACCCCACCCTCCCCAGTCAAAACCGGACTCAGGGCGGCTAACACCAATAAAATTACAATAAAATATAAAAAGCAATTAATTAAAATATAGATTAAAATACAATATTAAAATTTAAAATGCAGCCTCATTTTAAGTAGTCCATAAATCCAAGCCCAGGGAGGAAAACACAGGGGTCAGACTAAGTCCAGTCCAAAGGCCAGGCGCCCTGCGGAAAGATGACAAATCCCGCAGGGCCCTGGTCTCCTGTGAAAGAGCATTCCACCAAGTTGGGGCCAATACTGAAAAGGCCCCGGCCCTAGTAGAGGCCAATCTAGCCACCTTATGGCTCGGGATCTCCAGAGTATTGTTGTTTGTGGACCTTAAGGTCCTCCGCGGGGCATACCAGGAGAGGCGGTCCCGTAGGTACAAGGGTCCCTGGTGACAGCCATATGTCAGGAATGCTTTGATGGTGTTTCCTTCTTGGCAGGGAGTTGGACTGCATGGCCCTTGTGGTCTCTTCCAACTCTATGATTCTAACGGGATGAGGGTGGATTTATCCCAAACATGTCAGATTTGAGTTAGGCAGGGGTCTATTATGCAGGATTGTCAGATCTTGATATGTCTTTGGGCTTACCGCAGATGGGTAGTGTAGTAACCTCTCCAGAACTATATTAGACAGTACTTAATTTGCAGGAAGAGCTTTGCTGTAAAACTGGCAGGGGGGGGGTCCTGCCTAAAAGCTGTCCACTGCCCCTTTTCTCAGTTTTCCTCCTCTATCTACCTCCTCCTTCATGCTCCTTTCCCATTAAATTACTACTCTAAAAACTTTTCCTTTAGCCACTGATACAGAAAAAATTGGGGTGGTTGGGTTTTGCTGCCCAACTCCCCATGGGACTCATGAGCCCCCTAAGTCCATGTTCGGTCAGAGATGAATAGATGGAGGCAGGATGCAGTGAAAGCAAAGCAGATATTTATTTTTCTGTTGCAACAGAGTTCCCTCCCCTCCTATCAAGGAGGTAAGAGAGACCCAGAACCAAGAAGAAACATCTCTTTCTGCTTTGGATTTCAAACCTTTGCCCTGCTTTTGAGTTTGTGCAATGTTTCCAAATCAGTGCTGCCTATTTCTGACCGGCTCCTGCCAACCTGTTTGATGCAGGATGCCCGATGGATGGACCTGGAGAGCGTTCAGATGTTCTGCAGTGTGCCTTGGCTCCTTACCCTGTTTTGCAGTGGGCAGCGGTCAGGACCCAGTTCCGACTGATGAGGGCTCCACCACAGAAATGGTAGCCTGTATTCCTCTTCAGGGAGACCAGGTACTTGGAAGAGTGGGGTGAAACTATGTAGCCCCCAATGATGCGTTGGGAGTCACTCGCGCTATCTGCAGAGCGGAGGGGAAGAACTGTCATACAATAATCGGAATCTCTGAGGGGGCAAAAATCTATACACAGGACTCAGGTCCGTCTGAAGGCTCCCCCAAATGTACTTTTTAAATTGTACATTTATTACAGTTTCTGGACCTTTATGTGTGATCATTTCAACACAGCTTGGGCCTCACAAAAGCAGGTGTAGGGTTGCTGCGCACAACGCCAGTCCTACTCAGAGTAGACCAGTGCTTTTTCTCAAGGGGGGGCACAGGGGTACGCATGCCCCTAAACATTTGTGAATCTTTGTACTTTTGTCCATTTACTGCATTTATTTTTCCCGATTTGAACCATAAAAGGGGGGTTTTCGTGAGTCAAAATGAGAGTACCCCTAAACATTTTTTAAGGGGGGAAAAAGCACTGGAGTAGACCCAATGAAAATAATGGGCATGACCCACTTAGGGCTGGTGACTTCACTGGGTTAACTCTGAGTGGGACCCATTCTGCTTCGTTTCCAATTAGCGCACACCCAATAATTTCCTGCTCTGATCTTGCTACTTTTTAAAACCACTATCGTTCCATTTTAGGGTTTTTCTTTGCCTTGTCCTATATTTGTTGCACTTTTGCAAGATGGCCTCTCCTGACTGGGCAAAAGACTGTGCAAACATCACTGGCCAACCAGTGTAAAGCAAAATGATGTGTGGGCACTCCAGTATAAATCTGCTACTAGTGCATTATTAAAGGAGGTTTTTATAAGGGTCAGATAGAACCACATGTGAGGTTACAGGGAACCAGACAGAGGGCCTTCTCGGTAGCAGCACCCGCCTTGTGGAATGCCCTTCCATCAGATGTCAAGGAAATAAGCAGTTATCCTAATTTTAAAAGGCATCTGAAGGCAGCCCTGTTTAGGGAAGCTTTTAATATTTAATGCTGTATTGTTTTAATATTCAATTGGGAGCCGCTCAGAGTGGCTGGGGAGACTCAGCCAGATGGGCGGGGTATAAATAAATTATTATTATTATTATTATTATTATTAGCATATAGGACAGGAAGCTATTAATAGATAGCCTTAGAGACACCTCCTCAGACCATCACTGATTTGCATGCCGGCCGTTGCCTCATTCATTCGCTCAGTTTTCAGAGAGAATTCAGGCAGCGGTGCTGGCGAATCCATTTTATTCTTATTCCAGTATTTTCTGTGTTGTTCTCCAGTCTTTCCTCAGACTTGATTCGTGATGATTCACTGCACTGCACCCCACCATTAAAATACAATTTCAGCAGCAGACTGTTCAGCGTGAATGTGCTGGTGAGGTTTCTCCCTCCTACTGGCCCTTTAATTAGTCATTTCCTGTTCTCTGTATGTGCCCGCTTTAAAAAGAAAAGAAAATACTGAAAGGCTACTACCAGTTCCCAATCTCTCTTTTCCACGAATGCCTTGCCATTTAAAGATAATGTTCTTTCTTTTAAAAATCAATTGGCTTTCTGCAGGCAATAGAAGATCTGATTGTTCCAGCAAGTTTTTACTGCTGTGAACATTTTATTACTAAATTCTTTATTGCCAAGTTTACTGCTACTTACTTTATGCTCAATTTTATTGGGCTAAAAATTTAAGAGGTTTTATTTTCTTCTTTGTTTTAAAAAAATAATCATCTGTTATTCTAACTGTTTTGCTCTTCCTACTCTTTTTGTTTTTTGTTTTTTTGTTTTTTAAAAAAGGGGGGCGGGAACCACTTCCCTAATCTGGTTCTGGAGTCAAATATAAAGGGTAAAGGGGACCCCTGAACATTAGGTCTAGTTGTGACTCTGGAGTCTAGCCGACTCTGGGGTTGCGCGCTCATCTCGCATTATTGGCCGAGGGAGCCGGCATGTAGCTTCCAGGTCATGTGGCCAGCATGACAAAGCCGCTTCTGGCAAACCAGAGCAGCACATGGAAACACCGTTTACCTTCCCGCTGTAGCGGTTCCTATTTATCTACTTGCATTTTGACGTGCTTTCGAACTGCTAGGTTGGCAGGAGCTGGGACCAAGCAACGGGAGCTCACCCCGTCACAGGGATTCGAACTGCCGACCTTCTGATCAGCAAGTCCTAGGCTCCAGCGCCACCTGGGTCCCTGGAGTCAAATATAACCCCAGTTAAAAAGACAAAACAAAAATTTAGATATGCTTGATAATGGTACCAATATATTGGGTAAAAATGAAAGTGGATTAAGGATGACTGTTTTGAAAACTGGAATTCAACCATAGCCGTATGTTCTGCATCCTGGAAGGGGAAACTTTGCTCGTTTCCTCTCATTATTCAGAGGGGGAAATGATGAGAATCACTCCGACAGAGGCAGCGATGGGCATGGATGGCTTTGAAAGAGGATTTGACAAAGTCATGGAAGAGAAGGCCATCCATGACTACACTATGCCTCCAGGGTCAGAGGCAGTAATGCCATTGGATGTCAGTTGCTGGAAATTCCAGGAAGGGAGAGTACAGCAGGGCTCAAGCTCTGCTCACACGCTTCCCCCAGGCATCTGGCTGGCCACTCTGAAGTCTAGATGGGCCACTGGCCTGATGCCCTTCTTGAGTTCAGAGGAAACCTCCCTCCCATGGAATTTACTTCTGCTTAGATCTCAAAGGACATGTGCAGGGGTCTGCAAACTTTTTCAGCAGGGGGCCAGTCCACTGTGCCTCAGACCTTGTGGGGGGGTGGACTATATTGGGGGGGGGGCTAAATTAATTCCTATGCCCCACAAATAATCCAGAGATGCATTTTAAATAAAAGCACACATTCTACTCATGTAGAAACATGCTGGTTCCCGGACCGTCCGCAGGCCGGATTAAGAAGGCGATTGTGCCGGATCCGGCCCCTGGGCCTTGGTTTGCCTACCCATGGTCATGTGGAACCACTGTTTTAATTTTCCTTCCAGCTGATTGCGAAAAGGCAACACCTGAGCAACGCAGTCTTCCTGTGGAGGCAACCAGGGACAGCTCTTTTAAATGCACATTTAAGGTTTGCCTTTTTGAAATATTAGTGTACTGTTTTCAAAAGAAAAACGGCTGGAAATTGGAAGAGGAGACTTGTCAGGAAGCAAGAACATCCAAATTTATGTTCTCTGGAGTGGAGATAACTGCTCTGTTATGCAGTGTCACTTTAGTTTGGGGGGGGGGGTTAAAGTGCTTTTTTTTAAAAAAAATAGGCAATGTGACTAATTTCAATCCTTAATCTGCATGTTCTTACACATGCTTAGAATCACAGAACTGCAGAGTTGGAAGGGACCCCAAGGATCATGTAGTCCAGCCCCCTGCAATGCAGGAATCTCAACTAGATCATACATGGCAGATGGCCATCCAACCTCTGCTTAAAAGCCTCCAAGGAAGGAGAGCCCACAGCCTCCTGAGGGAGACCGTTCCACTATCGAACAGCTCTTACTGTCAGAAAGTTCTTGCTGATGTTTAGCCTGAATCTCCTTTCTTGTACTGTAAGTTTAATCCATTGATTTTGATCCTACCCTCCAAAGAAGGAGAAAACAAGCTTGCTCCATCTTCCATGTGACAGCCCTTGAGATATTTGAAGATGGCTATCATATCTCCTCTCAGTCTCCTCTTCTCCAGGCAAAAACACCCCCAACTCCCTCAACCGTTCCTCATCAGGCTTGGTTTCCAGACCCCTTGATCATCTTGGTTGCCCTCCTCTGTACCATAGCTGCCAAGTCCGGATCGTAAAGATCCGGGATCGGCAGCGCGCACATGGGCATCAGAAAATGGCGGCGCCGGCGCCGGAAGTCGCTTCCGCGCATGACCGGAAACACGTAAAACACGTAAAAGCGACTTCCAGCGCCGGCGCCGCCATTTTCTGATGCCCATAGAAGGGCAAAGCGCCACCGGAAGTCGCGTCACGCAACTTCCGGTCATGCGTGGAAGCGACTTCCGGCGCCGGCGCCGCCATTTTCTGGTGCCCATAGAAGGGCAAGCGGCACCAGAAAAATGGCCAGGTAATTCTCCTCCATTCATAGCTGCCAAGTGTCCCGATTTAAGGGACAATACCGGGATTTTCCGCTAAACGGGAGACCGCCGGGAAACGGTAAGAAAAAAGGGGTTTTCCCGGCGGATACGGGATACTTGGCAGCTATGCTCTGTACATGTTCCAGCTTGTCAATATCCTTCTTAAACTGTGGTGCCCAGAAGTGGACACAGTACTCCAGGTGTGGTCTGACCAAGGCAGAAAAAAAATGGTACTATGATTTCCCCTGATCTGGACATGACTAGACCTCTGTGAATACAGCCTAGAATTGCATTAGCTCCCCCCCCCCTTTTTTTTTTTTGCTGGAGGTGAATCCCACTGAACTCAGCGGGGCTTTGTTCAGGGAAAGCATGCTCACCATTGCAGTGCCTATAAATGAAGTTGATTTGCCTGAGGTTATTTGTTTAATTTACACAATCTGCAAAATCCCAATTTCCTTGGCAGAGAATCTGCATCGCCTTGGTGCGAAATGCCCTACAGCTCTGCAGCGCAGCAGATGCTTTGCTTGCAAAAAGTCTCCTTCATCCCTTAAAAAAAATTATTTAAAGGATCAGCTAGCTAGCAGGTTGATTGGCAGCCCCTCCGCTTGGTTCCTCAAAGGCCTGCTGCCAGTCAGAGCAGGCAGTACTTAGGTTACATGGTGTATACATTGGTGTATACTGTGAGGGCTGGTGACCATTGGGACTGGTAGGGTGGAAGCCAGGGAAGCCAAACAGTAGGTGGAATCAGAGCCAATGACAGGTGGAGGCATGTCAGTATATTTTTGTCCAGTGCAGGGTGGGGTGGCTGAGAGCAGACAGGAGTTGGTGGGGCAGTGCCCCATCTGCCCTAATAGACCAACCTGTACTGGGTGAAAGGCCAAATCAATAGAACCCAGAGCCTAGCTACTAGCTTGAGCTGATGGCCAACCCTCTTGCTCCACCTCATCCTCTTCCTGCAACTGGTGGTTTCATCCAATCTCCCTTGCTTTAAGACACAAACAGTAGAGAGTTAGTTCTCTCTGCTCTCCGCTTCCTTCTCTGGCAAGGAGCGTCAGAGCGGAGGTGGATATCCCTCCAAGGACACCCTCCGATGGATCAGCTACTTTGCTCTCCTCTTCTTCCCGACAAGAGCGAAACAAAGGCCATATATTATTCATGTTCGTTTTCTCGAAGGGGAAGTCGAGGAACGAGCAGCAGAAGCCCTGATTGTTTTTCACAGGTTTTTTTAAATTATTATTCGCATCCTGAGGCCATAGAACAGCAGTGGGAGACTGTTATCAGCCGGAGAGCCGCATTCCCTTCAAGGCAGCTTTCCAGGGGCCACATGCCAAGAGCGGATGGGGCCAGAGGAAAAAGTGAGCAGAGCAATGAATGTGCATTTCATCTTTGTGCACTAAGATAGTTTCATTACACACCCCTATGCTGTGGGAATTTACAGTCAAATCCAACAATGCATGTTTGCTAAATAAGGATATGAAGGGGTTAAGACTCACTGAGTTCCTGATTACTAGAGAAGGCACTGTGTGATGTCACTTCCCTTGAGTTCTCTGATGGGGGGGGGGAGTCAAAAGGGTCTAATATTTTCTAGTTCTCCCTGCCATAGAACTCATTCTCTCTTTTCCGCTGTGCTTCCAAGGCAGATAGACGTCTGTCTGGTCTTTGGTGGAGACTCCATTTTTTAACTCAACTATGTATTTTGTAATCTAGAAGTAGAGTTTGCCGGCCTTCCTTGAATTACTTTTACTGCTGGAATCGAGGGCAAGACTTTTATGTGAGCAAAACACTATTTTTATGCTTGATTTACAGTCTGTTGCATGGTTCTTTTCTTAAGAGTGTGACACAAGAAAAATCCAGTCTGTTTCCACAGCCTGGATAAATAAAAATAAGGTTACACAGCCTGCTTCCAAAGTTTCCGCTTTAATGCTGCAAGTAGGGTTGCCAGACTCAATAGAGGACAGGACTTCTGTGCCTTTAATTGCCCTGCTCTCTTTTGAGTCTGGAAACCTTAAAGAGAAACCAGCAGACCCTTTGCTTGGAAATTAAACAAAGGGTCTGCTGGTTTCTCTTTAAGGTTTCCAGACTCAAAGGAGAGCAGGGCAATTAAAGGCACAGAAGTCCTGTCCTCTGTTGAGTCTGGCAACCCTAGCTGCAAGGGATGATGTTTTGAACTGCTAACTACTGTAATTGTTTTAAATGCTGAACTGATTCCTTTAAACGTTCTGATCACACACGAGTAACAGTGAGGATGAATAGTAAATATACACCTACAAAATCCATCCAACGTATCCTGCATTCAGGCAAGCAACAAGGTGTGCCAGAGATACTGCAGACAGGCTAACACAGTCAAGGAGGATGTGAACTAAGGTTGTGGATGGGTGTGACCTGGGAAAAGCCATGGGATCAGATATGAAAGCCAGGAAGGCAGTAGCTGGCCTCCAGGCCTGCGGTTCATCTCCCTATCTATTCTTTCTTGGACAACATTCTGAAAGCAGAACCTGGAAAGATTTCCGGGCCTATAATGGATGCTGGTCCTCTCATCCCACTACAAAAGGCATATGATGCTGGTACTCCCATACCTTGCCACACCTGTAGATTCTCATCACTGCCAAAGGAGCCTCCGGCTGCCTCATCACTCCTGGAGACATGCTCAGGGTCGCCAGCTTTTGAACTGATCTGTGGAGTCGTCCCTGGAACAAGAGCGTGATGTGCAGCTGTTACTGGCCCCCCTGAGTTGCCGTCTCGATTTCTTACAGATTATCAATGGGTGGGGAAGGAGCGGTTTTGCATAAAATTTGCAGATACTCATTTTTATGTGGATATATCCAGGTTTAGGAAGAATGGCTATAATTTAAAAAGAAGCACAAGGCGTTGCAGTGCTCTCATCATAGTGGGGGTGTCCAGCTAGAGATTAGAGGAAGAAATCCAGTGCACTTCTCATTTAAAGCTGAATCCATGAAATTCACACTTTCCAAAATAATATGAGAACCAAAACACAGTGATCCGTCAAAGGTTGCACATACTGTAACTGATTTTTTTTGCAATGCAAGTTCTCCAGTCAAATAATGTTTACCAAAATACATGCTTTACAAAAATAAAAAATAGAGGTGTGCATAAAAATAAATATGAAAGCAATGTACAAAATGCATTTGGTCAGGAGAAATTGCTTGCAAAAATGTGTACATGGGTCAAAATTGAGTACAAAATTGTGCTGCTTAGGAGAAATTTACACTAGAATGCTGAAGAATTTTCATGAGAGGAGAGAGAGAGAGAGAGAGAGAGAGAGAGAGAGAGAGAGAGAGAGAGAGAGAGAGAAACTGAATTTAAGATGGAAAAATCAGAGGGTTCAAGAGGACCAAAATGGACTGATCCTTTCCTCCTTATTCCCAAAGCAGCCAGCTGCACTGATTGGTTGAATGCTTTCCTCCTGGATTTAGGAAAACAATGTGCAGCTTAACAAACTGCAGCTTCCGGAATTCTTTGGGAGAGGCTATGACTGTTTAAAGTGGCATCATAGCACTTGAAAGGTATGATGTGAAGGTGGCCTTAACTTGCACTTTTCAAACCAGTATGTAAATCGAAACACAGCCGTCCTTTGAAAGCTTTACGTGTCTGAATTTTGCAATGCGGTTCTCCAACAAAATAACGCCTACCAAAAAATTGTATGTTACAAGAAACTTGCACTAAAAGGCTGATAAATTCCTATTAGGTCTTTTTTTTTTTAAAGGCTGACGTAGAAATGTGGATAAGCTGAACTAAGGATGGAAAAATGTGAAGCTAGAAATGGAAAGATAGGTCCATCCTTGCTGACAAATATGTCCAGCTGGAATGTTTGCAAGTCGACGAAACAATTAAATGCCACCTGGGTTTAGCGAATCCCCCATATTGAGGAGACCATTCCAGCACCAGCGCCCCTGGTTTTGAAGCAGATTGGGTGCAGCGCACGCTAAGTAAGCAACAATCCCGTTTGTGGCACGTTACTCACCAATCAATGGGAAGAGGAAAAGCAGGAGCTTCATCCCTTGCGCTAGCTGCCTGTTCCCACCAAACCGCCCGCTGAAAGGGAGCTGCCTGCAGGACAGGCACTCAGTGAATCACCTCTTCCTCTCGTGCCTGGGCATCCCGGTTCTTCTTTCAGTTGCCATGACAACCCCCATCCCCATGAGAACAGTGGGTCATTCACCTAAGAGGTCCTTCAGGGACGCCAGCACCTGGTTGACTTCCCTTCACCTTACGTTCTTCTCAGCTTCCTCTCCCAGCCTACCCAGCCCCTTCGCGTTGGGATGAGGTGAAGGGCACCCAGATACTGCCTTTTGCCAGTTTGGGCTGTGTTCCTCTTCCTTGGCCAGCTCCCCAGGCCAGCAGCACGAGAGCCGCTTCCTAAAGGGGGCTTCCATCTCTCACCGCCTGGCACACGGCATTGCGGATCCTGCCAGGACAGATCGCTGACAGCGAAGATCCAGCTTCTCAGTGCAGATGCTCTATGGAAATCCTTGGGGTGAAGATGAACCTCGACCCCTCTTGAGGGGCAGAGCATCTGTGCCTAGGACACAAGCAGAACCAAGCTCAGCATCTCTGATTAATATAATAATAATAATAATAATAATAATAATAATAATAATAATAATATCTTATTTATACCCCACCTATCTGGCTGGGTTTCCCCAGCCACTCTGGGCGGCTTCCAACAGAAAAATAAAATACAGTAATCTATTAAACCTTAAAAGCCTCTCTAAACAGGGCTGCCTTCAGATGTCTTCTAAAAGTCTGGTAGTTGTTTTTCTCTTTGACCTCTAGTGGGAGGGCATTCCACAGGGCTTGCGCCACTACCAAGAAGGCCCTCTGCCTGGTTCCCTGCAACTTGGCTCCTCGCAACGAGGGACCCGCCAGAAGGCCCTCGGTGCTGGACCTCAGTGTCTGGGCAGAACGATGGGGGTGGAGACGCTCCTTCAGGTATACTGGACCGAGGCCGTTTAGGGCTTTAAAAGTCAGCACCAACACTTTGAATTGTGCTCGGAAAAGATATCAGGTGGCATTCTCTTCCTGGTGTTTAATCCTGGATTAGATGGAAGATTGCTTTTGCTCCTTATAAAAGCAGTGCCATGTGCATTGATGAGTTCACGGTTAACACACACACCATGGTGAACACCAACTTGGATGGCTTTAAAAGAGGGTTAGACAAATTCATGGAGGACAAGTCAATCCATGGCTACTAGACACAACAGCTATGTTCTGTCTTTGCTGTTGGGTGAAGAATGACTCAGTGCCACTTGCTGGAATGTGCATGTGGCCAGCTGTCCTGAGGTCCTGCTTGTGTGTTTCGCACTGGCACCTGGCTTTCCACTGAGAGAATAGGATCTGGAATAGGTGGGCCTTTGTCCTGGTCCAGCAGCCTCTCCTTATGTCCTTAACATGCAAGGAGGTCCCAGGTTCAATCTCTGGCTTCTCCAGTTAGAAGCATGAGGTATCAGGTGATGGGAAGGAGTCGTTGCCTGAGAAGATCCTGGGGAGACGCTATGCATCAGAGTAGACCACGATATATAATGAACTGGGGAGGGGGTGTGTGTTGAAAATAACCTTTTCTATAAAAAAAAACCCAAGGTCTTCCTTTTAGGAATTCTAGGTGCCAAAATTCCAAGGGAGCAGAAAATACTATTTATGTATGTGACCACGGCTGTGTGGATGTTATTGGCCCAGAGATGGAAAGAAGATAAAGTCCCTACCAGAGAAGAATGGCAGATCAAGTTGATGGGTTATGCTGAAATGGCTAAAATGACTGGAAGAATCAGAAATCAGGAAGACCAAAATTTTAGTAAGGAATGGGGAAAATTTATAATTTATCTTAAAATTATAAACAGTTGTAACTGTAAAACAGTTACTGTAAACAGTTAGAGGGTGTTGCAATAATCCTATCTGGAAGTTGCCAGAGCATGGAGTGCAACTGACGTGGCAAGAATCACAATCTGGAAGCGAAACTGGCTTGGCACCCTCGGAAAGGATTTGTTTGGAATTTCCCTTACTGCAACACAGCCATTAAACACTAAGAAGCCCCGACATCTCTCTACAAGTCCCTCCGAGCTGCGGATGTTTCCAGTTTCCATTTAATTTAGGAAGACGCTCTTTATGGCCCTAAGTAAAATATTGGTTCTTGGTTGCTTGATCAATAAATCCTCTCCGCAGATAAGCAAACCGAGGCACAGCTAACAGGGAAGTGCTCAGTTCTTCATATTCTGCTGGTTTCAGCTCAGTGGAGGAGAAAAAGAGAGGGGGAGAAACAGAGATCACACAACTGGGCAGCCCTTTCTTATTTGGTGTGCTGATTGGCTGTAAGAAAGATGGGGTCTTGAGTAAATTTGTGGACTATATGGAGAAAAACTGTAGAGGTTTAAAGACACTTGCAGGACTGAAATAAATCCTACGAATTGACTTTAAGTAGAAGGAATAAAGAAACTGTGAGATAGGAATGGATAAGAAAACCGATTGGGGGGAAGGAGGGAAGTCAAAGCTCGGCAGAGCAAAGAAAATTGTAATAATTGATTAGATGTTAGGATGAAAAATTTTGTGTTCATTCGGTTTATGTGTTGTGTTGTGTTTGAAGTTGTATGGTTTGTTTTTGTTTAAATTTCTCTAATTGGAAAACTTAATAAATTGTCTTTAAAAAAAAGAAAAGAAAGATGGGGTCTTTTGGCAACTCCACCTCTTTTTGGGAAGAGGACCCTGAAGATGTGAAGGCAGATCCGGGAGGGCTGAGATAGCAGGGGGGCTAGAAATTTATATGACCGTGAGGATGCCTGAAATTATAATATCTGGTACAGAGGCGAGAACCTGGAGTGCAGGGGTCTAGAACAGTGTTTCTCAACCAGTGTGCCTCCAGATGTTTTGAGACTACAACTCCCATCATCCCTAGCTAGCAAGACCAGTGGTCAGGAATGATGGGAGTTGTAGTCCCAAAACATCTGGAGGCACACTGGTTGAGAAACACTGGTCTAGAAGACCCTCTGGGGTTCATGATCTCTGCCCTCGGAGGCCTTCCCTTCTCACCAGCCCTCCTTGGGTGTTGATACTTGGTTAGACTGTCCTTGAACAGTGCAAAGAGGGCTGTCTAGAACTGGGGATCTGCTTTGCTTTGATTGGGAGAGCTGGGTTCCTTGACATCCCCAAACTTCGTCACTTGGGAGGGGACCGCTCAGCCACCTGGGCACACCTGCAGCATCTCGCCTTTCCCGTGCTGCGTCAGCTCCTCTGCCATGCCCAGACAGCCACCCGTACGCAGGGAGCATCCTGTATCACCGCCACAAGGAGAGGATGCTGCTTGCTGAGTGGTGCCGTGGCAGCTGTCCAACCTGGCTGGATAATGAAGACGGCTTTTGTTCTCAGCCTCCAAGGCCAAAGGAAGCAGCACTTAATCCACCAGGAGGCCTCGGAGAGGCCAAAAAGCCAGCACAGTCCTGTTTTGCCCTCTGTGTACGAACCCCTCCTAGGACAGGCAGCAGGGCAGTGAGGTAATTTTAGACTCTGGGCTTAATGGTCTTGGGGGGGGCGAGGGGAGGGGAGGGCAGCCATGTCTCCTGCTGTATGGACTGTCCTCTATTTGGAAATGTTTGAAAGTCTGCCAGAAGACAGTCTATTTCAGGTCTACCTTTACGGTTCTCACCCAGGCAACTCCCCTTAACCAGGCACTCCCTCTTTCCCTGGCCATGCCTCTCCCTGGCCTTGTTTCACAACCTCCTTGAGTGTTTTTGCCTGACTGCAATGTGTCCTTGAACTCTTGATTCTTGGAGGTTTCTACCACAGGTTGGATGGCCATCAGCCAGGGATCCTTCGGCTGAGATTCCTGCAGGGGTGTTGACTAGCTGGCTATTGGGGTCTCTCCAACTCTACAATACTATGGATTTTTTTTTAAAGAATCATAGCATTTTTTTAGAGTTTGAAGGGACCCTTAGGATCATCTACTCCAACCCCCTGCAATGCAGGAATATGCAGCTGTCTAGGGTTGCCACATGTCCGGATTTTCCCAGACATTTTCCGAGATTTCACTAACAGAATTAGCGTCAGGGGAATTTTGGAAAAATATTGAGAAATTGGCAAAATGTCCAGATTTTTCTCAAAACTGTCTTTCAGCAATCCCCCCCCCAAAAAAATCTCAACAAGCTTTGGGTGTGTCCAGAATTTTTTCTTTTCTTGAAATATGGCAGCCCTACAGCTGTCCCATATGGGGATCAAACCTGCAACCTTGGCATTGTCAGCACCACGCTCTAACCAACTGAGCTATGCATAATGCTACAATGAAGGGAGCCAAAAAGCATTTCAGAAAGTGACTATTCTTGATAGCTATAGAATAGGAAAGAAAAACATGAGTGGAGCATAGAATGTCTTGTTTATTATGTCTCACTCTGTGTGTGTTTATATAATGCAAATAAATACAATATAACATGGCAGTGTGGCACAATATATACAATAAAATATAAAACACCGTAGAAAACAGTTTCAAAATGATCATTAAAATGACTAGTTGATTTTGAAAAATCCAGTAGTTGCATAGGCCTCTTTAGATCAAAAGGTCTTCAAGAGGTGCCTGAAAATAAAAAGTGAGGCCTGCAGGTATAGGGCAGTATACAAATGTAATAAATATAATAAATAATAAAATTAAGTGAGGGTGCCTGCCAAATGTTTGCTGGAAATGCACAGCAAATGCCTGACTCCTGGTAGAAGCCCTCTGAACACCTGTGGCCCTCCAGATAGGGAGACATGGAGCTGCCTTATACAAAGTCGGACCATGGGTATATCTAGCTTAGTATTGTCTATAGAGACTGGCAGTAGCTGTCTGGTGTTGTAGGCAGGTGACATTCCCCGTCCTACCGTACCTGGAGAAGCCATTGGGGATTGAACCTGGGACCTCCACCACTGAGCTATGACCCTTCTCTTTAAACAGCGGTGTTTTTTGTCTTGCTTCTGCAAATGAGGGAAGGTGGGAAATGAAACTTGGGAGAAGGAAGCAGAGCTCTGGCAGCTCTGCCTGCAGCAATGGTATCATTAAAGATAAAAATAGACCCCCAGGGTTGCAGCTTGGTGGCCAACTGAGTCCTACTTCCATGGAAGACATTGCCCAGCCTCCTTTGCAGAGGAAACTGCTTTGTACCAGGTCAGACTGTTTCTCCGCTAAGCTCCGTATTTTTGACACTGACTGGTAGCAGGTAGGAAGCCTTTCCCAGCCGTACCTGGAGCTGCTGGAGATTGCGCATGCAAAGCAGGTGCTCTGCTCCTGTGCCTATAGTGCTCCCCTTAACAATAAAGCAAGATTCTAGTCCTCATGCTTCTGGAAAAGTGTTGCTTTAAACAGGAAACCGCCTGATGCAAACTCAGGCCATTGGACTGTCTAGCTCAGCATGTTCTACTACAGTCAGGGGTTGGTTGGTAGCAGGGGAATGGTGAGAGGAACCAGCTGGGGTACCACCAAGGGAAGAAGGTTTTAGAGGGGTGGTGGTGGTGAGACAACATTGAGTGGTCAAAGGGGGAAGATAGGGAAGAGGAGGTGTCGGAAGCGGAAGAGGTAATAGAGTTAGTGAGCCGGGAGAGTCTGTGGCAGGGAGAAATCCAGACTCGAGGCAGAATCTGAACCAGGAGAGGAGGGAGAAGGGAGGCCAAGAGTCCAGCTGGTGAAGTGTCACAGGTTTCTCTCCCTTCTGCTACAACAAGCTTCCCTCTTCGCTCTTCTCCGCAACCAGAAGCGGCGTGGAAAGGGCGGAGGAGAGGTTGGCTGCACACAGGCACAGTCTCTGATTGCTTGGGGAAAGCCCTGGTGAGGAGGCAGGGACTTTCCGTCTCAGCAACTGATTTTCATGGAGGAAGACCACTGGAATGAGCTGCTCTGCTGTGGAGGTCGTGTTTTTGGTAATAAAATGTAACTTCAGCTTTGAACTGTGTGATTACTGACCAGCGCCCTCCTGTGATCGACACTGATTAGCAGCAGCTCTTTCCCAGCCGTACCTGAAGACGGCATGTATTGAGCCTCGGGCCATCCTCTGTGGTACTACTATGCAGTAGTTACTGACTTTCACTTATGTTCATGAAAGGCTTAACCTGAGCCAAAAATGAGCTCAAGTTACCATGGGAGCGACACAGCAGGCTCCCAGCAGCCTTGGCCTTTTCCACCCTCCTCTACTCTCTCCCTCTCTCTGCCTTCCTGGAGGAAGCCAGCAGCCATGCATAGCTTCCAGCTCAACAGAAATTAAATGCTGCTAAACTCCTAGGAGATTCACACAGCCTGAGTTTCTTTGCTAACACAAAGAATGCATGGTCCTTTTTGAGATGAAGTCAAGCTGCATTAAATCGATGGAAAGGAACCCTTTCCTCTTTACTTTGCTGCTGATTGGATGAAGACATGTGCAAACCTCGTTCCTCAAACTTGGGTCCCCGGCTGTTGTTGGGCTACAACTCCCATCATCCCTAGCTAGCAGGACCAGTGGTCAGGGATGATAGGAGCTGTAGCCCAACAACAGCTGGGGACCCAAGTTTGAGAAACATGTAAACCGATATAAATGTAGCCCACCTTCCCAAGGTGTTTATGAAGATAGAGAAAGAAAGAAAGAAAGAAAGAAAGAAAGAAAGAAAGAAAGAAAGAAAGAAAGAAAGAAAGAAAGATAGATCACGGGCAGAATAATTGCCACACACAGGAAGATTAAGGATATCGTTTGAGTGCTTCACTGGTAGTTTCATAAACCATTTAATGTGTCAATACGAATGGAAGTTGTTAATATTGCAATTGTTGTATAAGGGATTACTATCTCGACTGGAATGTAATTGAAATTAATAAGATTTTGGAATGCAGAAATAAAGAAAATCACCAATCCATCAATTCTAGCACACGGGGTGGGGACACCTAAATTACCATATATAATTTGTTATCTGAATGATTAGTATTAGAAATTGTATTATAATTTGGCATTGTTATAATGAGGCTATTATTGAACTGTAATTGAAAACTAATAAAAAATATAAACAAACAAACAAACAAACTTCATTGACCAATCACTTTGCTGCGGCCCCCAACATAAATCCTGGCTATGCTCATGCATTGAGCTCTGTGTTATATAAATGCTCTGATACTTTTTTCAACCCTGGTGGACATGTTCTGCCTCCACAATTAGAAGTGGTTGGTTTCTGAATACCAGTTGCTGAAAATCATAGGAGGGGAGAGTGCGGTCGCATTTGGATCCTGCTTGCGGACTTCCCATGGGTATCCCTTTGGTCTCTGTAAGTACTGGATGCTGAACCAGAATGGACCACCAGCCTGATCCAGCAGGGCTCATTGTATGCTCTAATTCATCATATTCCCCTTGGATGCCTTTAAGAGCGAATTAGACCAATTCATGGAGGCTAAGCCCATCCACGGCTACATTCTACCTCCACAGTAAGTGCCTCTGAAGAACAGTTGCTGGGAATCACATGCAGAGAGAGGGCTGCTGCCCTCGGCTCCTGCTTCTGGGCTTTGGCATCTGGTTGGCCACTGTGAGAACAGGATCCTTGGCCTGATCCAGCAGCCTTTTTGGATGCTCAGCCATTTATCTGTGTGATAATGGGAATGGAGCCAGGGGGGAAACCTTAACACTGGATCTGTAATGGCAACATTACACTGACTGAACATGTGAATGAGCCCCAGCAGCCGTGCTACCCAGGTTCAATGTTTTGACCTTGGCTGATGGGAAATGATCAGCCTCTGATTCACCTCCTCTTGGTCCCACAGGAACCCTTAATTTCGAACTTGCTCAATAGTGCCATCTGGTGGCTTGTTCGTGTTCCACTTACTGTATTTTCTGTTCCTTCTATGGTTCTTTAAAATTAGGCTGCAGCCGTATGTAACGCTTGTTTAAGATCTGCCACACTGAAAAAAATGAAGATCAATGGCAACTGAATCAGTCCTGCAGTGCTGGAGGAGAAGGGTTGAATCCCTCCCTTTCCCCACACCCACCTTGCACCGGCTGATTAAAACATTTCACCCCAATGGGGAGTTGTTTTAAACTGTTTTAATACTGTGTTTTAATTCTGTAAGCCACCCAGAGACCTTGGGGTGAAGGGTGGGAAATCACTTGTAACAGCAGGAGCAGCAGCAGCAGCAGCAGCGACACCAATTCCCATGAAAAAGAAAAATGGGGAAGATATTTAATTTTTTAAAGAGCCTATGGGGTGTATCCAACTCAGATACAGTGCAGAGTAGGCCCACTGAAATTAATGGACCTAATCTAATCATTGAAATTAATGGACGTGAAATTAATGGACGTAATCTAATCTAACCACACAATTGCGCTCATTTCACACGCTAGCAAGGTTGTGCTTAAAATTCTACAAGGCAGGTTTAAGCAGTATGTGGACCGAGAACTCCCAGAAGTGCAAGCTGGATTTCGAACGGGCAGAGGAACCAGAGACCAAATTGCAAACATGCGCTGGGTTATGGAGAAAGCTAGATAGTTCCAGAAAAACATCTACTTCTGCTTCATAGACTACGCAAAAGCATTTGACTGTGTCGACCACAGCAAACTATGGCAAGTTCTTAAAGAAATGGGAGTGCCTGATCATAGCTGCCAAGTTCTCCCTTTTTTTAAGGGAAATTCCCTTTTGCTGAATAGGCTTCCTCGTGAGAAAATGGAAAACTTGGCAGCTATGCACCTCATCTGTCTCCTGAGAAATCTCTATGCATAGCTGCCAAGTTATCCCTTTTTTTTAAGGGAAATTCCCTTATGCTGAATAGGCTTCCTCGTGAGAAAAGGGAAAACTTGGCAGCTATGTCTCTATGTGGGACAAGAAGCTACAGTTAGAACTGGATATGGAACAACTGATTGGTTCAAAATTGGGAAAGGAGTATGACAAGGCTGTATATTGTCTCCTTGCTTATTTAACTTATATGCAGAATTCATCATGCAAAAGGCTGGACTGGATGAATCCCAAGCCAGAATTAAGATTGCCGGAAGAAATATCAACAACCTCAGATATGCTGATGACACAACCTTGATGGCAGAAAGTGAGGAGGAATTAAAGAACCTTTTAATGAGGGTGAAAGAGGAGAGCGCAAAATATGGTCTGAAGCTCAACATCAAAAAAACCAAGATCATGGCCACTGGTCCCATCACCTCCTGGCAAATAGAAGGGGAAGAAATGGAGGCAGTGAGAGATTTTACTTTCTTGGGCTCCTTGATCACTGCAGATGGTGACAGCAGTCACGAAATTAGAAGATGCCTGCTTCTTGGGAGAAAAGCAATGACAAACCTAGACAGCATCTTAAGAAGCAGAGACATCACCTTGCCGACAAAGGTCCGTATAGTTCAGTGATGGCGAACCTGTGACACGCGTGTCAGACGTGACACGCAGAGCCCTCACTGCTGGCACGCGCACCATTGCCCCATTGGCCCATTCATGCTGTTGTTGTTGCTGTTTTCCATTTGTCTCCGCTGTTAAAACCCGGATCCTTTTTTTTTTATTGTTGCCTGTAGCCAGAGATTGTGTTCAGCGATTGGTCTGTTTTTCAATTTGCTACCTTAGTGGCTGTTGGGTGTAACAGCGTTCGTTTTTTAACCCTTTCTGTGCTTTTTTGGGGTGCTTTGACAGACGATGATGACGGTGCTGCGTGTTAGTTCCAGCGAAGGTATTATTTGTCATTTATTTCTGTTCTCTCCCCCCCCCCAAAAAAAGCAAAGCAACTTTTGCGCGCCCCCCCAAAAGCTCCAAAACTTTGGTCAGCAGCTCCCCCCAAAAAGCATTGCTCACTCCATAGCTCAGCATGGAAAAGCACTCAGTGAGGGAGAATTTATTAAAGAAACTCTCGTAAGATGTGCACCAGTTCTATTTCACGACATGCAGAATAAAGATGCAATTCTTAAGAGAATATCTGAGTTACCACTCAGTAGAAATATCATAGAAGACCGAATAATGAGATGAACAAAGAAGTCACTAACTAGGTAGGTTAAATAATTAGTTTTTTGTTTATTAAATACAGTTATGTATTACAATTATACAATTTTTGTTATTTAAACTATAAATATCGCAAAATTATGGGTTTTTTTTTCTCAAAGTGACACACCACCCGAGTTATGCTCGCGTGTTTTTTTTTGGCGAATTTTGACACACCAAGCTCAAATGGTTGCCCATCACTGACATAGATAATACTCCTCCCTGAATCTGTCCAACCTCATTTTAAAGCCATCTAAACTAGTGGCTCACGACATGGCCTGCGGTAGGGAAGTCCACTGCTTTACTATGCATGGGTATGTCTTCCTAGTGAGGACGAGGTCTTTGTCTTTCCCTATCTCTGGGCAGCCCTGGAGAGCAACAGAATTTAAAACAACCATACTAGGATCTCCTTGGTATAATGTCACATAACCTTGATGGCTCCTTTGAAACCCTGGCACTTGGAGGTGAACTTAAATTAAGCTGGTACATGCTGGATCATTCTGATCAAGCTATCAGACTGAACAGAGGCCCTTTGTTGACACTTTCCCCTCCCTATCATAGTAGTGATTTGCTCAGTAAGATGGAAACAGTTTAAACAAAGTTTGGGAGAGCACACAGGCTTAAGGTACCAAAGAACACACAAAGGATATGACGTAGAAGCTTAGAATAACAGACTCATAGAATTATAGAGCTCAAAGGGAACCCCAAGGGTCATCTAGTCCAACCCTGCCAATGCAGGGATCACAACTAAAGAATACCTGACAGATGGCCATCCAAACTCCACTTAAAAACCTACCAAGGCATAAGAGTATCCCACCTTCCAAAGCAGTCCGTTCCACAGTCAAACAGCTCTTATCATCAAAAAGTTCTTCCAAATGTTTAGTTGGAATCTTTCTTGCAATTTTAATCCATTGGTTTGGATCCTCCCCTCTGGCACAACAGAAAACAAGCACGCTCCATCTTCCATTGGGTATTCTGCCAATTCTCAGTCTCCTCTTCTCCAGGCTAAACATTCCCAGTTCCTTCAACTGTCCCTCATAAGCCATAAGGCTTGGCTTACAGACCCTCGGTCATCTTGGTCACCCTCTTCTCCTCACCTTCCAGCTTGTCAATATCCTTCTTAAACTGGACACAGGACTCCAGGTGAGGTTTGACCAAGGCAGAAGCGATGACTGTAGTGCTATTGCATCCCTTTATCTGGACACTTTAAACAGATTAAAGGCTCCAAATGTCACCTGCCAAAGACGTTGCCGCATCACTGCACTTCTCCCACAGTGAATTTATAAACAGCCACTCCTTGCCTGTGGCACCCATGGAATGTGAATTTTCCAGCTGTGAATTCACCAAATTCACCAAATGTGAATTTTCCAGCTGGGGCAGCAAGGGGGTGCTCTGGTTAATTGGAAGAGACCTTTATAGTTAAAGCTATGGTTTTCCCAGTAGTGATGTACGGAAGTGAGAGCTGGACCATAAAGAAGGTTGATCGCCGAAGAATTGATGCTTTTGAATTATGGTGCTGGAGGAGACTCTTGAGAGTCCCATGGACTGCAAGAAGATCAAACCTATCCATTCTTAAGGAAATCAGCCCTGAGTGCTCCCTGGAAGGACAGATCGTGAAGCTGAGGCTCCAATACTTTGGCCACCTCATGAGAAGAGAAGACTCCCTGGAAAAGACCCTGATGTTGGGAAATATTGAGGGCACAAGGAGAAGGAGACGACAGAGGATGAGATGTTTGGACAGTGCCCTATATATTTTTTAAAATAATTTTATTGGTTTTTTAACATATAACAACAAAACATCACCAGCACACCAACCCCCAGAATACCTAAAAGAGAAAACAAAATACACATAAAACAAGAAACACAAATAAAAACATTAACATAAACATAATAAAACAAAAAACAAAAACATACATATACGATAATTCAAAAACCATTCCTCTTTTCTGACATTGTAAGTTGACTTCCTCAGCCCCCCTTCCTGTGGTTCATCTTATACTCTCTTTGGCAATTTCATAATCATCATCTTAACATTGTTTCTTTCTATCTTGAACATGTTTATACACTTTAAATTTTAAACAAAAATTCTATAATTATCCTTTTCATTATAGTTTACATATTTATCATCTATAACAACATCATACTCCTCTTTCCTTACATATTATATTTCTACCTTAAACATACTTATTCATTTAATTCATATTATAAAATTCTTAATCTACTTTTACACAATACTAAACTAAAAATTCTCTTCCTTATACCCACGCCTCTCTTCTAAGAACTCCCCATCTCAGTCAAAACCATATTTCTATTATTAACTCTTCTAATCACAAGGCCCCTTTTACGGTCGGCAAGTCTATAAAAACAGTCCTATTTCGATCCGGGTTACCCTATTACATAACCACTTATAAACTATTTATCCCACACCCTTCCTCGCCTTTCTTTCTACCCTCATTCCTTTAACCTTCCCCTGCTGCCCTGCATCTTTCTTCAATCTAATTCTAAACACCCCTTTTCTAATTTCTGTGATCATCTTGACTCCCTGGTTCGATGTCTTTATTGTCTGATGCACGTCATTGTCTTCACTGGAGGGTGCCTCGTCACTGCTGGCTTCCTCGTGGTGCACGGGAATTGTGTTCTTAGCAGGATGCGGGCTGCTGGCCTTGCGGATCTCCTGAGCATAGAGTTCAGCTGCTGCCTGCTCAATGGCCTTCTGCAGCATGAGGTCTGGCATGGCGAGGAGGCACCGTTGTAGACGGTTGTCCCAAACTCCACAGACAATTCGATCCATCAGGGTGTCTTCTAAGTCTCGGAACTGGCAGTGCAGGGCGGCCTTTCGAAGCGCGGCGATGTAGTTGTTGATCGACTTACCCTCTGCCTGATCTTGGTGGTAGAACGCATGACGGGAAGCAATTTTGGACGGCTTGGCCGCATAGTGGTTACGGAGCTTCTCTTTGAGCGTGTCCCACAGTGTTGCCTCAACAGCTAGAGGCGCGGCCAAGGCCCAGGCTGTCTCGAAGACCTCGGAGCCACAAAGACAGAGGAAAAGGCCCTGCTTCCGTTCTGCAGACACCACTGTCAGCTCATTCGCTTGGAGATAGCAGGCAAACCGAGCAAGGTAAAATTTACATACATCACCCCACCCACTTTTGCCGCTGCCCCTGCCTACTATTAGAATGCGGCCCCTGGGAGGTTGGCCAGAAGGGAATGTGGCCCTGGGGGGATGAAAACTATTAATGCATGACGGGCAGCAATTTTGGACGGCTTGGGCACATAGTGGTTACAGAGCTTCTCTTTGAGCGTGTCCCCTGGTGTTGCCTCAACAGCTAGAGGCGCGACCAAGGCCCAGGCTGTCTCGAAGACCTCGGAGCCACAAAGACAGAGGAAAAGGCCCCGCTTCCGTTCTGCAGACACCGCTGTCAGCTCATTTGCTTGGAGATAGCAGGCAAACCGAGTGAGGTAAGCGTCCCATGATTCAGAGGCTGGTGCAAACGGCGGTAGAGGCACAAATGAAACCATGATTCCGATGCCAACGTGGAGGGCGATAGATGGAACACAGTGCTCTAGCCAGAACGGTCTGGCTCTGAATTGGTTCCGCTCAGTGATTCCGCTCAGTGATTCCGCTCGGTGAACGTTCGAATCTGGCTGTGCTCTGATGTCCATCCATCCCATCCTCGTCGCCCGTATTAAATAGTAGGTAGATGACACAGCGATTCTTCAAGAAGCTCTTTATTCGGAAGCCAGAACAGAACTGAACTGCATTGCTGAGCTGGCCTGCTTTTATAGAGGCTGGCTCAAACAATGTATCAAACATAATTCAAAGCTCCCTCCTAAAACAACTGTCAAGGACCTGAGGGAAAATTATATACACTAATACATAACAGTCTTCATCTGTCGAGAGGAGATTTCATACTAATTTTTCTCAACTAGTTTTTCATGCACAGATGGACTCTCACTCCTTCAGTACCACTCAATTTCTTCTATATGGACTGGGGTGCTCTCACCCTTCCCCAGTCCTTCTTGTTGGGTTTTCTCCCCCACTTCCGACTGGACAGTTGGACTCTCACTCCTGCTGTTCAGTTCTTTCTGATCATCGCAACCATTGAATTTTCTAATCTCCAGATTTCACTGTACCAAGTCATTTTTAAGTTCCAATAGCTGTGCCAGCACAAACAGCTCAAAGGCAGACATGTTTTGGCTATCTACTTTCCTTCTCCAAGGACAGTCAGTGTTCGCAAAACAGGAAATGGTGTCCACAACTCATCTGGAATCGAAAGTCAAAAGTAACAATCCATTTTCAAACAATATATCCTTTTTTCTCTATTTTCTTCACCAAGATCCAATCCAATTCCCTTATATATCCAGTCCTTATATTCAGTGGAGCTCTTGGCAGTTCATAAATTCAAAATTGAAAGTACGGTACATTCCTTTAGAATGAATAACAATAGTCTCTCGCTGACCACTTAGAGGACTCTCTTCCAAAGTAAGTAGCAACTAATTTTTCCCTTTTAGGCAGTTCTTAGCTTCTTAAATTCAAATGCAACTTTGGGCTCAGGACAATATTATTGTCTTCTAAAAGTAAAATAGTTACTTGTTGCCTTGACACCTGCTGGTTCCCTATAACCTCACTTCTCGCAATGAGGGAACCGCCAGAAGAACCTCGGTGCTGGATCTCAGTGTCCGGGCTGAATGGTGGGGGTGGAGGCGCTCCTTCAGGTATACAGGACCGAGGCCGTTTAGGGCTTCAAAGGTCAGTACCAACACTTTGAATTGTGCTCAGAAACGTACTGGGAGCCAGTGTAGATCTCTCAGGACCGGTGTTATGTGGTCCCGGCGGCCACTCCCAGTCACTAGTCTAGCTGCCGCATTCTGGATTAATTGCAGTTTTCGGGTCACCTTCAAAGGTAACCCCACGTAGAGCGCATTGCAGTAGTCCAAGCGGGAGATAACCAGAGCATGCACCACTCTGACAATACAGTCTGCGGGCAGGTAAGGTCTCAGCCTGCGTACCAGATGGAGCTGGTAGACAGCTGCCCTGGACACAGAATTAACCTGTGCCTCCATGGACAGCTGTGAGTCCCAAATGACTCCCAGGCTGCGCACCTGGTCCTTCAGGGGCACAGTTACCCCATTCAAGACCAGGGAGTCCTCCACACTTGCCCACCTCCTGACCCCCCAAAACAGTACTTCTGTCTTGTCAGGATTAAACCTCAACTGCTGTTGCCTGGCAGGGTCGCAGCTTCGTGCCTCCGAGATAGCTTTGTTCCAATGCGCCACGTTTTACTGCTACCCTCTGCTCTCTTGGCCCCCCAAAAACTAAGCAACCGGTGGAGGGAGGGGGGAGCATGCTCCTGGCATCTGCTGGATCCATGCCCCCTAAACGCTCGATTAGGGGTTTTTATGGGGGTCGCTGCCTTGTAGCGGTGCCCCCTTGCCTCGAAGGCACCACGTCCTCCCCAGCTGATGAGAACAGCGCCTGCCATTGCCTCGCAATCGGCCAAAAAGTGTTCTAGAAGCTACCAACATGTATCTGACCAAACTGCGGGAGGCACTGGAAGACAGGAGTGCCTGGCGTGCTCTGGTCCATGGGGTCACGAAGAGTCAGACACAACTAAACAACAAACAACAACAATCTTCTCATGTCCGTTAGCTTACGATGGTCCTACTTTGGGTAGGACTAGCATTGTATACAACAGCGTTTCTCAACCGCTGTTCCGCGGCACACTAGTGTGCCGCGAGACGCTGGCTGGTGTGCCGCGACGTGTGGCGACGAGAAGGGCGATTTGCATTGTCACGTGCCTGGCGGCCGCCAATAAACAACACCAACCCGCCAGAAAGGAAGCCGGCCTGGTCACGACGCGGGGCGAGCGCAGCTCTCAACAGCCACCACCACGGGAGGGTGGTTTTAGACAAACTTAAAGAAGCTGGCTGGATGAGCTCAACCTGAAACTTGCTGAGCAAAGGATTGTGCTGGCAGAGAAATCAGCGGCTTGTGAAGCCTTATTACAGGAGATTGCAACCAACACAGCAATTGGCAAGTGTTTCTTACAGTCATAATTATATAGTCAATATAGGGCGGCACAGATTTAAATTTTTTAACTTTTTTAATGGTGGTGTGCCTCGTGATTTTTTTCATGGAACAAGTGTGCCTTGGCCCCAAAAAGGTTGAGAAACACTGGTATACAATCCAATGCAAAAAAAAAGCTAAACAAGGAGCTGATGTTTTATATATTTTTTAAAAAAAATAGTAGGAAGAGTGGCGGATCAGCATGGACAAATACAAATGAGTAGTTTAGACCTATAGGGACAGGTAAAGGACAGAAACAGTTATGCCACTGCCCAGGAAGAGTGGTGAAATGTCCAGGGTGGTGGTGAAATGCCCAGGAAGGGTGGTGAAATGTTAACGGGTGACAAAGAGAAGGTGGGACTTAAAAACCAACTTCTGTTTTGCCCCCATCTTGCCCAGAAAGGGGAACTGTGTGTGTAATCTTGCATAAGCAATAGAGCCAGTGAGGAGTCAGGATTGCAGTCCAAGACTGATAAGGACAAGAAACGCCTTCAAGAATTTGGAGTTGGGTGAATTGCATCCTAGGGACATCCAAGGAACCTCCCCACGTTCCCTCTGAACCTCTGCCTGTCTCGTCTCTGAGAAAGCCCATAAACAGGTGAGGGGACAGAGGATTGCGGAAGGGACGTAGCTCAGTGGCAGAGGGTCTGCTTTCCACACACAAGGTCCCAGGTTCAAGCCTCAGCATTTCCAGCTAGAGATTGGATTTCCCATCTTGCTTAAAGCCCTGGAGAGATGCTGCCAGCTAATATAGACAGTACTGAACTAGGTGGACCAGTAGGCATTTACAGAAGTTTCCAATGCGGGAGGAGATCCCTCAATAAAGCATAATGAAGACACGGGTTTATAATTCTTGCCATTGATTCATTGGTTCGGGATTCTATTGGTCTGTACGCTTCCTATATAGAGCAGGGAAAGCATGGTCCCCTGTCCTCAAAAAGGTGGGAAAGGGAGATCAGTTTCTCCTGATGAATACTGGAGATGAGGATTGTTGCTTAAAGGACTGGGGGGGGGGCAGCACAGGGCCATAGCAGAAATTCATATTTGCATATGTTAATTTATATACACTGGTGGGTGTTTGGGGGCTTGGCAGGGGGCTTCTGGTCCATACCCAGGCAGGGCTCACCCCTAAGAGCCCCAGAATTCAAGGAGACACTTTTGAATCATCTTTATAATAATGCATTGATAATTATGGTGACTGGCCTTTTTAATCTAGCTCTTCGACCAAACAAACCAACAAAACAGATTCCCAGAGTGGCTTATGAATATCAGTAAGAAGAGAGTCTCATGCAGGGGCAATCACAGAGGCACATTATGGAATGAAAAGGGATTGGAAGGGAGGAGAAAATGGCCAGAAAGCACTCACAGTTAGTTTAAAAATTCTTGTGAACAATTTGGGGAGGAGCCAAAGCTGATGCTCTTTTAGCAGAGCTTGTGGAGCCCAGTCATCTCTTCCCTGCAGAGCTGGCAGCCTCTCACCCTTTTTTCCAAACATGCTCCATTGTGGAGTGTTCCTTCAGCCTCCTCTCCATTCCCCTCTCCTTGGGAATCTCCAGGGTGCAACAAACAGCTGTGCAAGCCTTTGGGAGGCAGAGATGTGAGAGGGCATCAGAGGAGGGAGGGAAGGAAGGAAAGAGGGACAGAGGCCAGTGTTGCCCGCAGCACCCCTGACTATCATTCAAGGCACCCCAGGGTGCCACGGCACACTGGCTGAAAACCACTGGTCTGATGGAATGGTTGTTGCATATGACAGATTCATTTATCTTGATTTCAGTAAGGTGTTCAACAAAGTCCTGCAGTTGGGGATTGGATTCAGGACGCTTCAGGATTGAAGTGGATGCTCTGTCACTGAGCTCCCCACCATTTAGGCCAGGCATCCCCCCAAACTCGGCCCTCCAGCTGTTTTGGGACTACAATTCCCATCATCCCTGACCACTGGTCCTGTTAGCTAGGGATGATGGGAGTTGTAGTCCCAAAACAGCTGAAGGACTGAGTTTGGGGGTGCCTGATTTAGGCGGGGGAAAAGGAGGGGGATGATAATAAATCAAATGCACAAGTTTAGGAAAGGGGTGCTCCTTGCTTGGTAGTAATACATGTGGAAAGGTATTTGGGATTGTCGTCCATCATAGAATTGTAGAGCTGCAGAGTTGGAAGGGACCCTGAGAGTCATCTAGTCCAACCCCTTGCAATGCAAGAATCTCAACGAACGCATCCATGGCAGATGGCCATTCAACCTCTGCTTAAAAAACTTCCAAGGAAGGAGAGTCCACCAATGTTCAGGGGAAGGTCTGTGGCTCGGTGGCTGAGCTGAGAGACCCAGGTTCAGCCCTTGTCATCTCCAGGTAGGTAGGGCTGATTTTAAAAAAAACAAAAAAAATCTCCAGTCGTGAAGAGATGCTACCAGTCAGTGTGGAGAATATTGAGTTAGATGGAGTCTGTAATAAGGCAGCTTCCTATTTGGGAAGGGCTGTAGCTCAGTAGTAGAGCACCTGATTTGAATGCAGAAGGTCCCAGGGAACATATCCTGTCTGCAGAGCTGGTGCCACTCAGTGTAAACAATGCTGAACTAGATAAGGGCAATGGCCTTACAATGTACATATAAGGCAGCTTCCAATGGTTCCTGTATTATGTGCACGCACTGTCTCCCTCCCTCCCTCCCACCTTCTTCCCTGGTGGTTTCTTCCTAACAGCATTCCACACCCATCTCCTTTGTTGCTATGGTGTTCTGTGGCTTGACACGTGACCTGCGTTCTCATTAATCCACACCCAAGTTCCCGGAGCCAGGCTCAACGTATCTGCAAACAAACTCACTTTGGGCACCCACAGAGGTGAAACAGGAGACGGAGGCTGCTGCTTCCCTGAACCAAGGCGGCAGCTAAACCTTTCCAAATGCCCACAACAGCCACTTGGTTCAACAGAGGCACTGGAAGCCTAGCACATAGCACATCGTTCGAGCATGAGCCCCAGATCTAATGGGCATCTGTCACTCCCGAGCGACTGTTGCATCTCACCATCATTCTGATTCTGTTGCAGGGACCTTTAAGTCGCCACAGAGCCAGAGCAGAGGAGGACAAAGGGGCCTGTCAAGAGAGCTAAGGAGCATGTGGGGACGTTGACCTGACCCATCCAACCTCGTTGGCCTTTGGCAGCAGCAAAAATTTGGAAAACATGATTCCCGGAGAGAACATTTGCTGAGAAAGGGCAGGCAAGTCCCCCCCCCCCAAAAAAAAACTGCACACAAACAGTGTAGCTATCTAAAGAGCAAAGATCGAAGCACTTCGCTCAGAGAAAGTTGTTTTGCATTGCAAGAGAGGACGAGAGCCTGGCCAGGCACTTTTGCAGCAACAGATAGGTGTGCATTGCCTGTGGCACCTGTCAGAGAAAGACCCCAATTCTCCTCTAATGTGAATTAAAGGAAAGGTGAATCTCAGGGGTTGTGCCTGCACACACGCTGCTGTCCTTGGGAGTGTGGCTTTTGCCAAGGAACGCCCTGCCAGATACTGCCTCCACGTTGCAATGGCGCAACAGCACGGCGACGCTCCAAATCCCGCTGTGCCCAGTTCTGCACTGGGACCCGAACAGGTTAAACTCCTTTTGGCCGCAAGCAAAGAAGCCAAGCGGTTTGCCTACTGCCCCTACAGCAACTACCCGGTGGGAGCTGCCCTCCTGACCTCCGATGGGAAGATCTTCTCTGGTAAGTGACGGAAGACCCTCCTCCATGTGGCAGCCATGCCATGCATCTTTCTACAGAAGTCCATCTGGCTCAGTACTGTCCACTCTGGGTGGCAGTGGAACTCCAGAGCTTCAGACAAGGAACCTTTCCCTGCCCTACCCTTTGGGCCTGGTAGTAATGGATTTGCAGGTTCAAGTCTGGTTGAAAGATCAAGAACCCTCAGAACTGGGTGGGGTAGCATGCAGGTCACCTGGTCTTCCCCATTGTGCCAAGGTGCACTGCATTTTCTGCTTAAATCCATGCTGTTATTTCTACATTTGCATCGATGCTCACATGATAGCCATCATGCCGCCTGATGGATGCTATCGGACTCCCAACTCCCATCAACCCCAGCAAGCATGGCTAATTGTCCAGCTACATCTGAACATGTTGGGCCGAATGCCTCACTGTGAGTTCTTGGGAGCCGTGAGGTTTGAAATGGGAAATAAACCTACAGTGCTGATGTTTATCATCATGTGTTTTGAACCAGAACTTTTCTTTTGCAGGGGGTAGCTAGTGTACTGTATAATCAATGAACCAGAACTGATATCACTCAGAGTAAAAAGTGAATGAAATTGACAATACTTAATTAACCATAGTTCTGGTTACAGGTAGGTAGCCGTGTTGGTCTGGGTCGAAGTAAAATAAAAAAAATTCCTTCAGTAGCACCTTAAAGACCAACTAAGTTTTAGTTGGTCTTTAAGGTGCTACTGAAGGAATTTTTTTATCTTAATTAACCAGTTCAAGTTCTAACTGTGGCTTTTGTATCAAAGATAGATTGGCAGAAATGGTTGGATTTTTAAAAATCCAATCAATATATATATATATATATATATATATATATATATATATATATATGATCAGGAACTGGCTCCTTAGTTCCCCAGAACCATTCCCCAGCCCTTGACCCTTTTTTAATTTTTAATTCCTGTCAAACTGACAATGTTCTTTTCCCTCACAAAAGCTGACCTGCAAGCTCTCCAATTCCATAAGCAATGGAATGTTATGTGATGCCACAACAGCTCAGCCAATCCATGCTGGAGGCATTGCTGCCATGAGGACAATATACTATAGATATGGATTCTAAGGCTTTGTCACGAGAGATTTTAACCCATCTTGTGCTTTCTTCAGGTTGCAACATTGAAAATGCATGTTACCCGCTGGGCGTGTGTGCTGAGCGTACGGCAATCCAGAAGGCAGTCTCAGAAGGGCATACAAAATTTCGAGCTATAGCTATTATTTGGTAGGTATTATTCCTATCCTGCTTCCTTGGTGAACAAGCAGCCTTGGGGAGGATTTGCATCCTGGAAGGTGGGCTATAAATAATTGCTATCAGCCAGTGGCTTTATCTGCACTATACATTTAAAGCAGGCTCGCACCACTTCAAACAGCTATGGCTTTCCCCAAAGAATGCTGGAAACTGTTGCTTATTAAGAGTGCTGAGAGTTATTAGGTAAAGGTAAAGGGACCCCTGACCATTAGGTCCAGTCGTGACCGACTCTGAGGTTGCGCGCTCATCTCGCATTATTGGCCAAGGGAGCCGGTGTATAGCTTCCAGGTCATGTGGCCAGCATGACAAAGCCGCTTCTGGCAAACCAGAGCAGTACATGGAAACACCGTTTACCTTCCCACTGTAGCGGTTCCTATTTATCTACTTGCACTTTTGATGTGCTTTCGAACTGCTAGGTTGGCTGAGAGTTATTAGGTGACCCCTATTCCCCCTCAAAGAGCTGCAGTTCCCAGAATTCACTAGGAAGAGGGATTGATGGTTGAACTACTCTGGGGATTGTTCCTCTGGGAACGGAATAGCTTCCTAAGTACTCTCAGCACCAAGCAACAAACTACAGTTCTCAGATTCTTGGGCGGGGGGCAGGGGGGAAGTCATGACCATTTAAGGTGGTTTGATGCTGCTTTAAATAAGGAATGCAGAAGGGGCCAGACAGTCAGTTCACTACATACACTGAGTCTTAAATGCTATGGATTTCTTGACCTTCTTTCCTTTCCCCTGGCCTGTGGTGAGAGATCTGGTGAGATAAGAGACCAGGGCTGGAGAAACTCAAGCCCAAGGGCCAAATGTGTGTCTGTTTGGCCCCCACACCCCTCTCACCTGCTCTGTACCCTTCTCAAGTGCTTTTGCATGACAGGTAAAGACACCAAGAAGGCGCAATGCAATAAAATAACATTGGAATGAAAAGCTTTTTCCATAACAAGCAGAATGAAGGAATACATGGGTTTTTATAGCTTTTTTTCTAAGAGGTCTAGGGATGGATCTACACAAAGGGGAAAAACCAATATAAATGAGTCAGAAATTAAATTGTTATAACAGAAGGAAAAAAATGCTATGGAAAAATCACTTAAGATTTTTTTTTTGCTCTCTGGTGCCATCTGGTGCTGCAGGTTTATAATACATTCAAAACACTGTTTGTTGACTAATGTAGCTGAGTCCTACACCTAGATCTGGCTGTAAGAGCAGTTTGACAATAGAACCAATTCTCTAGAGAGGTGGTGAGCTCCCCTTGCTGGGACCACCTGTTGGAGATGCCCAAGCATTGTTCAGGGGGTGGACTAGATGGCTTTCAATGCCCCCTCCAACTCTGGGTGCCTTCATATTTGCAAATGGGTTGCTGGGGCATTGCAACTGGGTTATGAGCAATAGGCTCCTTTTTGTACCTATCAGATTTTATCCCTCTTTTAATCTGGATTAAACCAGGTTTGCGTGTGAAGGGGGGAGAGAGATTTGGGCTGGCAATTGATGACCAACCTTGTGGTCAGTTGACACCTGTCCAGAAGCCACCCACCCAATGATCTGAGACGTGTGTCTTGTTCTGACTCTGTTATTTTTTCAACTTGAATCTTTCACCATATTAGCATATTTTGTAGACAGCCTCCTCTGCTATGAGCGAGACTTCTGAACTCTGCTTTTATTCTGCTCCAACAGCAACAGCCAAGAAACGTTCGCGGTGCCCTGCGGGGCTTGCAGACAAGTGCTCAGAGAGGTAAACATACCTCCCCTTTAAACCCCATACCCTTCTTTGCCTTTGTCACACGAACACACCAGAACCAAAGGATAAGAGATCCCTCCTGTGGAAATGGCTTGCTTCCTTTAGGCTAGAGAGGCATTAAAGTAGTGGTGGCCAAACTTGGCCCTCCAGCTGTTGTTGGACTACAATTCCCATCATCCATGACCACTGGTCCTGTTAGCTAGGGATGATGGGAGTTGTAGTCCCAAAACAGCTGGAGGGCCAAGTTTGGCCATCACTGCATTAAAGAGAGAGAGAGAGAGAGAGAGATCTTAAATTGGGGAGAGGGGGCGGGCCTTCTAATATAAATTGTCCCCAAGATGAGTCCATACTTAAGGACTGGGAAGTGGCTAATGTCACACCAGTTTTTAAAAAGGGATCTAGGCTGTTCTAGGCCGATTACCTGAATGCCTCCTGTATCAGAGGTGCTATGACTCTGCGTACCAGTTGTTGAGGGCTGCTGTGGTCTTCCCACTGGGGCATCTGGTTGGCCACTGGGAGAGCAGGATACTGGCCTAAACGGGCCTTTGAGCTGATCTAGTTTCAAGCTAGCACCCGTCTGTCTTGGGAGACAATGGAAGAGGGCCCCTTCGAGGGGTAAAGTCTAGCCACTGAAGAGTTATAGCGCTGTGGCTTTAGAGACCAATATGGGAGAGAAATGTTTTTATGCAAGTTGGGCAGATAAAGGCATCCAATTTTGCTGCTACAGATGCTCCATGATGTTTATTCTCCAGCTTCGGGCGCTCTTCTTATGCTCTAAGTCACTTGTTTCCCAAACTTGCATCCCCAACTGTTTTTGGACTACAATACCCATCATCCTTGACCACTGGTCCTGCTAGCTAGGGATGATGGGAGTTGTAGTTCTAAAAGCAGCTGGAGGGCCAAGTTTGGAAAACTCTGTACTAACTCAGTGAGAAGACACACTTTGGGGTAGAAATGTATCAGATTGTGCTATAAGACAACCATCTCGTGGGATTTCTTTCTTCTTCTTTTTAAAAACCCTTATCTAGTTCGGCAAACATTGGGAAATCTTCTTGGCCAAGGCAGATGGGACACACATTCAGAAGACTTTGGAGGACCTGCTGCCTTTCCCCTTTGGACCAGAAGACCTGAAGATGGTCTGAAGACACAAGAAACAAGAATCAACCCACAGAGGCTTTGGTGACCTTTATGCTCCCTGCATGAGGACAGAGTCCTTTTATATATATCAAAACTATTGCAGATTCAGATATTCAGTTCAAATGTTATTCCTTTCAGGGAGGGAGCTGCTTTGGAAGTCACTCAGCTAAGAGCAATAGTTATGAGAGCAAGGAATGGTAGAGCATGAGACTCTTAATCGCAGGGCCATGGGTTTGAGCCACACCTTGGGTGAAAGATTCCTGCATTGCAGGGGTTGGACTAGATGACCCTCGGTGTCCCTTCCAACTTCCAATTCTATGAAATCTTTTTGCAGCTTAATGCCCTGCTTTGCAGAAGTGGCTTCCCCCATGAACTCTCCGCTAAAAAAGGCTTAATCTCAATATCTGCATTGCTAGTATGCACTGGTCCAGGTGGAAGATGGAAAGATGCATTAGACCAGGCATCCCCAAACTTCGGCCCTCCAGATGTTTTGGACTACAATTCCCATCTTCCCCGGCCACTGGTCCTGTTAGCTAGGGATCATGGGAGTTGTAGGCCAAAACATCTGGAGGGCCATAGTTTGGGGATGCCTGCCTTAGACCAAATCAGGCCATTGGTCTATCTAGCTCAGAACCGTCTAGACTCTACACTGACTGGCAGCGGCTTGCCGAGGCTTCAGACTTTTTCAGCCCTACTTGGAGATGCTGGGGATTGAAACTGCATGCCAAGCAGATGCTCTACCATAGCTTCTTTAGGAGAAACTATGGTCCTTCTCCAAATAAATAAAAAAGATCCCAGTCCTCACGGTTCTTAATAAAGGGTTGATTTAAATAGGAACATCTAGCTTAGTTTTGTTTCAAGCTCTGTCACAAGATTTCAGATGGCCCTACCTGGAGATGCCAGGAATTAAACCTGGGATCTTCTGCAAGCAAAGCAGATGCTTCTCAGCTGGGGTGCAGCTCTTCCCCAGAATATGTTGAAAAGGCTGGGGAGGAGGACGACTTCCAGGGCTGTGGTCTCAACCCTTATGTCTAGAATTCTAGACAATCATTTTCCAAAAAAGGGTCTTTTCTTTTTTCTGTGACACCCCACTCTTTCTTACATGAATCAGAAAACAGTCACGGTCAACAGACTTACAATCTCAAAGCTATGGAACACAAGGAAAAAGGGATGGGGAGGAAGAAATGAAGTGCCCGAACACCAGCTCTCAAAGCCGCAGTTTTAAAAGGTGTGCGTCTGGACTCTGAACCCATATTTTGTTTAAGTGGTTTCCCGCTTGCCGTTCTTAACCTGTATATTTGCTTTTGTCAAGATAATTTTGTGTGTTTTACTCACGTACAGGGAGGGAAATGTTTTTGTTGCAATATTAAAAGAGTGAAACTTGACAAATAACTCCATGCCTGGCTTTATTCAAGGACGGTTTGTAAAGAGTCATTCTTGCACGTATATGATTATGTGAATCATTTTTGAGAGGAAATTAGAGGGCAATGGGGAATCTAATAGATAAATAAGATTTGTATGTTTTTATAAGGGGAAAAATTGAATTGTTTTAGAGTGAATAATGAATTCAAAAAGTTGTACTTTTATAATAAATTGGAAGCTGTATATTTTGGGATAAAAATGGGCTTGGAAAGGAGGGGACGGGGAAGTCGGAATTGGTTATAATTATGGGATATAAATTAGATTGTTTATTTTTCTTTTTTTCTTTTTTTGAAGTGTTTTCTTTTGTGTGTGTGTTTTTTCCCTTCTCTCTTTTTGTTTTTCTGTTTTTTCTTCTATATTGGCTATATAAAATTGTTTTTCTTTTATTCTGTATGAAAAAAACCTTTCAATAAATATATTTTAAAAAAATCTTGCACGTATATAGCCTTTATAATATTTGGGAAATCAGCACAGGACAGAGTTCTGAAACATCCAGAGGGCACCAGGTTGGGGAAGGCTGCCGTAACGTGCAATCACTGATGGAAGGAGGCAGGATGGGACAATGCGGAACAACTGAAGGAAGTGAGCTGCAGAATAAATGTCAGTAATATTCCTACATAAATTGGAATTCGGGAGGCATGGAAAAGCCACCACATGTACAAACCCACAGAACCAGGAGTGTTGAAAGAACAGAAGCCAAGGGAATCCTTTTGTCCCTGCCTTTCTAGTAGTGCGGAAATCAAGAATTTATTCCCCGGTCCCCCACCACCTCTTCTTCATTTGGGCTCTGCTTTTCTTAACTCTTGTTTTTAATTTGCTCCGTTTTAAATTCTAGCACATGGGAAGAAAGGAGTGTAGCACTATCCGTCCCAAGAGCAATATTTTCCTTTATGGGTTTGCTGTTTTCAACTCCACAAAATTCTATCAAGGGCAACACAATGAGCTTAATTCTACAATAATTAAAGACTGTTAGTTACAGGCTGCTCTAAATGTAGCAAGAGAACAAAAGAACCTTCAGCCAGCATTAATTCCATAGCTCCGCTCCAATCAAAATGGAACAAAATTGCTGTGTTTTTGCTACAGTTATGTAACAGAGGAGGGCAACATAATTAAAGGCGCACAGCCCTTAAGGCATTCCCATCACGAATCCCTGCGTGCAGAAATAGGTCAGACTCCTCATACCTGCAATAAACAAAACCTGCCCTTATTCCCTTATGGGGTACACAAGAGCCCTTGTAGAGTCCTTTGTAGGTTCTCCATCGGTAGGAGAAAATAAAAGAGGCCAACCAGAGAATGTTGAGAAGCAAAGCAACTAGTAAGCCTGATCTTTATTGAACTGTTGCAACAGGGTGCTCCCTCTCACACAGGAGAAAAGAGGAGGACCCAGAACCAAGGCGTGCCTGCCCTTATATAGACATTTAAATTGCCCACCCTGGAGTCCAAGACCACCCCCAGAAACATCATACATACATCACAGAAGGGGTGTAGCCCAAGACCACCCCCCAGATACATCATACCTACATCACAGAAAAGGGCGGTCTACAACAGAAATCTGAGTATGTTGTTTATCCCCTGTCTGCCAGGCTATCTGATAATGCCATCTCTGATTGCCCTTCCTGGTAGTCTGCCCATTCCGTTGTGATGGTAATCAAAATAATTCCTGAGACAATGGGAAGGTTCCCTCACCCCCTCCTTCCTTGCAGAGAAACATTTTGTCAGTTTGGGAGTCAAAAATAGTTTCAGGGGTGTCTTCCTGTGCTGCATCACACATGTGGTTTATACATTTGTGTACGTGTCTGCTTGGTACGTTGATGAACATTTATTATACATAGAAGACCTTTATTTTTTTATTTCATACCTAAGGGACTCCTGTCTCCCGAATGTACTGCCCAAATGCACTGAGATATATTGCAGTGGTCTTGTTCTGCATTTTGTTGTTGTTGTTTGCAACTCCCTGCTATGAGGAACCTGCTTGCTCCCTTTCGTTATGGCCTTCCCACCCTACTTGTGGGCTTCCTGGATAGAGCTGGCCAGCCACCGGCTTGCTTCACACACCAAATCTCTCTCTTGAAATCTGTATGGTACTCTACACAGAGTACTATTGACTTTTCCCCACCACAGATTAAGATCAGCAAAATAAAAAGGTTAAAATACTCAAAATCTTTCTCTCTCTGTGTGTAGGTGCATTCTGCACTAGCTCAACAGTACAGTACTCTTGTCTACCACAGCCTAGGAATGATTTGGCACGAGCAGGTGGCAGCAATACACAGTATCACATAATGTTCAATAAATCAAATAACAACGGGCCGATTAAGTTAGGAACAGTCAACAGGTTAAAAAACAAAGAAACCAAGAACACCCTTAAAACATTCAAAACATACCAATACTGTATGTAATATAGGCTGCACTCAGCACATGCTCAACGGCACAAGGAGCAATACAAGCACATTAAATGGTTTCGTGTGTTATTATGTTATACATTTTGTGTTTTTATACTGTAGACTGCCCCGTGATCCTTGGATTGGGGGCGGGGTTATATAATCTTTTTTTAAAAAAAAATATTTTTTATTAAGCATTTTATAACATAAAAAGCACAAAATATCAAAAAACACAAAAATACAAAAATACATCAATACAAACAAAACAAAACAAAAACATATCATCTTCAATCACTTTTTTAAACTCATTGTCTTTTTGGCTTCCCCAATTCCCCACTATCTGATTTTCCTTTTTAGATACATCTGTAGCAGTTTCTATTTCATCTTTTTTACTTTCATCATATAATCCCTTTGATTCTTCTTGTACTCATCTTTCTACTATATACCAATTTTTCTACGTTTTAAACTCCTCTTTTCTCCCTATTGCCTTAACTTCTGTATTTCCCTAGATATTCAAACTTTCTACTTTCAAAAATAATTCCCTACATATATTTTAAACTTCCTCCAATCTTTTTCAACTCTATCACTTGTTTGATCTCGGAGTCTTCCTGTCAGTTCTGCCAATTCCATAAACTCCAGCATTTTCATTTGCCATTCCTGTAAAGAGGGCAATTCCTCTTTTTTCCAATATTTTGCAATTAAAATCCTCGCAGCTGTGGTGGCATACATAAACAAAATAACATCGTTTTTGGGGATTTCTTCCCCCACTATTCCAAGTAAAAAGGCTTCCGGTTTTTTCAAAAATGTATTTTTGTATATCTTTTTCATTTCATTATAGATCATTTCCCAGAAGCCTTTTACCTTAGGGCATGTCCACCACATATGATAGAATGAGCCAACATCCTCTTTACATTTCCAGCATTTGTTATCACTTTTGTGGTACATTTTCGCTAACTTAACCGGCGTCAGGTACCATCTGTACATCATTTTCATTAGATTCTCCTTCAACACAGTACACGCCGTAAACTTCATGCCCTTCTTCCACAATTTTTCCCAATCCGACATCATTACATTGTGACCCAAATCCTTGGCCCAATCAATCATAACCGATTTTGTTTGCTCATCTTTCAAATGCCATTCTAACAATAAATTATACATTCTGGACAAGTTCTTGCTATCTGTCTCTATTAACTCTGTTTCTAATTTCGATTTGTCTGATTGGAATCCTATTTTTTTATCTAACTTGAATGCTTCATTTATCTGCACATACTGAAACCAGTCACTTAACCTATCCTTCAATTGTTCATATGGCCTTAACTTAAATTGGTTTTCCACCTCCATCAAAATATCTTTGTATTTCAGCCTATTCTCATCCATATTTGTCCTTTTAGGTTTCTTCGCCTCAAGCGGCGAAATCCACCTAGGAGTTTTCCTTTCCAACAAATCTTTGTATCTAATCCATACGTTGAACAATGATTTCCTGATTATATGGTTTTTGAAACCTTTATGTAACTTTACCTTATCATACCATAAATACGCATGCCACCCAAATGCATTATCGTGACCTTCCAAATCTAGCACATCGTCATTGTCTAACAGAAACCATTCCTTCAGCCAGCAGAAAGCTGCAGCTTCAAAGTAAATCTTTAAGTCTGGCAATGAGAATCCTCCCCTTTCTTTTACATCTGTCAAAAGTTTGTATTTGATTCTGGGTTTCTTCCCTTGCCAGACAAATTTAGACAATGTCTTTTGCCACTCTTGAAAACATTTCATCTTATCCACTATCGGAAGGGCCTGAAATAAAAACAGCATTCTTGGCAATACATTCATTTTAACAGTTGCTATTCTGCCCATTAAGGACAGTTTCAACCTTGACCATATCTCCAAATCTCTTTTAATTTCATTCCATAGCTTCTCATAATTTTTCACACATTTCACCTTTTTCACACATTTCAGGGGTTATATAATCTTCATTTACCTTTAGGCGCCAGGCAAAAAAGTTCCTTTTAACCAGGCACTTTGATTGACATCCCTTGATTGACATCCCTTGAAAATGTGGTGGGGTTTTTTGGGTGTGTGTGTGTGTTGGGGTTATTGTTTTTATTTTGATTATATATTTTGTGGTTTTATATTTTGATTTTGTTCTGTGAACCACTCTGAGACCTCCAGGTATAGGGTGGGTTGTATGTATATTATTATTATTATTATTATAAATAAATAAATATAGTTAAATAGTAATAATATATACTATAAAAACTTATTTATTTTTATTTATCTAAATTATTATTATTAAGTATATTATAAATGTTTATTAATTATATTATTATTAATTTACATAAATAAAAATGGTTAAATAGTAATAATAAATAATATAATATTTTTTCTTTGCACCGAATTTCTTCTTTTTTTAAAAAAAAATACTTTATTTAATATTAAACATATTAACTATAAAATCAACATAACTCAACATAAATCAATACAAATCAATACGAATCAATATAACACAAATGCAAATCAAAATTATACAAATTATACAAAAAACCAAACTTATAAGTTTATAAGTTTAAATATAATAATTGGTTAATTACTTATTTTATTTATTTATTTAAATTATTATCATCATTTTATTAATAATTATTATTATTTATTAATATTATTAGATAAGAACAAACCACATAATAGCAGGAAGATTAAAGCCGCACGTTTTGATTTCACAATAATAACAGCAATAGGAAAGATACTCGAAATATACCGATGTGGAACGCAGGCAGCACTCTGTACATGCCCGAGGGCAGCCTTGCCCCCTTTCCCTTCCACCACGGCCTAAGATTAAACAGGCCCTCCCGGTCGCGCCGCAGCCCCGCCTCTGCGGCGTCACAGTCCCGGCAGCAGCAGCAGCAACAACAACCACCGCGAGGACGAGGCGAAGGGCAGCGGCGGCAGCAGGAGCAGCCCCGGGCCGGGCGTCTTGGGCAGCGGGGCGAAGATGGCGCTTCGGCAGGCGCTGGGAAGGGGCGCGCGGCTTGGCCGGGGCCTGCTGTGGCGCTGGCTCGGGGGAGCGCCTCCCCCTCCTGCTCCGCCGAAGCCGGCCGCCCTTCTCGCCCGCCGCCCGCAGCAGCCGCCGCCGGCCCGCCCGGGCTTCCTGCGCGAGGCCGCGGCCCGGCTGGGCCTGACCGGCGGGCCTCCATCGCCGGGTCTGCTGTTGTTCCGGCAAATGGCGCCGCGGGTCCCCCTCGGGCCCCGCCGCCTCGGGCTGGCGTTCGGCCTCGGGCTGGCGCTTCTGGAGCCGGCGCTGGCCGAGCAGAGGCAGGCGAGCGAGGCCTGTAAGGGCATCCAGGTAAGCGGGCTAGACCTCGTTACCATGGCAACGGGGGCGGCGGCCTTCAGCATAGATTTGGGACGTTTCTATTTGTTACTATATTCCCATACCAACCCCGTCCCACACTTCCTTCCATAGAGTTTAAGGTGATTGGTTGGTTGGAAATCGCTTTGGGCAAGATAAAGCGACTAACAAATTTAGTAAACAACAACAACAATAACACAGTAGATTGCATTTATACGCCCCTCTTTTTCTCCAAGGAGCTGAAGGTGCCATACATGGTCCTTCGCGTCTCTTCTTTTAATCCCAAGAACCACCTTGGGGGTGGGGTAGGTTAGGTTGAGAGGCAGTCTCCTCCATTGGAGTTTGCGGCTTGAAAAGGAATTTGAATCCATGCCTCCCAGATCCTCAGTCGGACACTAATCTCAGAGGGTTTTTTTTGGGGGGGGTCCACAATTTATAGTGCTTCTCTGTCGCTTTCTCCACACTGTGCATAATTTTATAAACTTCTATCATATGTCTCCTCTTACTCGCCTTTTCTCCAAGTCAAAAAGTCCCCAAAGCTGCAATATTTCCTCATAGGGGAGAGACTCCATCCTTTTGGTTGCCCTTTTCTGAACCACTTCCAACTCTTACCTTTCTTAAGGTGAGGCAACTAGAACTGTACACAGTATTCCAAATGCAGCTGCATTGTCTCACCTTTCCTTCTGCGGGAGCTGCTTGGAGCTGGCTGAAAAGCACCGTTATTATAAGCATAATATTACGATTTGTATTTTCTCTTTTGTTGTTGTTTTCCCCCATCCAGACAATATTTATCCACAGGAACAAACCTCAGAAAGAGCCCCTGGGCTTATTCCGCCAGCAAGGCTTCAAACTGGAAGAATATTCCATTGGACGATCTATTGGCAAAGGCTGCAGCGCAGCTGTGTATGAAGCAACAACCCCTTTTGCCATGGCTCACAAAGCAAGCTCGGAGCCAAAAGCTGATGATTTTGATCATTGTGATGGTTCAGATGCCCAGACTGGAGGGGGAAAGATCTGCGAAGTTGGTTGTTGGAGAACTGGCTTCCCGCTGGCAATCAAGATGATGTGGAACATTTCGGTGAGGATCCTGTGTTTGGTTTGCTCCTCAGGTGTTGAAGGAAAGTGCATTGAAACCTCGAATTGTTCCTGCGCAGTCCAGTGGAGCAGTAATTGACGTTAATCTAAAACATGTCCTGCAAGAGCCAAATGTCAACCCAACATTCAGCAGTTGCTACTGTGGTGTCAATTATTTCTTCTGAAAGGTGTGATAGGTTTCTGGGGAGAAGAAAAGCATAATGAACAGCTTGTTTGGGAACAAAGCAACAGTTCTGCCTGAGTAATGCAGCTCTTACTGTGATCACAAGCAGCAGCATCAGAAAATGCAGTGTGCGGTAGTGGTGGAAATGGAGTGCTTTCTTCGTTTTCCTGCAGTGTTGGCTTTTAAAGAAATCTTTTAAAACCTTTGAGGAACATCATGCCAAACCACAGTGGCCAATCCTTACTCTGCCTGTGCACTCCTTCTTCCATCCCTTCACCATACTTGTTCAGATTCCCTCCCTTCATTCCGTATTCTTGGCAAAACATACTTTGCTGTGTTGCCCAAACCATGCAAACTAGACAACACAGCAAACCCCGGTTTGACGAGAACCGGGGGATTTTCTGTCTTAAAGCTTTCTACATCAGGGTTCAGTAAATATGACTGTTAGAAGACGTCTGAAGGCAGCCCTGTACAGGGAAGTTTTTAATGTTTGAGGTTTTATCGTGGTGTTAATATTTTGTTGGGAACTGCCCAGAGTGGCTGGGGAAACCCAGTCAGATGGGCAGGGTATAAATAGTAAAATTAAATTAAAATACGTGAGCAAGGGCAGTGGGCATAAGCATTCTAGTTCCAGTCCACCTGATGTCATTTCAGTCGTCGTTCTTCAGTTCCAGAATGACTGAAAGGCTCTTTCCTGTGTCCTCCCTTGTAGTAAATAAGTAGGTATTCCCCATGCACAAGGGATTGTGTGTTTGTGTGAACCTGAGGCTCATTCATGTTGTACCAGAAACCACAGTTTGGCATTACTCCTGGACCAACCCACTGAATGGGGATGGGTCGGCAGATTAAAAGAAAATAAAAACAAATTAGAAACGCAGTATCAGAGATGATGCAGAAACTAACTTCGGTAAAACTCAACAGCTAGGGCACAAGTAGATTGGCACCTGGGTTATCATTTCTTTTCCCTGCCCACAATGTAGTTTAAAAAGTAACCATGTTTGAGAGAAATTCTTGCAGGTGATGGGAACTGGAAATACAGGTGTACTGAATTAAAATCGGCACAATTGTGTGCTGTTCACATCTTATACCACTAATGTGTTCCTGATGAGTTTGGAACTTGTGTGAGTTCTGGGCCTCATTAAAAGCCCTCCTACAATTAATTTGAAAATAAGCCTCCTAACAGCTCCCTTTCCAGCCATTATTTTCTATCCTCTCTTCATTATTGTTATTACTGGGTTTCCTCATAGGGCTGTGTTGAGGAGAGCAGAGATAATACATGTGAATCAAAGCCAAAGATAAATACCATTGTTGCCATTATTGGAACCCCCTTCCTTTTAAAAAGCTGTTTTATGCTTCAAAATATTTACCATATCTTGCTAAGGGATTTTTTTTTTTTTAAAGAAAGGAGGGTGTTTGGGACCTTGCGTATTTTGTAGTCCTATCTCCAGATTTCCCCTTGTCCCTTCTTTTTATGATACACTGCATCAAAATGGGGATGGGTGGGGCAGAAATTGAATTCAGCATTTTTTTATTTAAAAGCCAAATATGCAAACAAATATTTATATCTGTATAAACACATATGAGTGTCAGAATCTTGAGAACAGAGGGAATAGTGAAAATTCATATATTAGTAAAGCAGGAGTCTGGACAGCAGAAGAAATTTACAAAGTCAGAGCTGGAGCACTGAATGGAAAATTAATATTTTATATTGTAAAATAAGGTAAGATTGGACTGATGATAACTTTCTAAATAAAACCAGCATAAACACATCGCTCCCCTAAAACCAATAAATTATTATATATTACTATATTTATATTCTGCTTTTTCTGTGACAGGAACACAAGCTAAGTTACAGATAAAATAGAAACAGCTAAAACATAGAAGAAATCCTGTTATTAAAAAAATATTAATAGAATTAAAACTAGATAAATATATTTAAACATACAGATAATTACCATAATAACATCACAGCACCAGCACTTTCCTTAGAAACAGTCAGTTCCCAAAAGCCTGCTGGTGGAAGGACAACAAGGAAGGAGCCAGTCAAACTTCCTTAGGAAGGGAGTTCCAAAGACTGGAGCAGCCACTGAGAAGGCCTTCTTCCATGTCCCTACCAAGCATGCCTGTGAGGGTGGTGGGACTGACAGACATCCTCCTTTGAAGATCTCAGAGCCCGGTCAGGTTCATATGAGGGAATACAGTATTTCAGAGAGGGGTGCGGGGTGGGGAGAGACTTGTAAAGGTTACTTAGGCTGCAGTGCAGTATATACTTCAATGGGTAGACATGCATATTTCTGGCAAAACAGATTCCAGCCAGTGGCTCAGTAACCAGCAGAGTGATTCTATGCATATCTACTCAGACGCAAGTCTCAGAATTCCGTGAGACTCACTCTCGGGCAAGTTGGTATAAGGTTGCAGTCTTAGCCACTACAATGAGTCTCAGCTTTCTGTTTTAAGGCAGTATTTAGATGAGGCAGCCTTCATTTGAACACAAGGAAAAGGAATCATGTTTGGGCTCTTGCAGGCTGGTTCTTCAAGCGAAGGTATCCTCAATTCCATGTCACAGGAGCTTGTTCCAGCCAGCGGCTCGGCCTTATCTGGAGAATTTGGTGCAATCACTCCTCCCAGGTATAATTTGTTAATATCCCTACATTTGATGATGTAGGAGAGGGAGCTGGGGCTGATGGGAGTTGTAATCCTACACATCTCAAGGGCACCAGTTTGGGGAAGGCTGTTTTAAGTACATGCAACTTAATTAAGATTGTAAGCTGCTCAGGGTGCAGACCTATTCTTTTAACATGCACAGCAATAATGAACAGCAATAACAGTTCTACTATCCCTATCCTTGACTCATTGTGCCCTTCTGTTGCTTTCCTCATTGTCGGTTTTATTTTGTAAGCTCCTAGCGGCCAGGGACCTGTCTAGGTTGCCTTGGAAAATTTGAAAGGCAGCACAAATTGTTATGGTACCTTAGAAATAGCAACAACAAAGTTGTGTGACACCTTAAAACTAACAAATGTATTATGGCACAAGCTTTTGTGAACTAGAGTCTACTTGTTATTCTTAGTTGCAGGTATATGAATACGTGGTTGGGGATGGAATTGTAAGTTCAGAGGGAATTGAGGTGCAAAAAAAAGCAGACAGTGACAATTCATTTAGATCTCAGAATGCATGCAAAATAAGCACAGCTTTAGTCTTGGAGTCTGAATTGAGACAATAGTTTCCTGTCACAGTATAGTTGATAATTAACTCAACATTACCAAGTTGATTTCTTTATCACCTCTCACTGATATTGTAAAGCTGTCACTGTGCTTATTTTGAATAATTCTAGCTCTGAGTTGGCACCCTCTTGCTTCCAGCATTTCTTTTTCCTCTGAGCTTATTGCTTACAATTCCCTCTGTGTTCCTGCAACTGTTAATGGATCTAAAAAAGCAGATTCAAGTCCACAAAAGCTTATATGCCATAATTTTAGTGTTTAAGATGCCACAGACTCTTAATCTTCATTGCAGCAAAAACAATAACATGACTATCCTTGTGGAAATAATAGCAGTTGTTATGCAACAGTTAAAACATATTGTTTGTAGTTATAAATGGCACCTTTTTGCTGCCCAGGAGCAAAGTTCCAAACCTCTGGTCAGGCAGCCCATGGGGTTGTTTTTCCAGTATATGGTTGAAACTAGTCAAAGCCACAAGGATGTCAAACCAAGATCAAGGCACAGCCCCCAATAGCTCAGCCATGCTTTGGCTATTATAGGACAATTGCTACATTTTTATAGAGAATGGAGCAATCTGACAAAAAAATATACCTGGCCATGGAAGAGCTGGGCTGAATGCAGCCTCTACCCTGGCCCAGAAAACATAATGGCCTACTTTGCTGGGTTGTGAGAAAACACACCACAAAGAGACTGCAAATTCATTTTGTTAATTAAATCTGCAATAGCAATGATAAGTTGTTGTAAGTGGTAACAAACTGTCTTGAAATAGGCAACTTGTCTTCGGGAAGAAGAGGCTGAAACCTCATCCAAATATAGTCCAGGTGCTTCGAGCATTCACATCACATGTCCCACTGCTTCCCGGTGCAACGGTGGACTATCCAGATGTTCTGCCCTCCACACTGAATCCCTCTGGAATAGGGCACAGCCGCACACTCTTCCTAGTGATGAAAAAGTAAGTTGGGAGAAAGCAAGGTGGTCCATGGATTGTATGGCTGCAAAGTGCACCTGGCTTCTAACCTTCATGGTTTGTGACAAAAGTTGATCTTCTGCTCCCAACAACAGTGATTGAGTGGCAAATGTGGTTTCTGAGCTCTCATCATCCCTGAGCATTGACCATGCTAGCTGGGGCAAGTGTGAGTTGGAGTCCAACAACATCTGTTGGGCCACAGGATGGGGAAGGCTGGTATAGTTAAAAGATTAGTTAAGATGCAAGACTGGAAGATGAAAGGTAAGGAAGAGAATCCGCTTTCACTATCACCCCAATACACTGGAGCTTTCTACAGTTAATGCCTTCATCATTTTTAACCCACAAGAACTAGAAACTTGATTTAAAAAAAAAATGAGGAAAGCTAGAATTAGCTCCGCATCATGTCCAGGTCCATCAAGGATGAGGCTATGGTGCGGTTTGGAGGAAGCTGGCCAGACAGTGAGCTGAAGCTGAAGCTGGGAGATGGGTCAAGAAGCAGAAAGCAAGGATAGCCAGAAACAGGTCCTAGGAAAGAGACAGTGTGGTGGTGCAGGGTGCTAAGTGCTCCAAGCCATAATTTTCAGGAGTCATTTCAACAGTTTCTCTCCCTCCCTCCCTCCCTCCCTCCCTCTGTGTGTGTGTGAGAGAGAGAGAGAGAGAGAGAGAGAGAGAGAATATTTGGGAAGAAAACAGCCCACACCTTTTAGCTAGTGAAAGTTGACTTAATTTTCTGGTGATGTGGTGCATTTATTTCAAATACTCCATAGCAAAGGCACCTTCCCGTGCTTTTTCAAGCTTTCTGCTGCTGTTGATGAGCACCATCATGCCAGGGCCATCTCCCATTCCATGGTGACATTGTGAGTGAAAGTAGGCCCAGGAATTACTCAGGTCCTGCTTGCAGGCTTCCCATGGATGCCTGGACTAGATGGGTCTTTGGCCTGATCCAACAGGGCTCCTCATGTTGCCCTATACCACCAAAGCAAGCAAGCAAGGAGTTGGATGGGAGATGTCTGTGCTATCTAGGACTTCAAGAAACAAGCTCATTCCCACATGAAAATGATATTTACTTCACTGCACCGCCAAGGATGAAGAGAAAGCAATGTTCCCATTTTCAGCCAGATTTAGGTGTTGCTTCTGGGACCCCACTAATGAGCTGCCACTTCCTTGCTTGCTCCATCCAGCTACCCATGCACGCTGCGCCAGTATCTCTGCGAGAGGAGCCCAGCTGCCCACCAGGGCACCATGATGATCCTGCAGCTACTGGAAGGGGTGGACCATCTTGTTCGACACGGAGTGGCTCACAGGGATTTGAAGTCTGACAACATCCTTGTTGAGTTTGATGCCGGTACGTAGTGCAGCTGCAAAACCTGTGTGTGTATCTGGTCAGGGAGAAGTGATGAGCAGGATCATTGTGCTTGGAATGGAGAAAACAGACAGAGATTTTCAAAATGCTAGAGCAGTGGTAGTAAAGCCTGGCATCAAGCTGCTCAACATCACATATCACTAACAAAAAGCGCTTCGGATGGGGGAAACCCAGCTTCGAATCGCTGCTGGGGCACACATCTAGGCTACCTCACAGGGTTGGGGTGATGATTAAATCATGCAGAGAACTTGGTTGGAATGTCAGTATATAAATGTCATAAGCAATAATAGCAGGTGCCCTCTTAGAAGGGACACTCCCCATTATATGTCACACAGGATGTTCCAACTAGTCTCCGTGCTGCTGTGTTGCCCGGCTTAGAAGATGTATCTTTCTTGCACTTAGGTTATAGGCAACCCAGGAAGCTGCCTTTGGCTGAGTCAGACCATGTTTTGGGTCCATTGGGTCGAGCCAGTATTGACTGGCAGTGGCTCTGTCGGGTCTCAGGCCAAGAGAGGTCTGTAAATGGAGATGCCAAAGATTGAACTACAGACCTTTGACATGCGAAGCAAGTGCTTTGCCAGTCAGCGATGGCTGCTCCAAATGAGCCTAGGAAGCTGACTTAGAACGAGTCTTTCCCTTGCTCCATCTAGCTCTATAATGGCTGCATTGGCTGCCAGCAGCTCTTCAGCATTTCCGACTGGGGTCTCTCCCCAGAGATGCTGGGGATTGAACCTAGGACTTTCATGTATGTTTGCAAAGCAGATGCTCTACAACTGAGCTAATACTTCAGTAAAAAATGGGGGAAATGGAGTGGGGGAGAGCCCATTCTCTGTCCACTGAGGATCTTAAGCTGCCTCAGGCAGAAATGCACTAGGCTAGAGGAACGGATTCTTGCAGTCTCAAAACTAAATGTAGGCAAAGTGGTAACAGGAACACCCAAAATGGCCTGACCAGATTGGCTGCCCTCCAGCCCCGCAGTTGCAAATTGGTCGATGGGTTTTCTCCCAACTCCCTGATTTTGGACATCTGTGGTTCGCCTGGCTGCACAGCAGCAATTTCTGAAGTCCCAAAGTACAAATAGGCTAATAACTCAGTGCCATTAAGCAGTAGGTAATCCCAGGGCAAATTCACGCTCTGCTAGAGCCCAGAGCGCTTTTGGCCCACTGTCAGTTTCTGGCGTTGGATATGTTAATTACTCTCAGCCTGACTGAGACTCAAGTGGGCAGGAGACAAGTAAGGCCAAGCGGAGCAGAGTAATTAACGTCCGCAGTGGAAGCACATGCTCTGTTCCCTCTGAAAAACACTTTGTAGCACGACGATGAGGCAGAAACTGCAGGGGAAAGATTTGGTCTTGAACGAAGGACGCAGCTAAAGGTGGCACCAGAAATCCGTGCTTGTGCATCTCCTGAAGTTTTAAAAATGGTTGATGCAGAGAGTGTGCTTACTTGGTGAAGGGTGGTGGTGAATTAGATTGGGAGCATAGCACTGTTTGGTGGGGGTAAACTCTCCGCACCTCAACCTTTTCCATTATTTTCAGTTTCTGAAAATACATATTGTCAGAGGCGCTGATGCGGCTACTCTAGAGTAACGACTCCTCGCAGCATAGTCCTTTTAGACTTTTATTAAGTGCTGATTATTTACAGTGCTCAGAGCGATCTATATACATGCTTTCGGTCAGGTGTCAGTACCTCCGAATGGAGTTTGGCGCGTTTTCTTCCAGCAAAGAAGCTTGGGGAGACCCAGCCTCTTCCCCCGACGTTTTTTGCGCAATTCCGGAGTCGGGGGGATTGGCCTTCCACCCGGGCTCCCCACTTCCTGTCCCACCTGGGTCAGAGAAATAATTCCAGATCCAGATCCTCCCCACCCCACATGGGCCACATTTGGCAGGCGGATTGATGGGGTTGCCCACCTGTCAATAATCTGATGTCACAATGATGTCAGGTGGCTCATATTTGCATAGCGTTGTGCCCAGAAACCCCAATCAGCTGCCAGCATTTGCAAAGCACTGTGTTTGTAGTGCTGCTGATCAAACAAGCCATGTCTTAACCTGCTTCACACGTGGTGTCATATATACCCCCTGAAGGGACCTTCCAGGGGGTGTTACAACCCTAGCGACTTGCTTCTGCTGTCCATTCTGAGTGCTAAGGTGGGCTGCTGTGTGTCTGTTCAGAATGTAACTCTGTTCCCTCGCCGTCATTTGCAGCTGGGTGTCCAGGGCTGGTCATCTCAGATTTTGGCTGCTGTTTGGCCGACAAAACAATTGGCTTGAAACTCCCTTTTACCAGCTGGTATGTGGATCGTGGGGGCAACGGCTGCCTCATGGCACCAGAGGTAATTCATTCTCTCTCTCTCTCTCTCTCTCTCTCTCTCCCTCCCCCCCCCTCTCTCTCCCCCCCCCCTTGGTATAATAGGGTTTACCTATTATAATGTAACTTTAATGTAATGTATTATGTAACTTTACCCATTATGTCTTAGTCGCTACCTTCCACACATTCCACACCTGCGGTTTATTTATTTTGGTTTTATTTTGCGTCTGTATTTGTTTGACAGTGATCTATAATTGTATATGGGCTACATATATAGCCACCCGATCCCATTTGATAACCCTATCCTTTAAAGAATCTTGTATAACCTTTCTTTTTTTAAAATTAATTTGTATTTTTTAAAAAGAACTCCAAATTAGATGTGACTTTGCACTACATGTGCACATTTTAAAAATGCAGTTAGCTTCTGGGTTAGGCCGATAATTAATGCGATCAAAGCGGGCATTGAGAAGCAATGTTATACCCTTCTGCCCCTGCTGTGCCAAAAGTGGCATTTTACCAAAAAGTATATGCCAGCTTCAAAGGAGGGATTTTCTTCAGGACTGTAGTCTGGGAGAGGAAACCTCTCCTCCATGCCTCTCCTGATCCCATTAATTATCAGCCACTCCTCCAAACAACAGCAAGCAATTTGCATTTAAAGAAACCTGCTTGGAGGCATTCAAAGTTTTGGCTGGCCTTGTCTGAAGGCTTGTTTTCTGTATCTGTTTCCTGACAGGTGGTCACTGCTACCCCTGGCCCGGGGGTTGTGATAGACTACAGCAAAGCAGATACATGGGCAGTTGGGGCAATGGCATATGAGATCCTTGGTGCCCATAACCCCTTCTACAGCAAAGGGGGAGCCGCTCTGGAAAGCAGGAGCTATCAAGATGAAGACCTGCCACCCTTGCCAGAAACTGTACCCCTGGAAGTGAGGAAGCTGGTTGGATTGCTGCTTCGGAGGGATCCGGCCAAGGTGAGAGTTGCTCTCTTCTTTTCACAATGGCTTCCATGCCTCCCCCCATCTTGCTTAGCAATGGCCATACAAGCCCAGAAGCCAGTAACCTGCAAAAGACCCTCTGACCAAGACAAGAGAGCAGGAGAGTACAGTCTAGACAAATGGCTGTCATTGGGCCAGGTGTGGCTGATACAATAATAGAGGATATGGCGCTCCCATGAATCTTTGTCAGGAAGAATGGGGGTAGCTGGCATGCTCTTAATAAGTAAATACATATACAGTATGCACCAATTTCATGAAAAAATATCAAAGTGGTGTATGACAATAAGGGGGGGGGGGAATAAATAAATATATAACCCCCCCTCTCTCACACACACACCAGAATCACAGATCACCATCTAAGAGTAGAAAAGATGTAGAAAAGGCAGCATAAAGGGTTTTCAGCAAATGTCCAAAAGTTAACATTGAGAACACCCACTGAGTCTCTTGGAAGAACATTGTACAAGACTGGGCCCAGGACACCGAAGGCTTGATTTAGAATTGGTATCAAATGAGTGCAAAGCTGACTATACAAACCTTTCCCAGATCAGAAGATTGCACACTTTTAAATTTTATTTTAAACAACTGGAAACTTAGGAAGCTGCCTTAGGCCAGGTCAGACTGTTTGTTTAGTTAGCCCAGCATGGCCTGTGTTCACACATCCGGATAAGCCAGGATTTGCTGGTTTACCAGGGTTGATTGGGCGCAAACGGCATGCACTAGCACCTTGCCTGTGTTTGAGTGCTTTCTACAATTCTCCCCCTTCCCCAGAGAATGTACCTCATTCCAATGGGGAAGTTTGCAAACAGAAACCAGAGAAAGGCACACCAGAGGTGCTTGCCTGAATCAGGTTGGTAAGGCAAACTCTGCCGTGCCTTTGACTTTCCCAACCTCCTTTCCTATTTCAGAGGCTCTCTGCACGCGTTGCAGCCAACGTCCTCCACCTGAGTCTCTGGGGTGGTGATACTCTCAGCCTGGAGGACCTGAGACCCGCCAAGATGGTTGGCTGGCTTCTTCACCAATCACTCGCCACCTTACTGACAGACCGCTTTGGAGATGGGAGCAAAGTCGAAACAACACTGAAGAGGTGCTTTTTGGCAAACCTGGAGTATGAAGATCTCTTTGAGGCAGCTGCCTTGCTCCACTCTTGGAGGAGCATAGTGTTGTGATGGGCTCAGATCTGCTCACAGCCGTTGTTGCCGTTTCCTCTGATGTTCCACTAAAAGCATTTAAACTGGCTAAGCTACTGCTTCCTTGCAGGGAAAAAAATACTGTAGGTAAGAAGCACTTTTGAGGGATTGGAGTGTTCTCATTGCAAAGGTAGTCTGCTGAAAAACAAACAAACCCTAAACAAACCTGATGTGGTCATTGCATTTGGCCAGCAAAAAAAGAACAGCTGTATATTTTGTTAATGTAGAGCTGAAGGGAAGCACACACCCTGCCTAAGAGCCACTGGTGGCATAGATTTGGGGTTTGAGTATATATGTTGGTGTATATTATACTCTATTGTAAATCACCTTGAGATTGAAAGGTAGGATGTAATCTTCTAAATAATGGGCGGCTCACCTGTGCCCCCCCCCCCCCGAGGATGTTGGAGGCTGCAACATTTGGCCAGTGGTCAGGGGGTGTTGGGAGCTGCAGTCCAGCAACAGCTGGAGGCCCAGAGATGCTTAATCCTTGTTATAGATAAGTGGGGATGGGGAGTCTCTGTGAAGGACAAGAATGTTTTAGGGAAGCAAAGTGAAAGGAGGGCTTTGAATCAGGAGGAGAAAGCACCTTCCATTTGGACTGGAGTACTTCCATATTTTTTTTTGCTAATTTGGGTAGGAGCAGTGAAGGGTCATTTGCATTTAAGACATCCAAAAATTCTGAGTGTGATTCTTTTCTTTATATTAAAAAAGAGAAGCATCACACTACTTTGATGATCCGGCTGGCAACAAAAAATTCAGTCCTTGCTTTGCCATCCCAATCACTTGCCTATCAAGGATTCCACATGTTTGCCTGCATGGAATTCCTGATCATTCATAGCGACCAGGCCAAGCAGTTTAAAGGATGCTTTAGTGGCACAGGACTTCTATATATTTATATATCAATACTAGAAAGGAAGTTGATGGAATCCCAAACCACTCCATGCAGTTGATTTCTAGAAAGCAACTATCACAGTGATCTGCCAGATATACTTTCGGAGACTATTTTAAGACTTAAAAACTGGGGGGCTGGTTCACATGACATCTGCAACTATAAAACAATTCCCATGAATTGTGCAAACCCCAACTGGAGGGTGCAAGAGTCCCTGGATTATTCCCTCTTCATATGATGAACAAGAGGAGAGGTAAAAGGGCTGGGTTGGGGGAGAGAAGTGTCTACCTAAGCTTTGGCATCACAGTAGGCTAACTGAGCCACCTCTCATTTGGCAAAATGAATAAATGTTGATGTTCAACTGAATGACTTTGGGGTGTTAACAGTTAGCCTGTGTTGAGCATTCTTAATTACTTTAGTTGGACTTGGTAGCTGTTGAGGTGTTTGTTGCTAGTTGGGAGAGTGAATTAGGTTACCTTTTGGTGAAATAAAGTGTGTGTTTCTTAAACACTAAAAGAGTATTTGGACATTCTGTTTTTTGTTCTGCACCATTGTAGCACTAAAGGAGGGAAGATTCCAGGGAGTATGTGACAGGCATCCCCATTCTGAACAGCCGTCCTGAAAGAATGAGGGTCTCAAAAAGTTTGGATGGATTCTTTCAGATACTAATTGCACACCTGTGTACTTTCCACAACAAAGCTGCATAAGCATATATTTTAATCCTTTGTAGCAATACTCAGCCTTCCAAGAATCTCAGCTTTTGTTTTAAAACAAGTCAAGTCCTTAAGGCCATTTCTTACTTAGACACGCAGACATTCCTTTGTCTACTTGATTAAAAGGTGCAAGAGAGCCCTCTCTTCTCTCTCTCTCCTTCCCTACTGAAACCTGTTAAGGTTTTAAGGGTCAAAACCCAGAACAGTGCCTGGCAACAGAATGCTTAAAAGGGCAGGAGCAGGAGATTGGGGGTTCTGTGCCAATGTCTTCTGCCTCCCATCATTCCCATCACCTGCTGTCTGACCCTTTTGCATGTTGTCCACTGCCAGTTTGAAGAGTGAATCCCTCTTAACAAGGGACGTTTCAGCATCAAGTGAAGGTTAGAAAGCTGCAGGTAGGATGGGGACCAATGGGTGTGATTGCCCTATGTGGACCACTTTGTTTGCCTCCCTTAAAAATAGGTTTCTGATCTATGGCCAGACAGCTTCTTTCTAAAGAACAAGGAATTTATTTATTTTTTTGAGTGGGAGGGAATTGGCTAGAAAGAAATAAAAGATCAGTAGAAGCTGGCATAATGCCCCCACTTTAAGGAAAGGTGGTTGTGTTGCTGAACTTAAACAGCTCTTAAGCAACTAAGGCTTTCTGGTGGAAATAAGTCATCAACTCTAAAACACACATACTGGGCATGGTAAAAACCACCGTCTCTCCTCTCCACCCTGGAAAAAAACTTTTGAAATCCCAGCTGGAAATGAGACAGTGCCACCTAGTGAGAAAAAACGTCTCACTGGCTGCAGAGGCTTCTCAGGCTTCTGTGTCTCATTTGTGCCCTTTGAACCCATCAAGGGAGGAGGCAGAGAGGCAGGCCCACTGGCTGTGCATGTTATGGGGGGGAGTATCTCTCCTGGAAACCTTTAAAGCTACCAGCTGTATCCTGTCTTGGTGGGTTCAGCATGGAGATCTTCTGTTCCTTGGGGCGCAAAGCCCTATTGCAGGGGAAGGCGTGTCAAAACAGCCTCACCGTTGGCAAGCAGGTGTCCTGCAGAACATTCCCGACAGGCACATGTCGCTCTCAGCAGCTCAGCAGCAACAGCAGGGCTAACCCAGGCCGGCCTGGCTCCCTGCCCAGAACTCCCCGCGGTTCCTTCTTTGAAAGTTTCTACACCGAGAGTTTTCTCCCTCGTCGCCTTCTCTCCGATGCCCGCTCCAATGTGCCGCCCAGTGCGGAGTTCGTGGCCAGACCCGTGGGGATCTGCTCCATGTTCAAGCTGCCCATCCGGAATTCAGCAGAGGGTCTGGACGTGGCTTTTGTGGGGGTCCCTCTTGACACGGGGACCTCCAACCGTCCTGGGGCCAGGTGAGTGGGTTTGCTTTGGGAAGGGAAGGGATTGAATACTGTGTCACAAACTAGGGTGGAGGGCGGCCACACAGCAGTGCTGTTAGGGTAGGACTTTGGAGGGTAGTCACCCAGGGTTCCCCAAATCTGCAGAATGAGCAGGAGGGTCCCCCAAAGTAGCAGAACATTCACACATTTTGACACATGCGCATGACCATCGAAAGGGGCGAGGTTTCATAAGACCCATTAAAAACCAGAAATTACCTAACTGCGTCAACAATCAAAGTTCAAAAGTCCAGGCCTGACTAAGAGTCTTAGCACTGAAATGAAACAACCCTGGGCCTGTTTCTCCAAAATTCTCCTTGGAGTTTGAACAACCTGGCCTCCGTGCTTTGGAAACAAAAGTGATGTGATGCATTGGGAAATCTACTGTTATGTGTGGGTTTTTCTGAAAACATGAAGACGTTTGTACAGAGACTACACATACAGCAATGTGTGTGTGCACATGCAAAAGAAGGTGTTGGTATTGTGTTAGGTGGCTTGTGATGGGCCTCAAAAGTGAAATCGGGACTCATCTGTTAAAAGATGAGGTATTTTGAGCAGACCAAACCCCACCCTTCAATATCAAATTCTGATCCTCAACCCTATTTGAAACTTGAAATGGAATCAAATTGGCTTTCTTCTAATTTTCTTAGTGTTTTCCTAATGTAAAATCAAAATTACAACAAATCAACAACAAAACGAAGTTATAAAGCATAACATAGGAGCAGTACAGAGGTTGTATTTTCCAAATAAATACAGAGCAGATAATGTAGAAAAATAAAAGCAGCAAAACACATTGTGAAAGCCAAATTATCCAGTTTGGTGGGGGAAGAGAATTTTGTTTATATAGATTGGACACATAAATAAAATCTCACCAAACAGCACAGAAATGGTCCGGTTCTTCCTTATCCTTGGAAACGTGTAATTTGTGAGCTATTAGCTCTGCAGTTGCCAGAGTCAGTCCACATGCTTTTGTGCTACAATTAATCCTGTAGTGTCTTCCATTTCTGGGCCAAGTTAAGTTCTCACTGCAAGCAGGAAGAAGTTCCTTAGTTTGGAAAATCCTGTTTGACATCCTGCAAGTTCAAAGGGGCAAGTTGCATGAATTGGCTCTCAACGGCAAGGACCACCTCCTGAAGTGGAGCTGTTTCAGCTGCAAAGGCCTTTGGTAGACCTTCTGCCAGCCTCAGACCATGGGGAAGTCATATATTCAACATTTCTCTGCAGCTGTGACAAATGAGGAACATTTTACACAGAGAAACAATGGTTAGCTCAGTTGGTTAGCGTGTGGTGCTGAAAACGCCAAGGTTGCATGTTCGAACTCAGGGAGGCTGAGCACTACAAACACAGAGATTGCTTTTTTCCACCTCAGGTTTGGTCCTCGCCACATCCGGGCCGAATCTTCAATGGTGAGATTGTTCAATCCAAGCACTGGGGCAGATCCATACCATTCTCTTGTGGCAGCCGACATTGGAGATGTGAATGTCAACCTGTATAACCTGAAGGACAGCTGCCGACAAATCCGAGAGGCCTTTCAAAAGATAGTGGCATGGAGCTGCGTGCCCCTCACACTGGGTAAGGATGTTGCCAAGCAGCCTGGGGCTGCAATAGCGCTGATCGCAAAGAAGCGGCTAAATCGGGGGTGCTGTGGTGCCCCTTGGCAATCTTCTGGTCGGTAGTATTCCAGAAATCTAATCACCATGTGTTGATGTGGCAAGGAGTTCCAAAGATCCCAAAGCAAAAAAGAGGTCAGAACCCCCCCCCCCAAAAGTAGCACCTGCCGCCTGAGCCAGCTGTCTCATTCTGCCTAAAGAACTAGATCTTATCCTGGCGACACCAAGGACAGAGCTTCCCAAACACATGCAATCTTAATATATGTACTGGCTAGCCAGTGGTTAAAATAACATTAGAGGATGTATAGAGAGAAGAGGGAGGAGGCGCAATCTCACCATCAACCATATGATCTGTCCTTGCAGGTGGAGACCACACGATCACATACCCCATCTTGCAAGCCGTGGCAGAAAAGTGAGTCTAAATTGAGAAACTGCACCAACAGTGTCAGGCAGCTTCTGCCAACCCTGTGGGCAGAGGGTAGGGAGGGGCATAGGGTGTGCATGTACAAACTAGCCTCCTGTACAAAAAGCGTGATTTGCATCTGTTGCTCCGCCTGCCTTTGTCTCTGGCCCCGCCCATCACCAGCATGCAGCCCTTGGCAGATGGGCATGTGGCCCTCAGGGTAGAAAAAAGCTTTCCTGCCATCTCTGTAGTGGTCAAGTCATGCCATCTTGCTCCCTTAGCATCTCTCCTTCCTTCTGCAGGCACGGCCCTGTGGGGCTGGTACATGTAGACGCCCACACGGACACCGGAGACCAAGCGTTGGGGGAGAAGATCTACCATGGGACACCGTTCCGGCGCTGTGTGGACGAGGGGCTCCTGGACTGCAAACGGGTCGTTCAGATTGGAATCAGAGGCTCCTCCTACACTCAGGACCCTTACAAGTATTGCCGAGACCAGGTAAGATGGCAGGAGCGAGCCAGCAGTAGATCACAGCGAACAAGTTTTGAATTAGCTCTTCATTAGCAAAACAGGATCTGCAAAGGCCTAATGAGCACTGAAGCTCATCTCCAGTAGGTCTGGCCCCCATGAAGCAGTTGCCAAGACTAAAGGTCCCTGCCTCCCCCCAGCAGTCTATGTCTCCTCCTCTCCAGGGTTTTCCTCAAGCAATTGGAGACTGTGCCTGCATGCTCTCCTCTGCCCTTTTCATGCCTCTTCTGGTCCTGGGAGACCAGCAAGGAGGGGAGCTTGCTGTGGCCAGTAAGAGAGATGCCTGTGGCTCTTCACAAGCCTGACCCATCTCTGCTTCTTGGCGTCCCTCCTCTCCTGCTTCAGTTTCTGCCTCTGATTCTGGACTTCTCTCTGCCATAGACTCTTCCTGCTCACTGAGTCCTGTTATCTCTTCAACTTCCAACACCTCCTCTTCCCTGTCATCTTCCTCTTCTCCCTCTGACCACTCATTGTCGTCCCACAATCAGTCCCCAGGCTCTGAACCTTCTTCTCTTGGGGGTCCCCCAGCTGGTTCCTCCCACCATTCCTCTTCGTCCAACCAATCCATCACATCAGACCATGTCAAACTTCTAATATTATGCCTGCCCAATACTATTCATATGTAGTGTCACTCATTCGTTATTATGCACCTAAAAATAAATCACAAATATACACTGCTTATTTATATCCCACCTTTCCTCCAAAGAGCTTCAGGTCCTCACAGTCTTTCAGCTCCCTCCTCACAACAACCTTGCAAGGTAGGTAAAGCTGAGAGAGAGAGAGACTGGCTCAAGGTCACCCAGTGAGCTTCATGGCCGAGTAGTGGTTTGAACCTTTTGTCTCCCAGGTCTTAATCCAACACACTAACCCTTACCACACATTGGTTCACTGTATGAAATACAGTAAAAAAGAAAACCAGGCCTGCATACTCTGTGCATGCTGAAATATTTAAAAATATGCACCCAGGCTACCCATATTCTGTACCCAGGAAGCCCGATTCTGCAACTTGGATCAATTGTGGGAGAACATGCGCATTTACTATCCTGTTTCCCTGATATTACTAGTCACTAGACAATACAACCCCACCTTCAGGCACGGAGAATCTCACTTGGATTCTCCCTTCTGGCTCTCTAAAGTTTACCAGGCATTGCTCACACACTTTTAAGCCTATCTCGATGAGGACTAGAAACTTGATCGCTCTAGTGTTTTAAGGAAGCTGGTTTATTCTGTATCAGTTCTCTCCCTTTTCTGCATCTACACAGCCTTGTTTACAGTCTTGAAAGGACAAGAAAATCAGGGGAGGCACCTTCCTCTGTTTCTTTTCATAGGAGAACACTTGTCAGGTGTTGGCTGTGGGGCCAGAGAGAAGATCTATACCTGCACAGCTGCAAAACTAGATACCTTGTCGGTATGATGGCACTCTTTAGGCCTGGGATTCTCCATTTCAAAGCAATTGTCTGTGTTTTAACAGGGTTTCCGGGTGGTGCTAGCAGAAGACTGTTGGATGAAGTCACTAGTCCCTTTGATGGCAGAGGTGAGAAAGCAGATGGGAGACAAGCCCATTTATATCAGCTTTGACATCGATGGAATAGACCCTGCGTATGCCCCTGGCACTGGGACACCCGAGATTGCTGGCCTGACTCCTTCACAGGTAAAAGAAATGTTCAGAAATGCAAGCAGTGCAGGTCTAAGCAAGACGTTTGCTGCATTGCTTTGGTTGATAAGGGTTGAGCTGGGTCTGAAACAAAAGTGGGGACCCTGCGGCCCTCCAGATGTTGCTGGGCTGACAATTCCCATCATCCCTGATCATTGGCTATGCTGCTTGGAGCTTAGTCCAGCAACACAGGAGGGCCTTAGTAACTGCAGACTTTGCTTTGCCTTCTTTTGACTCAGAGGTCACCAGTTGCATCAGTCTGTTCAGTTGCGGGAGTTTGTGCCTATTTTTCAATCTGGTTGGATCCCTGGTATGCAAAGACCTCCTTCTGTAAAAGGGGCGAGGAATCTTCTCCAGAAAAAAGGGCCACATTCCCTCCTGGATAATCTTTTAGAGGCCATGTGCTGGTGGCAGACGGCACCAGAGTCAGAAAGGGATGAAGCAAACAACAAATATAAATCTTACCTTTGTAGGCAAGCAAGAGGCATTATCAAGATTCAGGGGCATGCCGCAGCCTGGTAAAACATTCCTGGAGTGTGCAAAACAGGGGCAGAGGGGCAAAGCTTGGCTAGAGGGGGTGTAGCATAGACTGAAGAGACTCCCGAGGGCCGGAGAGATGAGCTTGAAGGGCCGCATTCAGCTCCTGGGCCAGACTACAAAATGCATTTTCCCTCCACTCATTTAAGTCATTTAATTCTAGAGCTTCTCCCTGTCCTTGACCCACTTGCCTTCTCTTGATTTTCAAACAGGCTCTGGAGATTATTCGTGGCTGCCAAGGTCTGAATATCGTTGGGGGTGACCTTGTTGAAGTGGCACCGATGTATGATGCTTCCGGTAAGTGGTGTATCTTGACATCTGATGCTTTAGCAACAACCTTAATGGGGGCTCTTGATTCCCCTCATATTGGCCGCAAGAGCAATGTCTGAACTCTGTGAAGTCTCTCTCACAGCACATCCAAGAAAGTAAGACACTACAAGCCCCATTTTATGGACTGGAGAACTGAGGCTTAAATGGGGGAAACACCACAGTGGCTCGCTTCTCTGGCTACCCTGAAGGGTAGTCAGTCAGCTGATTGCTCTCTCCATATCAGCCAAGGGTTGAGAGAGGGAACAAATTCCTCAATTTGGCTATCTGCTCCTTTTGCTTACACAGGTAACACAGCACTCCTGGGAGCAAATCTGCTCTTTGAAATGCTGTGCGCCCTCCCGCGAGTCAAGAGGACATAAACCGTTCCAGGGAAGCTTCCGATTCACGCTAAAGATGCCCGTAATGCACAAGGACCTCCCCACGGACCTGCACAGAATCAGGACTTGGCGTTTTGAACTTTGCTGGATCTGTGCAACTCTCTGCCAGTTACCAGAACCCTTTCCTGACATCTACAGCAATAACCAGGACAGCTGAAAATGTGCAGGGTTGACATAATGGGAGACTGCTCACCAGCAAACGCAAGTTCTGGGAATCTTTGGTTTTGTGGGGAAATTAAGTTGCTAATCCTCATTGCTGCTGAAAGAAAAACAAAAAAACTGAAGCACAGGACACAGCCACCCAATACCTAAGAGCACATGGCAATGTCAGCTAAGTCCCAGCCTTTAATTAAGAGCGTAGTAGTTTGCATAAAAGGCACGTGCAAATAAATGAATGTACAAATTATAAAGAGCGCTGGTTGAGAACATATCCCTGGGAGCCTCAGAGCCAAGATGGGATAGCCAATGGGGTGCCCTCTGTATGTTTTTACACTGCAGCTCCCAACATCCTTGATGGGAGATGGGAGTCCAACCACATCGCAAGGTCACCATGCTTCTCCTGCTCTGCTACATCAAAACAGAGGTCCATGTAATCCACATAGTCCTCTCTCCTTTGGCGGCCGTCCACACACCTTCAGAGTCCACAAGCAGGGCGTGAAGGCAACTGCCTCCTCTGTTCTTTGTCCCAAAGTTAACTGGTATTTGCAGGTATACTGCCTCTGAACTTGGAGGCTCTATTTAGACCTCTCCATCGTAATCTCCTGTTAAAGCCATCTGAGCGGCCACCACATCTTGTGTCTGTGAGTTCCACAAATTCAGTTCTACATTGTGTGAAGGGCAGGGGCACTGAGCTCAATCCAACAAAATGGAAATTTAACAGTGTGAGATTTGGCTCCGAATTGCACTGCACCGCCACCATCAATTTATCGTTAAGAGTCACTTGAAAGCACCAAACCGTATTCTGAACACACATTAAAATAGTTTTATTTCAATTGCAGATTCTGTAAGAGTCTTAAAGCAAAACCAAAATAAAATTAGGGCCTGTTCACAAATACAAAAAGAAAAAGACAATTTGCCCAATAAATTATTTATTCCCCACCCACCCAACCCAAGAGTATCAAAAGTGCAAAATGTTCAGCTTTCTTTTCAAACCAATCCCTCCACCTGGGCTGGATTATTCGTATCAGTTCCTGACAAACATTTCTACAGAACACAGAAGACATAATGGCTGCCACAGGGAGACTGGGGTGGGGGGAACCAAACACATTGAACGTCAAAGGAAAAGTCGACAACGCACAGGAGGATCGGACAATATGCTATCTTTTCCCTGCTAAAGGCATTAAGCTCCAGGTTCTAGGAAGTTTGAATAAGAAAGGGCTTGTATGGTCGCGTCTGTGCATCGTGGAGAGTCCTAAACCATGGTTTACGGTGCACCAGCAAATCATACCCTTCCCACTTCTGCCTTGGAGGAACTGCGACCCTTGACTTAGCGTTACATCCAAGCCATGGATTGTGGCTTGCTTGGCTCCATCAAACCACAAGTAGGGCAAGAACAGACCTCGGCTGCGAATTGTGATCTGCCTTCCCCTGCTACAAGTTGGGAGGGGCAAAATGGGCGCAGTTTTGCTCGTGTGCCGTCAAGACACGGTTTGCGGCTCACCGTCACGTTTGAGGCAGTGGAAGCATTCTTCTCCTGAAAGCTCTGAGAGAAGGCTGTCAATTCTATAGCGATTTCTGTTAATGGAATCAATGGGTTAAATTTAGTTAGCAGAAGGTACCTGGGTCTTTTGGCAAAGGAGAGGCCTGGGCTTAGCATTACGGGTGGTGAAGTTCTCTGCGTGGTCCTCAAAGCTGATGACAATCGCACGCATATGCTAAATTCAGCATCAACAAAGGGAGGGGTGTCGTTGCATGAATTTGGCACCCATGCAATTGCACTGAGTTGAGGATTGGCCACATACATGAGCCAAGCTGCGTGGGAGAGGAAGGAGTGGTATACCCAGTCATGTTTTAAAACTGGGCTACGAGAGCCACCGTTGACCACTGATGAACCAGCTGTAGTTGCTGGGACACTTGTTGTCCAAGGCCGACTGCAGAACGGTAGATGGCAGGAAAAAGCTAGGCCATCCTCCCCACCCCAGCTTCTAAATCCCACAGCATCCTGTAAGCCCACGGAGCATGCAGAGCCCATTTTGAGGGCTCCACCCTCTACTTTTTCCCCTGGACCTTCTTCTACCTAGAAAGCTCCACCAACTGCATGCGAAGAGGTGTTCCTGTGAAACCCGAGAACGGGCAAAGCTTTCCCTGTTATTGGAACCTGGCAGTATATTAATTCTTATCCCAGTGCTATTTGTTACAAAGAGCACACCATTAAAACGGTGCCGATTTCTCTGCCAGCACACCCTACATATTTCTTAATTCGCTCGCTGAGGCACACAAGTTCATTTGCCCTCAAAGGGACAAGGCAGCTTCCGATTATCTGCTCGGCGGCAGCTGCTTAATCCTCCTCTCTCTCATTCGTTTCCGGATGTTCCCGGAGGGGATCCTTACGGAGGAGCTGACGGCAGTTCAAAATGTCCCTCAGAAGCTCCGCTTAAAGGCACCTTGCACTGAAACCCCTGACGGTTGTCGGCAGGATCTCTCTGACCTACTTCCATGGAAACCCGATTCTCTTGCAGAGGCCATCCTGAAGCGCTTTACCAAAACGGGCAGCAAGGGGATTCGACAGACAGATGGCTGCAGCACAAGAACTACATCACCCTCCTCTATTAAAGGACAGGCTTCTCGCTCGCCTTGATAGGCAGGTAGCAGATGCACCACTATTTATTGGGGTGGGGGGAGGATCTACCCAGAATCACTCCTGTGACGAGGGAAGACCCAGCACAAACAAACCGGCACTTCAGAGAGCTCTTGCAAGAGGCAGACTGCTTGCTTTGTTTTTCATTTTTCTTTTTAAGAAAGAACACACCAAGCACATCCCCTCCCCAATTCCCCGTCGCAAGGCACCACTAGCGAGTCAGCAAGGCATTCTATTTCCAAGAACTGTTCTACACACCGCAAAGTTCTGGGCCGCTCTTGTGAGGTTCGGCTGTCCTATTTTTTGAATGAAAAAGAGCTCCCTGCAAGTAGAGAGCAAGTACATCAGGGAGAGAGCTCTGTTACATTCTCTCTCTCTAGGATGTGCTACACAGAGGAGCGGCTCATTTATTTTTGTTTCCACATGGGAAGCTTTCAAATATATGCCCCACGCACCCATCCAAGACGCATGGCCCACGGCGTGTCGGGTCATAGGGTTGCATCCTATGCAGACCCCCTAGAGTCAATGGACCAAAGTTATAATTACGTCCATCAACTCTGATGCGCCTGCGTCCCCTGAGTAGGACTGGAATTAGATGCAACCCTTGGGCTTAAATTTTGATTAGAAAGCAAACCACAGTTTAAAAATGTGACTACTCCTATGGCTCCAAGGAAAAAATCAACTAGATAAAGGTGAGTGGCACATTCTGAGAGGTGGCAGGAGGGGGAGCAGCTAGGCACCTTTGTAAACAAACAGCCCCCTGGAGACCTGTTTCAGAAAAAGGTGGCAGAGTGCCCTGCCCTGTGAGGAAGGCAAGAAAGAAAGAAATCACATTGCCATGTAACAGAACACCCGGGAAGTTCAGTAGTTTGGCATTTCAATCCTAACCTTATCCTTGGAGAGGCCATTGTGAGAGAGGCAATTTCAGCTCCTTGATACAGAGAAATGTTGTTCAGTTACTGTCCTACAGATGTATTGTTGCTGTTTCAGGGCGGGAGGGGAAGGTATGTCCAGGGAACGACTCACAAGCGGGAGTTGCTGCCTTCCACAAACATACACACATACACACACAGCTATTGGCTAGCAGCAGTCCGTAGCTCTATGGATGTGGTTCTGAGAGTATGGCTGTAAAACTACAAGTCTTTCAGAGAAGAGGACAAACCAGACAGCAAGCAGGAAGGCATCGAAAGGGACATACATTTTAAAATGGCTCATTGCTTCTCGTACAGTGTTTGCGGCTCAGCTGGCCACTCCCCGCCCTGCTGAAGGCTGAGCTGGTCAACTCTACCTGTTGGATTATATTGCACCCAGGGCTGGAGGGGGGCATGCAAGTGGGTTGATAGTACCTCCCCCCCCCGCCCTTATACACATCCTGCCCTGTCAGCTATTTGGTACATAAAAAGGATAACGGGGCGGGCATGTGTGGGAAACCAACAGGTAGGGATTATTACAGCTCTCTGTAGACTGCATGGGGGGAGAGTGGCATCAAAACAAAATCAAAAGCATTTAAACCATCCATAGGCAAGGAAGAGAGTTTCCACAGCAGCAAGGCTTTCATCAACTTTGGAGAAAAACCCAGAGGCGGAACTGGAGCAGGCTGGGACAGTGGGGGGTGGGGTCTTGGACAGGGGCACCGACTGTGAACCAGTTTTGATTGTACGGCTTCCGAGCATTCAAACCATTTGGTACGAAGAGCAGGCGCCAGTGCATTCGCCGCCACGATCACTCCTAGGTCAAAGGCGCGGGAAAGATGTTTCTAACTCACTGGGCCTAGGAGGATTCATCTAAAAAGCTACCGTCTATTACGACACTCCTGAAAGAGAGATGCTTGCAGTTGTCCTCTTTCAACGTCTCTGCTGAGATAGAGATTCCCTTTCAAAAAACCTATTTTTTCCTTTTTCAAAATTTTATGCTGCTGTTGTTTTTTTCAGTCTAGCGCGGGCCACAAGGGAATATAAAACCTTTGCAGGGACCCTTCCAAGAGACGCTCCATCCACAGGGAGAGCTTGTTGAGTTTGTTTTTCACCGACCTTGCCCCCGGGCTGCAAGAGGAAGACGGTTTCCCACGAGCCTCCCCCAGGTCAGATTCCTCGCAGGGCATCCCCGGGGCATCCCCGTCCTCCTCCGACTTCCGAGGCTTGAAGAGGCAGAAGTATTTCTTGTGCCCGTTCAGGGCCAGGACGTAGCCCGTGTAGTCGCGCTCTAGGAAGTGCTTGTCGTACTGGTTGGGGATGGGGGCAGCATCTTGTGCAAACTCCAGGACGTACTCCAGCCACTCCCGATGCTTGTCCAGGTTCAAGAAGGAGAAATGGAGGCAGTTGCTCCTGGAAAAGGGATGCGGGAGGGGATTATAGAATTGTAGAGTTGGAAGGGAACCCCCCCCCCCCAGCCCAACTGACTGCAATGCAGGAATCTCAGCTGAAGCATTTGTGACAGATCAAAAGGTGTCCCGATCAGAACCCAGTAAGCTTAGAAGCTGAAAAACACAGATTAGCTGGGGGAGGAGTGTCTAATCCCCTGGCTCTGGCCCTCCAAACCAAGCTTTCTGGCCTTCTAAGACCCCGTAATTTTGGTGGTGGAAGAAAGAAAAAAATTAAAGTGGAGAGGTTGGGATGCCCCTAGTGTGGAGTGGCCACACACACTGCTTGGGGCTGGCTGGGGTGAATTGAGCTAAAGCAGGCATCCCCAAACTGCGGCCCACCAGATGTTTTGGCCTACAACTCCCATGATCCCTAGCTAATGGGACCAGTGATCAGGGATGATGGGGACTGTAGTCCAAAACATCTGGAGGGCCGAAGTTTGGGGGTGCCTGAGCTAAAGCAACTGCCTTTATCAAAGTTGGGGAGGGAAGGGCCTGGGCTGGAGACTCAAGAGCTGGTTATGTGAGCCTGCCTGCCAGAGTAGGTTCACTGGTTCCTGCATGCTCCAGCCAAAGAAGGGGGAGCGTCTCAGGACTCAAATCAGATGAAATTGATCTGTCCCCCACCCCACCCCACCCCTTCAACTTCACCTGAACCAATCCAAATTGGTTCAGACCCTGCTGAACCCCAAGCAAGGCCACAATGGGATTTAGCCCATCATCCAGTAGCGCCTTGAGAAATACCCATTTCCTGGATCTACTTATGACCTGCAAGCCAGCAGCATGTCTGGCACAGGGGAATGAGACATCCTCCCATTCGTCCCATTTGAAATTGGTGCCACAACCACACAACTGCAAGGGATTTCTATCCAAATCAGAGATGGACATAGGGTCAAGTCCTCCCCACACATCTGAAGCGAGGAAGATATATAGGAAAGCTGTCAGGGCACTGGTTCATCTAGCTCAGTACTGTTGACACTAACCAAGAGTAGCTCTCCAGGGTTTCAAAAAATAGCCTCTCCCGGCCTTCCAAAGCCTGGAGGAAAGACCCAAGGGATAAAAATGGAGGACCAGGATGAGGAGGTGATTTTAAGCCCCATTTCAGCACAGCCCGACTACTGTTTTGCAGCCTCTAGCTTCCCATCTACAGAATGGGCACAAAAGGTGACCAACTTCACTGTGCTGTTGCAAGAGTGACACAAGACTGTAAACGGGCTAATCATCATGGATGCAGTAAGTGCCCTGCTCTTCCGTTTAGACTCTGCAAGGCTGTAAATGCCCTTTCCCCCCCTCCCACGGCGTGACACACCTCTAACATAACTCTGGCCAGTGACGGTGCCCCACACTCACCCAGTGAAAGTGTAGACCTCCAGGGCAAACTTCTGCAGGAGAGGCGTCTTGGTGGGGTTGGAAAGGATCAGGACCACGTTCATGTGTCCAGGCCTTAGGCGCACCAGGTTGCTTGTGTAGGTGATATCTGTCAGCTCGGTCACTTCAACGAAGCCCTTCTTGGGGATCCTGTGAGGGAAGGGGAGAGAGAAGAGGCTCAGCAGTAAGCAAGGAGAGCCACCTGCATGGGTGCAAGGGGAAGCAGCAGAACTTTAGCTTCTATATGTCCACAGAGCTCTACGGCCTCAATAAAAGCCTCTGTGAAAAAGGCTTTCTTGGAGGAAGCTGCCTTCTATGGACCATTTGGGTCCATGTAGTTTGCTACTGTCACCTCTGATTGAACCTTCTGCATGCTGGGATAGCTCAGTTGGTAGAGCACGAGACTCTCATTCTTGGGGCCGTGAGTTCGAGCCCCACGTTGGGCAAAAAGATTCCAGCACTGCAGGGGGTTGGACTAGATGAGCCTCAGGCCCCCTTCCAACTCTACAATTCTATGCAAAGCAGATGCTCCACCCCAGAGAGCTTGCAGCCTTTCCCCAGTTTCAGCTGCACATGCACTTTCAGCCACTTTCCCCTGGACAAGCCAGGTAAAAGGTCCTCTTTCTTCCATCCTCATTCTCTCTCATCATATCTGCCCGACCTTCTCAGCCCAACAAGCCTCCCAAACCCCCTTCAGATATCTCCTCTGGGACAACGGAAGCCCGAGGAAGCTGCTGCAGATCACGTCACACTGGCTGGCTGCGGTTCTCCAGGGTTTCAGAGAGGAGTTTGCTGGGGACTGAGTTGAAGAGCTGCTGCAGGCAGAACAGATGCTCCGTCACTAAGCCAAAGCACATTCACGGTGCAGTGGAAGGCATGCAGAGGTTTGCGTTTCAGCAGGGCCTGGGACAGAGTCCTTGCCCCAGTTGAACAGGCAGCCCAGGTCAGAAATTGGCCGCAGGTGAGGGGCAAACAAGGCCCATCTCCATCACCTCTAGTGAAGGCTACACTTCTGGACCCTGGCCACTGCCTCTTGCCCAGGAGAAGCAAAGGCCAACCCCAAGAAAGCAGACTGCTAAGCTACGGAAGCACTTGCCAACCTGGTGTCCTGCAGATAGATCTGGACTACAGATCCCACCATCCCTGACCACTGGCTGTCTTGGCTGGGGCTGATGGGAGTTGTTGTCCTCTACACCTGGAGGACTCCAGGCCGGTAAAGGCTGAACTAAGGCTCAATGGACACAGGAGGAACCTGTTATCTTTGGTGAAACTTGTGTCATTCTTCTCGCCCTTCGGAGTGTTTTCATCCTTCTTGGCAGGAGGCGAATCTCTCTCGTCGCTCGAGTCGCTGAAAAACAGCAAGTTGTGTTTTCAGGTGGGGAAGAGGCTTGGGGGATCACGGACAGGGTCAGATCAATTCACCTTCAGTGTGACTCTATTGTGTGTCTACTCAGAAATAAATTCCCATTTTTCATTTACTGTGAGTATTTGCTTTAGAACCCCTTGATTTTATCTATATCCTGATAATTTTATTAGGGCTTCTGTTTATAGTATATTTTTTTTAAAAAATTGTTTTAATTGTAGATTTCATATTATTTTATGTAAACCACCTACAGAGCTTGGGTTTTATCTAATGCTGGTACTACTAAGAGGAGACTCAATGAAGTTAATAAACATTAAAAATCAATATAGGTTGGAATGGGGGAGGTGGGGATGGTGAGACTAGAAACGAAGGGAAAAACAGAGAAGAGAATGGGGTCTTTCTGATGTTGGCACCCTGGTTTTGAAATGCTCTCCCTAGAGAAGCTCGCCTGGTGCCTCCATCGGTCGAATGATTGCATTTTATCATCTTCAGTTTGTGAAATGCCTGGATGATGTGGTGAGGGACAGCCCATCCCGGTTTGCAACCTGAGGCAAAATGGAAAGGTGTTCCCCTGTTGCCAAAGTCTCCCTTACATGGGTTGCAAGGTGGCAACAGATTCCGGTAAGATCTCGCTAGAAGCCACTGCCGCTTCTCTGCCATTGGCAGAGGTGCCGCCTCTTGGGGTTCTGCTGCCCGAGGTGGCTGCCTCAGTGCCTCAGTCTGCCTCATGAGTGGGCCGGCCAGCCAGCCAGCCCTGGATGTGGTTAAGTAGATGGGATACAAAGGTCAAAAAATACCTACCTACCTACTACATACAGCTGCTTACCTGAAAGCCTGAACAATAACGGTCCCAAAAAGGATGAAGAGGGCTGAGAAGATCAGCGATAAGAGGGGCATCATTTCTCTCCTGCAAAAGAGGATCACCAATGATGGCTGGTGTCAAACCGAATCCACAGCCTGTGCCTTCTTCCCCCACCTCAGAATGGGCTGCCTCTCGGGAGAGGTGAAAATGAACCAATACGAGAATTGGCTCCCTTCTGTCCATCTTTGCTGTCCTCTCCAGTTCCCTCACCCTTGTGCCCCTTAGGAAGTACTGTGCTCCCTCAACGGCCCAAGGTCTGAGAGGAATTTTGTTACAAAGGTTAGAATTGTTATTACACTGTTTTGCACATTCAGGCATGCTTTATAGCCTGCATCGAATATATTTTCGGGGGGGGGGGGGATCACTATTAATACTAGGTGGCAGGAGCAGCAATACAAACACAGTGGTCTACTAATGGCTCAGGAGAGGGGGAGCAACTCCTGGCGGTCAAGAAGCAGAATGTTTCCACCCAAAGCACTGACCAGCAGCCCACCCAGAACTGTCCCAAACCGCTTTGACAGTCTTAACTTTTGCCTTGAGCACTTCTAATTCCATGCAAATTTTACACTTTATCATGGGGGATCATGCTAAATGCATGAAGATCCAGAATGTGCAAATGGAAGGAATCAGAAGAGAACCTGTCCGGGTTCAACCTGGAAGCCCCCTCGCCCTGCAGATCTCCTCACAGCCAATGACCCTGAAGAGCCACTGGATCCTGATATCCGCTGCCCCTCCCCACTCCCAGTTGCCTAGGGTCCCAACTGGCTCTCAGACCTGCCCCCTTCCTCTGTAAACAAGTACCTGCTCTACCTGCCCTGCCAGATAAGGCCACTGCCCTATCGAGTCCAGCATCCTGTTCCCACCCAGATACTGGAAGGAAACTGGCAAGCAGGACCCAAACACAAGAGCAATTCTTCCCCTCCTGTGGTTTTCAGAAACTGGTATTCTGAAGCATTATTGTCTCTGAATGTGGAGGCGGAACACAGCCATTTGGGTTAGTAGCCGCTGAGCCATCTTCACGGGAATGTTAAAAGGCCACCCCTGGTTTTGACACTCGAAAAACGCGAATCAAGGGAAGACTGCTATTAATACAGAATCCATACCAGTTGCTGTGAAAGAGGCTGTCCCAGCTGTCTGATATATAGTCGATGGCAGAGTAGATCCATCGGAGGAAGAAAACCTGCGATCACACCGAAAGAGCAGAGGGGAAAGGGTGATTCTGATACATCAGCTACAGCTTCAGTTCATTATTCTGGCATTTAAACGAATGTGGCAAACCTATGCAGGTCTACTTAGATGTAAGCCCCACTGCGTCCAATGGGAGTTACTCCCAGGTAAGTGCACAGAGGATAGCAGCCTAAAGCATGCACAACTACGTCCAAGTAAATGTATTAGCTGTTTATTTACTCATCCCGACGTAGAGAATCAAAGGCTGTTTGCATGGAGACTTTCCCTGCCACCCTCAAGTAAATAAACACACACACACACTTGTATCCTTGCACAATGCTTACAGGAGCAAGTTCATCATTCAAGTCTGGCAGGATGGTATCAGAAGAGAGAATGCCTGGGTCTGTCCTCAGCTGATCCAGGAGGTCCAGAAGAATGAAGTTGTCCTGTTCACTGCCGCTCCAGGGCTCGTCGAGGGCCTTGTAGACTACTCGCCCAGCATTGTTGCGCCTCTCCAAGATGACCACCTGGGCAAAAGACAGAGGGTCAAACCACGAGTTTGGGTGGGGGAGTTTTCAATACAGCTTTAAAGAAACCAGCCGTGGCTTCCAAGGGTGTGCCTAGCCAGAAGAGAAGGAGCAGGTCTGGGGCTTCACTTGAGCCCCGAGCCCCAAGCCTGAAGCTCCAGGCAACAGGAAATCTTTGCCCCACAGCACAGGTAAAGAAGTGTTGTCTTTGGCCCATTACAACCAGGTGGGAGCTACCTGGCCTTCTGCCATCACCTGCAGTTGGAGATTCATTGCCTCACCCACTCAGTTCCTCTGCCTGAACGGGCAGTGGCAAAATGAGGCATGGACTTAATCTCTATTTTTCACAGCCCTGTAAACCCCCCCCCCTTCATGTTCCGGCCTTCTACAAGAAAATGCTTCCACAAGAAAATGGTGGTAGTGGGGAGGAGGGAGAATCTCTAGGCCACTGGCCTACCTAGGCCTGCCAAGTCTCCCCGTTTGGCTTGTGAGGCCATTTTGGCAAGGCCAAAAAGAACTTTCATATTGGGTGGATCCAGCCTGCAGACAAGGCAGTGAAATTAGGGCTTTATGATTCAGCTCAACCCATATTTTATGTTTTCAGATCATTTTTTTTTACATTTCAAATCATAACTTTTTTAAATAAAGCTCTCTTACAATGCTTCTCTGAAGTGCTGCTAACTGACCTGAGAAACATGGGACTAAAGTAACGTTTTGCAATGAATTAGAAAGAGCCAGCAAAACACAGCTGGGCTGGAGGACACAGGCAGGACACTCACGGCTGACTTCCCGTGGAATCTTTCGTCGTCCGTTAGCAAAGTGTGCCCAAACTGCGGCTGGTAGTTGCTGTAGATGTGCACAAACCTCAGGGTGTCCTTTGTGTTGGGCACAGCAAAAGCCAGAAAGGCTTCATAGCTCACAGTGTATTTATCGCCCTCTCCGGTAATCAAGACCACACAGTACCTAGAACATCACGACGGAAGAGATAATTACTGCCCTCTCAGAAATGTAATAGGACTAGTTGACAGTACTGAAGGCAAACACCCACAAACCCACACACCCAAAGAGACATAAACTGTTCACAGGGAAGGCTCAAACACCTTCCCAAGTCACTTGGCTGGGACCAGAACACTATCCAGCCACCGCCAAGGGAACTTGGGCTCCAACCCTTTCTGCTTTAGGGGCCGGCAGTCTGCAGCCCTCAGCCTAATTTTGAAAGTTCTTTGCAAACAATCAGTTCTGGCCTCTGGCAAGAGAAACCTGTCCTTTCCCAGGCAACACAGAGATAGGAAAAGGGTCAGAGAGAGAGAAAATAGGAGAAGCCCCACCTACTTCTAGTTCTGGTTCTGGCTACTGCCAGCCAGTGGCCCCTGTCAGATTACCCACCAAGGGAATGTGGCCCTCAACAGAAAATATGCTCCCCTCCCCCTGAGATTTAAAGCAAGCTCCTGGCTTCAGCAAAGAGAATCTGCAAGGTAATTTTACTTTGCCCATGCTGGAGGAGGCCAGGACAAGCCCCTCTGTCAAAGGCTAGCTACTATAGTGAAGTCCGAGAACTCTTAAGAGAAGAGAAGGCCTTGGGGCAATGTGGGGGGGAGCACCGGGTGGATTCAGGCAACCCATGGCCTTGGGGAGCAATGAATCTTGTAGATTGCCTGTGGGGACTCCGTGTGATGGGACTCTGCAGAGAGACTTCTTTTTCTGTAAACACTTTGCACGCAGCTAAGCCATGCTAACCTCGAGGCTTGAGGACTGCACTGCCCTCTGCAGGATGCTGGCCGAAGACCACTCAGAAGCCTGCGCTAGTGTAGAACCTGGCTGTCTTATGGATCTCAAGAGGCCTGCATATGTTCAGCCCAGACTTCCATCACCCTGGATGCAAGTATGTTTCTGAGTCCAACCTGGCTTTTAAAGCCCTGGGGACCCCTGTCTCTTTTGAGATCACCTCTCCCCTTTTATCAACCCCTGCGCTAGCTGTGTTCTTCTGAACAGGCACTGCTTGGCACATTAAGCAATGGCAACTGTTGCAGGTAGAAGCAAAACAGGGCCTGGACAGTGCTAGCCCCCAAGAGTGTGCAACAATCATCCCTCTGAAGTCCCACCTCCCTTCTTGCCACTTGAAAGGCCTGCACAGAGCACACCTCTTTCACTTGACAGGTTGTGTGCTTTTTGTAGTTGTCCGACAGATGCTGTTTTCACACATCTTTGCTGCTAACTACTGGAGTATTTTTATTTTTGTGAGCTGCTCCGAGCTACAGAAAAGCTGCACAGGAATGCACTAAGGAAACGAGGTGGGGACCCTTTGCAGGCTTTACTGGTTTGGTAGAGGAATGGCAACATTATCATGACCCTTGAGTCAGATCGTCTTTCTTCAGGTGCTTCAGTTGAGGACTCCCAAGTCAGAAGGGGATTTGCACACAGGGCCACACCCAGAATCAGGTCTGCAAAGTGAGCCCATGTGCCCCTCTGGCCTAAGGATATCACGTTGCCATTCTCTGACTCACAAGAACTCCATCACAAAAGACCCAGTACAACCAGATTCTTCCCTGGGCTGCCTGAGTAAGACTGCTAGAATGGGCTGAAGCCTTTAACTGAAAAGGTGCAATCAGAACAGACCTTGCTGCTTCTATATAAGCCTCAGTCCAAGTTTGACTGTTGCTGAAACAACATCAGCACTCTGCTCTCTTTCAGCATTCAGCATGAGCAAGGCTTGCCTCGTCGGAGGTCACGTGAGGACAGAGATTTGCAAATTGCAGTTCTTAGTTCCTGCACGTAACTGGGACAATCTGGACTCTGCTCATATAAAGAATTGTTTATGGAAGAAAGAGAGTGAAAGCCACTCTCTCTTATTAAATTCCTACCCCACCCCCCGGCAAAAAAACCCAAATACTTTCTCTGCAAAACGATCAAAAGGGTGGGGGGAGGATTCCATAAAACAGGCAGGGAAGTCAAGTCACTCTGAACTCTCCTTACCTTACAAAACCTGCCCAACAATTTTACTGTGCAACCCTAGCCCAGTTTCAAATACTTGAAACTGGTTAAGTAAATGCATCTACAGCTGCAGAGTTCTGCTTCTCCAGCTGCAAATTCTTTTAGGCCTACATTCTCCAGCAGCTCTTGGTGTCCCATTCTGAGCAGGGACTTGAAAGTCCCCAAATAACCCCTACAAAACCAAACACACTTTGGAGGAACATCACCACCACCACGAGCCTTACTTGCGCTGCCTGTGAGACTTTTTCGCAGGACACAACTCCTGAAAAAGCTTCTGGCTGGTGAGCCTAGATGCCATGAGGAACTTGTTCTGAGACAGGAAGTCATCAATAAGCTGCTTCTTCATGCCTCGGGCCTGGAAAACAACACCCCGCCCCCCCAAGAAGCTGTCAACCAACCACAGGATTTTCAGCTGATAATTCATGTGCCTTTTAAATACATTTGCAGGTTACCAAAATACATCAGCAGATTACATACCACCATCAAGGTATATGTCCTTTTGAGATGTGGAAGGAACTGCCAGATAAACTCACAATTTAATAACACAAAAACTACACAAATACTTAAAAGCTGGGCCCCATCATTCTTTGTCATACAAAAACTCAGCCAAACCAAACTGGCCAAACTGGCCGGGGGTGGGGGGAGCCAGAATGCCCTTAAATACGAACTTTCTGATTAATTTTATTTCAAAATTGTTTAAGGACTAAACAGTGTAACCCAAATCATGTCTGCTCAGAGGTACTACTGAATTCAATGCTGCTTACTCCCATGTACCTGGGTAAGGATTGGAGTCCTAGTTAAGTAAGGCCTGCAGTCCTAAACAGAGTGGGTTGTATCTAGTCTTAGTCCTACACAAGAGTATACCCACTGAAATTAAAGGACCTAAGCCATGTTCATTCATTTCAGTGGGTGTACTATGAGTAGGACTAACACTGGATCCATCTGCACTGCAAACTTTTGTTGCAGGTCCCCAACAGTCTAGATTTGGATTGCAACTTCTTTAAGATAAGGATCTGTGCTTTGCTTACAGGACGTTGTAAGTTGTCATGGAGACGGATGGAGCTATCTGAAGCATCCTTAACCACACTGTAGAAACAAGTTAGGCTGAGTGTTGGCCACCTGCCTGTTAGGGCCAGAGTTCTCGCATAAGCAGCCTTGCGTGGCAGCTGTCGTACCGTACCTGGATGACATCAGCAGGCTTATCGACGTGCTCTTTGAACACCATCATGGTGGGCGTGTAGACATTGATGTTATACTGGCTGGACAGCTCTTCTGTACCTCGGAGCCCAACGTACACATATCCAAAGGACAGGTAATCTCTGTAAGCAAACGCCGTCAGCTGGAAAGAAAGGGGAGCTGGATGCAGTTGGGCTACACGGTACATTACGTGCAACGCATAGACAGGACCCTGCTCTGTCTTCACTCTACTGTTACATAGGAACATAGAAAGCTGCCTACTGGGTCAAGGTCATTGGTCTATCTAACTCAGTACTGTCTACACTGACTGGCAGTGCCTCTCCAGTGTCCTTTTCTCAGTTCTACCTGGAGATGCCAGGGATTGAAGTTGGGGCCTTCACCATTGAGCTACAGCCATACCCACGTTCAATTGCAAGGAGATGTGCCTGCTAGTTGTGTGAATGCAGTTCTGCGCAGAAAAGAATACAGACCAGGGGTTGATGGCAGAGGAAGGGATTTGCCAAGCCCTGCTGGAAACCACAGGGTGGGGTTGGGGTGAGGATTTAAGAGTGCTCTTGTGATTAGGTCCTGCTTGCGGGTTTCCCACGGGCATCTGGTTGGCCACGGTGAGAACAGGATGCTGGACTGGATGGGCCAGTCATTCAGTAGCCTTGTCTTATGTTCATTCCAATGCCTTCACAATTTCCTCCTCTGGACTTCTTAGCCCCCAGTGACACTAGGGCAGGGTCTCTTTGACAGTGGCAATAACCAAGCGTATACAGCTGTCTTCTGTCCGTCTAGTCCAGTACTGTCTACTTTGACAGCTGGAGTTTGAGCCCTGTGGCCTCTGGAATCCATATAATGTGCTCTACCTGTGGTCCCTTACTCCGGTGGTGTAGCGTGGAGGTGGTGGTGGGGAGGGACAGTGGCCCTGGGTGTAATTCTGAGTGGTGCAACCAGCAGCCTCCATGACAGGCTCCCTCATCGAGGCTGTGTGGCTGAGCTCCTGTCGCTTTTTGGAGCAAAGCCGCACCCAGGCCAGGCCTTCAGGGCTGGGGTTGCACCTCCTTCTCCTTGTTGTTGATGAAGGTGGCCAAGTCAGAAGGTGATGGAGCATGCCAAGAAGGCATGCAACCACCATCAGCTCCAGAAGCCACGTGTCTTGTGGGCTCCGCACATGCCCCCCCGGAACACGCCTTCACTCCAGCTGCCCAGTCCACCAGGGGGTGCAACACTTGCCCCGCTCCGGTCGCCAGCAACCCACGGTATGCCACTGCTGCACACCACTGTAGAATACTGAGCCCCTGGAAGGTTGTTTCAGAGGATCCAGGTACTTCAAGGTCCACAGAAAGGAGGCATCTGATAAAATGGTCCATAGAGCTTTTGTCAGCCTTCACTAGCTGTTCTGGCTGGGGCTGATGGGAGTTGCAATTCAAGACACCTGGAGGGTACCAAGTTGGGAAAGGACGGCTCATGCCAAATTAAGCTTTTTGTCTCTATGGTGCCATGAGACTGTTCTTTTTGGTACAACATCTTAATATGGCTAACCTACAAAGGAAGCCAGAGGACCTCATCTCCCCCGCCCCATTTCTTACTAAGCAGCAAAAACCAGGTAACAGAGCCTTTACCTTATATAACAGGGGGACGAGGGGCATGTGATCAAAGAGAAGCACGTGGGGTTTGTTCTCTTTCTTCCAGTTTGACAGGAATCTGACGTAGTTTTTATCTGTAATCTTCAATGTAAAACAGAAAGGATCAGTCTCAGTCATCAAACACTGAATGCTGCTTCAGAATCAGAGTTTTTTAAAAGGGTAAGTTGCAAACTTGCATCTAAGGGCCAAATGACATGGTATGCTAGGACAGCCTCTCCCCACATGGTGTCCTCCTCATGTTTTGGACTACAGCTCACAATGGCTGTATTGGTTGGGGCTGAGTAGTCCAAAATATCTGGAGTGCAACATTTGGGGAATACTGCGGCAGGAGATACATGGGCCTCCTGATGTTAGTGCCAACTAAATGCAGCACAGAAAGACACAACAGTAATGTAAAACCATGGTTTATTGAGCTTAGCTGTGGTTTGTTTTAAAATCCAAACCTCTTCAGCCAGCTAACTATGGTTTGCCTGTGGTCAACAAACCACAATACAAAATCATGGATTGAAGCTGGCTTATGAAACTTGGCTTGCATCAACCATGGTTCCTTGTTACCTCAAAACCCATGACTCTGACTTTATACTAGTTTGCTCCAGCAGAGGTGCCAAGCAAGAGTGGCTAGAAAAACAAAGCCAACCTTAGGCAAAAACAAACCACGGTAATTCTGCTTATCTGCGAGGTTGATTCTGAACTGATCCTGGCTTTCGCATTCTGTACAAACATGGCCAATGGGTGATCAGTTGCTACAGGAGCTTTGTTAACCAAAGAATGGGATTTCTAGACTTGGTGACAACTCACTTTAAACCCAGGATCCCATGAGACTGAATCATCAATACCCATTTCTCTGTTCTGGCTATTATGTAGCCCCCCCCCACTGTATAGAGAACACAGTAATTCCGAAATCCACAAGAGACCCCCCCCAAATATCCACAGAAGATCTGAGAGCGTAGGGAAAGAGGTTAAGTTGCACATATCTTGCGGGGGGGGGATTACAAAGTCTCTAATAAAATGCTAATGAAAACAAAAACAGAAAATAGCAGAGAGGAGCTTAAAATAAACCAGGAGGCAATAATCACCTTCTCAACAAGGTTACCCGGAAGTAGGCTTTCCACAAACTGCCGCAGATTCTCCCGAACAACTGCATTGTGGAAAAAGGTAATTTTCCCATTGATAAGTCCCAGGATGGATGGTGTACTGTGTGCTCCGAGGTGATGTGCCAAGCGCCTCTCATAGCCAGCATGAACAACGCCGATCCCCACTCCTGAATGAGGGATGGAAGGATACCATGAAGAAGAATTAATCTCCTCTCCTATGGTCTCTAACAACTTCAGGGAATCTAAAACATGGAAAGTCTGTGATCACGTTTACTGTAGCATCTAGGAGCCCCAAGGGACAGGGGTTAACTGCTAGTGCATTTTCTGCAGCAGCAGAAGCAGTAACAGAAGGGTTGTAGCTCAGTGGTAGAGCATAAGTAATGCATAAAAAAGGTCCAATTCCTAACATCTCCAACTCTGCTGAACTGCTGCCAGTCAATGTACCAAACTAGATGAACCAATAGCCAATCTCAATGGAAGGCAGCTTCCTATGAATAAGGCTGAGCTCTGTGTGAAAGCAGAGGTGGGGGACCGGGTCCAACTCCCCCTTTGGGGCATTTGACAGGTGGGGAGGACCACCCACCTATCAGTCACCTGATGACAGCAGGCGACTGACACGTGTCAAAGTTCAAAGGAGGTCTGGCAGGCATGGTGGCTGGCAGTCACATCAACTTCCTCTGAAGATGTGCTTTCTGTGCCAGCCTGCTGACTGGTGCTGGAAGAGCACCTTCAAAGAGGCTCCCGGTACCCACATTATACAGGCCTGAAACAGGTAGGATTCCTGTTCAAATGTAAGAATATGAAGAAGAGACCTCAAAGAGAAGAAATTGTGGCTTATGGCCCAAATGGGTTCCAAAAGAACTTCTTCAAAAAGAACAAAAATTGTGTGATGTCACCCACTTTGGGAAACACTGCTCTAACACCATAGCACCAAAACAGGGCTCCCTGGAGCTGTCCAAGGTCCTGCATACTCTGCTTGGCTAGGACCAGTGACTACTAGGCACTCCCTCCTTCCTTGACAAACCTCAGGCTCCAACAGAATGGGACTTGATGCAGGGGCTCGATGCTGCAACCAGGCCAGCATTTACTCAATCCTCCATGAGCCAAGGCACACTTTTGCCCCTGAAAAGTTTTGCTTTTACAATGAGAATTTCAGAAACAAGTGAAGAAGAAAGTCAGTTGTGCAGATGATATGAAATGGACGTGACCAAGTTAGGTTTTATTAATTTCAGCAGGTCTAAACTGAGTAGGACTTAGCCAAATACAACCCACACTGTTTATATTAATGGAATATGTAAAGCAAGGAAGTTAGATGCATGCCCCAGAGCAGCAATGTTTCATAAATCCGCTTCTCTGGGCAAGATTTGTTTTGCTTTGTCACTGAATTGGGAATGATCCAGTCACCACCAATGCAGAGAGAGAGAGAGAGAGAGAGTGAGAGAGAGTGAGGAACTAACAATCCTCAGTACAGGATGCCTGGAAGTAGGCAAGGCCAGAACAGGGAGTCATGCAGCCATGCAGCGGGAAACCTCTTCTGTGAGTGAGCATACTAGCTCCACAATAGCCTTTTGTAACTCAATTCATTTATTTCACAAGGCACATTGGAGTGGCCCTCTCAGAGCACACTGCTTTTGAATTACTGCAGCTGCAGCCTTGGGAAGATGCAGCCGGACTCTGAAAGAAAAACTCAGGCCAAATACAAATGGATGGTGATGTCCTGCAAAGCTCTCAATTGCCTGGCTCAGCACTCTATGAGGCCACCTCTGTTCACTATGCTCCACCACAACCTTAAAAGTAAACCAAGAACCCTGGGTTGAATCCAATAGAAAGACCCTCTGAAATTCATGGACATGACTAAATCAGGTCCATTGATTTCAGGGCATTTTAGGAATGGTATCTCTCAAGAGCAGAATAGGGGCCTCCTAACAACTCTCAGCATTGTTAACAAATTAGAGCTCCCGGGAATTTATTTGGGGTGTGTGTGGCTGTTTAAATGAGCATCGTAGTGCTTTAAATGTATGGTGTAAATGTGGTTTATGCTTCTCAAGAAGGTGCAGGGAGGTTGCCCTCTGGAGATCAGCTAAATGCTACGTCCGTGCACCTTCTAGTCAGCAAACTGGCTTCAAACCGGCCAGGGAGAGGGTAGAATAATGCTTTTTTTCTGCCCTGAACCCTTTGGATGCAGGTGATGCAAATTCAAACACGTTTCTCTTCTTACCCAGCCCTTCAAGTTCCTGGACCACCTCCTTCCACACGGGCTCAATGTGGATGCAGCTAAAGCACCAGTCCGACGTGATCTTGATGAGATAGGGTTTTCTGAAACTGTCGGGCACAATCTCGTTGATGTAGTGTGAGAAGTGCAGCAAGTACTTCTCGTCGGAGGAGTCGCGGCGGTCCGAATTGAACGGGAAATGGAAAAAGGATTCATCAAAATAAAAGCTCTCGTGGAAGTGGTGGAACGGGCGGTGCTGCGGCTGTTGCTGGTGGGGGTAGCCCTGGTTCTCCCCCACATTGCCATAGCGGTCAAAATTTAATCTCTTTTCCTCATTGGACAGGATCTGTTTGGGACAAACACCAACACTCTTAAGTGTATGTTACCATTTTATGCTTTGTGAAACATTGAGGAGCGATGGGCTCTGCAACAAATCATGACTGCATCCTGCCTATATTGACAGGGTCTAAATTCAACCAAATCAGCCTGGATCCAACCCACTGTTCTTGGATGGCCTTATGTAAATAGAGTAGGTAGTGTGTTCTAGTGGTTAGTGTTTGGACTAGGACCTGAGAGAGATCAGGGTTCAAATCCGCACTTGGCCGTGAAGCTTACTGGGTAACCATAGGCCAGTCACTCACTCTCAGCCTAACCTACCTCACAGGGTTGTTGTGAGGATAACATGGGGTGAAGGAAAACCATGTACGCCAACTTGAGTTCCTTGGAGGAATATCATTGCTGTGATAATAACATTTTAAACACTACTTTCCCCCTTCACTTTCAAAAGACATTACAATATGAAAATTCCATACCAGGATCTCCATATCTCCATATTAATCCTAGTTACCATATTTCCAGATTAATCCTAGTTTCATGGTTTTTTCTTTTCTTTTTTTCAATCTACAAAAGTACATCTGTTTTGGTGGTGGTGGTGAACTTTATCTAGATGGCTAAATTTCACCACCATTACAACAGGCCCATTATCTAAATAGTGGTCTCCTGATATTTTGGACTACAACTCCCATCAGCCCCAGCTAGAATGGCCGCTAGTCAGGATTATGGAAGTTGTAGTGCAAAACATCTGAAAAGCACCAAGGTTGGAAAAGGTTGGGCTAGAACAACAGAGGATTTCCACCCCCTCATAATACTAAAATTTAAGTATCAACCAAGAAGTTGATTGCCAGCTGATTCAAGACAGATAAGAGAAAGCAGTTCTTCACACAAGATGTAACTTACTCATGGAACTCATTGCCACGAGATGATGGCTTTAAAAAGGGGTTAGACTATAGTTAGCCAATGTTCAGTTGTGGAAGTTCAACTCCCATCAACCCAAGCCAGGGATGATGGCAGGTGTAGTCCAACATATGGAGGGCACCATGTTGGCTACCCCTAGGCAAGACAAACCCTAGGAAGATGGGACTATCAATGGATATTGCCATGGTAGCTATCTTTCGTTGTTCTTATCTCTTGTCTAAATTGCCCCGTAGACTATTATTATACCCAGTTAACTAAGAAGCAAGTCCTGTTAAACCTGTGACTCCTTGGAAGACCTGCTCCCTGCCCTGCAGGCTTTTTTCCACCTGGCCTGGGGGGGGGGGGGGCTGACTGACTCCAGCTACGAAAGCCGAGGCTGCTGAACAGACTCTTGGGCTGGGGTATTATTTGGGAAGTTTTGTTGGAGTGGGGGTTGCTGCTGTTACTGATATTAAATTTTATTATTATTATTAATTAATTATTTATTATTTATACCCCGCCCATCTGGCTGGGTTTCCCCCGCCACTCTGGGCGGCTTCCAACAAATACCAAAATACATTAAAATATCACAAATCAAAAACTTCCCTAAACAGGGCTGCCTTTAGTTGTTTTCTAAATGTCAGGTAGTTGTTTATCTCCTTGACCTCCGATGGGAGGGCGTTCCACAGGGTGGGCGCCACTACCGAAAAGGCCCTCTGCCTGGTTCCCTGTAGCTTTGCTTCTCGCAGTGAGGGAACCGCCAGAAGGCCCTCGGTGCTGGATCTCAGTGTCCGGGCTGAACAATGGGGGTGGAGACGCTCCTTCAGGTATATAGGACCGAGGCCGTTTTGTATTTTTACTTTCTATCTTTTTACGATTTAAGTGGAAATTGTTCAATGTGTACTGTTTGTGTTTTATTTAATGTGTGTGACTACTTTTTTATAATTATCTATCTTTTGTAATTATGTACAAAAATAAAGTGATTGATTGAAACTCAGTAGGACTTTACTCTCAAGTGTGATCACGTTGGGCACTGTAACATTTATGGATTTACAAATGTGGCATGCCAGGGGAAACTGTAGCAGGTATTAAATTAGAACACCAGAACCAGGGGAGGGAAGAGGCTTACAGTAAAGGCTGCATTTAAAACAGAAACCTTAAGTAATCAAATATGAAAACACAAAGTTAGGAAAGTGAGCCCAATACCTCATAAGCCTTGCTAATTTGTATGAACTTATCTTCTGCTCCTGGGTCCTTATTTTTGTCAGGGTGCCTGGAATGGAAAGAAAACAAGACCATGAGCAGTTTGATCACAAGGCTGTTGGGTTTAGTTCCATCCTGGCACTGTGCAGGCAGAACTGACACTAATTAAATAATATGTCACTAAGGCTTAATCTGTTTGATGTTTGAACAGGTTTACTACAGGGGGTTGATTCCTGATGTGAAGAGAGAATTGGCACTCATTAAGGCGCAAACATTTCATATGCAAAGACAGAGTCAAAAGACTCTGCTACCTGGGTCTCCCTGTCTTTGCCCTCCAGCACTTACTTTCCATAGTAAGGTAGGTAAAGTTAAAGGACCCCTGGGCAATTAAGTCCAGTCAAAGGCAACTATGAGGTGCTGGCGTTTGTCCACAGACAGCTTTTCTGGGTCATGTGGCCAGCATGACTAAACCACTTCTAGTGCAACGGGACACCGTGACGCGTGCCAGAGTGCACGGAAACACCGTTTACCTTCCTGCAGCAGTGGTACCTATTTATCTACTTGCACTGATATGTTTTTAAACTGCTAGGTTGACAGAAGCTGGGACAGAGCAACGGGAGCTCACCCCATCATGCGGACCTTCCAATCAGCAAGTCCAAGAGGCTGTGGTTTAGACCACAGCACCACCCGTGTCCCTAGTACTTTCCCTAGTATTCTTCCTTGAGGCACCTTGTTTTGCTGGCTCCCTTTTTACCAACAGCACAGAGCTCCTTCTGTCTGTTGGGCTTGTGCAGGCAACCACAATTTTAGCAGCTCAACAGGGGCAAATACATCCAGCTATCTGGCAAGCAGGACACCCAGAAGGTCTAATTTCAGCTAAAGCTCTTCAGCAGGGAAGAAACAGCAGGACTCCTACTGTTTCTTAACTCCTCCATACCCCGTACAAATGAGGGATAACCCTGATGTTCTCCCAAGCCTGCTGTGCATGGCAGAAGGTGGAGGACTGGCAGCAACAAAAAATAATGGCTCACTAGTAAGTCAACATCTATGGACCGCTGGGCTCACGTTGGGTTCTTTACCCCAACTAACACTCATTTCTCATGATGTCTACAGCTGTGTACAACATGATAAGAAAGACTGGCAGGCCTTTAAGGAGGAGGCAGACGGTTTTTCAGCACAGCAGCTAAGCACGATACATTCCAGCTCCATTTCATGAATCACTCACCATTCCCGGGCAAGCTTCTTATAGGCCTTTTTAATGTCCGCCTGACTAGCTGTCCTGCTGACTCCAAGGATCCGATATGGATCAAAATCGACAGCAGACAAGATCTGCAGGACCAGGACCAGGAACAAAACCACAACCAGGGAGATGCTTAGCCGTTTCATTTCCATTTTTCCCCCCTGCAGGGAACCTGCACAGGAGAGATTTCAAAGGGAGAAAATCCAGGATGAGACATTGGAAAGTTGCAATATAGGTGTTTCAAGGTCCCAAGTCTTAGGCCTGTCTGCTTCTTTCTGCAATGACCACCACCTTCCACTGCGGCCCTGAAATTTTGATTCCATTTTAGTCTCCTACAATTCCCACAGCCTTTCAGAAAACTCTGATGACAACACTGCCACCTCCTCTTTTAAAATTCATTTTCATCCTCCACACAAATAGATTTGGAGGGACTGAGGCCATCCCAGCCACTGAAGTGGGGTGTGGCTGGGTACCATCCTGCTTCTTTTCAAGGGGGCATCCCTGAGTGTCGTCTAACCACCCAAATCCCTTTCTTCTCTCACTTTGAGCACAGGGGTCATCCCTTTCCCAAAGCTACACATGAGCTGCAAGACTGGACTGCCAAGCAGACACCTGGATGGAGCTTAAATGGTCCTCAGTCAAGGAAACTGAGGGGGAAGGGGTGAATACCTAACAGTAACTAAGGAGAGCAATTGGTGGCATCAGAAATCAGAATACTTTCCACCATTTTATTTCACTATGGATGAACTTCCATTTCTGGAAATGCATCCTCATCAAACCAGTTATAATGAATGATACATGAATGGACACGATGACTGCATTTGCACATAACAGTAAGCCAAGATTTTTAGCTGAATAAACCATAATGCGTTCATACTATGTGCCAGCACACTTAGCCCAACTGCTTCCACTTTGCTTCTCCCTTGGCACGAGCAGATCAACAAACCAAGAAAGGAGTAGCTTTGCATTATATCTAAAGCTAGAGTTGTGACTGATTTAGGTTGAACAAATCCATGATTGGTAAGCCATAATTTTAAGGCTGCTTGTGAACTCAGCCAACAGCAATCAAACCAGGCACTTTCAAAAGTTGTAATTAACATTTTTCAGGTGACTATCCCTAGGAAGCATGTATAAATAGCCTCTCACCTCTTTTGCTAAAAGGAGAACATTAACCATTTCCAATGTCTCCTTAAAATGTAACCAATGTAAAGGAAGTTAGGAGTTGTCATGCCTTAAAACGGTGACAAACAATCCACTAATAATAATATCCAACCCAAGCTCTGAATTTGTTTGAACATATAAAACCACATTAAAAAAGTCCTTTGCTGATTTCTCCTCCCCATCAAGAAAACACAAATATTTGAGGTCAGCTAATCTGAGGCACTGAAAAAACTTTTGAAATACTTAAACGGTGTGAAAAATAAATATGGCATGTGTATTATTTTTGTTTACCACATGTAAGTAACATATGCCAGATCTTATCCTAATTAATTCAGGACACTGGAAAATGTTTCAGTTCAAAACTTTCTAGGAAAACGACAACACTGAAAAATAACTTATTTCACCTGAAGGCTAAAGTGTCAATCCTATGCACATTTACCCAGAATGATTCCTATTGAACTCAATGAGACTTGCCTCTAAGAATGATCCTAAAACAGATTTCACTCTCCAAATATACATAAGGCCAGGAACTACAAGCAGGAGACGAAATGGCAAAACATTCATCCCAAACCCAAAGAAGAATAATGTTTGGCTAGTGTAACGTACCGTAGAAGAGATTTATAGAGTGGCAGCTATGTTGCAGCAAAAATAACAAATAATATTTTGGCATCTTATATAGACTAACAAATTTTATACAGCATAAGATTTTATGGACTAGTCCTCAAATACGGGAAATTGCATCTAAGTTATTATTCCTACTCAAATATATAGATGTATGAGAAAATAATCTTTTCAAATTGAGGTGGGGGGTTTTCACATTTTGAGATGTCAGCAAAATACACTGGCCTTCATTTTTCTACCCAAAAAAATCCCTAAAAACAAACATGCTGAGCTAGAAAATACTCTAATCTGCATAGGAAATTTTTACGGAATGTCCATACCACCAAAACAGGTTTCAAAAGCCTGGATATAGTTTTGGTACTTTATGCCACAGAATACACTGGAAACAGAAAACAGTAGGAGTATTGGTAGAATATTTTTTTCATGCAGAGACAAATGTATTCCAGCATTCTGACTTCCAGCAGGTTCTAGAAGTCTCACAAAAAAGCCCATGAAGGCAACTGTTTTCTTGTACAAACAGTCTTCAGCACCCAGTCCTAAGAAGTATACCTGCTGTTTTATTAAACTATCATGGTAGAAACTCATCCAGATTTCCATTTCCAGGCCAGCCAGTTACCTCTGGAAAGCTCACAAGCAGAGCACAAAGGCATGACCCTTCCCTTGTTGCTGTCCCCAGCAGCATCCAATACTCAGAGAAACACTGCCTCTGACTGTGGAGGTTCCCCTCCTGATTAATCAAAAATTGATGGTTAATCACAAAATACATAAGAGCTGTAGCTCAAGAGAATAACCTTTGTATGCAAAAGATCCCAGGTTCAACCAATGGGGAGGTGTGTGTGTGATTGTGTGATGGGGGCATGGGGAAGACCCCTGCCTGAAACTTTGCAAAGCAACTCCCCACCAGCATGTAGCCAGCACTGAGTGAGATGTCCCAGTGAACTGGTACAGTGAAAGGGAACTTCTTACATGTGTTAGGACAGGCAAAGGCAACCTTGGCTCTCCAGATGTTTTGGAACTACAATTCCCATGATCCCTGACCACTGGCCCTGTTAGCTAGGGATCATGGGAGTTGTAGTTCCAAAACATCTGGAGAGCCAGGGTTGCCTATGCCTGTGTTAGGAGCATCTGTTGCACATGTTTTGTGTGGAGAAAGGTTCAGGTTTATTCACCAGCCTAGGCTAGGTTGGACTACAACTCCCATTATCCTAGGCCAGCTTAGCCAATGGTCACATTTGGCAACCTAAGGTTGAAAAACACTGGCGTAGGCAAGACTGAGTTACATAAACCAATGCAGACTGTGAACAAGACAGCTTCCCACACGCAAGCAGGACACGGGAGAATCCCATCCCCTTTCGTTTGGTGAGAATCCCGACTTGCAGAAATCCTGCTACTCTTGACCATTTGTATTTTTGCCCACTTCATAATGGCATTTTGTATTCTATGGCTATAACTCATAGCTCTGTAAAACTGAAATAATTGCATAAAACATTTGTATTGGGTTTTATAACTGTGTGCGCGCTTTGTCAACTAGGCTGTTAGCCTCCCCAAAGTACATCAACAGAAATAATAAAATTAGGGTGAGAGCGGAGGTTTCCATTAACGATCATGGTGGGACAGTCCTCACCAAGGATCTAAACGCAACAAGCACCCACCCCCACCCCACACATAAGACAGATGCACCCCCATCACACTTCAATGGTCAAAGAGTGTTGAGGGGAGACCTGGGATAACCCAGGTCCAAATCCCCACTCAAGTCATGAAGCCCGCTGAGTGATATTAGGCCTGCCACTGTCTCTTAGCCTAACCTACCTCGCAGGGTTGTTGTGTGAAGGAAAAAACGGGGAGGGAAAGAAACACGAATGCCGCCTTAGCTTAAGCTCCTCCGAGAAACGCTGGGACGGGAATGCAGCAGGAGGCGGTATCGAAAAGGACATATGCAAGACAGGTATGCCCCCCCCATAGGCCTCTGCCCTCAAAGAGGGGACCCTCCCCCCCCGCCCTGCAACTGTCACCACGCAATATTGCACCAGGGCTAAGCCGCTAAGCCCCCCATTATGCGCTTCCCGCAGTCACCCGCCACGACACTCGACCCTGCCCCCCCCCACATAGGACCCTCCCCATGGTCTCGTCTGCCCCCCCCCAATTATCCCCACACCTTTAGTGCTCCATACCAGAGAGAAGGGCCTGGGAGGGCTAGAGAGTCATCCCTCCCTCGCAACCTCCCCAAGTCACGTGGCTACTTAGGGCAGCCGCCGCCGCCGCCGCCGCCGGGTGGGCGGAGAGGAGGGGGCGCCTCTGTGGGGCGGAGTGGGCAGGAAGGGCGATCGCAAATACCCACCCTAGGCTCCTGTCTCCCCGGTCCCAACTTCCGGCTCGGTGGCCCCGCCTCTGGCCGCCGTTACCATAGAGATGGCGCAGCGAGCGCTCACTTCCGGCGTGGCGAAGGCCCGCCTCCCTTGACAGACGGGCGGAAGAGAAGGAGGTAAAGGACGAGAGGTGGGGCGCTGGTAGTGTCGCCGCGGTGCATGGTGGGAAAGAAGGTTGAACACTCGGGACCAGGCGTGAGAACTTGCGCATGCGCAGCAAGCCGCCGCCGCCGCTCCCTCCCCTCCTAAACCTTGTTATGGGAACCTAATACTGTGTACTGTATAATTACTGTATTTCATAACTGTTGGAATATTGTTGCTTAAGAATTTGATTTCTGTGCACTTCCTATAAAAACGTTAATGGGGGAGAGGGACGCGATTTTCATGGAAGTTAAGTAATTATTTTATCTCAAGATTATATTAGCAGGTCAATAAAATATGAAAATAATTACTTTGGTGGAAATTAATGAATCACATTTGCCACATATTACAAACATATACTGTAAATGCAGTGGTTTAAATTTTCTTAATTAGCCAGTCATTTTAATGATTATTTAGTTTTATTGTGTTTTATGTTTTAATTGTGTTTTATGTTTTAATTGTATAGTTGCACCTTGGGTGTGTAGTTCAACTGAGTTGAAGGTATATAAATATTTTATAAATAAATACAAAATTATGTGTATTATATAATAAGTAGCAGCATCCCAACTTGAACTCCCTAGCAAAATCAGGTAGTTACCTCTTTATCTGCATTCAGAAAACATAAAAACTTAAAAAGAAAAGAAAAATCCAGGCTTTAGGTCAATCATTTCATAAAGTTTTTAAACTACTAACTTCAAATGTAATATATTGGTTCTTTTAAATTCTTTTATTTTATTTTATTATAGTTTTGTTGCATGATGTACAAACTGCGGCCCTCCAGATGTTTTGGCCTACAACTCCCATGATCCCTAGCTAACAGGACCAGTGGTCGGGGATGATGGAGATTGTAGTCCAAAACATCTGGAGGGCCGAAGTTTGGGGATTCCTGAACTACAAGAAAGAAGATTCCACCTAAACATTAGGAAGAACTTCCTGACAGTAAGAGCTGTTCGGCAGTGGAATTTGCTGCCAAGGAGTGTGGTAGAGTCTCCTTCTTTGGAGGTCTTTAAGCAGAGGCTTGACAGCCATATGTCAGGAATGTTTTGATGGTGTTTCCTGCTTGGCAGGGGGTTGGACTAGATGGTCCTTGTGGCCTCTTCCAACTCTATGATTCTATGATTCTATCCTGTACAAGTCAGTGCATATGTAATCCCGATTGAATTCAATGAGGCTTAATCCCAAGTAAGTAGATATAGGACAGCAGTCTAAATATTAATATGAACTGCAGTTTATTAAGGCTCCCTGCCTTTGCCTCCAATGAGAAAGATGCCTCATTGAAATCTGGGCCGAAGTAAACACACTTATAGGATTGCCCTGCTTGTGCAGCTGTGCCAGTGTAAATAAAGCTATATAACAGGCCTGGCTAACCTGTCTGTGCTGCTGGCATACTACCGGTACCTCTGCCATTGCCCCCGACTATGGGCCATTATTATTTATTTCAGTCTTTCATTTATATCCAACCTTTCCTCCAACACGAAATCCAAGTTGCCTTCGCTATACGCTTTCCGGTGCCTGCGATAAGCATCTTTGCTTAGGCGAGCCTATCTAGTTAGGTAGAATGTTGACATGCGTTCGAAATGCAAAAAGGGGCTGTTCCCATAACGAGGAGTGGAAAGGCTCCGGGAGTGGGAGGGTTAAAGGGGCGTCGCACAGGACGCCGAGCAAGCGAGAGCAAGTCACCCTCTGATGTCCTTATTTGGATTGAGACGTCAGAGGGGGCGGAGCCGCCTGACGCGTCGAAGGGAGGATCTCCCTTCCCGGAAGAAGCGGCCCAGCAGGTGCCATGGAGGAGGATCATAGGCAGTTGCTGCGGCGGGCTCGGCTGCGCCTAGTGAAGGAGTTGCAAGTGGAACCCCTCTGGGAGCTGTTGCTGCACCAAGAGATCTTCACCCCGGATATGATCGAGGAGATCCAGGTGTGCCTTTTGCTCTCTTCCCCCGTACAAGCGGCCCCTTTGTTCTCAAGGGATCTCTTCCAGCCTTCCCCAAGTTTCACTTCTTAAAAGGCTGATCCCACAGCTTGGGAGTATTTGAGGCTGTGATCCTGTATGTGCATTTACAGGAGAGTAAGCCCGTTGAACTCTGCCTTATGTCTATTTTGGCTCTTGGATTGCTTTCATTTATCTGGTGGTGAGCGCCATCCATTGTTATAGTATTTACTTTCTAGTAAACACAGATAGGAATGTGCAGCTGGGAGAAGTTTCAGGGGTGCCTTTAAATATTTTAGGCTGCTTTTCTGGGGCAGTGCCTGTCCAGAGTGGCATTCAGTTAAAAAAAAAAAAGCAGAAGATACAAATAGTCCAGAATTTAAAATTCTGAAAACATAACTCTGTTTTCAACAGAACTGAGAGAACATTACTGAGACTATGACGCAGAAAATGGACATCATTTTGAAAGTGTGACTTAAGCCAGGGATGTGGAAGTTGTGGCTCTCCAGGTGTTGTTGGACTCGGACTCCAGGGATAATGGGATATGTAGTCCAGCAAGATAGGGTGGGGGTGGGGTGAAGGTACTGCTGCATCACACTGTTGATTCATGTCAAGCTTGTGGTCTACTAAGATATCTCAATCCATTTCATATGTCAGGTCAGGTATCCCCCATCTTATATCTGTGCATTTTATTCCTGTCTAATTTGTAGAACCGTACACTTCTCCCTATTGCAATTTGTTGTGTTAGATTTGGCTCAGTTCTCTAATCTGCTAAGGTTATTCTGAATCCTGATTCTACCTTCTGCGGGACTATCTACCCATCCCAGTTTGGTGTCATCTTCAAATTTGATGAGCATCCCCTCAATTCCTTCATCCAATTAATATACAGTATAAAGTTATTGAACAACACCGCGCCCAACAAAGGCCTGGCTTGCTGACTGGTTGCTGTCTGCAAGGCTGCTCTAGATTTCAATATTGCTGCCTAGCCCTCTGCCCTCCGTTTTCATCTTCTCCAGTATGCATGCGCTGTTTGTGAATTTTTTTGTTTACAAATTCCAGCAGGAATAACCTTCATTTGTCTTCAGAAAGCAGGTACACGCCGAGACCAGGCCAGGCAGCTGGTTATTGACCTGCAGACTCGTGGGAAGCGAGCGTTCCCTGCTTTCATCTGGTGTCTCCAAGAAACTGGACAGAATGACCTGGCCGCTTTGCTGAGTGCAGGAGGTGACCAGCCACAGTTGCAGCCAGCTGATCTAAAGCCAGTTGAAATCCATCCACATTCTGAACTGAGGGATCCACGTATGATTTCTTCTCTGATCTTGTTTCAGTTGGGGAATTTTATAACCTCATTTTAGCATGCCTCCATGGTCCTGAAACTATATCTATAGAAATCAGGGCGAAAAACAAACAGAGGTCATTTGTTGTTAATACTGCAACCCAGTGTTGCGGTGTAGAGCGTTCCTGTTCAAGCTAACAACCAGCCGTACCTTTTCCCAAAACAGTGATTTTTTTTTTAACTTCAGCAAACCGTGAGATTATTTTGAGCATGCTGATACATCCCTCTTATTTGGCTAGGATGGGAAGCTATTAGAGGGAGGCTATTGTAGAACCATCTATGTGCATTATGCTTTATGAAGAGCAGGCTTGACATGTTCCCTATGTGAGGGGGGTTGCAGTTTAAAACAGATGCAAGGAAATGTCAAAAGGAGGATGAAGATGGGACTAGAGAGGGGGAGAAAATCCTGTTATTTCCATTGAGCAAATTTTTGCTCAGTTACACTATGGTACTGGGACCCGGGGGTTGTCCTAAAGCAAGAGTGGCTCACCTGTGACTCCAGCTCCCATCAGCTCCAGCTAACACAGCCAACAGTCATGGAAGATGGGAGTTGTAGTTGATCAACATTTGCAGGGCACCAGCTTTCCCACCCCCTGCCCTAGATGATTCTTGCTGCTATGCCGCATCTGTGCAGTGTTTACAAGGAAAGAAAGTTGGCTTCTTGTATTGCATTGCTCATATGAAACTTTATACCAGTTTAATCATTAAGGGTCAGGTTTAATTGTACTGTGGTTGGCCTGCAGTTGTTGCAGTGTGAATGCATCCCAAAAGCATCAAGCCCATAATGACAGAGCAGTTACTTGGAGTGCATGCGTGCACATCCCGAATCTTGGCACCACATGAAACTTGTGCAGAAACACAGCAGTCCCTATCCTTGCAGGTATTACGACTTCTGGAAATTTGCCTCTTCCTGTTCAAGAACTAAATGAGAGACGCCAGATACTGTCCCATGACATCACGGCTACTCGGGGTAAGGAGAAATCAGATTTCTTATGTCAGATTTTGATTTCTTTCAAATCAGATTTCCCAGTTGATGGTGTGCAACTCACCCGGTGGGTCTGTGGCAACATTCACATAACAAAAACTACCATGGAGATATCAAAATTTTCAAAAGTAGGGTGTCCATGGGTTGGCTTTTGAAAAACGGGGGCTCCACTGCCTTATATACATTAAATATATTTCTAAATATTTATATTTTGACCTTTGCCTCATTCTCTAGGCTCTGTAGAAGAAAATACCAGAAGGACCTCTGAAACGGTTAGCTTATTACCATTTCTGCAATCAACATATTTAGGGTTTGCTTGCGGGTGGGTGGGGATTGGTAGCCCCCTTAATTTTTGTCCACCTTAATTTTTTCTGTGGCAGCTCAGAAGTGTTCCACACACAGTGCTTAGACTAGTGTGATATGTTGGCCAGAATCACCAGTGAGCATGTTTAGGGAAGTTTTTAATGACTGATGTTTTAATGTATTTTTAACCTTCTGGGAAACCCAGCCATATGGGCAGGGTAGAAATAAATTATGATGGTGGTGGTGGTGAACTGGGTGAATTTTTTTTAAAATTGTATTCCATTTGTCTGTTAGAACACACTTATAAAAACCTTTGCAAACATATGAACAAGGTTGCCTTTATCCCATGATGGCACAATACTGCCTAACATACCTCAAGAAGGGCCCTTTCCTAAAACCAAAGAATTGTAGAGTTGGAAGGGACTTGAATGTGAGAAACAGCAGCCCTTGGGGGGGGGGGTTTCATCTAATTCAACCCCTTGCAATGCAGGAATCGAATCCTGGCACTGCTTCTTGAAATCCTTTCTAATGGGGATGCTCGGGATCTATTATTATTATTATTATTATTATTATTATTATTATTATTATTATTATTAACTTATACCCCACCCATCTAGCTGGGGCTCTCCAGCCACTCTGGGCATATTAAAAACACAATAAAACATCAAACATTAAAAACTTCATTAAACAGGGCTGCCTTCAGAGGTCTTCTAAAAGTCAGATAATTGTTTATTTCCTTGACATCTGGTGGGAGGGCGTTCCACAGGACGTGGGTGCCACTACCAAGAAGGCCCTCTGCCTTCTGGGGCCTCCTGCTCACAGAGCCTGACCTGTTGTCCTCTCCCTTTGAGACATACCCTTGGGCCTTGCCCCTGTGGGTTGTTTAATATATGGAAACTTGGTCTTCTCCCACCTCCAGCTAAACCAGCAGTGGGCAACCTCAGTCGCAGGGCCCAAATACGTGTCTCCTGGCCTCTCTCACCGGCCCTTGCAGCTCTCTCCCTAGGCTCTGGGGTGGGGAGCCTTTTTGGTGGGCGGGCCCATCGATTGACAGCACTTTCATGCTCACCTTTCTCTCCCGGACGCTTTTGATGGCAAACAAGCTGGTTCTCGCTCCCACCTCCTGTGTTGCGTGACAGGTTTACGTCCTGAGAACGGACCCCTGCGGCTACTGCCTTATCATCAACAATGTGAACTTCAGCAGCTCCTCTGGCTTATCCTCCCGGGCTGGGTCTGATGTGGACTGCGAGAAGCTGGAGAACCGCTTCAGATCCTTACGCTTTGAGGTCTTGACCCGACGGGATCTTAAAGCTCAGGTGAGAATTTCAGAACCATCGCAGAAAACAACACAGCCTTGAGCAGTACTGCATTGGGCTGCTGTTTCTCACATTCAGGACTCCTGTTATTATTATTATTACAGTCGTACCTTGGATCCCGAATGCCTTGTGAGTCGAACGTTTTGGCTCCCGAACGCCGCAAACCCGGAAGTGACTGTTCCGGTTTGCGAACATTCTTTAGAACCTGAAACGGGACTTCCGCGGCTTCCTGCAGCCAATCAGAAGCCACGCTTTTGTTTACAAATGTTTTGGAAGTCGAACGGACTTCCGGAACGGATTCTGTTCGACTTCCAAGGTACCACTGTATTATTATTATTATTATTATTATTATTATTATTATTATTATTATTATTATTACAGTATTATTTACCTGCCCTTCACCAGCATGTCCCAGGGCAGGTTACAATGATTTCATGATTCAGATTTTTTTAAAAAAATATTGGCCCCTAGAAAGACAGGATGCTGGACTAGATAGGGTCCCTTTGGCCTGATCTAGTATGTCTCTTTTTCTGCTTTATTTCCTTAGCGATCACTAGTCTTGACTATCACAAGCCCCCAAGGAATGTTTCCTTGCAGTGAGAATTCCAGCCCCACAGCCAAACGGGGAACCCAAATAAGGAACAGGAGCTGGAAAGGGGATGGTGGCACTTACCCCCTCATCCATCATCTCCAGCCGACAGTGTGGGAACCTGCATGATTAAGGAGTGCATTCCTTCCCGTAGGCTTCGACTTGATGCTTTCTTTCAGCAGTTTTGACAGCAGGGTGGGGTTTCTAGAGGGGGTAAAGCTGAGGTTGCAAGCTGTGTTGATGTGGGTGTCCTTAATGTGAGACCTTTGGAAATATCTGCAGGAAATTGTCGCGGAGCTGCAGGGCCTGGCCACGCGAGATCACAGCTCTCTTGATTGTTGCCTGGTTGTCCTCCTTTCCCACGGCTGTCAGGTAGGAGAGGCTGGTGCTCCATTCACATCCTAGGATTGTAAGATCCTTGGGGCAGAGAGCTGTCTCTTTGGATAATGGTGCTCTTCAAAATTCTTTTGAAAAGAAATCTAAAATCGCTAGTTGATCCATTTTTATATAATTGAATGAGTCTGCATATATTTCCATATTAGGAAAAAGCTAGTTTGCACCCCAAATTTTTAAATTTGTTTTTATGGTCGATGCTTTTATAATTTTACTATTAAGTTGCTTTAGCATGTTCCGTGGAAAGCAATTCATAAATTGATCCTTCTCGTAGCCAAGATGGCAACATTCACCCACATGAGGGCACTGTTGGCAGGGTTCAGGGGAGACCCCTAAATGCTTATTGTTTGAGGAAGGGAGGAAAAAAAGATGGAATGGCATAGTTTGGAAAAGGGTGCGGCTGGCTGCAACCCTGAACAGGAGCACTAAGGAATTTAATACATAACAGGCACTTTCCAAAACAATATGCTATCCTTTGAAATTCACACTTCTCCAAATTTTGCAGTGCAGTTCTCTAGCTAAGTAAATGGTTTTATCCACCTAAATGCTACTTAGAATAGGCCTGTTGAAATTTATAGACCCAAGTAGCCACGTCCATCAATTTCAATAGGTCTACTCTGAGTAGGAGAAACATTGGTGACAGCACAATGTTTTTTGCACTAGTTGTAGCCTCTGGACCAGGGATCCCCAAACTAAGGCCTGGGGACCAGATGTGGCCCAATTGCCTTCTAAATCCGGCCCGCGGACGGTCCATGAATCAGCATGTTTTTACATGAGTAGAATGTGTTCTTTTTATTTAAAATGCATCTCTGGGTTATTTGTGGGGCATAGGAATTCATTCATATATTTTTTTCAAAATATAGTCCAGCCCCCCACAGGGGCTGAGGGACAGTGGACCGGCCCCCTGCTGAAAAAGTTTGCTGACCCCTGCTCTGGACCATCTTCAAGGGCACCCCCATGTAGGGTGCATGGCAGTAGCCATGGTGGAAGGTCTAGGAATTGCTAGCCCTTTAAATATATGGCAGCTTTTAAGGCCACCTACAAGGAAAGAGACATCAGAGATGGCTTGGTACCTGGAAATGGGAATTTATTTGGATACCGTTGCCAGCCACCGGTTCTCTCCTTGCAGGCAAGCCACATTCAGTTTCCCGGTGGAATCTATGGCACAGATGGGCGGTCCATCGCTGTGGAAAAGATGGTCAGCTACTTCAATGGAACTCATTGCCCCAGCCTGAGAGGGAAACCCAAGCTCTTCTTCATTCAAGCTTGTGGAGGAGGTGAGTGTGTTGACAGGGCTCTGGGAACTCAGAGTCCAGGACCTGGAGGGAGTTGTCCATTGTTCTGAGAGGACCAGAACCAGGCCAAAGGAGGCCAGGGGCTAGTGCAGGCTTCCCCAAACTCCGGCCCTCCAGATGTTTTGGACTACAATTCCCATCATCCCTGTCCACTGGTCCTGTTAGCTAGGGATCATGGGAGTTGTAGGCCAAAACATCTGGAGGGCTGCAGTTTGGGGATGCCTGGGCTAGTGTGTCACCGAAACTAGGTAGCGTTCAAGATTCAAGGTGTTTTCAGAATGAGGAGTGAGTTAATAGCTTAAGAGGAGCTGGTAGGATTAGGCCAATGGCCCATCTAGTCCAGCATCCTGTTCTCACAGTGGCCAACGAGATGCCCCAAAGGGGAAAACTCAAGCAGGACCCAAGCACAAGAGCCCTCTCCCCTTCTGTGGTTTCCAGCAAATGCTATTTAGAAGCTTTACCGACTCCATCTGTGGAGGCAGCGTAATAGCCATCATGTCTAGAGGTCACTGATAGCCCTCTCCTCTATGAATTTGTCTAACCCTCTCCCCCACTAAAAAAAACTTTTAGTGAAACTTTTTCATCATGCCATACAATGAAAAACAAACTAATCTAAATGACCCCCCCCCCAAAAAAAGGAAAGGGGGGAATATAAAGTGCTCTCTCCAAGGTAGATCTTAACCCTTGTCTCCACAGAAAGGGGTGGACCCTCTTAAGCTCTCACCTGAGAGGTTCCCTTTCTTCTCCCAGCCTCCCACCTGGGAGATCTTCCCTTCCCTGCCTCTCACACCAGGGTCCTTTGTCAACTACCCATCACCATCAGGTGTGTAAAATCCCCAGCGTGACCCAGAGGACATCGAAAATAATAGAAGAATGAAAAAAAGGTGATAAATAAAAAGGGCTTCTGATTCTCCACCTGTCCTTTACAGGTAAAAAGATTATTCAAAGTATTCACTCTAGGATGACGTCCAGCTATTACTGCTCCTGCTAAGTGATATTTTCCCAATCTTCAGACCCAAATGTCTCAAATTCATTCATTTCTCCTTCCACACAAAAAGTCTAAAAGGGGTTCTCCAATTAGTATTATTGATAAATGTCAGCAATCCTCTTCCTCCACTCCGACATAGCAACTTTACCTCCAATAACATCAACCACCGTTCCTTCACATTGGGAAACAACAAATCCTTTTCGTCTTTGTTAACACTGTCTACCCTGTAGCCATATATTAAAACAACACTCCATATTTATTTGCTTATTGTAGAATAGTTAATTCACATCCGGTTCTGTATCTTCCGATCCTATTTCCTCACGGCCATTATTTTCCATACTAATGTTTTTTAAAAAAATATTTAAACACGCTGTTGTATGGTTCATGTATTGTAGATGTTTTTTGAGAGGTCTATGTGCTTGGGTTTTCTAGAGAAGAAGGACCGGGGGTTTGAAGTGGATTCTGACCCTTCTGCTGTAGAGTCGGATGCATCTCCCTTCCAGGTGCCTGCAAGAGACACTGATCAGACAGATGCTGTTGCAAGTTTGCCCACCCCTAGTGACATCCTGGTGTCTTACTCTACTTTTCCAGGTGAGCAGCAGCAGCAGTGAAGGGAGGCAAAAATCTGCAGGTGCTTGCAGAGTTTCCTTCTTTCAGATTTTGCTTTTGGGTGGCAGTGGTAAGGATTCTGCCTTGCTCCCTCCCCTCACTGATAGATTCAGAGTTGATCAGCACATGGTAGGCTGAAGCTGTCCCCCCCAAAAAAAGCAGGTGCTTTCCCAGAACTTTTGGACGGTATGGGCCTCACAGAAGGAGCCCCCTATCCATTTGATGCACCTTTGCATGCTATGAGGGGTGAAAGGGGTGTTGGCCTGTGATACTTCCCAAATGGCAAAAATTTAACAAGTGTCTAATGTTGAGGCCCGAGGCCAAACAGCTCTGCTGTTCCTCACCACCACGGATCAGCCCTGCTGCCCGGACAACTTTCAAGCATGTATTGTCAGTCATAAGGACTAGACACTTGTTTTTTTAAAAAAAAAATATTGCTGAGATTCTTAGGAAGCTGGCTTTTTGCACCCAGTTCCGCTTTCTGCAAGCCTTTTCTGTGTTTCTGTGAGATCGTGGGATCCGCACAACTTCTCACTGGTTTTCCCCTGATTCCTTTCTTGCAGGTTTTGTGTCCTGGAGGAATAAGCGCACAGGCTCCTGGTATGTCGAAACCCTGGACCACGTGTTGGAACAGTATGCCCATTCCGAAGACCTGCTCAACATGCTTCTGAGGGTAAGTTCTGCGTGCTTGAGCTGGGAGGCCTGGCTTAGGAGTTGGAAAGAACTCTACAATCTCCCCTAGCCTCCTTCTTAGTACAGGATCTGCAGTGCAGGATGCAACCTCAGCGTTACTCACAGTTGGCTGAAGTAGAATGTCAGAGCAGGGATTCATAACTGGATAATTTTATCCCTATGGAAATGAGGCTTCTTACTATCTATGTATTGGATTCAAAGCTTGTTTACTAATTATGTTGAAAAAAGTAAGAACTTGGTTGTGTGTGGGCTCAGAAGTCTTCTAAGCTGTGGAATTATATGTGTGCTGTGAAGCAAAAAGAACAAAATATTGTGGCTTAATGTCAGAATTAATTTAAGGTCTAGAAGCCAACCCTTTTGAGGAATGGTTGAAGAAGCTGGGTACTTTCAGTCTGGAAAAGAGGAGACTGAGAGGAGGTATAATAGCCAACTTCAAATATCTCAAGGGCTGTCACACGGAAGAGGGAGCGAGCTTGTTTTTTCCTGCTCTGGAGGGTAGGACTTGAGGCAATGGCTTCGAGTTACAAGAAAGGAGATTGCAGCTAAACATCAGGAGTAACTTTCTGACAGGAAGAGCTGTTCGGCAGTGGAATTGTCTCCCTTAGGAGTTTGTGGAATCTCCTTCCTTGGAGGTTTTTAAGCAGAGGTTGTTTGGTCATCTGTCATGGATGCTTTAGCTGAGATTCCTGCCTTGCAGGGAGTTGGACTAGATGACCCTTGGGGTCTCTTCCTACTCTACAATGCTATGATTCTAAATAAATTTGGACAAAGTCGGACCAAAGCTGAGCTGTGGACCTTCCACCAAATTTCCAGTCTCTTGCTCCACCTAGCCATCTGTCATCTGATGCTTGAAACATCCCTTTTGTTGATGTGATGCTTGTGTGTAAGAACAGGTGGAGCAAATGGTTTCTCCCTTCTCTCACCCAGGTAGCAAATGCTGTTTCTGCAAAAGGGGAATATAAGCAGATGCCTGGCTGTTTCAACTTCCTCCGGAAGCGATTCTTCTTCATGGCCAAATGAAGCCTCGGCAAAGCTTTGCCTTTACCAAACCCAAGGGAAGATACCAGCCCCTTCGCAGAAGATGTCAAGCAGTCAGATGCTGCTGAAGCAGCTGTCTTGTGGCTGGGAAAGGGAGCCTGTGTCCCTCCAGATGTTATTGGACTACAATTCCCATCATGCCCAGCTAGCGTGGCCAATGGTCTGGGATGACTAGAATTGCAGTCCCAACAATATCTAGAGAGCTGCGGTATCTCCAGATCTTACGGATTTGTTTCCTTTGTCTTGAAGCCTTGAGAGCAGCAAATTTCATCACTCTACAAAGACTCCTCTCTTCTTTTTCTGGTTTCCGAATCGCCCATTGATCCTTGAAGAAAATGGCCAGGGAAACCAGTTTGCATCAAAAGCCTGCCTCATTTCACCGTGTCCTCCAGCTATTTAAGATCCCCCCTCTCTTACTTTTTTCTGTGTCTATATTGAGGGCATTCCAAATTGCTTCTTTCAGTTGCTCGTTCTCCTTTGCAAAAGTGCTTGAGAAGAAGCCGCAGCTGTTAAGCCAGCTAATGTTGGAGGTGTAAACAGGCCGCAGATGAATAATTGAGGGTTGTCCCCAAAGTTAGCCCTACTCAGAGTGGACCCATTGAAAGGAATGGAAATGACTCACTTAGAGCCATTGTTTTCAGCATATCTACTCTGAGTAGGACTTGGTCAGCTACAACCCCATAATTTAAAAAAGCACTTCGCTGGGGGAAGAGGATGCGTACGTTGTGTGTGTGCACGATTAAATCTTTATTTCTGCGCAGTCCGTCTTCGTTCCTTATTTAAACTCTGTTGCCTGTATGGATGTCTATGAATCTGCTCAGTGGCAGGAGCAAGGATAGAGCATGATCTGAAGAGCATCCCACATCCTGATAATTTTGACAGTTCCATGCCCTTGTGGCGTCTGTTCATGCCTGTTTCAGTTTTTCTTTGCAATGTCTGCTGAAACTTTTAAGAGTCTGCTTTACCTGAAACTTGAGCCATCTTTAGGGTGCTTGTCTGACAAATTTACCAAATATGCCCACTCAACTGCTTAGTTCTGTGGAAGTGGTACTGTTACAGGTGCCACATAATATTCATTCTGCATTTGTAAGAAATAAATCTTTTAGTGTGGCTGCGCCTGCAACTTTGGAACTCCCAGCGACTTCCGGTTGGTCACAGCGCCATTGAAGTCGGATATTCTCTCATCGGAGAGGATCTCGGCGCTTCAAAGGAGGGGGCCACCGTCCCAGCGAGACGGACCCCCGTGAAGAACTCCAAATAGTGCGTTTTGGAGGCAGATCGCTTGGCGGACCTCAAGAGCGAGCTCTCCCCCCCCCCCCGGCAAGGCTGCAATTTGGAGCCCCTGAGAGTGGGGGGGATTGGAGCTGCCTTTTTACTCGGAATAACAAGGAAAGAATTGCCAAAGAAAGATGTTACTTTTTTCTGTATGCCACAGCAGCAGCTAGGATTGTATTAGCAAGGAATTGGAAATCCAAAGATCTACCTACTGTGGACGACTGGCAGATGAAGCTGATAGAATTTATGGAACTATCTCAACTGACTGGGAGAATCCGAGATCAGGGAGAGGAGACGGTGGAAGAAGACTGGAAGAAATTTAAGACTTATTTAGAGAAGAAATATAAGATTAAAAATGGACAATAAGGGAAGTGGAAGTATAAAGAGGCTGAAGAAGCAATTAGATATACAGTGGTACCTCGGTTTATGAACACAATTGGTTCCGGAAGTCTGTTCATAAACTGAAGCGTTCATAAACTGAAGCGAACTTTCCCATTGAAAGTAATGGAAAGTGGATTAATCCGTTCCAGACGGTCCGCGGAGTAACCGTTCATAAACTGAAGCGAACTTTTCCATTGAAAGTAATGGAAAGTGGATTAATCCGTTCCAGACGGGTCCGCAAAGTACTTAAACTGAAGCGTTCATAAACTGAAACATGGGTGTAATTGGTTCCGGAAGTCTGTTCATAAACTGAAGCGTTCATAAACTGAAGCGAACTTTCCCATTAAAAGTAATGGAAAGTGAATTAATCCGTTCCAGATGGGTCCACGGCGTTCATAAACCGAAAATTCATAAACCGAGGTGTTCATAAACCGAGGTTCCACTGTAGTAAGGAGGAAATAAGATTAAATGTAAAATAATCATTACGATTTCTAGATCCAAATGATATTTTGAAATATGGGAAATTTGTGGTTAAAATGGATCAAGAATAATATCTACAATGAGTAATTTAGAAGAAGAATGGATTTAAGAATTAGAGAGTGCTATATTTGTTATAAATAGAAACGTGGAAGGGGGGGATAGAGGAAGTCGATAGAGTAAGAAATTATATTGGAGCACTACATTGTTAAGGAAATAAAAGTTTGACAATATGGTTGCTCAAGTGTGAATAAGTACTTTTCTATGTTTCCTCTTTTTTATGTTTTTGTTTTTGTTTTTTGTATTCCCCCCCCTTTTTTATACCTTTTGTATTTGTTATAAAATCAATAAAATATATTAAAAACTTTGGAACTCCCTGCCTATTGACATCGGGCTGGTGTGTTCACTGTACTCTTTTCGACACCTGCTAAAAAACGTCTTTGTTTAGGCTAGTCTACCCAGATATGTAGAATGTGGACAGGTGTTTTAATCTGTTTTTAATTCAATTTTCAACTGTTTTTACTGATGATTTTATGGCATTTTTCTTTTGTAAATTGCATTGAGGGTTGCTTTTTTATTTTTTATTTTTACAATGAGACTGTATATTAATTTTATGAAATGAAAAATAAAAAAACATGATGTTTTTTACTTAACAGCTGCTTGGAGAGTCCTTGCATTTTGGCAAATGCATCCCTTCCTGACAAGTTACCTTGGTTGTCTCTATTGAGACAATGTGGTCATTGCCTTTGCATGTATTGGAGAAATTTCTGCTGGTGTGTGGGTGAATCGGATGCATGCAGAGTGAAAAGCAACCTTTGGTTCCGCCAAAGGTTTTACTTTTGTATTTGCTACTTTTGTGTTTTTGACTGTTTTTAATTCTCTCGTGCATTAAATCACCTTGAGGCGGTGGCTGAGAAGGCCAGTAATAAACCAGTGTTAATAAGAACTGAATAAAGCACCCTAAATCAGCCGGCGAGGAGATGCCACCATGTACCTGAGCAGCACATGTTGAATTTTGTAACCCCTCATCGGAAGAACTGGAAAATGCTATTTAGCATGTTGCATTGGGCAAAGTGGCGGTGAATTGAAAAGAGGAGATCATAGATACAAAAAAAAAAAGTGCTCCCAGCATCTGGGACTGGACACTCTTGCATGGATTATTGCAATGTTTGCTTTTGTTTTATTGTGCAACTGGTACCCTATTATTCTTAAGATGGTGTTCCTGGCCGATTCTCTCTGGGCTCCAACACTCCTTCCCTTAATACTGTGCCATTACCTACAGACAATGCAAAAGAAAGAGGAAATGTGAGCATTCGTCTCAAAAAGCAAGAAGCATTGGCTCATTTGCCTTTGCATATATTCGTTTTTTTAAAGGTTTCATCTGTATTTTTATCATTTTATGATGTTTGCTGATTTCATCTGCCTTTTCGTATGCATATTTTATCATCTCTTACATAAGCCACTTAGAGGGCGTTTTTTGTTGTTTTTAAAAAAACAAGCATTGTATAAAACTTGTAAATTGCATTTTTGTGGCATGTCCCCCCCCCCCACTCCCTTCACCCCATTTGTCTCACATGAGCTGGTTATTGCAGATGGCAATGGTGGGATAGGGGCTCGAGATGCATATAATGGCTATGACTGGGGACCTGGATTGGCTGCCAAAGACCCTCCTTTCGAAACCAAAATCTCTGCAGCCGTCTTTCGCCCATATCCACCCTTGCTTTGTGTTCTAAAAGCAGGATGGGCAGATAAGAGGCATTAGAGATGCCTGCTAGGTTGCCCAGAGACATCTTGTCACCTGAGGCAAAGATGATCTCCTCCCTCTGCAGAAACCACACACTTCCAATTCCATGTACGAAACCTGCCCAGACTGGCAGCTGAATCTTGAGGGCCGTTTCCAGTCTGAATGTGGTGCTTACTTTGGGGAGGGCTCAAAGGGGCAAAATATTTTGTACTGTAAATGATTTCGGGGGGAATGAATTCGAATTGCATGCCTGTGGCAGCACTATGCAGAAATCAAATACAGAAATGAAGGGGGGAGGAAGGGGTGTGTGTGTGTGTGTGTGTGTGTGTGTGTGTGTGTGTGTGTGTGTGTGTTCCTAATGCAACAAATTCACATCGGAAACAGAGCTGGGGAATTGGACGCTTCAGAAATCCAGAGGAAAATGTGGGTGTTGCCTCAGTCGAAAGGCAGACCTTTTCCTGCCGCCTTTCATCCCAAATGTGTTCTGTCTCTATTGAAGCCCACTCTTGGCAAAGCATCCATATTAAGCGGCAAGGATGGCAGGCCAGCCTCAAGGTGTGCTGCTCACCTGCGCGATCCAGTCGTTGAAGGCAGAGACCCGTGTGAAGACAGATGGCTTGCGGTAGTAGTTGCACCCAAGAGCGGAACCGAAACTGACCACTCCGTGCACCTCCCATTTCCCACTAGAGTTTTGGCAGTTGAGTGGGCCACCGGAGTCCCCCTGTAAACAAGCCAAACAGAATTTGATGGAGATGCCCTGGGTCACCACAAATGCTCTCTGTTGAGGAATAGGGAATGGGAAAGTACAGGGGCATAACTGATTGGGGGAAGGGCTGGGGCTCAGTGCTTAGAGCACCTGCTTTGAATGCAGAAGGTTCAACCTCTGGCTGCTCCAGAAGGGCTGGGAAAGACCCCTCTGCAGTGCCGGATTTTGTTGTTGTTGTTTAGTCGTTTAGTCATGTCCGACTCTTCGTGACCCCATTCTTCTTCTCTTCGTGCCGGATTTACGTATAAGCTAAACAAGCTATAGCTTAGGGCAGGCTTCCTCCACCTCGGCCCTCCAGATGTTTTTGGCCTACAACTCCCATGATCCCTAGCTAGCAGGACCAGTGGTCAGGGATGCTGGGAATTGCAGTCTCCAAACATCTGGAGGGCCGAGATTGAGGAAGCATGGCTTAGGGCTCCACTCTCTTGGGGGCCCCCAAAAAAATTTAAAGGGGGAAACATTGGATGCACATTTCCCAAATATAAGATAAAAAAGAAATAAAATAAAACCTACAGTTATTATTTCATGTTATAGCAAGTTTCTAGAGACTAGATTATGAGTCTTTGTAAACTGTTTCTATAGGAACTTTTGTTATTGCCAAATGCCATTGTGTTTGCATTATTAAGTTTGTTGTGAATAAAAATCATTTTAAGTTAGAGCTTAATAATTATTTCACTATTAATATACTTCTTAATTGTATTTCACTATTAATATACTTTTTCTTAATTGTATTTCAGTTCAACAATTTGATAAAATACATACTTTGTTATGTGCAAGTGGCTTTAGATACCTATTAGGTCCATAAATTACCACATAGCATATATTCAACACAAAAAAAAACAGTGACAATTTGTTGTTGCCAAAGGACAGCTGGGCATATAAAGGGCCCCATTGCCTTCAGTAGCTTAGGGCCTCATCAAAGCTAAATCCAGCCCTGCCCCTCTGGCTTGGGAAGTTGCTGCCAGGCAGTGCAGGCTATCTTGAGCTGGAAGGATGGTTCATATATTGTTTCGGGGAGTGTGACTCAAATGCAAACCCAGCTAAATTTCACCTCCATCCCTTGTGAATGCCAGAATGAGTTGTGCATTGCAAATCTGGTTTCTTGGTACATTTTCCAATTGCAAGGCGTGTTGTTTCTGGCCACTGGATTGGGCTGCCCCTACCCTGACACCTGCATGCATGCACGCACTCACGTTGCAGCTGGAGATCACGCCGTCACCACCTGCACAGACCATGTTGGTTTTCACCGAGCTGCCCCACCAGCTGGCCTGGGAGCAGGTGGCATGATTCACCACAAGCAAGCGTCCCTGCTGCAGGATATCTGGCAACGGACCGTTTGCTAGAAGAGACCAAAGCAAGAGACTTATGAGATTGAGCAATGTCAAGCAAGGAAGTAATAGGCGTCCTAAAAAGGTGAATATAAAGGACCCCTGACAGTTAAGTCGTCAAAGACGACTCTGGGGTTGCGGTGCTCATTTCTCTTTACAGGCTGAGGGAGCCAGCGTTTGTCCACAGACAGTTTTTCCAGGTCATGTGGCCAGCATGACTAAGCCGCGTCTGGCGAAACCAGAGCAGTACATGGAAATGCCGTTTACCTTCCCGCCGCAGCGGTACCTATTTATCTACTTGCACTGGCATGTTTTTGAACTGCTAGGTTGGCAGGAGCTGGGACTGAGCAAGAGGAGCTCACCCCATCGCAAACCGCCGATCTTCTGATCGGCAAGCCCAAGAGGCCCAGTGGTTTAGACCACAGTGCCACCCGTGTCCCACGATAGGCGTCCTAGCACTTCGCTTTTTTTTTTTTAAAAAAAGCTCACCCATCCTTTGAATGTGCTCTTCCCCTGTGAAAGAGACTTCCAGTTTTCTGCCTCATTCTCAGGGAACTTTAGAAAGCTGGTGCGTGCAGTGTTTATTTATTTCATATTTATTTAAAAGATTTATAAACTGCTTGGTAGTTCCCCTGTCTTCATCCCCCTAGCACTATAGGAAGAAGCTTCTATTGTAACCTCGTTGTTGCGAGATGGCAGGGAGTGTTGGAAGTGCTTTTCTTTCCAGGAAACATTTCTGCAGGATTTTCCAGCCCCACCCGCTGCCATAGGAGCCAACGTCTAGGGGCTGAGGGGCCGTCAGCCCCCCCAATAAAATATTTGAGGGGGCCGGGAGCCCCCACAGTTGATAGGCATTGCCATTCAAATGATGTGCATGCAATGCATCACATGATTGATTATGTGGGGTGGGGCTTACCTGGGCCTCCCCTATATTTTGTTTAAGTTGGCACCCCTGCCCACTGCCCCCAGCTGCCCATGCTTGCTGATCTGAGCAAAGCCCCATGAGAAGTGTTGCCTCCTGATGTTCCCAGTGGACTTCTAATAGAAACATGGGGAGCTGGGGAAAGCTGCAGAGGGAGATAATTTGCAGAACAAACATCTCAAACCTAGTTACCTCAAAAGTCAAGTGAGTGTGACAAAAACCCTGCTCCTCGCGCACGAGAATTTCACCTAGAGATGCCCAATGGGCAAGAAAGGGGAGAATTTTAGCACCTGAGAAGAAGTCTTCTCACTCTTGGTGCTGATTGGAGCCAATCAGAGTGAAAGGAATCGACTCATAGAATTGTAGATCCCAGCTCCCTGCAATGCAGGAATATGCAGCTGTCCCTTACGGGGATCGAACCTGAAACCTTGGTGTTATCAGCACCATGCTCTAACCAACTGAGCTATCCAGGTGGTGAATCAGCCACTGAAGATTGGCTCTTAGGGTCAGTCTGGAGAAATCACATGGGAGAAACATCAAGGAGAAGTGTGCCCAGAATGTGCCCATAAAATAGTAGATCTAGCTGAAATGTAGCACATGGAGACTTTTGTTATTGCAATGCATCCATAACTATTATTGTTCTATATTTATAAAGATTGCTGTACAATCTTAGATGGGGACATGGCTGTGACTCTTATAAAGGGACCCTGCACTTCTGAGCGCATCACTGCACTGCTGCACTTTATGCGCCTCAAAAGGGAAATGAGTCGCAAACTGCTTGCAATTAAGTATAATAATATTTTTTTAATTAAAAAAAATCCATCACAACACTTACTTCTCAGCCTTCCCCATCCAGTTACGTAACAAGGATAGTTGGCAGCTAAGATACTGTTGGCTTTTGGGAGGCAAGCTGTCTGGATGCTGTTGCTCAAGGTAACATGCTGAGAAAGTTTGATGAGTGCAATATCGTTCCTGGTTTTGATGGGGAAAGAGGAAAAATGGGCATGAAGAGCAGGCCACATCCATCCGTTTATTTAAAGCATTATTACACCTCTTTAGACAGTCATGGCTTCCCCCCTAAGCATTCTGGGAGCTGTAATTTGCTAAGGGTGCTGGGTGTCATTATTCCCCTCACAGAGCTACAGTTCCCAGAGTTTACTGGGAAGAGGGACTGGTTGTTAAACCACTCTGTAAATTGTAGCTCTGTGAGGAGAACAAGGGTTTACTAACTATAGTTCCCAGGATTCTTTGGGGGAAGCCATGACTGGTAAAGTCTTATAATGGTTTAAAATGTAAGGTGAGAATGTGGCTTATAGTGCGCATGGAAACTAGAAAACCGCACCGAGGGGATTCCAGATAAATTGCCCAGGGTTTTTTCCACATTTCCTAGGGTTGGGGCAAATGAATGCAAAGACTCTGGATTAACTGACAAGCCCCTAGGCCAACAGGTGGAGCACCTTTGGCCCCGAGGCTAAATGTGACCCACACCACAAATTTTGCTGGTGAGGCTGTTCCCCCCTCAAACCACACCCACTTACCTCACACCTGATATTGCATGTGATGCCAGACCTGGGACATGTAAAGACATGGGATGATCCTGCAGCTAGAAAGCAGGATTAAACCATGCATCCACTGACAAGTAGGGGGTTCCATTTTTCTTGGTTAGAAAATGTAATTCAGCCACACAGTTTGTCAATGCTGCTGCTGGCTGTCACATGAAAAATGTAAGATTTACTCAGAAAAAATAAATGCATGACTTTGATGGCATGACAAATACTAGCATTGATTTGAAAAATAATAATATAGAAAACTAACTTTATCTCCCCTCCACCACCACCACCACTGTTGGCCACAATAATTTCTTCTCTTCTTGCTTTATGAAAAGCTATTATATTACCCATTGGTAAGTCTACTTGCGTCCCACTTTGGGTGAACAATGATTTTTGATGGGGAAATGGCAACTGATCCTCTCTCGCTGGCTGAGAGACTGTGCTTTCCAAGGTAGACACGATAAGTCCGACCAGAACTGAAGAAATGGAGAAAAAGCGTGAGGGATGAGAGTGTTTCTTTGCATAACGGAGAAGAAAAATCAAATGAGTTGGGTTGTATCCAACTACATTCTACTCAGAATAGACGCATTGAAATTAGTGGACCTGAACGAGTCATCTGCCTTGATTTCAGTGGGTCTTTCTCTGAGTACGACTAACACTTGAGGGTCCTGCTTGCTGGCTTCTCACAGGCTAGCGACTGTGAAAACAGGGTGCTGGACTAGATGGGCCAGAAGCTCTTATTATTATGAATACAATCCAGTATTTTTTGCATGTCAAACACTTTCATGGGCTACCGTTCATTTTGCCAACTGCAAGAAGAGCCTCGTTGCATCAGGCCAAAGACCCAACTAGTCCAGTATCTTCTCTCAGTGACCAATATGTGATGGTCCAAGCAAGTGGGAGGTCAGAGTCTCAGCATTCCAGGCAGATTGGAAGGCAAGAATCAGCACCTTGGAGAGGGCCCTGGATGGTGGTTTCGGAATCACAAATAAAGAATCCCTGACAGATGGACATCGAACATCTGCTTTAAAGAACCCAATGAAGGGGAGTCCACCACACTGCATGATAGTCTGTTCCACTGTTGAACAGCTCTTAACATCAGAGAATCCTTCTTGAAGTTTAGTCCATTGTCATTTGAATCCATTGGTTCGGGTCCCACCCTCTGGAACAGCAGCATATACAAACTTGCTAAATTTTCCATGTGACAGCTCTTCAGATATCGGAAGATGGCTGTCATATTCCCTCTCAGTCTCCTCTTATCCACGCTAAACATACCCAACTCCCTCAACTGTTCTTCATAAGGCTTGGTTTCCAGACCTTTGAACATCTTGGTCACCCTCCTCTGCTCACGCCCCACCTTGTCAATAGCCTTCTCCAACTGTGGTGCTCATAACTGGTCACAGACCACCAGGAGTGGCCAAATTTTCCAGAATGCCAAGAACCCCAGAGTCTTAAATGGAAGCAGCTATTTAAAGGGGTGTTGACGTACCTGATACAGTGAGCGGCTGTCATGACCCAGTTGGTGGCAATTAGGGACCCGCCACATGTGTGATGCCACTTTCCACTGGACGAATATTGAAGGGAAGCCTGAGAATGATAGACAAGTCTCAGGATGAGCTTGAAGGATGCCCAATCCTGGACCTCCCTTCACGCTACCTAAATCAGAGCCGAAACAAGTTTGCTCCTGAAATTATCCCTTTTCCAGATGCTCAAAGTGTGCATTTTGTTATAAATGACATTTGAATCTGATTTCCCCCCCTCCTTTCATTACTAGGACTTTGACAGGTTGACTTTGATATCTGGTACATTTTCATAGCTGACAAACCGGAGATGGGGCAACTTCCTGGAACTGTTTCCTCTCTCATTACAGGGTCAATGTCTCAAATTTGTGGTGGAATCCTGTTTCTCTGGCATGCATGGGAGCTCCCACCCCACAACCAGCCCTTGTCTGGAGGCACCACAAAAAACAGAGATGGTCCTGTTTTTCTGAGTCTTGGAAATTGAGCACACAGCGGAACATGGCACAGCTGGGATGGATGGGACATGTCAACCCCCACCCCACCCCCAGTCCTCAGGGAAAGAGTCCATGATGGAAAGCCAAGGGAAGGAATATTTTTCAATGCTGTTGTTGTTGTTTAGTCGTTTAGTCGTGTCCGACTCTTCGTGACCCCATGGACCACAGCACGCCAGGCACTCCTGTCTTGCACCGCCTCCCGCAATTTGGTCAAACTCATGTTCGTAGCTTCGAGAACACTGTCCAACCATCTTGTCCTCTGTCGTCCCCTTCTCCTAGTGCCCTCAATCTTTCCCAACATCAGGGTCTTTTCCAAGGATTCTTCTCTTCTCATGAGGTGGCCAAAGTATTGGAGCCTCAGCTTTCAATGCTGAGAGACAGACAATTAGTTGGACAAAAAGACTGCAAAGCTGAATCTTACCTGCCAGGGCCAGCTGTTCTGCCGGGCATCCTCCCCTCCGACAACTCTGCTTACATTGGGCTTGTAGGTTGGGACCCCACAACTGAAGGCTGCAAAAAGGACACAATGCAGACGCTCTTGGAAGGTTCAGCACAACAGATGGAGGATGGTCAAGGGAGCAAAATGCTCAGGCTACAAATTAGCATGCCTATATTGTCGTAAGAACTCTCTTTCACTCTACGCAATACCACTCCTTTCAGGAGTTGGTGGTGGCTGAGCAACTGGAAATTGGAGTGTGTGTGAAAGAAATGAGTTTTTGCTGAGTCTGTACAGGCTGTGTACATAATACTAGACCTTCAGAGCTCTCAAAGAATTCTAGGCATGGCAGTTCACTCCTCAAGGAATTACAATTCCCAGCAAATCTTAACAAATGACAGTGCCCGTAACTCTTTGAGGGAGAGAAATGAGCTCTGAACGTGCTTCAAAACTATTTTGCGTATGCAGCCTGGGTGAGTTGGAAATGCAGACCCCTCCCCATCCCACCATATCTACACACAGAGCCCACAAAATGGCTTTCAGTGCCTGAAACATATCAGAAAAGCATCCAGAGAGGTTTTCCACATATCCTAGTAGAATCAATTGTGCATCTTATTTCGAGGCTTGCCTGAGCTTAATAATACCGTGTTTCCCCTTTTTTAAGACACCGTCTTATAACTTTTCCACCCCCCAAAACCACAGGGTGTCTTATTTTCGGTGGGGTGTATTACCTGTATTTTTTTTATTACCGGTACGGTTTTTATTACGGTATGATCTGCCCGACTTCATGATCTGCTCCACGCTGCAGCCGCCTGAGGGAAAAGAAGCTCGAGGGCGGCGGCGGAGGCGGCTCCTCAGGGGCTGCTGGCTGGGAGGCAGTTCCGGGCTCGCTCCTTCCTGTATACGGAGCCCAAACTCCAAGGAGGCGGAGAAAGCGACCCACCCCTGGCCGCCTGTTCCTCCGCGTTTGCTGCGGCTCCTTGCACCTCCCCGGGGCCAAGGCGCCCAGCGGGAGAGAGGGAGAGGGAGAGAGGAGGCGGCGAGCAAGGAGCTTCCTTCCCTTCTCACCCACCTTTTTGACCATCCCACCCCTGGGCAACCGGCCACCTCTGTTTGCCTCAGCCGTCGCACACCCTTTCCCCGCTGCGTGCCCCGGCTGGAGGAACGCGGGCAGCCGGCTGGGGAAGAAGGGGCAGTTGAGGGAGGGGAGAGCAGCGGCGGGGCATCTGGGGGTGACTGAGGGGAGAGAGCCCTGGTTTGGGCAGGGCGGTGGCCGGCGGGGCGCTTTTCCTTCGCGAGGTGGGCGCTTCAAACGGCATTTTTAAACGCCATTTTCCCTCCTCAGGGCTGACTTTGCTGCGTTCCTCCTACGCGTGCGCTCCAGCTGAGCCAGGAACAACTAATTCCCGCGCTCCAGCTGATCAGCACCTCCATGTTCTTGCTTTGCCCGCGCCTGGGCGCTCTGAGCGCTCCATGCTGCAGCAGCCAGTTTCAGGCCCCGAGCTGGCAGACATGGAGGTATGTCTTATTTTCAGGGTATGTCTTATATTTCTCAAATGCTTAAAATTGCTGCCCTGGCTTACTTTATGACTACGACTTAAAAAAGGGGAAACACGGTAATAATTTATATGCAGCCCATCGGACTGGGTTGTCCCAGGCACTCTGGGCAGCTCCCAACAAAATGTAATAATAGCACAATACAACCTCACAAACTAAAAACTTCCCTGAACAGGGCTTCCTTCAGATGTCTTTTTTAAAAAACCACTTCGCTGCTTATCTGCTTGACACGTGCAGAGCAGTTTCAAGCAACATATAAGCAGCCTGTAAAAAAAAATCCTACTCTGCTGCTGTTAACAACAACAACAACAACAACAACAACAACAACAACAACTTATTATTTATACCCTGCCCATCTGGCTGGGTTTCCCCAGCCACTCTGGGCGGCTTCCAACAGAACATTAAAATACAATAATCTATTAAACATTAAAAGCTTCCCTAAACAGGGCTGCCTTCAGATGTCTCCTAAAAGTCTGGTAGTTGTTTTTCTCTTTGACATCTGGTGGGAGGGCGTTCCACAGGGCGGGTGTCACTACCGAGAAGGCCCTCTGCGTGGTTCCCTGTAACTTGGCTTCTCACAGCGAGGGAACCGCCAGAAGGCCCTTGGCACTGGACCCCAGTGTCTGGGCAGAACAATGGGGGTGGAGATGCACCTTCAGGTATACTGGACCGAGGCCATTTAGGGCTTTAAAGGTCAGCACCAACACTTTGAATTGTGCTCGGAAACGTACTGGGAGCCAATCCACGTCTTTCAAGACCGGAGTTACGTGGTCTTTGCAGCCATGTAACACCATGGTGCTCATTCTTCATTGCTAGACCATAATCGCTCCTGCTGGATTTTGAGTTGCCACCTCTCTGCGCTGCATTTTGAGAGCACCTCCCCAGCCTGCGAAGGACGGTCTAGTGTCTGACCTGCTCTCCAGGCTTCCCATTCAAACACACCACTTGCTTCCCAGATTCAGACTAGAGGTCCATCTGCCCAGTGATGCGTCTCCAGAAGAAGACAGAGAGATGCCCCTGAGGAGCCTGAATGAATGAGACGAACCCATGGTTTGCCCCTGGTATCAGAGCCTCTGAGAGAGAATGCCTCTGCATGTGGAAGTTCTGTTATTATGTTTGCTATCCTGGCCAGTAAATGGTTGGCTGAGCTCTCCTTCATTCATAATCTAGATACTCTTTTTCTGAAAGTCGTCTAAAGGAGTGGAGGCCACCTCCACGCCCTGTGGCTATGAACCGGGCAATTACACATTGCCTGAAGAAAGGCACCCTCTTATTCATCCTGAGTCCAAACCATACCCCCGTAGGCCAATGCCAGAGCAGCGAAGAGGACTCCAATCATGGCGGAGGACATCTCTGTTGAGAAGAGTCTTGCTCTCCATCCAATGGTCTTATATTCTGGGCAGGTTTATCAGTGGCAGGTCCAGCTGATAATGCTATCAGTGGCATGGAAAGGTCTGCATTGGTTGTGTGCCACTGGGAGACGTGGCAGTCAGAAAGTTTCCATTGCCTTCCTCCCAAAGGCCGTGCCAAAATATCCCCACAGCTGCTTGTTCTCCCACCCAAGTCACAGCTTTGGTGTGTACTGAAGATTGGGTGTGTGTGTCCGTTGTGCATTCGGGAGCCTGGGCAGGGGAAGGCCGGCACCAGAGGGGCTACGGTTGAGAATCCTGCACCTCCCGAGAAAACCTGCATCTCGTAGGTTGCACTAAAAATGGAGGAGGAGGACCCATGGCAACATGCTATCCCCCTTCCCCATGGTGACACTCCCATCCCTTTCTTGCCTTTCCCCGGGTGCTGGCACCCCACGCTACGCCACTGGCAGAGGGTCAGGGGAAACATAACACATGACGGGACTTTCCTATCTACAAGAAAAGGGGAGGTGTGCCACGACCTTGCAGAGCTCAGCAACGAAACAGAAACTATCAAGGAACTCTTGTCACCTTTTGGGAACCCTGCAGGTGGAGTGATGCGAGGGTATTTTGTAAGCAGCCTTGAAATGTGGCCTAAATATAGCACTCAGGGTCAAGGGCAGGGAATGGGGCAGCAATTGATGTCAGTTCACCCCTAAATGCAAGCCTGTTTAACCGGCACTTTTTGGAACAAGGAGCAAACTGAAAAGCAGCCATCCTGCGGCCCCACAGGTGGGAGGCCACCCCATATCATCCCTGAGCATTGGCTATGCTGGCTGGGGAGTAAGACTCCAACAGTGTCTAGACAGACACATGATCCTTCATCCCTGCATTAGAGAACAGGCATTCCCCACCCCCACCCCCTACAGCTGTTCTATTCATGCGTGATCGTGTATATACGTGAGAATGGGAAAGTAATGAATAAATAGAATCATACTAGGAAATGGTGGGGGAGAGCTGGAGAGTCCTTGTGGCTCACATAGAGACCCTCCCTGGAGACCGAAAAGGATGTCAGTGAGGGTAGACGAAGCCCCGAAGAGACCATAGGCTCAGGCTTTGTTTATGCTGCTCAGCCTCCCTGCCTAATAGCCGGCGCCTGGGGTAGCGCAGCAGCCACTGTCCTGCACGTCCCCCAGCCTCCAACCAGCCCCAGAGCTTCAACACTAGATATTCTGGTCTGGATTGTTGATAGAGCTGAAGAGCAGGGAAGAATAAGCATTCAGAGGCTTTTAAGAGGGTGCTCTCCACTTTTCAAGATTTCACTTATGCACACTAGAGCCTGGAATGTAACCCCGGTATTAGAGGTGAGTGGGATGCCTGTACTGTATCTCCATTTTGAGTGCTGCGATCTCACGTGATTTCACCCCAAGATTTTGAATTGAAAAAGCACTCTTTCGGGGCCGCGATCTCATGAGGCACCCCAAAACATGCATTTTTGTGCACCGTGTGAGCACAGCCTGGAAAAAAAAGCACGTGTTTGAGGCTCTGTGATCTTGTGCAGGTCGAGTAGGAAGATGCGAGTTCCAGTTTGGGGACTCAATATATTGGAAGGTACCCATACATACATTTTTGTAAACCTTGTTTGTTAGGAAAACCGCACCACCAAATTCTGATAAGTGCCCCTTTCAAGGAATCACTGTGTTTTGCTTAATAGATTTAGCTTTAAGTGTTAACTGAATCAAATTTCTTTCCCCTCCCTACCTATAATGAAGGTGCTACTGAAGCAGATGCCAGGTGAGTCTCTCTAGGGCTGTGGTTTGGGAAAGGGCTGAGGCTTAGTGGCAGAGTGCCTACTTTGTCCACAAAAGGTCTCAGCTTCAATTCTCGTATCTCCAGATAGGGATGGGAGAGATTTAAATCAGCCCCTTTGTTTTGAACCATGAGCTTCAGTTTCCATTGGCTAAAATTCATCCGCTTACAGTGGTACCTCAGGTTAAGAACTTCGTTCTGGAGGTCCGTTCTTAACCTGAAACTGTTCTTAACCTGAGGTACAACTTCAGCTAATGAGGCCTCCCGCTGCCGCCGCACCACCGAAGCACAATTTCTGTTCTCATCCTGAAGCAAAGTTCTTAGCCCGAGGTACTATTTCTGGGTTAGCGGAGTCTGTAACCTGAAGTGTCTGTAACCTGAAGTGTCTGTAACTTGAGGTACCACTGTACTTGTTTAGCGAGGAAGGAATAATGGTCTATAGATGGTTGGCCAGAAAGGAGTGGTGTGACCTACCGGTAGCTAGCACCTCAGTTGTCTGTAGCATATTGCATGGCCTCTGGCTAAACACACACACACACACACACACACACAACATGCAGATGTTGCATGGGTGGTTTGGCAGACAGCCTTTCGGTAGTGGCACCCGCATTATGGAACACCTTCCCATCAGATGTAAAGGAGATGGAGGTAACAGAAATCACTGGGTTAAAGCTGTCTGAAAGTCCAGAGGTAGCATTATTATCAATTTACGATGGGGTGGAAGGTTCGCAGGCTATGAAGGACTTGCTCACAAATTTATTGACAGCTGCACAAATTATTATACAGTACCTAGGCAGTGCTTTTTCCTGGGAGGACGCAGGGGTATGCATACCCCTAAACATTTTGTGAATCTAAGATAAATACACAACTTTTAAAAGACATCTGAAGACAGCACTGTATCAGGAAGTTTTTAATGTTTGGTATTTTGTATTTTTATATCTGTTGGAAGTTGCCCAAAGTGGCTGGGGCAACCCAGTCAGATGGACGGGGTACAACAACAACAACAACAACAACAACAACAACAACAACAACAACAACAACAGACTGCTGATACTGCTTTCCAGACAGTCCCTTTTTTGGGTGGGATTCAATCGCATACTGGCAAATTCAAGTGCAATTAAAACTCATGAAATAGTCAGTATTCTGCATACACAGCATACATTTAAAGCACATGTTGCTGTTGTTGTTGTTGTTGTTTTAAAAATGAACAAATTCTGTCATATTAAGGGTGATAGGAATTGTAGGCTTGTGATAGATAAACTAAAGTTCCCAAGATTCTTGGGGTGGGTATGTGTGCTTTACATCTATGGAGTATACACAGGAGAAAACAGTTTGATTGGAAGCACTCCAAGAAACATATAGAGTCCTCTTTCCAGAGAAGGGACTAATCCTGTTGAACTGCAGCAGCTAATGTAAAGAGAGGTCCAGGGGCTGAAGCCTGTCTTAAAAGCGGCAGCTTTTAAAGGAAGGGATATTCAACAGGGAGGGGGAAATGTACACAGTACAAAAGTCTGGAATTCAAATCGGAGCAGGAGGTGGAGCTTAAGATAATGCTTAAGATAATGGCTGTGGAAGTGGGGAATATCTCATTGTACTCCATGGGCTATTCTTCACAGAGAGAATCTTTCTTTCCTTTCTCTTCCTTCCCCTCCTCACCCACCTCTTTCTTTGCTTTACTATCCTCCCTCCATCTCCTGAGTTTGGGGAGTCAGTCCAGATGACACCCAGGTCCTTTTGAGACCTGCTTAGAATCCAATAGAAGAGGCTGCTAAACCAGCCAAACCGGTTTCTCCGTTAGGGCAATGGCCAGTTAAGTACCGTTATTTGCCCTATCCAAAGAGGTGGCTCTGTTGCCTTAGAGATAAATGGGCAGGCCTTTTCCCACCTCACCTGGCTGGCTGGAGAGCAACAGGCCAAGGAGAGAGTTGAGGGCTGGAGTTGGGCTGATGGTGGAAGCTGGACAGATAGACAGACAGACAGACAGACAGGGCTGGGGTATTATTATTTAGGTGGTTTTGTTCGGCATTTTTGTTGCTGTTATTGATTTTTTTTTTGTATCTTTGTGATCAGGTCTTTCAATTTACCTTGTGATAATGGTTTCAATCTCATGTACTTTTTGATGTATTTTATTTATTGCTGATGACTACTTTTGTAATTATGTAAATCTTTTCATGTTGTAAGCCACCTTGAGCATGGTTGGAATCTGTTGGGGTGTGAGTTCCTCCATCCTGTGCTCTGGTTGTATGTATGTCTAGATAAACCCATATATCCTAAAAACATCTCACTCTGCTGACCTTTATTCCAAGGAAAATAAACCCTGAATAAATGCAGGCACCCTGGGAGTGTCTTGCCATTTAGATATTTGGGTGCCCACAACTCTATCCTCCCCTCCCTCCCCCTCCCCCCCTTTCTTCCAAATGAAACTCTTTTAATTGGCTCTTTTTTTCAGGACGAAGGGTAGGATTCTGTACCCGACAACCACGTACAATTATGGAGTAACACCCCCTCTTGCTTAGACTTTCCAAAGCCGTCCAATTCCTGCATTGCAGAGAGGTGGGCTAGACTTGGGGTCCCTTCCAACTCTACAATTCAGTGAATTCCTAAGCTGTTTGCTGGAGCAAGACAGCTGTGCTGAAAAGAAGCTGCCCTTGTGTGCTGTAAGATATCAAGGCATTCAAGTAAAGAATGGTCCTTTGAACCCAGCACCATCCAGTCATAGAGGAGGCTGCCCATTGGGTCTCTGGATGAGTCACTGACCTGGGTTCACCCTGCTTTCCATTAGCGCCACTCAGAGGTGGGTTATTGGGACCTATAATTTCACCGGCTGCAATTCGATGGTGTTGATATACAGTCAACGAGAACATTCTCATGCGGAGAGAAACAGACAGGCAGAAAGAGAGATAGATAGATTCTCTCTCTCCATTCTTTCCATATCATTCATTTAACTAATTTATGCATCACCCTTTTAAAAGGGGGTTCTCACTTCCGGTCTACTGCCATTGCTGACCGGTGGGAGAATCTCCAGCTCCAAGATTCTCTCTCTAGCGCTGTGAGGCGGGGGGGGGAGCCGCAAGAGTGTCGTGGACCCCCGAAAGAGCTCCAGATCGAGCATTCTGGAGATGTGGGGACTCAGCAGCACCTGTTTCTGTTTCCTCCGCTCCCCGGTAAGCCCTATTAAGGGAGCCAAGAGCGAGCGGAGTGGAGACGTGGTGCCTTGAGCTAATGTGCTACCCTTGCAACGTGAAGCTCCGAGCCAGCAGCCTTGGAGCAGTGGATTTTTCCAGATTCAAAGGATTTGAAAACATTGGACACCGTGAGTAAAGGAAAAGGCTTTTATAATTTTTAATTGAAAAGATTTTGACATGGGAGGAGATTAAAAAAGAAGTCGATTTCCCCCATTGAGCGAATTGAGACGCAGTTAACTTGCCTGAAGCCGGGAAGCTGACAGGAAGATTTTAATTACCAAAAATCGGACTTAAAAGTTTTCCCCTAAGGCAGAGTAAAGGGGAGAAAGGTTGAACTTTGCAAAATCCCTGTAAAGGTTCTTTAATTTGGTCTGGGGAAAGTTCCCCTGGAAGCTGGAGTTGGGTCCCTGGAGGGATCAGCAAGCCGCCATTAAGACAATAGGATGGAATTTGTTTATCTCTTTGAGGCTGAAAACTGTCAACATTGAAGAGAGCGTAAAAAAATAAGGTTGTGAATAAGAAGTTTGACAGATGCTCTTTTCATAAATGGATATATGAGTTTTAAAATATGAAGAAGAATTAAAAATGAGAGTTTGTAACCAGATCGGGCATAATTTCTGTTTCTGAAGTTTGGAAATACGAACTGCACCATTTCCTGCTGTAATCTGTGCTGTTCCCATGAAATTGGAGATGATCAGGATATCAGTAGACACAACATCATCTGACTTTATTGACTTTCAAAAGGAACTTTTGGAATTGCTTTTGGATTTTAAAAGTGAACTGCGTCAGAATGCTTTACAGATTGACAAAATAAAGCAGAACTGTGCGGAAAGTGAAAAAGGACTAATCCCAACAAAGTATGAAGAGAAGCAAGATGAACAATCATCAGCCATGGACAATGTAATTGAATTTAAAGATGATGAAGAAGCTGCATGGAACATTGTTCCCTCACTGAGGGGGGTGGGAACAGGACTCATGCTTGATTCAAAGACCCTTCAAAGAAGAACCAGCATGGAACAATGTCATCTCAGTGAGAGAGGGAGGACAGAACCCATGCTGGCGCCAGAACTTAAGGGGAAACAAAATTGAGACAGGGCTGAAAAGTGGAAATGTAGTTGGATGGTATTGTGCAACAGCTAGGAAATTGGGGAGGCAGCAGGGGTCGAAGAAGGGAGGGTGGTGGATAGGTGGTAAAAGAGAGGAAGTGGGGTGAGGAGTAATAATGCCCATCCTTGGCATGCGGCCCTCCAAAATGATGCCCAGAAAGGAATGCGGCCTTTGGACTCAGAAAAGGCTCCGCACCCCAACCAGTGTGAGTGATTCCAAGCATTTCAAGTGAGAGCAGGAAAAAAACAACGCATTGACACGAGAGCAGTTGTGATGGTTTATTGGTTGCAGTTCTGGTGGTTCATTAAGATTTTCTCATATTGATCCACAAAGGTCGCAGTGTGGGCTCCTCAGTTCTCATTGATTTTCTAGAGGAGGAAAAGAGACCAAATATATATACCGGTATGTGAATTAGAATTTAGGTATCAGAATACACTAATAGCCAGGATAGGCCAGGTGCAAACAGCTTGCTGAACTCGGTCTTTGTTCCTAGACTGTGGCCGGCCAAATGCCCCTTCTGCATTTTAGTGTGGGGATTTTGGCCCCCAATGAAAATGAGACTTACGGTAAATCGTGACTTGACTTAAATTCCAGTAGGTTCAATGGAACCAAAGTTCAACTAACTTATTTATTTATTTAATATTTTTAAAACACCCTCTTGATTGGTTTGTTGTTGTTTTTGTTTTTTAAAAATACCCTTAAGCCTTAAAGCTGTTTGCAAAAAGAAAACAATATAATCATCAGTAAGAACAACACCCCCAAAAAAGCTTTTTAAAACACGCACAGGTTACCGTAATTAAAATCAACAATAAACTGAAAACAGATTAAAAGACATGCTAACAGTCTACATACAGTACCTGGGTAGACTTGTCTAAACAGAAAGGCACCTGCCTGATGTCAATAGGTGGGTAGTTCCAAAGTTTGGAATTTACAGTACAGTCCTACTTATGTCTACTGAAAAGCAACCCCTGGTGAGCTCAAATGGGGTTACTCCCAGTTCAGCATGTCAATAATTCACTTGGACTTAATCTCCCCCCCAATAGAAAATAAAACCAGAATGTGCCAAAAATGTTGAAGATTTGACTGTGGACCATCTACTGTGCCCTAAAGCTGGAATGCCACTCCCAAACTGTTCACAATGAAATGATAAAATATACTTCTCAGTTTCTAACAAAACACAAATGCTGGATTTCAGCATTTGGACACTGATAACTCTTTTGAGTTCTGAACGAGAAATTATGCAGATGCTAGGTGTTAAAAAAGAAGAAGTGTCAGCTGCACAGGTACGTATTAAGCCTTCCATCCAGACCATCGCAGCTTTGCAAAAGATGGGAACCTCACCTCCTGAATCCAATCAGTGTAAGCAGACACACGGGTGAAAACGGTCGGCTTCTTAGCGGTGTTGCAGCCCAAACCCGATCCAAAGCTTACAATGCCATGAACTTCCCAGTTGCTGCTGCCTTGGCAGTTCAAGGGTCCTCCAGAATCCCCCTGCCAGAAGAAAAATAGGATGCATATACCTCTGTTTCCCAAAGGCTGGGCAAAATGGAAGTGGAGACCTGGGTAGACAAACTCACTTCTGTGCTTGACAGAGTCCATAGGTCTGTGTGACTGTTTTATGCAGGCTGAACCTGTGGCTCTCCAGATGTTGCTGGACTACAACCCCCCCATCATCCCTGAACGTTGGCCAGACTGGCTGGGGATGATGGCAGTTCAACAATATCTGGAGTGTTAGTGTGTGATGGAGGGGCACAGATTCCCCATCCTGCCCTATAACAGTTCCCAAACTATCTGAATTTCTGCCTGTAATGCAACTTGTAGGTAGGGCTTTCAAGGTTGATGTTTGCACCCAATATTTCTCCCATATGTTCTCCCTGTCCTTTGGCCCCATTCACCCCCGCCACTATCCAAATCCCCTTAAAAAGAGTCCCACACACCTTGTTTCTCCATCCCTGCATACACACCATACATTTAAAGCACATTACAAATGCTGGAGAAAAGCAAATTCATTTCCTTCTCCTGCATTCTAAGCTAATGTATGTTTTACTTTAACCACCAGAGGAAACTGGTTGTGTAGCATTCTAGCCAGCACTAGCTTGTAGCTTCTATGCCTAAGTTAACTCCACACCTAAGCTGAGCCATTTTGTTTGTTGCTCTCTCCATACAAAATGTCTCTTATTTTCTCTGTCTCGTCTTCACACATTCCACAAACGGTTCCTGCATGAATAAAGCCTTTGAACTCCAGAAACGGTAAGTGATTATTCCAGTCTAATTCACCTAAGTTGCAAAGGTCTGCTAACACAACTTCCTAAGTACCTAAGTGGCTTGGCAAGGGTCGCTTGGACTTGGTCGGGATTCAAGCAAGGACCATTGTTCGTTTTCATGGAGAAAATTGTGCAAACTAAGTGAAACCACAAGCAACGTTCTTCAGAGTGAGAAAGTGGGGAAGGCTCTATGAGGAAGGGAGAGTTTGGGAGGACTTACATTGCAACCTGAAACGACACCATCGCCTCCTGCGCACACCATTGTGGTCTTGACCATGGAGCCCCACCAGTCCCGTTTGGTGCAAGTCTGATGATCTACTATAGGAAGCAAGGCCTGCTGAAGGTTGTCAGAGATGGGGCCATTGGCTGCAGAGTGGAACAGACAGGAGAGTGGTAAGGAGCCTTTCCCAAAGAGTCAAAACCACATTTACACACAACCTGCTTGCCCCCGTATTCCACTTTGATCTGCCATCTGGCATTTGCCAGGCTACCTGAATTTATGAAATCAAAAGCTGGCAACTCTGCATGAATAGTGGGGAAACTTCTTTTGGGCAGAGGGTTGCATTACTCCTTGGGGTGCTGTTGGGGAACACATTTCAAAGTGGGTGAGACTAGCCCCCCCCCATTTGCAGGACTAGAAAACCTAAATCATGCACCCTTAACTCACAGACACACTTAAGAGTAGGGATGAGGAGGCACTTGGCTTGGTTTGGATTTTAATGCAAACTTATCTAATTTGCATTTTCTGAATCAATTGGCAGACTGAAACATAGCTACTCTTCCATATTCACACTTAATTAAAAGTTGTATAGTGGTTCTCCAAAAAAGCAGTGTGCAAAAAAAGCGTATCTTAGGAGAGCGTTTGCATAAAATGCATAGATTAGTAAAAAAAATACACAAATATGTATTCTGTTAGGGGAAATTGTTTTGGAAAATAAATAAATGTGTATGTAAGGGGAAATTACATCCACAAGAATGTGTGTCTTAAGAGAAATTTACTCTAAAATGCTGGTGGTTTTCCATAGGTATTTCAAAAAAAAGAAATTGGCAAACTGATGCGGAAATGTGGAACACTGAACTTAGGACTGTAAAAATGAGAAACTGAGAGAAACTCAAATTGACAGATTCATCTCATCTTCTTTAACTGCAGGTTACACAACACAGACACTCAACTGCGAAAAGGGAGCCTCCTTCTTAGTGTACAGAGAAGAATCCTTTGATAAGTTCTTGGGGAGCTTGGGTACCTTGTATCCAACTGAAGTTGTACTCAGAGTAGACCCACCGAAGTGAATGGACATAAATTAGTGGTGTTCACGAACTTCAATAGATCCACTCTCAGTAGGACTGGCATTGGATGCTACCCCTAAGGTCTTCATCCAGCTGTTTCCAGAATGCTCATGCCCAGGACAGGGAGCACCCAACTTACTTGAGAGTCGTCCCCATCCAGTGACATAGCAGGGGTAATCCTGGGCTAGCACAGTGTCTGTGGCAGGGAGGCAAGAGGCCTGGATCGTGTCACTGAACTGCACATGCTCGGCCAGTTTGAGGAGGGCAATGTCGTTACTGAAAAGGAACCCAAGAAGGGACAGGGGTTTATCTTTTGGTTTTTGAAAGCAGCTTTTCACCCAGAGGAGTCAAACTTAATATTCTCCAGCCTTCCCCAACCTCACGCCATCCGGATGTTTGGGCTGCAACTGCCACCAACCCAAGAGGGTGAAGTCTGTTCTCCCCCTGGCAGCTTGCTGAATGATGGATTTGTGGGGGGGGGGGAGAGAGAGAGAATGAGAGATTGAGAGACAGAAGGAGAGAGAGAGAGAGAAGGGGATGTCAGAAAAAAGGACAATGAGGGGTGGCAAAAAGAGAGAGAAAAGACGGGTGGAAGAAAGAGAGAAATGACTGATGTCACCTGATGAGTGTATGCACCCCTGCAGCAGAATACCCCCAGGAAATGCAGCTCTTGTCAGGAAAAAAAGGCACGCCATGTCTGCAACAGTGCCTGCATTTGTTAAATCCACTTTTCAAGTTCTCTAAGCCAGCAGCCATCATCGTATGTCTTAAGGCAGTGCTGGTAATTTGCCTGTCAGCAATGGCAAACCAATTTAACAGGTCATCCCGTAAGCAGACCCCCCCCCCAAAAAAAACCAGTGATGGGCAATGTTATGTACTGAGCTGAATCCTAGAACAATAGGATTCAGAATCAGCGGGAGCTACCCAATCCAACTCCAGGTGGAAGTGAATCCGCAACCTGATTGGCCTGCTGGAGCAGCCAATCAGGCGGCTGGCAGAAGTGAATCTGCTACCTGATTGGCCTGTAGGAGCAGCCAATCAGGCTGCAGGCAGAAGTCAATCCACAATATAATTGGCCCACAGGTGTAGCCCTGAAGTAGCCAATCACGCAAGACCCATTGTGTAAATAATGTATATAAGCAGATGGTTTTGGGAAAAGAGCCATTCGTCTTCTCTTCTTCTCCTTGATGAATATGAGCTGAATAAAGAGCATGAAATTCACTCTCGACTCCGAGTATATTTCACTGGCGACGAAGGTGGGATCCTGCTGAGCTGACCGCTACCACACACTGCACCGCAGCACCGCCACCTACTGCACCGCTGCATCGCACCGTGCATCCAGGCTTCAGCTCCAGGACCCAAGGAACCCAGAATGGCAACCGACAGCAGCTTCTTGCCATTCAAACCAGCATCAGGAGACTGGGAAGGGTACGCCGCCCGTTTCAACTTCCTCCTGCAAGCGAAAGAAGTCACCAACGATGCCATGAAGAGGGCGACATTCTTCAGCGTCTGTGGAGAGGAGACGTTTGAAATCGCCCGGGCTCTCCTTGCACCTAGAGATGTCGCTACCGTCTCTTACAAAACAATAATGGAACGGCTGAAGGAGCACTTTTCACCACAGCCCTCGGTGGTAGCTTGCCGAAATGCCTTCTACGCAAAGCGGCAAGCCCCGGGGGAAACCATAACTGGGTTTGTGACCTCCCTCCGCCAAGCCGCCCGGTTATGCAACTTCTCAGAGTTGGAGAACATGCTTCGTGACCGCCTCGTCGGTGGCCTGAGGGACGAGATGTTGCAACGACGCCTCTACGCCAAAAAAGACCTCACGTTCCAGATTGCTCTGGAGGAAGCCCTGGCAACCGAAGCCGCCGAGAGGTCAACGCAAGAGGCACGACCGGCCCCGCCATCCCAACCGAGGGTCTACCACGAAGACCTCACCGACGAATCCGAATCTGACAGGGAGGAAGTACACCGAGTACAGCGGCGCACTCAAGCAGCACACACACCACAGCAGCCTCGACGAGAAGGAGGGAACTGTGCAAGCTGCGGGGAGAACCACGAGAGGAGGACCTGTCGTTTCCGCAACGCAGAGTGCAGGCAGTGCAGAAAATTGGGACACATCGCCCGGGTGTGTCGGGCTCGACTCACCCGTCGACAAGCATCAGATGACCGACCCAGGAGCCCCAGGTCACACGGCACCATGCACCAAGGCAACTCGACGGAGATCACGGACTACCAGGTATTCCAGTTGCCCCATCCCAGCCAGAACCAGAACCCCTGACCAAGGAACACCCCAGGCCACAACGCACACGGAGGCAGCCAGCAGACCTTGGGGACTACGAATGCTGTTTGCAACCCACGGGCTCCCTGACACCCTCGTCTCGGACAATGGAACCGCATTCACGTCAGAGGAGTTCCAGACCTTCACAGCGCAGAACGCCATCCGCCACATCCGCTCAGCACCATTCCACCCTGCCACCAATGGCCAAGCGGAGCGCATGGTGCGGACCACCAAGGACAGCCTCCGCCGCATAACACAAGGGGACTGGGAATACCGCCTTGCCGCATTTCTTCTAGCACAGCACAGCACCCCAAGCACAACGACGGGCCGGAGCCCAGCTGAACTACTCATGGGCCGGCGCCTTGCAACTAGACTGGACCGACTTCACCCCGACAGAGCTCAGGATGAGGTAGTGGTGGGGAAAGGCAGGAACCCCCGGACATTTGTGGCCCAGGACCCAGTGTATGCAAAGAATTTTGGGGCAGGCCCAGCATGGGTACCCGCCACAGTCACCAAGGTGACCGGTCCCGTGTCGTACGAGGTACTAACGGAAGGGGGGCAATGTTGGCGCCGCCACTGCGACCAGCTACGGCGACGATTCCCAGGAGGAACCCGGGAGGAGAGCGGGACAGAGGGGTCCCAAGGGGACAGCAGGGCAGTGAGGCCTGTAGAGCGAGAGGGGTGGGCAGGGGAAGCAGAAGCAGTAGGCACAGAGGGGCGCCCCGAGGCTGGAAGGACACCGGAACCAGAGTCACAACCTAGTGGTTCAGTGGCGCCAGACCAGACAGCCCCGGCACAGCCAGCAGCCTCGGAACACGAGCCAGAACCAGAACCCCTGACCAAGGAACACCCCAGGCCACAACGCACACGGAGGCGGCCAGCAGACCTTGGGGACTACGAATGCAACTTCCCGGGCAGGACTGGAACTTAGAGGGGAGGGGTGTTATGTACTGAGCTGAATCCTAGAACAATAGGATTCAGAATCAGCGGGAGCTACCCAATCCAACTCCAGGTGGAAGTGAATCCGCAACCTGATTGGCCTGCTGGAGCAGCCAATCAGGCGGCTGGCAGAAGTGAATCTGCTACCTGATTGGCCTGTAGGAGCAGCCAATCAGGCTGCAGGCAGAAGTCAATCCACAATATAATTGGCCCACAGGTGTAGCCCTGAAGTAGCCAATCACGCAAGACCCATTGTGTAAATAATGTATATAAGCAGATGGTTTTGGGAAAAGAGCCATTCGTCTTCTCTTCTTCTCCTTGATGAATATGAGCTGAATAAAGAGCATGAAATTCACTCTCGACTCCGAGTATATTTCAGGCAACCTTTTGAGCTTGGTGTGTCAAAATTCGCCAAAAAAACCCGAACATAACTCGGGTGGTGTGTCACTTCGAGAAACCCCCCCCCCATAATTTCACGATATTTGTAGTTTAAATAACAAATATGTATAATTGTTTCCCCTTTTAAAAAAGGGAAAAGGGGAGGGCCGCGTGTCACCGAAAATGGCTATGCGTGTCAGTGCTGACACGCGTGTCATAGGCTCGCCATCACTGCCCCAAAACAACAACAATACACACAAGTTTCTATGTGATTTCTCCCACCGGGAGAAATTATTTTGGCAGGATCAGGATTTGTGCAGAGAGGTTGGACAGATCTCTCCCGACTCTCTGGATTCCAGTTGACTTACATGACCAAGAAGGAGTTCCACTTCTCGTGGACGATCGACTTCTCCACAGCAACAGCCACAGAGCCGGCCTCTTCTTCTTTCAGGTTTTGTTTGCCCAAAAGGACACGGTAAGTCCGACTGGAGCTACAGAAATAAGGAACAGGCAGTGGCGTTGTGTGTGTGTATGTGTGTGTGTGTGTGTGTGTGTGTGTGTGTGTGTGTGTGTGTGTGTGTGTCTGTGTGAATATCAAATGAAAAGCAAATCTCTTGATGCTTTCCCAATAGCTTCCTTCCTTTGTAGAGTGAGTATTTTGTCCTCCTAGAAATGAGCAGGGCCTTTCGGCAGGATGTGTGTCTGTGTGTTATTATTGGGCCAAGTTCAAGGTGTTAGCAGCTTAGGACTAGCTTACCTGCAAAATGCCCTTACTCACTTGACCACTTTGATCTGCTGAACTGGCATGGTTACAGGCACCACACAATATCTGTTCCACCTGATCAATCTTTTATTGTGGCAGCACCTATACTGTGGAACTCCCTGCCTATTGATACGCGGCAGGTGGCTTTGCTGTACTCTTTCCTGCACCAGCTTAAAACATTTTTGCTGAGACAAGCCTACCCAGCTATGAAGAATGTTGGTGTGTGTTTTAATCTGTTTTTAGTTTATCGCTAATTTAAATTTTATGAATGTTTTAAATCATTGTTTTTAATGGAAATTTTGTTGTTTTCCCTCTCTTTGTAAACTGCTCTGAAGGTTGTTGGGTTTTTTTTTTACAATCATGGAGTGTATAAATTTCTATGAAATAAATAAAACCAACATTTTATTGAAAGACGTTTGATTGTGTGCATAAAGAAATAAAAACTTTTTTCCACTTGAAATTTTATTGTTTTCCCCCTCTTTGTAAACTTCTCTGAAGGTTGTTGGTGTTTTTTTGGTTTTTTTTACAATCGTGGAGTGTATACTTTTTTATGAAATAAATAAAACCAACATTTTATTGAAAGACGTTTGATTGTGTGCATAAAGAAATAAAAACTTTTTTCCACTTGAACAGGTGGACCTTATAGACTCCCTTCGATCCAGAAAAATCCTGTGGCCATTCTGAATGAGTTCTGAAATTCTGTCACATAAAGTGACCTCCTGCAGTTGGCTTGCCCATTTTGCAATTTTTTTAATTTTAAAAATTAAGTCTAAAAGGTTTGGCGGAGCACACCGATGTGAAACAAGGAAATCGGAATGGTAGCGTGGATAGAGTTGCCATATGTCCAGGTTTTCCCGGACACATCCAGGATTCGGTCTGCAAAAAGTTGTTCAGGTGGGTTTTTGCTGAATCAGCAAAATGTCTGGGAAAGCCTGGACATGTGGCAAGTAGGGTGCTTTTTGTTTTTTTTAAGAAAAAATGCTTTTAAAATCTTCCCAAAAGTCCAAAAAACTTAAATGGGGGGGGGGGAGAAAAGAGATGCTCCCCCCCCCATGCTCAACAACTTTGTCCAGATTTTCACTTTTGGGAATATGGCAACCCTAAGTGTGGGTGTTTTAGTATTCCTAGGAGACAACTCCCTTGCAGCCTCAGGGCCATTGCAGCCTGATGGGTTTCTACAGCATCCTTGCTGTTGGTGGGGTGCTGCTTACCTGATGCAATGAGCAGCTGTCAAGACCCAGTTGGACTCAATCAGGGTCCCTCCACATGTGTGAGCCCAGACTCCATTCTTGTTGTACTGGAGGGAGACCTGAAAAGCAACCCCAATGCTGTTAGCTGTACGGGGCAAGAGCAAATATTTTTTGTCAACCCGCAATATTGGCCACAATATTGGCCCCGCATCTTGACGTTTCTTACATATCAATTCACTGCATTTATATCCCCACCTTTCCCCCCAGCAATTCAAGGCAGCAAGCCTGGTTCTGCAGCCTTCCCCATCTCATCCACACACCAACCCTGCGAGGTAGGTTGGGCTGAGAGGTAGTGACTGTCTCTCCTCCAAAGCTGGAGATGGGAGGCAGTGGCAACAGCCGACAAACGATTTCTCCCCTTCAGCATTTAGATCCAGCCCACCGTGCTGGATCATCCACTCTGCTAACAGGTCGTGATAATCTTCCTGTCCATGGCTGAGCCTGGGAACCTCAGAACCTGCAGCCACTTCTACCACTTCTGGTGGCAAGATGTTCCGCAGGACGACATTGCACACGCTGGGCCATTTCTCCCCTCCTAAAAAGCAAATGCGACACTTGCTTGCACCGCACGTGGGGAAAAGCATAGTGGATTTACCTGCCAAGGCCAGCTATGGGGTCTGGCATCCTCACCTCCGACAACACGGGAAATGTTGGGTGGATAAGCAGATTTGCCACAGCCGTGGGCTGGAAGAAGACAGCAGGTGTGGGGATGATGAAAGAGAAAATTAGGGAGAGGGAGGAGAGAGAGAGAGAGAGAGAGAGAGAGAGAGAGAGAGAGAGAGAGAGACTGAGATGAGCATCTTGGGTACCACAAGGGAGCCAGAGTTGGACACAATGGTATTGTCCATTATTGGTTAAGTGAATCTGTTCATGGCTTTTTGCAGAAGCATCCTTTAAAAAAAAACTACCAGAGGCTATTTATTTCATTTATTTCTTAATTTATATATTGCTTGATTGTAAACAACAACAACATCAAAGGAGCTTACAAAAAATAAATAAAAATGAACTCATTTAAAAAGCAGAACCATTTTAAACCCTCAAAAAAAAAATCAATGATAAGCTAAAGACCAGATCAAGCATGTGTCAATGGTCTACATGTCTCGGTAGGTTTGCCTAAGCAAACCGTTTTCGGCAAGCTTCGAAAAGAGTACAGTGAAAGCGGCTCCTAGGCAGGGAATTCCAAAGTTAAGTTTATTTTGTGCAAATCTGTATGCTCTTGAACTATGATGAAGCTCATCTTGGAGAGAGTGGCTACTTCACCAGAGACAAGAAACTGAATTCATTGCATTTCCAAAGAACTATTTTGGGCTGGACTGAGACTTGTATCAATGAAAAGACGAATTGCATGCCAAACAGCCCCAACTTAACTGCTGTATGTACTGCACCAAAGACACTTACCGTAGCCCAGGATCAAAGCGATAAAGACCAACTTGAACATGGTGACCAAGTGATGGTGCTCCAGGGGTGAAGTCAGTGTATTTATAATGGAAACCAGCCTTGACCAGGGTTAAATAACAGGCTATATCTGACCTTGCTAAGTTATCACTTTGCAAATAGAAAGAATAAAGGGACAGATTGCTGGAGGGCCCTGGCTGGATTCCACACTCTGGTTGCTGAAACATCTCACAGCTGGAGTGTTGTTCAAGTTCTTTGCACAGACCTGAGAGCTCCGCCTTTTATTTTAAGCTTAAATTTTCTTTTAAGCAGCAACAAAAATTGCTTCTAGGGTGACTTTCTCTCTGGAAACAAGCCTGATTTTTCATCTATGCACATGGGCGTACCCAGGATCAAAACTAGGGGGCTGGGGCAAGCCATGGTCGTTCGGGTTGTGACATTTCAGCACCGAAAAGGCGAATGAAACCAAAACTTTATTATATATAATTATAGCAGTGCTTTATTACGGTAGTTATTACAATTATTTGCCTGAAAAATTTTTTTTATTTTAATTACATGTCTTATACTAATATCATTTTTCTTGGGTTTGAAGAAAACTTGTTCAAAACTTTCATTTCAATCCAGTCCTGATTTTCCTTGAAGAATTTCCGATGGCCGCTCATCAAACACAACCCTGTCAGTCTGTCCTCTCCCATTGTACTTCTGAGCCAGGTCTTTACCCTTCGAAGGGTACTGAAAGATCGTTCAACAGTAGCCATGGTGGATGAGAAAGCACTTAAAATTAGGAGTGTGTGCCTTGTTGCAGGGGGAATAAATATTAGCCTCCTCCAAAAGTGCAGCCACTTCAATGTCCTTTAATTTGTCTGCTGCTAAATCCTTCTTTTTCCACAGATTATACCACAAATCTAATTCTGCAGAGATATCACCCAACTCATAAAACTCCATGAAAGACTTTGCATTTTCCCCCCAAATCTTTTGAAGCCATTTTTGGCATGTATGAAGGATGAAGATGGGATAAGGCAAAAGCAGATGTATTTTCATCTGAGAATATAACATTCAAAGAAAAAGTTAGGGAGACAAGATAAGAGATTATCAACAACCGTCTCCAGTATTCAATCGCAGTTTCAGATGGCGGATTACTTCTGTGTATTTGCTTTTGAGCGAGTCGTGGTACTGATAACTCAACCCCAACTTTCTCCGCGATATCATGTGATTTTTTAAGTAATTAATCAGAAACATGCTCAATTTCTTGTTGAACCGTCTTGATGACATCAAGGATTTGACCAATATGTTTCCTCACCATAATCAAATCCATATTTTTACCTTGTAGAACGTTCATAACGGGTTCCAAAATCGCAGAGTATTTTGCAATCATGACTAAACCTACGATGAAAATTGGTTTAGTAACTGCACAGTGCAATTGATAGGCAGATTTTCTTGTAGCATTGTTTCCTTCGACTGAGAGATGTTCTAGTGCATTGACGATTTCATGGAAGCTTTCTGAAAATTTTCTTATGCTCTTGTATTTCTCAGACCATCTGGTCTCACAGAGGCTGGTGACTCTCTAAAGAAGGATATTGTATCCTTAACCGTTGCAATTGTGTTTCTTATTTCTGGTAGTTTGCTTGTATCATTGACCACAAGATTTAGTTTGTGGCTTGAGCAATGGAAAAATAAAGATTTACTGTACTTTTTCTTCAGAAAGGCATGCACACTACTTTCTTTTCCAGCCATTGTAGAACATCCGTCAAATCCAAATCCAACACAATTCTCTGCTGAAAGATTCTGATCAACCAAAAAACTCTGAATTGTGCTAGCGATTGTAGGGGCTTCTTGAGATTTCAGCTCAACATAGCCTACAATTTCCTCTCTGATTTTAGCCATGTTTAGCCTGGAGAAGAGAAGGTTAAGGGGTGATATGATAGCCATGTTCAAATATATGAAAGGATGTTATATGGAGGAGGGAGAAAGATTGTTTTCTGCTGCTCCAGAGAAGCGGACACGGAGCAATGGATTCAAACTTCAAGAAAGAAGATTCCACCTAAACATTAGGAAAAACTTCCTGACAGTAAGAGCTGTTCGACAGTGGAATTTGCTACCAAGGAGTGTGGTGGAGTCTCCTTCTTTGGAGGTCTTTAAGCAGAGGCTTGACAGCCATATGTCAAGAATGCTTTGATGGTGTTTCCTTCTTGGCAGGGGGTTGGACTGTGGTCTCTTCCAACTCTATGATTCTATGATTCTTCTGCTCCTGTTTAAATCAGCCCCTTTGTTTTGAACCATGAGGACTGGAGCCCATTTTTAAAACAGGATTGATGACAACAAAGTTTTTTAGACACTGTGAAGAACACATTCCACAATGTGTAACATTCTACTACATCTGGAGGCAGCTTCAGTTTCCATTGGCTAATTCATTCACTTACAGTGGTACCTCAGGTTAAGAACTTAATTCGTCCTGGAGGTCAATTCTTAACCTGAAACTGTTCTTAACCTGAGGTACCACTTTAGCTAATGAGGCCTCCCGCTGCTGCCGCACCAATGGAGCACGATTTCTGTTCTCATCTTGAAGCAAAGTTCTTAACTTGAGGTACTATTTCTGGGTTAGCGGAGTCTGTAACCTGAAGCGTCTGTAACCTGAGGTACTACTGTACCCGACAACCGCGTACAATTATGGAGTAACACCCCCTCTTGCTTAGACTTTCCAAAGCCATCCAATTCCTGCATTGCAGAGAGATGGGCTAGACTTGGGGTCCCTTCCAACTCTACAATTCAGTGAATTCCCAAGCTGTTTGCTGGAGCAAGACAGCTGTGCTGAAAAGAAGCTGTCCTTGTGTGCTGTAAGAAATCAAGGTGTTCAAGTAAAGAATGGTCCTTTGAACCCAGCACCATCCAGTCATAGAGGAGGCTGCCCATTGGGTCTCTTGATGAGTCACTGCCCTGGGTTCACCCTGCTTTCCATTAGCGCCATTCAGAGGTGGGTCATTTGGCCCCCATAATTTCACCGGCTGCAATTCGATGGTGTTGATATCATGGGCGTACCCAGGATCAAAACTAGGGGGGGGCAAGGGGAGGGGCCAAGGCACGGAAGGGGAGGGGCCACAAAGTGGGCGGGAACAGCGAACTCGCACTCCGCCGGGCTGTGCCCCTCCCTAGAAGCAGGGCTGGTGGGCGGAGGCGGAGCCCAGCCCAGCGGAGTGCGAGTTCAGCGTTCCCGCCCGCCGCGCCGCGCTCCCTGGTTCCCCGCCGCGCTTGGCCTTGCCTGAGGGCGCGCCAGGGAGCTGGAGGGAGGGTGCGGCGCGGTGCGGCGGGAATGGCGAACTCGCGCTCCGCCGGGCTGTGCTCCGCCTCTGCCCACCAGCCCTGCTTCTAGAGTAGGGCAGCTGCCCTAACTTGCCGCATGGTGGGTACGCCCTTGGTTGATATACAGTCAATGAGAACATTCTCATGCGGAGAGAAACAGACAAGCAGAAAGAGAGACAGATAGATTCTCTCTCTCCATTCTTTCCATATCATTCATTTAACTAATTTATGCATCACCCTTTAAAAAGGGGGTTCTCATAAATTACATAAAAAAGCATGTAAGGCAGAGAGCAAATAACATATTTCTAAATATTTCATAATGACTTTACACATTCCTCCTTTCCATATCATTTTCTCAACTCCTCACGATTGGAACAGAACCTTGCTGGGATCCTCATTAAAGCGCACACTTTGTTCCAAGAAAGCAACAATCCTTTTGCCCGCCCTGTGGAACGCCCTCCCATCAGATGTCAAGGAAATAAACAACTATCTGACTTTGAGAAGACATCTGAAGGCAGCCCTGTTTAGGGAAGTTTTTAATGACTGATGTTTTATCCCATTTTTAATATTCTGCTGGGAGCCACCCAGAGTTGCTGGGGAAACCCAGTCAGATGGGTGGGGTATAAATGATAGTGATAATAATTATAATAATTATAATTACTACTATTATTACTACTACTATTATTAGAGAGCCCACATGGCAAGGACACAGCAGGGCAGGAGGTGCCAGAGGACCTCTTGGTTCTGGCTAGTCACCTAGTTGCTGGGCGCTCTGTATCAGAGGACTGTGCTCCCTTCTCCAAACATTGTAGTCCTACTGTAAAACTGCCTCCCCATATAAACTTTTTTTAATTAAAAAAACCCCCAAACCACTCACAACACTACACACTTGATGTAATGTGCAGTTAGGTCCTCAGAATGTTTAATTGCAAAAATGAGTGATTCCAAGCATTTCAAGTGAGAGCAGGAAAAACAACAACGCATTGACACGAGAGCAGTTGTGATGGTTTATTGGTTGCAATTCTGGTGGTTCATTAAGATTTTCTCATATTGATCCACAAAGGTCGCAGTGTGGGCTCTTCAGTTCTCATTCAGTTTCTAGAGGAGGAAAAGAGACCAAATATATATACCGGTATGTGAATTAGAATTTAGGTATCAGAATACACTAATAGCCAGGATAGGCCAGGTGCAAACAGCTTGCTGAACTCGGTCTTTGTTCCTAGACTGCGGCCGGACAAATGCCCCTTCTGCATTTTAGTGTGGGGATTTTGGCCCCCAATGAAAATGAGACACGGTAAATCATGACTTGACTTAAATCCCAGTAGGTTCAATGGAACCAAAGTTCAATTAACTTATTTATTTATTTAATAATTTTCAAATACCCTCTTGATTGGTTTCTTCTTGTTGTTGTTTTTTTAAAATACCCTTAAGCCTTAAAGCTGTTTGCAAAAAGAAAACAATATAATCATCAGTAAGAACAACACCCCCAAAAAAGCTTTTTAAAACACGCAAAGGTTACCGTAATTAAAATCAACAATAAACTGAAAACAGATTAAAAGACATGCTAACAGTCTACATACAGTACCTGGGGAGACTTGTCTAAACAGAAAGGCACCTGCCTGATGTCAATAGGTGGGTAGTTCCAAAGTTTGGAATTTACAGTACAGTCCTACTTATGTCTACTGAAAAGCAACCCCTGGTGAGCTCAAATGGGGTTACTCCCAGTTCAGCATGTCAATAATTCACTTGGACTTAATCTCCCCCCCAATAAAAAATAAAACCAGAATGTGCCAAAAATGTTGAAGATTTGACTGTGGACCATCTACTGTGCCCTAAAGCTGGAATGCCACTCCCAAACTGTTCACAATGAAATGATAAAATATACTTCTCAGTTTCTAACAAAACACAAATGCTGGATTTCAGCATTTGGACACTGAGAACTCTTTTGAGTTCTGAACGAGAAATTATGCAGATGCTAGGTGTTAAAAAAGAAGAAGTGTCAGCTGCACAGGTACGTATTAAGCCTTCCATCCAGACCATCGCAGCTTTGCTGGGCAAAAGATGGGAACCTCACCTCCTGAATCCAATCAGTGTAAGCAGACACACGGGTGAAAACGGTCGGCTTCTTAGCGGTGTTGCAGCCCAAACCCGATCCAAAGCTTACAATGCCATGAACTTCCCAGTTGCTGCTGCCTTGGCAGTTCAAGGGTCCTCCAGAATCCCCCTGCCAGAAGAAAAATAGGATGCATATACCTCTGTTTCCCAAAGGCTGGGCAAAATGGAAGTGGAGACCTGGGTAGACAAACTCACTTCTGTGCTTGACAGAGTCCATAGGTCTGTGTGACTGTTTTATGCAGGCTGAACCTGTGGCTCTCCAGATGTTGCTGGACTACAACCCCCCCATCATCCCTGAACAGGCTGGCTGGGGATGATGGCAGTTCAACAATATCTGGAGTGTTAGTGTGTGATGGAGGGGCACAGATTCCCCATCCTGCCCTATAACAGTTCCCAAACTATCTGAATTTCTGCCTGTAATGCAACTTGTAGGTAGGGCTTTCAAGGTTGATGTTTGCACCCAATATTTCTCCCATATGTTCTCCCTGTCCTTTGGCCCCATTCACCCCCGCCACTATCCAAATTCCCTTAAAAAGAGTCCCACACACCTTGTTTCTCCATCCCTGCATACACACCATACATTTAAAGCACATTACAAATGCTGGAGAAAAGCAAATTCATTTCCTTCTCCTGCATTCTAAGCTAATGTATGTTTTACTTTAACCACCAGAGGAAACTGGTTGTGTAGCATTCTAGCCAGCACTAGCTTGTAGCTTCTATGCCTAAGTTAACTCCACACCTAAGCTGAGCCATTTTGTTTGTTGCTCTCTCCATACAATATGTCTCTTATTTTCTCTGTCTCGTCTTCACACATTCCACAAACGGTTCCTGCATGAATAAAGCCTTTGAACTCCAGAAACGGTAAGTGATTATTCCAGTCTAATTCACCTAAGTTGCAAAGGTCTGCTAACACAACTTCCTAAGTACCTAAGTGGCTTGGCAAGGGTCGCTTGGACTTGGTCGGGATTCAAGCAAGGACCATTGTTCGTTTTCATGGAGAAAATTGTGCAAACTAAGTGAAACCACAAGCAACATTCTTCAGAGTGAGAAAGTGGGGAAGGCTCTATGAGGAAGGGAGAGTTTGGGAGGACTTACATTGCAACCTGAAACGACACCATCGCCTCCTGCGCACACCATTGTGGTCTTGACCATGGAGCCCCACCAGTCCCGTTTGGTGCAAGTCTGATGATCTACTATAGGAAGCAAGGCCTGCTGAAGGTTGTCAGAGATGGGGCCATTGGCTGCAGAGTGGAACAGACAGGAGAGTGGTAAGGAGCCTTTCCCAAAGAGTCAAAACCACATTTACACACAACCTGCTTGCCCCCGTATTCCACTTTGATCTGCCATCTGGCATTTGCCAGGCTACCTGAATTTATGAAATCAAAAGCTGGCAACTCTGCATGAATAGTGGGGAAACTTCTTTTGGGCAGAGGGTTGCATTACTCCTTGGGGTGCTGTTGGGGAACACATTTCAAAGTGGGTGAGACTAGCCCCCCCCCATTTGCAGGACTAGAAAACCTAAATCATGCACCCTTAACTCACAGACACACTTAAGAGTAGGGATGAGGAGGCACTTGGCTTGGTTTGGATTTTAATGCAAACTTATCTAATTTGCATTTTCTGAATCAATTGGCAGACTGAAACATAGCTACTCTTCCATATTCACACTTAATTAAAAGTTGTATAGTGGTTCTCCAAAAAAGCAGTGTGCAAAAAAAGCGTATCTTAGGAGAGCGTTTGCATAAAATGCATAGATTAGTAAAAAAAATACACAAATATGTATTCTGTTAGGGGAAATTGTTTTGGAAAATAAATAAATGTGTATGTAAGGGGAAATTACATCCACAAGAATGTGTGTCTTAAGAGAAATTTACTCTAAAATGCTGGTGGTTTTCCATAGGTATTTCAAAAAAAAAGAAATTGGCAAACTGATGCGGAAATGTGGAACACTGAACTTAGGACTGTAAAAATGAGAAACTGAGAGAAACTCAAATTGACAGATTCATCTCATCTTCTTTAACTGCAGGTTACACAACACAGACACTCAACTGCGAAAAGGGAGCCTCCTTCTTAGTGTACAGAGAAGAATCCTTTGATAAGTTCTTGGGGAGCTTGGGTACCTTGTATCCAACTGAAGTTGTACTCAGAGTAGACCCACCGAAGTGAATGGACATAAATTAGTGGTGTTCACGAACTTCAATAGATCCACTCTCAGTAGGACTGGCATTGGATGCCACCCCTAAGGTCTTCATCCAGCTGTTTCCAGAATGCTCATGCCCAGGACAGGGAGCACCCAACTTACTTGAGAGTCGTCCCCATCCAGTGACATAGCAGGGGTAATCCTGGGCTAGCACAGTGTCTGTGGCAGGGAGGCAAGAGGCCTGGATCGTGTCACTGAACTGCACATGCTCGGCCAGTTTGAGGAGGGCAATGTCGTTACTGAAAAGCAACCCAAGAAGGGACAGGGGTTTATCTTTTGGTTTTCGAAAGCAGCTTTTCACCTAGAGGAGTCAAACTTAATATTCTCCAGCCTTCCCCAACCTCACGCCATCCGGATGTTTGGGCTGCAACTGCCACCAACCCAAGAGGGTGAAGTCTGTTCTCCCCCTGGCAGCTTGCTGAATGATGGATTTGGGGGGGGGGAGAGAGAGAGAATGAGAGATTGAGAGACAGAAGGAGAGAGAGAGAGAGAAGGGGATGTCAGGAAAAAGGACAATGAGGGGTGGCAAAAAGAGAGAGAAAAGACTGGTGGAAGAAAGAGAGAAATGACTGATGTCACCTGATGAGTGTATGCACCCCTGCAGCAGAATACCCCCAGGAAATGCAGCTCTTGTCAGGGAAAAAAGGCACGCCATGTCTGCAACAGTGCCTGCATTTGTTAAATCCACTTTTCAAGTTCTCTAAGCCAGCAGCCAGCATCGTATGTCTTAAGGCAGTGCTGGTAATTTGCCTGTCAGCAATGGCAAACCAATTTAACAGGTCATCCCGTAAGCAGACCCCCCCCCCCAAAAACCCAGTGATGGGCAACCTTTTGAGCTTGGTGTGTCAAAATTCGCCAAAAAAACCCGAACATAACTCGGGTGGTGTGTCACTTCGAGAACCCCCCCCCCATAATTTCACGATATTTGTAGTTTAAATAACAAAAATGTATAATTGTTTCCCCTTTTAAAAAAGGGAAAAGGGGAGGGGCGCGTGTCACCGAAAATGGCTATGCGTGTCAGTGCTGACACGCGTGTCATAGGCTCGCCATCACTGCCCCAAAACAACAACAATACACACAAGTTTCTATGTGATTTCTCCCACCGGCAGAAATTATTTTGGCAGGATCAGGATTTGTGCAGAGAGGTTGGACAGATCTCTCCCGACTCTCTGGATTCCAGTTGACTTACATGACCAAGAAGGAGTTCCACTTCTCGTGGACGATCGACTTCTCCACAGCAACAGCCACAGAGCCGGCCTCTTATTCTTTCAGGTTTTGTTTGCCCAAAAGGACGCGGTAAGTCCGACTGGAGCTACAGAAATAAGGAACAGGCAGTGATGTTGTGTGTGTGTGTGTGTGTGTGTGTGTGTGTGTGTGTGTGTCTGTGTCTGTGTGAATATCAAATGAAAAGCAGATCCCTTGATGCTTTCCCAATAGCTTCCTTCCTTTGTAGAGTGAGTATTTTGTCCTCCTAGAAATGAGCAGGGCCTTTCGGCAGGATGTGTGTCTGTGTGTTATTATTGGGCCAAGTTCAAGGTGTTAGCAGCTTAGGACTAGCTTACCTGCAAAATGCCCTTACTCACTTGACCACTTTGATCTGCTGAACTGGCATGGTTACAGGCACCACACAATATGTGTTCCACCTGATCAATCTTTTATTGTGGCAGCACCTATACTGTGGAACTCCCTGCCTATTGATACGAGGCAGGTGGCTTTGCTGTACTCTTTCCTGCACCAGCTTAAAACATTTTTGCTGAGACAAGCCTACCCAGCTATGAAGAATGTTGGTGTGTGTTTTAATCTGTTTTTAGTTCATCGCTAATTTAAATTTTATGAATGTTTTAAATCATTGTTTTTAATGGAAATTTTGTTGTTTTCCCTCTCTTTGTAAACTGCTCTGAAGGTTGTTGGGGTTTTTTTGGTTTTTTTTTACAATCATGGAGTGTATAAATTTCTATGAAATAAATAAAACCAACATTTTATTGAAAGACGTTTGATTGTGTGCATAAAGAAATAAAAACTTTTTTCCACTTGAAATTTTATTGTTTTCCCCCTCTTTGTAAACTTCTCTGAAGGTTGTTGGTGTTTTTTTGGTTTTTTTTACAATCGTGGAGTGTATACTTTTTAATGAAATAAATAAAACCAACATTTTATTGAAAGACGTTTGATTGTGTGCATAAAGAAATAAAAACTTTTTTCCACTTGAACAGGTGGACCTTATAGACTCCCTTCGATCCAGAAAAATCCTGTGGCCATTCTGAATGAGTTCTGAAATTCTGTCACATAAAGTGACCTCCTGCAGTTGGCTTGCCCATTTTACAATTTTTTTAATTTTAAAAATTAAGTCTAAAAGGTTTGGCGGAGCACACCGATGTGAAACAAGGAAATCGGAATGGTAGCGTGGATAGAGTTGCCATATGTCCAGGTTTTCCCGGACACATCCAGGATTCGGTCTGCAAAAAGTTGTTCAGGTGGGTTTTTGCTGAATCAGCAAAATGTCTGGGAAAGCCTGGACATGTGGCAAGTAGGGTGCTTTTTGTTTTTTTAAGAAAAAATGCTTTTAAAATCTTCCCAAAAGTCCAAAAAACTTAAATGGGGGGGGGAGAAAAGAGATGCTCCCCCCCCATGCTCAACAACTTTGTCCAGATTTTCACTTTTGGGAATATGGCAACCCTAAGTGTGGGTGTTCTAGTATTCCTAGGAGACAGCTCCCTTGCAGCCTCAGGACCATTGCAGCCTAATGGGGTTTCTACAGCATCCTTGCTGTTGGTGGGGTGCTGCTTACCTGATGCAATGAGCAGCTGTCAAGACCCAGTTGGACTCAATCAGGGTCCCTCCACATGTGTGAGCCCAGACTCCGTTCTTGTCGTACTGGAGGGAGACCTGAAAAGCAACCCCCCCCAGGCAGATGGCTGTTAGCTGTACGGAGTAAGAACAAATATTTTGGCCTCACACCTTGACGTTTCTTACATATCAATTCACTGCATTTATATCCCCACCTTTCCCCCCAGCAATTCAAGGCAGCAAGCCTGGTTCTGCAGCCTTCCCCATCTCATCCACACACCAACCCTGCGAGGTAGGTTGGGCTGAGAGGTAGTGACTGTCTCTCCTCCAAAGCTGGAGATGGGAGGCAGTGGCAACAGCCGACAAACGATTTCTCCCCTTCAGCATTTAGATCCAGCCCACCGTGCTGGATCATCCACTCTGCTAACAGGTCGTGATAATCTTCCTGTCCATGGCTGAGCCTGGGAACCTCAGAACCTGCAGCCACTTCTACCACTTCTGGTGGCAAGATGTTCCGCAGGACGACATTGCACACGCTGGGCCATTTCTCCCCTCCTAAAAAGCAAATGCGACACTTGCTTGCACCGCACGTGGGGAAAAGCATAGTGGATTTACCTGCCAAGGCCAGCTATGGGGTCTGGCATCCTCACCTCCGACAACACGGGAAATGTTGGGTGGATAAGCAGATTTGCCACAGCCGTGGGCTGGAAGAAGACAGCAGGTGTGGGGATGATGAAAGAGAAAATTAGGGAGAGGGAGGAGAGAGAGAGAGAGAGAGAGAGAGAGAGAGAGAGAGAGAGAGAGAGAGAGAGAGAGACTGAGATGAGCATCTTGGGTACCACAAGGGAGCCAGAGTTGGACACAATGGTATTGTCCATTATTGGTTAAGTGAATCTGTTCATGGCTTTTTGCAGAAGCATCCTTTAAAAAAAACTACCAGAGGCTATTTATTTCATTTATTTCTTAATTTATATATTGCTTGATTGTAAACAACAACAACATCAAAGGAGCTTACAAAAAATAAATAAAAATGAACTCATTTAAAAAGCAGAACCATTTTAAACCCTCAAAAAAAAAATCAATGATAAGCTAAAGACCAGATCAAGCATGTGTCAATGGTCTACATGTCTCGGTAGGTTTGCCTAAGCAAACCGTTTTCGGCAAGCTTCGAAAAGAGTACAGTGAAAGCGGCTCCTAGGCAGGGAATTCCAAAGTTAAGTTTATTTTGTGCAAATCTGTATGCTCTTGAACTATGATGAAGCTCATCTTGGAGAGAGTGGCTACTTCACCAGAGACAAGAAACTGAATTCATTGCATTTCCAAAGAACTATTTTGGGCTGGACTGAGACTTGTATCAATGAAAAGACGAATTGCATGCCAAACAGCCCCAACTTAACTGCTGTATGTACTGCACCAAAGACACTTACCGTAGCCCAGGATCAAAGCGATAAAGACCAACTTGAACATGGTGACCAAGTGATGGTGCTCCAGGGGTGAAGTCAGTGTATTTATAATGGAAACCAGCCTTGACCAGGGTTAAATAACAGGCTATATCTGACCTTGCTAAGTTATCACTTTGCAAATAGAAAGAATAAAGGGACAGATTGCTGGAGGGCCCTGGCTGGATTCCACACTCTGGTTGCTGAAACATCTCACAGCTGGAGTGTTGTTCAAGTTCTTTGCACAGACCTGAGAGCTCCGCCTTTTATTTTAAGCTTAAATTTTCTTTTAAGCAGCAACAAAAATTGCTTCTAGGGTGACTTTCTCTCTGGAAACAAGCCTGATTTTTCATCTATGCACATGGGCGTACCCAGGATCAAAACTAGGGGGCTGGGGCAAGCCATGGTCGTTCGGGTTGTGACATTTCAGCACCGAAAAGGCGAATGAAACCAAAACTTTATTATATATAATTATAGCAGTGCTTTATTACGGTAGTTATTACAATTATTTGCCTGAAAAATTTTTTTTATTTTAATTACATGTCTTATACTAATATCATTTTTCTTGGGTTTGAAGAAAACTTGTTCAAAACTTTCATTTCAATCCAGTCCTGATTTTCCTTGAAGAATTTCCGATGGCCGCTCATCAAACACAACCCTGTCAGTCTGTCCTCTCCCATTGTACTTCTGAGCCAGGTCTTTACCCTTCGAAGGGTACTGAAAGATCGTTCAACAGTAGCCATGGTGGATGAGAAAGCACTTAAAATTAGGAGTGTGTGCCTTGTTGCAGGGGGAATAAATATTAGCCTCCTCCAAAAGTGCAGCCACTTCAATGTCCTTTAATTTGTCTGCTGCTAAATCCTTCTTTTTCCACAGATTATACCACAAATCTAATTCTGCAGAGATATCACCCAACTCATAAAACTCCATGAAAGACTTTGCATTTTCCCCCCAAATCTTTTGAAGCCATTTTTGGCATGTATGAAGGATGAAGATGGGATAAGGCAAAAGCAGATGTATTTTCATCTGAGAATATAACATTCAAAGAAAAAGTTAGGGAGACAAGATAAGAGATTATCAACAACCGTCTCCAGTATTCAATCGCAGTCTCAGATGGCGGATTACTTCTGTGTATTTGCTTTTGAGCGATTCGTGGTACTGATAACTCAACCCCAACTTTCTCCGCGATATCATGTGATTTTTTAAGTAATTAATCAGAAACATGCTCAATTTCTTGTTGAACCGTCTTGATGACATCAAGGATTTGACCAATATGTTTCCTCACCATAATCAAATCCATATTTTTACCTTGTAGAACGTTCATAACGGGTTCCAAAATCGCAGAGTATTTTGCAATCATGACTAAACCTACGATGAAAATTGGTTTAGTAACTGCACAGTGCAATTGATAGGCAGATTTTCTTGTAGCATTGTTTCCTTCGACTGAGAGATGTTCTAGTGCATTGACGATTTCATGGAAGCTTTCTGAAAATTTTCTTATGCTCTTGTATTTCTCAGACCATCTGGTCTCACAGAGGCTGGTGACTCTCTAAAGAAGGATATTGTATCCTTAACCGTTGCAATTGTGTTTCTTATTTCTGGTAGTTTGCTTGTATCATTGACCACAAGATTTAGTTTGTGGCTTGAGCAATGGAAAAATAAAGATTTACTGTACTTTTTCTTCAGAAAGGCATGCACACTACTTTCTTTTCCAGCCATTGTAGAACATCCGTCAAATCCAAATCCAACACAATTCTCTGCTGAAAGATTCTGATCAACCAAAAAACTCTGAATTGTGCTAGCGATTGTAGGGGCTTCTTGAGATTTCAGCTCAACATAGCCTACAATTTCCTCTCTGATTTTAGCCATGTTTAGCCTGGAGAAGAGAAGGTTAAGGGGTGATATGATAGCCATGTTCAAATATATGAAAGGATGTTATATGGAGGAGGGAGAAAGATTGTTTTCTGCTGCTCCAGAGAAGCGGACACGGAGCAATGGATTCAAACTTCAAGAAAGAAGATTCCACCTAAACATTAGGAAAAACTTCCTGACAGTAAGAGCTGTTCGACAGTGGAATTTGCTACCAAGGAGTGTGGTGGAGTCTCCTTCTTTGGAGGTCTTTAAGCAGAGGCTTGACAGCCATATGTCAAGAATGCTTTGATGGTGTTTCCTTCTTGGCAGGGGGTTGGACTGTGGTCTCTTCCAACTCTATGATTCTATGATTCTTCTGCTCCTGTTTAAATCAGCCCCTTTGTTTTGAACCATGAGGACTGGAGCCCATTTTTAAAACAGGATTGATGACAACAAAGTTTTTTAGACACTGTGAAGAACACATTCCACAATGTGTAACATTCTACTACATCTGGAGGCAGCTTCAGTTTCCATTGGCTAATTCATTCACTTACAGTGGTACCTCAGGTTAAGAACTTAATTCGTCCTGGAGGTCAATTCTTAACCTGAAACTGTTCTTAACCTGAGGTACCACTTTAGCTAATGAGGCCTCCCGCTGCTGCCGCACCAATGGAGCACGATTTCTGTTCTCATCTTGAAGCAAAGTTCTTAACTTGAGGTACTATTTCTGGGTTAGCGGAGTCTGTAACCTGAAGCGTCTGTAACCTGAGGTACTACTGTACCCGACAACCGCGTACAATTATGGAGTAACACCCCCTCTTGCTTAGACTTTCCAAAGCCATCCAATTCCTGCATTGCAGAGAGATGGGCTAGACTTGGGGTCCCTTCCAACTCTACAATTCAGTGAATTCCCAAGCTGTTTGCTGGAGCAAGACAGCTGTGCTGAAAAGAAGCTGTCCTTGTGTGCTGTAAGAAATCAAGGTGTTCAAGTAAAGAATGGTCCTTTGAACCCAGCACCATCCAGTCATAGAGGAGGCTGCCCATTGGGTCTCTTGATGAGTCACTGCCCTGGGTTCACCCTGCTTTCCATTAGCGCCATTCAGAGGTGGGTCATTTGGCCCCCATAATTTCACCGGCTGCAATTCGATGGTGTTGATATACAGTCAATGAGAACATTCTCATGCGGAGAGAAACAGACAAGCAGAAAGAGAGACAGATAGATTCTCTCTCTCCATTCTTTCCATATCATTCATTTAACTAATTTATGCATCACCCTTTAAAAAGGGGGTTCTCATAAATTACATAAAAAAGCATGTAAGGCAGAGAGCAAATAACATATTTCTAAATATTTCATAATGACTTTACACATTCCTCCTTTCCATATCATTTTCTCAACTCCTCACGATTGGAACAGAACCTTGCTGGGATCCTCATTAAAGCGCACACTTTGTTCCAAGAAAGCAACAATCCTTTTGCCCGCCCTGTGGAACGCCCTCCCATCAGATGTCAAGGAAATAAACAACTATCTGACTTTGAGAAGACATCTGAAGGCAGCCCTGTTTAGGGAAGTTTTTAATGACTGATGTTTTATCCCATTTTTAATATTCTGCTGGGAGCCACCCAGAGTTGCTGGGGAAACCCAGTCAGATGGGTGGGGTATAAATGATAGTGATAATAATTATAATAATTATAATTACTACTATTATTACTACTACTATTATTAGAGAGCCCACATGGCAAGGACACAGCAGGGCAGGAGGTGCCAGAGGACCTCTTGGTTCTGGCTAGTCACCTAGTTGCTGGGCGCTCTGTATCAGAGGACTGTGCTCCCTTCTCCAAACATTGTAGTCCTACTGTAAAACTGCCTCCCCATATAAACTTTTTTTAATTAAAAAAACCCCCAAACCACTCACAACACTACACACTTGATGTAATGTGCAGTTAGGTCCTCAGAATGTTTAATTGCAAAAATGAGTGATTCCAAGCATTTCAAGTGAGAGCAGGAAAAACAACAACGCATTGACACGAGAGCAGTTGTGATGGTTTATTGGTTGCAATTCTGGTGGTTCATTAAGATTTTCTCATATTGATCCACAAAGGTCGCAGTGTGGGCTCTTCAGTTCTCATTCAGTTTCTAGAGGAGGAAAAGAGACCAAATATATATACCGGTATGTGAATTAGAATTTAGGTATCAGAATACACTAATAGCCAGGATAGGCCAGGTGCAAACAGCTTGCTGAACTCGGTCTTTGTTCCTAGACTGCGGCCGGACAAATGCCCCTTCTGCATTTTAGTGTGGGGATTTTGGCCCCCAATGAAAATGAGACACGGTAAATCATGACTTGACTTAAATCCCAGTAGGTTCAATGGAACCAAAGTTCAATTAACTTATTTATTTATTTAATAATTTTCAAATACCCTCTTGATTGGTTTCTTCTTGTTGTTGTTTTTTTAAAATACCCTTAAGCCTTAAAGCTGTTTGCAAAAAGAAAACAATATAATCATCAGTAAGAACAACACCCCCCAAAAGCTATTTAAAACACGCAAAGGTTACCGTAATTAAAATCAACAATAAACTGAAAACAGATTAAAAGACATGCTAACAGTCTACATACAGTACCTGGGGAGACTTGTCTAAACAGAAAGGCACCTGCCTGATGTCAATAGGTGGGTAGTTCCAAAGTTTGGAATTTACAGTACAGTCCTACTTATGTCTACTGAAAAGCAACCCCTGGTGAGCTCAAATGGGGTTACTCCCAGTTCAGCATGTCAATAATTCACTTGGACTTAATCTCCCCCCCAATAAAAAATAAAACCAGAATGTGCCAAAAATGTTGAAGATTTGACTGTGGACCATCTACTGTGCCCTAAAGCTGGAATGCCACTCCCAAACTGTTCACAATGAAATGATAAAATACACTTCTCAGTTTCTAACAAAACACAAATGCTGGATTTCAGCATTTGGACACTGAGAACTCTTTTGAGTTCTGAACGAGAAATTATGCAGATGCTAGATGTTAAAAAAAGAAAAGAAATGTCAGCTGCAGAGGTACGAATTAAGCCTTCCATCCAGACCATAGCAGCTTTGCTGGGCAAAAAGACGGGAACCTCACCTCCTGAATCCATTCAATGTAAGCAGACACAGGGGTGAAAACGGTCGGCTTCTTAGCGGTGTTGCAGCCCAACCGCGATCCAAAGCTTACAATGCCATGAACTTCCCAGTTGCTGCCGCCCTGGCAGTTCAAGGGTCCTCCAGAATCCCCCTGCCAGAAGAAAAATAGGATACATATACCATACCTCTGTTTCCCTACTATGACCCAAGGGCTGGGCAAAGTGGAAGTGGAGTCCTGGGTAGACAAAGCTCACCTATGTGCGTGACAGAGTCCACAGGTCTGTGTGTCTGTTTTATGCAGGCTGAACCTGTGGCTCTCCAGATGTTGCTGGACTACAACCCCCCCCATCATCCCTGAACGTTGGCCAGACTGGCTGGGGATGATGGCAGTTCAACAATATCTGGAGTGTTAGTGTGTGATGGAGGGGCACAGATTCCCCATCCTGCCCTATAACAGTTCCCAAACTATATGAATTTCTGCCTGTAATGCAACTTGTAGGTAGGGTTTTCAAGGTTGATGTTTGCACCCAATATTTCTCCCATATGTTCTCTCTGTCCTTTGGCCCCATTCACCCCCGCCACTATCCAAATCCCCTTAAAAAGAGTCCCACACACCTTGTTTCTCCATCCCTGCATACACACCATACATTTAAAGCACATTACAAATGCTGGAGAAAAGCAAATTCATTTCCTTCTCCTGCATTCTAAGCTAATGTATGTTTTACTTTAACCACCAGAGGAAACTGGTTGTGTAGCATTCTAGCCAGCACTAGCTTGTAGCTTCTATGCCTAAGTTAACTCCACACCTAAGCTGAGCCATTTTGTTCGTTGATCTCTCCATACAATATGTCTGTTATTTTCTCTGTCTCGTCTTCACTCATTCCACAAACAGTTCCTGCATGAATAAAGCCTTTGAACTCCAGAAACGGTAAGTGATTATTCCAGTCTAATTCACCTAAGTTGCAATGGTCTGCTAACACAACTTCCTAAGTACCTAAGTGGCTTGGCAAGGGTCACTTGGACTTGGTCGGGATACAAGCAAGGACCGTTGTTCGTTTTCATGGAGAAAATTGTGCAAACTAAGTGAAACCACAAGCAACATTCTTCAGAGTGAGAAAGTGGGGAAGGCTCTATGAGGAAGGGAGAGTTTGGGGGGACTTACATTGCAACCTGAAACGACACCATCGCCTCCTGCGCACAGCATTTTGGTCTTGACCATGGAGCCCCACCAGTCCCGTTTGGTGCAAGTCTGATGATCTACTATAGGAAGCAAGGCCTGCTGAAGGTTGTCAGAGATGGGGCCATTGGCTGCAGAGTGGAACAGACAGGAGAGTGGTAAGGAGCCTTTCCCAAAGAGTCAAAACCACATTTACACACAACCTGCTTGCCCCTGTATTCCACTTTGATCTGCCATCTGGCCTTTGCCAGGCTACCTGAATTTATGAAATCAAAAGCTGGCAACTCTGCATGAATAGTGGGGAAACTTCTTTTGGGCAGAGGGTTGCATTACTCCTTGGGGTGCTGTTGGGGAACACATTTCAAAAGTGGGTGAGACTAGGGCCCCCCCATGTGCTGGACAGGAAATCCCAAATCATGCACCCTTTACCCACAGACACACAGTCAACAAACACTTAAGAGCAGGGATGAGGAGGCACTTGGCTTGGTTTGGATTTTAATGCAAACTTATCTAATTTGCATTTTCTGAATCAATTGGCAGACTGAAACATAGCTACTCTTCAGTATTCACACTTAATTAAAAGTTGTATTATAGTTCGCCAAACAAGCAGTGTGCAAGAAAAGTGTATCTTAGGAAAAAGTCTGCCTAAAATGCATAGATTAGTAAAAACAACACACAAATATGTATTCTAGTAGAGGAAATTTTTTTATAAAAGAAATAAATGTGTTTGCAAGGGGAAATTACATCCAAGATTGTGTGTCTTGAGAGAAATTCACTCTAAAATGCTGATGGTTTTCCCATAGGTATTTGAAAAAAAAAGAAATTGGCAAACTGATGTGGAAATGTGGAACACTGAACTTAAGACTGTAAAAATGAGAAACTGAGAGAATCTCAAATTGACAGATTCATCTCATCTTCTTTAACTGCAGGTACACAACACAGACACCCAACTGCGAAAAGGGAGCCTCCTTAGTGTACAGAGAAGACCCACCGAAGTGAATGGACATAAGTTAGTGGTGTTCACAAACTTCAATAGATCCACTCTCAGTAGGACTGGCATTGGATGCTACCCCTAAGGTCTTCATCCAGATTTTTCCAGAATGCTCATGCCCAGGACAGGGAGCACCCAACTTACTTGAGAGTCGTCCCCATCCAGTGACATAGCAGGGGTGATCCTGGGCTAGCAGCATGGCGTCTTTGGCAGGAGGGAGGCAAGAGGCCTGGATCGTGTCACTGAACTGCACATGCTTGGCCAGTTTGAGGAGGGCAATGTCGTTACTGAAAAGCAACCCAAGAGGGGACAGGGGTTTATCTTTTGGTTTTCGAAAGCAGCTTTTCACCCAGAGGAGTCAAACTTAATATTCTCCAGCCTTCCCCAACCTCACGCCCTCCAGATGTTTGAACTGCAACTGCCACCAACCCAAGAGGGTGAAGTCTGTTCTCCCCCTGGCAGCTTGCTGAATGATGGATTTGGGGGGGGGGGAGACAGAAGAAGAGAGAGAGAGAGAAGGGGATGTCAGGAAAAAGGACAAGGAAGGGTGGCAAAAAGAGAGAAAGGGGGCGGAAGAAAGAGAGAAATGACTGATGTCACCTGATGAGTGTATGCACCCCTGCAGTAGAATACCCCCACGAAATGCAGCTCTTGTCAGGAAAAAAAGGCACGCCATGTCTGCAACAGTAACCTGCATATTTTAAATCCACTTTTCAAGTTCTCTAAGCCAGCAGCCATCATCGTATGTCTTAAGGCAGTGCTGGTAATTTGCCTGTCAGCAATGGCAAACCAATTTAACAGGTCATCCCGTAAGCAGACACCCCCCCCCCAAAAAAGCCCAAAACAATAACAATACACACAAGTTTCTATGTGATTTCTCGCACCGGCAGAAATTATTTTGGCAGGATAAGGACTTGTGCAGAGAGGTTGGACAGATCTCTCCCGACTCTCTGGATTCCAGTTGACTTACATGATCAAGAAGGAGTTCCACTTCTCGTGGACGATCGACTTCTCCACAGCAACAGCCACAGAGCCAGCCTCCTCTTCTTTCAGGTTATGTTTGCCCAAAAGGACGCGGTAAGTCCGACCGGAGCTACAGAAATAAGGAACAGGCAGTGGCGTTGTGTGTGTGTGTGTTATTATTGGGCCAAGTTCAAGGTGTTAGCAGCTTAGGACTAGCTTACCTGCAAAATGCCCTTACCCACTTGACCGCTTTGATCTGCGGAACTGGCATGGTTACAGGCACCATAAAGAAATAAAACCTATCACCCATGACCCTGAGATTAAGAGCACCGTGTTCGACCGAGTGAGCTATCCCAGAGCTCCTACCCCATATTTGCAAAATTCTCATTAGCAGTGATGAGCTATGAATGAACCACTTTTGGTTCTATGGGACATGTCAAACAAAAGGATCTTGGCCTGAGAGTGCAGCGCGATTTTGTTGGTACTTTTCCCCACTTGAACAGGGGGACCTTATAGACTCCCTTCCATCCAGAAAAATCCTGTGGCCATTCTGAACAAGTTCTGAAATTCTGTCACAAAAAGTGACCTCCTGCAGTTGGCGTGCCCATTTTAATTAAAAAAATTAAGTCTAAAAGGTTTGGCTCAGGGTTCAGCAGAGCACACCGATGTGAAACAAGGAAATCTGAATGGTAGCGTGGGTAGAGTTGCCATAGGTTCAGGTTTTCCTGGACACATCCGGGAATCGGGCTGCAAAAAGTCGTTCAGGTGGGTTTTTGCTGAACCAGCAAAATGTCTGGGAAAACCTGGACATGTGGCAAGTAGGGCGCTTTTTGTTTTTAAAAAAAATGCTTTTAAAATCCTCCCAAAAGTCCAACAAACTTAAACTTGAGCATCTCTCCCCCCCCCATGCTCAACAACTTTGTCCAGATTTTCACTTTTGGGAATATGGCAACCCTAAGTGTGGGTGTTCTAGTATTACTAGGAGACAGCTCCCTTGCAGCCTCAGGACCATTGCAGCCTAATGGGTTTCTATAGCATCCTTGCTGTTGGTGGGGTGCTGCTTACCTGATGCAATGAGCAGCAGTCAAGACCCAGTTGGACTCAATCAGGGTCCCTCCACATGTGTGAGCCCAGACTCCGTTCTTTTTGTACTGGAGGGAGACCTGAAAAGCAACCCCCCCCCCAAGGCAGAGGGCTGTTAGCTGTACGGAGTAAGAACAAATATTTTGGCCTCACACCTTGACGTTTCTTACATATCAATTCACTGCATTTATATCCCCACCTTTCCCCCCAGCAATTCAAGGCAGCAAGCCTGGTTCTGCAGCCTTCCCCATCTCATCCACACACCAACCCTGCGAGGTAGGTTGGGCTGAGAGGTAGTGACTGTCTCTCCTCCAAAGCTGGAGATGGGAGGCAGCGGCAACAACCGACAAACGATTTCTCCCCTTCAGCATTTAGATCCAGCCCACCGTGCTGGATCATCCACTCTGCTAACAGGTCGTGATAATCTTCCTGTCCATGGCTGAGCCTGGGAACCTCAGAACCTGCAGCCACCTCTACCACTTCTGGTGGCAAGATGTTCCGCAGGACGACACTGAACACACTGGGCCATTTCTCCCCTCCTAAAAAGCAAACACGACATTTGCTTGCACCACACGTGGTGGGAAACAGCGGATTTACCTGCCAAGGCCAGCTATGGGGTCTGGTATCCTCACCTCCGACAACACCGGAAATGTTGGGTGGATAAGCAGGTTTGCCACAGCCATGGGCTGGAAGAAGACAGGAGGCGTGGGGGTGATGAAAGAGACAATTACCGTCTTTCTCATATTATAAGACACGTCTTATATTTATTTTTTCCTCAAAAAAACACACTATGGCTTATTTTCAAGGGATGTCTTATTTTTTTTCCTCCTCCTCCTGCCGCGGCCGGCATTGCTGCTGCGCCTATCACTATGTCTTATTTTCGGGGTATGGCTTATATTCCTTGAATGCTTAAAAATCCTGCTATGGCTTATTTTATGGGTATGTCTTAAAATATGAGAAACAGGTAGGGAAAGGGAGGAGAGAGACAGAGACTGAGATGAGCATCTTGGGTACCACAAGGGAGCCAGAGTTGGACACAATGGTATTGTCCATTATTGGTTTAATGAAAATAAAATAATAATAATAATAATAATAATAATAATAATAATAATAATAATAATAATATAGTATTTATACCCCACCCATCTGGCTGGGTTTCCCCAGCCACTCTGGATGGCTTCCAACAGAAAAGTAAAATACAGTAATCTATTAAATATTAAAAGCCTTCCTAATGTGTTCATGGATTTTTGGCAGAAGCATCCTTTTAAAAAACGCTACCAGAGGCTATTTATTTCATTTATTTCTTAATTTATATATTGCTTGATTGTAAACAACAACAGCATCAAAGGAGCTTACAAAATAAATAAATAAAAATGAACTCATTTAAAAAGCAGAACCATTTTAAACCCTCAAAAAAAATAATGAAAAAAAAATCAATGATAAGCTAAAGACCAGATCAAGCATGTGTCAATGGTCTACATGTCTCAGTAGGTTTGCCTAAGCAAACCGTTTTCAGCAAGCGCCGAAAAGAGTACAGTGAAAGCGGCTCCTAGGCAGGGAATTCCAAAGTTAAGTTCATTTTGTGCAAATTTGTATGCTCTTGAACTATGATGAAGCTCATCTTGGAGAGAGTGGCTACTTCACCAGAGACAAGAAACTGAATTCATTGCATTTCCAAAGAACTATTTTGGGCTGGGCTGAGACTTGTATCAATGAAAAGACGAATTGCATGCCAAACAGCCCCAACTTAACTGCTGCATGTACTGCACCAAAGACACTTACCGTAGCCCAGGATCAAAGTGACAATGGCCAACTTGAACATGGTGACCAAGTGATGGTGATCCAGGGGTGAAGTCAGTCTATTTATAATGGAAACGAGCCTTCACCAGGTTTAAATAACAGGCTATAACTGATCTTGCTAATTTATCACTTTGCAAATAGAAAGAATAAAGGGACAGATTGCTGGAGGGCCCTGGCTGGATTCCACACTCTGGTTGCTGAAACATCTCACAGCAGGGGTGTTGTTCAAGTTCTTTGCACAGGCATGAGACCTCCCCCTTTTAAGCTTAAATTTTCTTTTAAGCAGCAACAAAAATTGCTTCTAGGGTGGCTTTCTCTCTGGAAACGAGCCTGATTTTTCATCTATGCATCTAAATCAGAGGTAGGGAAACTTTTTGAAGCCTAAAGGGCCACATTAGCTTCTGGGTAATCTTCCAGGGTCCACATTCTAGAGGGGAAAGTGGGTGGGGCAATAAATATAGATGCGACATCTTTGGAGAAGGCTAGTTTCTACACACATTCTGCACACCCCTCATGGGGCGTTTTCCAGCCAGGCAGAAAAACATCAAGGAAGGGGTGAAGCTGAGCTGGTGGAGGGCATTGTCGGGGGAGAAAAAAATTAAATGAAGGTGTCATTGAAAAGAAACAGGCCAGTTCAGTCATAAGGAAAAAGATGCATTTGAGTGGGAATTATTCATTGTCCCAAGGCATTTCAAGCATTGTGGCTCTTTTTCAGAGGCGACTGATTTCACATATTTAAGGACTGGCAGCAGCTCTACACAATTTCAGATAGCTAGGCATCTTTCTTGGCTGTACCTGGAGATGCCAGGGATTGAACCTGCGACATTTCCTCATGCAGAACAGGTGCTCTACCTTTGAGCCCTTTCTCCCAAATAAAATAAGATTATAGTTCTCATGGACTCCAAACAAAAGGATGATTTTAAGAAGTTGCCTTTATAGGGAGTCCATCTAGTTCATAGAATCATAGAGTAGGAAGAGACCACAAGGGCCATCCAGTCCAAGCCCCTGCCAAGCAGGAAACACCATCAAAGCATCCACTTAAAGACCTCCAAAGAAGGAGACTTCATTACTCTCCTTGGCAGCAAATTCCACTGTCGAACAGCTCTTACTGTCAGGAAGTTCTTCCTAATGTTTAGGTGGAATCTTCTTTCTTGTAGTTTGAATCCATTGCTCCGTGTCCGCTTCTCTGGAGCAGCAGAAAACAACCTTTCACCCTCTTCTATATGACATCCTTTTATATATTTGAACATAGCTATCATATCACCCTTAACCTTCTCTTCTCCAGGCTAAACATACCCAGCTCCCTAAGCCGTTCCTAATAAGGCATTGTTTCCAGGCCTTTGACCATTTTGGTTGCCCTCCTCTGGACAAGTTCCAGCTTGTCAGTATCCTTCTTGAACTGAGGTGCCTAGAACTGGACACTGTATTCCAGGTGAGGTCTGACCAGAGCGGAATACAGTGGCACTATTACTTCCCTTGATCTAGATGCTATACTCCTATTGATGCAGCCCAGAGTTGCATTGGCTTTTTTAGCTGCTGCACCACACTGTTGACTCATGTCAAGTTTGTGGTCTACCAAGACTCCTAGATCCTTTTCACATGTACTGCTCTCAAGCCAGGTGTCACCCATCCTGTATTTGTGCCTTTCATTTTTTTTTTGCCCAAGTGTAGTACTTTACATTTCCCCCTTGTTAAAATTCATCTTGTTTGCTTTGGCCCAGTTGTCTAATCTGTTACGGTCATTTTGAAGTGTGATCCTGTCCTCTGGGGTATTAGCCACCCCTCCCAATTTGGTGTCATCTGCAAACTTGCTCAGGATGCCCTCAAGCCCATCATCCAAGTCATTGATAAAGATGTTGGATAAGACTGGGCCCAAGACAGAACCCTGTGACACCCCACTAGTCACTACTCTCCAGGAAGTCAGCCAGCCAGTTACAAATCTACTGAATGGTAGCATTGTCTAGCCCTCATTTACCAGCTTCTTTACAAGAATATCATGGGTCACCTTGTCAAAGGCTTGTAATTCTGTCAAAAAATGAGATCAGATTAGTCTGACATGACCTATTTTTCAGAAACCCATGCTTTTAGTGATCACAGCGTTCCTTTCTAGGTGCTCACAGACCGTTTGCTTAATGATCTGCTCTAGAATCTTTCCTGGTATTGATGCCAGGCTGATATCAATTGTCTGTTTACACCAGGCATCCCCAAACTTTGGTCCTCCAGATGTTTTGGACTACAATTCCCATCATCCCTGACCACTGGTCCTGTTAGCTAGGGATCATGGGAGTTGTAGGCCAAAACATCTGGAGGGCAGCAGTTTTGGGATGCCTGGTTTACACTGACTGGCAGCAGTTCCCCAGATTTCAGACAGGGTTCTCTCCTGTTAAATGTTCAGAAAAGTCAGAGGCCCAAGGCAGTATAAGTTCATCAACTAAGTTTATTAAATATTTGTCAGTGATAACAGTTCACTCATAGACAAACAAGAACAGAGCTCACAGGATACACACACTGAAACCCCAGCAAGAAACTGTCAGTTGGCAGTTGGCAGTTGGCAGTGCCTGAGCTTCCTTGCCATTAGAACATTCATCTGCCAGCGATTATATGATTGGTTGGAACGCGCGCCTGGCAACCAAAGATGTGTTAAACCCGATACATAACACCCTTCCCCCCAACTTCCCAACAAAAGGAACAAACATAGTCATCAAAGTGTGCCGGCCCTTTCCACTCCCTCTGGGACTGTCACGGTACCTGAGCCCGAGTGGGTGACCCAGGAGGTTCCTCCGGTACCTGCGGTATGAGTGGGGTGGTCAGTGAGGCCGGCTCCGAAGGGGTCACGGCCGATGGATCCACTGCTGGGGTAACTCAGTCACCGGCACCCCATCTGGTTCCCACCCTGGCCTGGGCACAGAATCTTCCGAAGTAACCATTTCTCTGTCCTCTGGTTCTGCTTGAAGTTCCATGTTGGGAGGTGCCAACCCGTCGCCCTGCATACCCGTCGCCCTGGCGCCATGGTGCGATGGATCCCTCTGGCACCCCGCCCCTGCCCTGTTTCCCAGCGCCACCCAGCCTCCGTGCCTCCGGAGAGAGGTCTGAAGCTGCTGAACTGCTGAGAGACGCGCCTGGGGCTGTGTTAGCCGTGCCTCTCAGCGGGCACAGCGGCGCTCCTGGTGGCCTGCCGCCCTGGCGCCCCGCGCCACCAGACCCGGGCCTAGAGATGGCCTGGTGCCCTGGTTCTGATCTGGTGGAGGCGTCTCTTCCAAACCACTCCCCCCCTCCAATCCTACCTCATAGGAAACCAGACCTGTACAGCGGGCAATGGTACCTGGGACCCAACCCTGTCCAGGCCCATAGTTTTGGACGCACACTGTGTCCCATGGGGAGAACCCTCTTGGAGCCTCCCACACCACAGTGGATGGCTGTTGCTCAAGAGCCCGGTCGGGGTGCATACGATCAAGGAGGGGTAGTGAGCCTCTTTCCTATAAGCAACTCTGTTGGGCTCCAGTAGGTCACTGCGCTTGGGGTGATGTGTTGGGCCACAGCACATCTTTGGTAGTACAGACCATGCATTCAGCTTGGCTGTTAGTGGCCAGGTGAAAAGGAGTGGAACGAATGTGGCAGATTCCATTCTTAGTTACAAATTCTTCGAAAAAGCGGTCCCATTATCACTAACCTGTGTGTCTGGTAAGCCGTGTGTCACAAATAGCTTCCTGAGTGCGTTTATGAGTCACGACTGTCTGTGCGTCTGCGGTGGCCTCGTCAACGGTTAGCTGCTGATAAGCTTGCACTAAATCCAGCTTCCCAAAGATCTTGGCTTCAGCCAGGGTCGCTAACACGTGGCTCACTACAGGAACTGGGTATGCGTGGTCCTGTAAGGCCCGGTTCAGGGTGCATTTGTAATCACTGCAGATATGGACTGAGCCATCCAGCTTAACCGGTGTGACGATTGGGGTTTCCCAGGTCCCCGAAGCTACCGGCTCTAAGACCCCTTGGGCAACTAATGCTTTGATGGTGTTTCCTGCTTGGCAGGGGGTTGGACTGGATGGCCCTTGTGGTCTCTTCCAACTCTATGATTCTATGATTCTATGACTAAGCGATCAAGCTCCTCATCGATCCTGGGTTTAAGCGCAAGCGGGACTCTATGGGCCTTGACCTGGATGGGTTGCACCATGGGATTGAGCCGTAGGGAAATTAGGGGTCCATTGTACAGGCCCAGGGTTCCATCAAAGACTGATGGAAACTCCTGGCAGATCGATTCGAATTCTGCCCCTGGGGAAATCTGATTAAGCTCTGAAACGCCTAAGCCTAACGACTCGAACCATGCTAGGCCTAGAAGGCTAATGAATGGGCCCTCAGTTATGATGAGGTCCAAATTCTTGGTGTACTTCTTAAACTGGACCTTGAAGGTGCCCATACCCTTTAGCCGGATTCTTTTTCTCTGGAAATCCAGCAGCACTGTGGGAGCCAGGTGGAGAGGAGGACCGCCATCAGGGCAAAGCTCTTTCAGGGTCTTAGTAGATATTATGGAGTAGGATGAGCCGGTATCCAACTCCATAGTACATGGGGTTCCCTCTATCTTGAGTTGCACCCTAAGCTTATTGGACCCCGGGGACGGAAGTTGAAGTACCCTGGCTGAAGAGGTGGACTGTAACTCCTCCTCTATGTAGGCTTTGTGGACACGTTGCTTGTGTTGCGCTCCGGAGGTCTTGGAGCGGCAGACTCGGCCAATGTGCCCCGTCTTCCCACAGTTGCGACATGTGGCATCCCGAAACCTGCATGTCCGACACTTGTGGTTTCCCCCACAGCTGGCGCAGGTCCCTCGAGGTGTGTCAGATGATTGCTGGTTTGATGATGCGCTTGTAGTTAGGGAGCGGTGTTGTTGGTCGGATCGGTCTGAAGCTCGGTGGACACCCTCTACAAAAGACGACTGGTCTCACTGGATGCGGTGAGTTCTCCTTTCGGTTCGTGGGCTGTGGGCCACCTCATGCGCGTTACCATTCTCAAAGGCCGTGGCCATATTCATTGCTTCCATCATCGTGATGTCGTCTTTTGCTAGCAGCTTGCGGCGGAGATGGCTGTCTCGCATGCCAATGATGAACCTTTCGAGAAGTCATTCCTCGATGTCAGCGAATCGACAATACATTGCAATCACCCAGAGCGCTGTGATGTATTCACTCACTGACTCTTGCGCTTGTTGCTCTCTGTGCGTAAAGTCGTAGCGGCGATGGTTCTTAGTTGGCTGAGGCGCGAGGTGTCTTGTCATAGCCTGTCTCAGCTCCTCGAAAGTGCATGCCTCTTTGATCCCTGGATGCCATCAGACCTTCCAGTAGAGTGCTTGTAGCAGGGGCCCAAAGGGCCCCAATTAAGGTGATAATGTAAATCCCTATAAATTCTAGAATATGCTTATAATAGTGAATTATGGGAACTTGTTGCTTTAAGAAACTGATGATCTAGCAAGATGCCGTTCTTTTACCAGAACAGGTCAGCTAACACGCAAATCACAAAGATATAATTCATAAGCTAGAACACAAATTGTTACATAGTACACGTAACACAGGTTCCCAACTATTATCTCACAATGTAACATCTTATTGAGAATCAAAGGCCTAGCTAGCAATCCCTGGTCTAGTTAGCAATGCTTATTGCGCATGCGTATTAGATTAGGTAATGACATACGAATTGAATATGAAATGAGATAATGATGAATATTAAAATATTAAATGATGTAATGATTTATGTGATTGGTTAAATCAAAATCCTTTGTCTGAAATGTTATAAATTCCTGCCCGACCTTTGGGCGGGGTTGCAGTTTTGCGAAAAGATTCGACTGTAACCTTATTGCTTTGCAATAAACATAATGGACTCCTAACTCCTCTTGTCTCTGAGTTTTATTGGCTAACTCAGAAGATAAGCCATTTTTTGGCTTACAACATGATGGTGGAACTTCCCAGCACCGTCAGTAGCACATCCACCTTGTCTGCTTCCCTAGTGAAGCCTTGTAGTCGGATGTAGCTTCTTATTCGGCAGAGCCACTGCGGCCATTCTGCAGGATGGCTCATATTGAAGTCCGGTGGTGGCCGACTCTGACTGGTGGCCATTCTCGGACCTGAAGCAGTCTCTTGTGCAATTATGGGTGGTTGCGAAGACACGGCAGGTGTGGTCTCATTTCCGGGGCTTCTTACTGAGTCCAGCATGGCGGTGAGGTCGCACTTACTGAGTGGCAACAAGCGGCAGTGCTGCAGTGCAGCCTTGGGCCTCTAGTAGCTGGCAGGAGCTCAGGATCCCATCCTCATCGCCAATGAAAAGTCAGAGGCCCAAGGCAGTATAAGTTCATCAACTAAGTTTATTAAATATTTGTCAGTGACAACATTCTGTTCACTCATAGACAAACAAGAACAGAGCTCACAGGACACACACACTGAAACCGCAGCAAGAAACTGCCAGTTGACAGTTGACAGTTGACAGTGCCTGAGCTTCCTTGCCATTAGAACGTTCATCTGCCAATGCTTATACGATTGGTTGGAATGCGTGCCTGGCAACCAAAGATGTGTTAAACCCAATACATAACATCTCCCATCCCTCCCTGAAGGTACTGAAAACTGAACCTGGGACCTTCTGCAAACCCCATGGTCCCTCCAGCTGGTCCCAGGACTGGGTGCACTGAAAGTCTGCCCTGGCTTTGCCAGCTTGCTCTCAACTAGGCTGCCAAGGGCCCCCACCCCACCCCCCACATCTTCAGCAGGCATCGAAGCCATGGCCTTGATGGGAAAACAGGTGCTTGTGAGACTATCTTGGCATGGCCTTTGGAAAGAAGGAGACGGAAGCATTCCAATTGCCACGTCTCCCAGTGGCACACAGCCAATGGGGACCTTTCTGTTGCTGATGGCATCCTTGGCTGGATCTGCCTCTGATAGACACACCCAGAATATAAGGTTGGATGGAGTTCATCTGTTGAAAAGAGCTGGACACTCCATCCGAGGTGCCCTCAGCCATGATTGGAGTCCTCTTCGCTGCTCTGGCGTTGGCCTCCGGGCGTATGGGTTGAAACCCAGGATAAATAAGAGGATGTCTTTCTTCAGGCAATGTGCCTGGTTCATAGCCACAGGGCATGGAGGTGGCCGGCCTCCGCTCCTTTAGAGCCACTCACTGTATCAGGTACGTCAACAGTCAAATGAAAACAACTGTTTTCATGTAAGACTCTGGGATCCTTTGCAATTTTTTGCCATTTCTGGACCAGGATGACCCGATCACTGTTCTCCATGTTGCTAGGAAGCTCCAGGCTGGATTATTGCAATGTGCTCCATGTGGGACTGCCCTTGAGGTTAGCTTGGCAGCTCCGCCTGGTGCAAATATAGAGGCTATTCACCCCAAATGGAAGCAGATTTTGCACCAGTGTGTCCATCTCTCTACTTTAGACATTTCCTAGTGTTCTCTCTCACACCAGTGTGACTTAGAAGTAAACATCAGGGTGGAGCTATGCAGATGACAGGATGAGGGTGACATGGGCCTGATTTGCATGGGGAGATCTGTCCTGAACAGACTGTATTCTTAGGGTTGAGGTGGCTACTTCCTATCTCTTTCTGCTCCTTAGCCCATAACCAAAAGTATGTGTAACTAAAATTACGGCACTTTCTTCCTGTTAACCTCTCTCTCCCAGTCCCTGAAGTTTGTAGAGTTGTAGTTCAGACTGGACAAGTTCCTTGGAGCAGGGAATCTTATCCTCTGTTATCTGGAACATACATTCACATTTGCAATCTATTATTATTATTATTATTACTACTACTACTACTACTACTACTACTACTACTACTACTACTACAGATAACTCTCTGATCGCCCACTCCTTTTCTTCATATCTTTTTTTTTTTTTAGTTCTTCTCGGACATATAGGGTCTACCTCGGAAAGCACAGTCTCTCAGCCAGCGAGAAAGCATCAGTTGCTTCTCTCCCCAGAAAAAAATCCTTACTCACCCAAAGTGGGACTCAAGTAGTATGTCCAGCGGGTAACTTAATAGTTTTTCATGAAACAAGTACAGAAGAAGCTAGGATTCCCAACAGATTTGGCAGGGTGGAGAGAGAAGGGATGAAATTGGTGGCATACTTACTTCTGGGAAAATAATTCCAGAATTGGTTTTCTTTTATTACCAAAGCCAGAATTTAAAGCTTGCTGTGCCCCTCCCCGCTATTTCTCCCCCCTGAGTAAAGCTTGGGATTTCTGAGGAAAAGTCATCACCAGCATTTATTTATCTACTTAGAGCACCTGCTTGAATTGCGTAGGCTGCACTTGTTTGCTACAAAGCCGCCTTGTGGAGATGAGTCTCAGAGCACCGCTCTATTTGAAAGCTGTCAAAGAAGTATTGTAAGAAAGGAGAGCACGAGGAGCCTTGAAGTTACCCATCAATAGTGAGCAACACCTGAGCAGCAGGCACCCAACTCACCTGGTCTTCCTCACCATGGTGGGACATACTGCATTTCTATTTGAACGGCAATAATTTTAAATCTGCACCTGCACATCTAAATCAGGACATGCATATTTTATACAAAAATATGTCCCCTTTCTCTTTGCTCGTTAATGATGCATTCCATTTCTGCTTAAGTTATTATTTCTAAATGGGCATCTACATACATATAAATTAGCATATGAAAATGTGTTTGCAGATCTCGGATTTCCTCTATTATGGCACAGCATCAGTGGGTTCCCCTACCCTGAGTAATTAATGTATCCTTCTGAAGATGTTTGAGTCAAGGTGCTGGGGTTGTACTTAACATGGTGGTGGGATGTATCTTTTGTACCCCTTTTGTACCCCTCGTGTAATGTCCTTGCTGATCTATGGTCATTCCACCCTCAGTTGCAAGCTGCCCATTGCCCACATCCAGAGGCAGCAAGGAGAAGGTTCTGTAGCCAGAATGTGCATTGGGACCCTCGTACCTACGGGACCGCCTCTCCTGGTATGCCCCGCAGAGGACCTTAAGGTCCATAAATAACAACATTTTGGAGATCCCGAGAACATAAGGTGGTCAGATTGGTCTCAACTAGGGCCAGGGCCTTTTCAGTACTGGCCCCGACTTGGTGGAACGCTCTCTCACAGGAGACCAGGGCCCTGCGGGATTTGACATCTTTCCACAGGGCCTGCAAGATGGAGCTGTTCTGCCTGGCCTTTGGGCTGGACTCAGCCTGATCCCTATGTTTTCCTCCCTTGTGGTTTTGATTTGGGCTACTTTAAAATGAGGCTGCATTCAAAAAATTTAAATTTAAACTGTATTTTAACCCGCATTTTAATTAATTGTTTTTCTCTTTTTTACGTCTTATTGTAATTTTACTGGTGTCAGCTGCCCTGAGCCGGGTATAAATATTATTATTATTATTATTATTATTATTATTATTATTATGCAGGAGCTCAGCCTCCCTCTTGCTCTTGTTGCATGTTAAGGGACCAATTTTGGAAAATTGGTAGCAGCTGAGAACCAAACAGGTGCCCTCAAACAAAGGAACCCTTCAAGGACACCCATGTCTCAGCCCTATCAGGGAACCAGTGTAGAACCAGCTGGCGGTTCCCAGTGGTGCCCCCAGCATTGCTAAATATCAAACTGGAGAGCAGCAAGGTGGGGTGGAGAACGTCGGGGAAGCCCTTGATCACCAAAGAAATAACAAATAAATTAGCCTCGCCAACCCGCAGCCTTCCAGATGTTTTGGGATATCAACTCCAATCAGCTGGTAGATACAGGTATGATAGTAAAAAAATACTGTAAGATGCCAGGTTGGCAAAGCCTGAAATTAGGTATTAAAGGAGGCATCATTATTTGTTCCACCTTCATGTTGGCCACATTCAGCATATATATATATATATATATATATATATATATATATATATATATATATATATATATATAAATGTAAACTGGCCATGTTTGTTAGTCTCCACATTTCACTGAAACCGCTTGACTGATTGAGTTCAAATTTGGACACAACGTCACATGCGGTTATGCGAGGGTTTGCATACCATTTGCGTAGATAGACGTCACACCTATGGCAGGTAAAGCAGGTAAAACCCACTGTTCCTGAACACAAAACTCAGACAGCCAGGGATGCTGGGAGCACAGGAGATGTTGCAAAACAGCGCCCTCTAGTGACGGCTACACTGGTACTGCAGCTAGGAAAGCTTCCCTCTCCACAGCATCTCGGCTTGGCTTTGCAGATGGGCCGCGGGGGCAGGATAGGTCATGGGTCGGGACAGAGTGGGGCCAATCACAGGAATGAGCCGGGGGTGGGGGGAGGAGGGGCGGGACAGGTCATGGGTCGGGACAGGGTGTGGCCAGTCACAGGGATGAGCCGGGGGGGGGGGAACAGACTAGGTTACGGGTTGGGACAGTCACAGGGATGAGCTGGGGTGGGGGGAGGAGGGGGCAGAATAGGTCATGGGTCGGGACAGGGTGGGGCCAATCACAGGAATGAGCCGGGGGTGGGAGGGGAGGGGGTGGGACAGGTCATGGGTCGGGACAGGTTGTGGCCAGTCACAGGGATGAGCCGGGGGGGGAGGGAACAGAATACGTTACAGGTTGGGACAGGGTGGAGACAGTCACAGGGATGAGCTGGGGGTGGGGGGAGGAGGGGGCAGAATAGGTCATGGGTCGGAACAGGGTGGAGACAGTCACAGGGATGAGCTACAGCAACGCGTGACCGGGCCAGCTAGTTGTCAACACAATCTTGTTCTAGCAGAGGGTTTTAAGGGCTTGGCTAATTTGATTGGGTTATATTTTATTTTATTGGGTTATAGCCAGTGCTTTTTTCTGGGGAGACGCAGGGGGACGCATACCCCTAAACATTTTGTGAATCTTTGTACTTATGTCCATTTACTGTATTAATTATTCCCGGTTTGAACTATAAAATGGTGATTTTCTTGAGTCAAAATGAGAGTACCCCTAAACATTTTTAAAGTAAAAAAGCACTGGTCATAGCCAATGCTAGAGTTACTTGGAGTAGACCCATTGAAGTTAAGCGACATAACTTTTTTGGACTGAGTTTTACTGTTTTATCAATAATTATTTTATACGTACCACTTACCTTTCCCCCGATTAAGCGGTCTATAAACCTTTCTAAGTAAAAACAAAACAGGTGCAGGCTCTTTTTCCGTAAAGCTCCTCACATTTCCTGCGTCTTCGCAGTCTGAAATCCTAGTTTCTTCAATGCTACACTTTCAGAGGTGCTTCACGGCAAACTCAGCCACAAGAACTTGAGCAACTGGCAAAATTCTAACCTTAAAGTGATTATCAGTTTTTGTTTTTCTCCAAAAGGGGGGGGGAGTAAACACAGCTCTGGACCACACAACATGCTTATGAAATATATTTTTTAATTACTTTTGGTTAAAAAAAATAAAATCATACCACTGAAATGGAGCAGCTTTTGGAATCAAAAGCAGAAACACATTCTTTTCAATCCATCCATTTAAACCTATTTGGTGGGTGGGTGGGAGGGAAACAGGTTGAGAAAAATGGCAAGAGAGAGACTGAATATAACACTTTCTTAAACCTCCTCCCCACTCTGGACCCCCAACCACCTATGGTCGCAATATGAAAAAATAAACAAAGTCTCTGAGATCAGCGGGACTTTTGCCACAATAATAAAGAAAGGTAAGGAGGAGACCAGAGGGGATTTCACATGGCAAATGGGAGAGAATGGACTTCTTTTTTTATTTTTGCTGGGTAACAAAATATATATGTAACAAAATATAATGTCAACTCTCTGGCTTTTAAAGCTCAGCTTTGCTCAGGGAGCCTATTCCGCCAAGGGCACAGTTTTCCCTTGTTGCTGCCTCAAGTCTCAAAAACAAAGTGGTCTATTCAGCATTGCCAACTTCTAAGAAAAATAGTTGCCTGTCCTCCTCCACTGCAATATAATCAGAAATGAGCAGGTCGAATGTGGCATCAAGAAACACACTGCCGCCTATCAAAGTCTGCAGGTCACAATAATTTTTACTTTGCACATCCCAAAGGGGGCACTTCAAGTGTATGGAAAACCACCCCTTCCCTCCAAAAAAACCCCACCCCACCTTTATACAGGAATGCTTCCACGGGAATTAAAAAGTTGGCAATGCTAATTCTATCACTTTCCTTTTTGAGCTTTGAGCTAAAAAAGTATTTTTTGGAGTAGATTTCTCCCCTTGTCAAACACACTGAGGGTTTCTGCTTCAGAACCTGAACTTGACAACTGGGAGTTGTCTCTTTAATGATCACAGTGCATGCAAAAAATTAAAACAGAATAATAATCCGGATTAAGCCATTTGAACATTTAAAAGCACTTAGGGGTGGTCTCCCAGCCTGAACATTCAACATGAATATAGACTATTACACTTTTCTTACAAGTTTTGCCCAGATTTGGGTGGATTTGCCCAGAACGTGTAGGTATGAAAAAGGCTTTTCTTTTTTTAAAGATAGCTTTATACTTTTCTGCAAGAAGAGTTGCCTGTTGCATCACAACTTCAGCACTTGGGTTATTGCCATGATATAAAACACACACACACACACACACACACACAGAGAGAGAGAGAGAGAGAGAGAGAGAGAGAGAGAGAGAGGCATGATTTTTCTGGACTAGCTCAGTTGGTAGAGTTGTGGCTTCAAGCCCCACCTTGGGCCAAACAAGCATTGCAGGGGGTTGGACTAGATGCCCCTTGAGGTCCCTTCCAACTCTACAATTCTATGATTCAATGTTATGCTTTTCTAGCAATAGCCCAACTTACAATGCCCTTTGACCCCACGGCCCCATGCAGCATGGTTAAGGCCTTGATTCACACTGCACTGGAAGTTGAGGGCATCTGTAGATGGTGCTAAAATAAGGGTGGTGGGAGGGGCAACACCATAAAAAATTATTATTATTATTATTATTATTATTATTATTATTATTATTTCACCAAAATATGTATGTCAGACCACTTTCTTTTTCCTAAGCAGCAGCACCTTTTAAAATGGCAAACTTACGGAGCGATGAACTAATTTGCGACTTACAAGGACAAGGCTCCCTATCTAGTACAGATATTTGATGGGAGGCCGAGAAACTCACAGTATTGAGCGGATGCAACCTAGACGCAATGGAATGTGCCAACTTTGTCACAGGCTTAGAAGAAGATGGCTGCCCTTCAGGGCAATGGGTTTCCTGTATTGGCTAGTGAACCTATGAACCATGAGTCTAGGGTGACAAAATCTCAAGTCTCCAGCCTAATTGCGGGGTGGGGGTGGGGAGGGAATCATTGGGGTGTGTGTGTGACCAACACAGCTCTCTCTCCTCAAGTTCTTGGGGACAATAAGGCTGAATACACCCAGCCCGCTTTGCCAATGGTAACGGCCAGGGAGCCAACACATCACCTTCCTGCCCGCAGTGTGAGCAGGAGGAAGCACAACTCCCTCGCAAGGAAGAAGCGCGACCCCCTGCCCAGGTGAACAAAAATGCAATGCTTAAGAGGGGGAAGCACTTCAGCCCATCCTCACCTTCAAGCAGCGGTAACTGGTGCCCACTGGGACCAGTAGGGTGGAAAGCAGGGAGGCCAACAGTAGGTGGCGCCAGAGACAACGACAGGCAGTGCCTACTACCCATTCTGGCTTTGTTGCCGTCCTCCTCCCTGTTGATTTCTCAAGCGGCAACATTAAGACTCAGGATATAGGAAGGGCCACTCCTTTGGATTGGCTGTAAGGGAGGCAACTGGGGGGGGGCTGGCTAAGATTGGTGGGGAATGGACCAGCCTCTGTTGCCTGCAAGCAAGGGCAGGGGCACTTGGAAAACACATTCAACTAAACTAGCTTGAGCTTAGCTTTGATGCTGCAATGTGGTAGGAATGAGTCCTTTTCGGTTTCAAATTTTCCCAGTCTTCAGTTCAGCTTGCCCCAGTCCTGCACTGGTTTGCCGTTTTTTAAAGTCTTCATGAAAATTACTCAGCATTTGAGTGCACATTTCCCTAACATACAGATTTGTGTATGCAATTTTGCCGGACGTACCCATTTCCCCAAGCATTTTTGCTCTAGTAAGATGTATTTCGGGGGGGGGGAGCTTTTTCCATGACGACGTGCATTTTAGGTGCACGTCCACCTAACACATGCACAATTTCTTTGGCTGGAGTACCGTATAAGAAGAAGAAGAAGAAGAAGAAGAAGAAGAAGAAGAAGAAGAAGAAGAAGAAGAAGAAGAAGAAGAAGAAGAAGAAGAAGAAGAGAGGAATGCGGATTTCAGAGAGCTGCATTTCATTTCTCATGTTGTTCAGGAAAAGGGCAAAATTCTGCAGGCTGGCATTGCAAACTGAGCCACCCTGGAGACTCTGCAGATTTCCCACTTTCCATCACACACACACACACACACACACACACACACACACACACACACACACCTGGTTTTTTGGCAACACTTCAAGCAAAGGGACTTTAACGTGATCAATTAAAGCATTATTGATTGGAAGGGATTGCACATGCTAAAGTTGCCTTCTTATTTTCTTTTGCACAAGCACAGCTGCCGGAGCAAGGGTACGTCCAGGCCTTCCCGGCAAACCCCAGTCTTTGACCATGAGCCACGACCACAGCGATCACCAAACCGGCTGGGAGATGAAATGGTTCACAAGTCGAAAGTGCAAAGCCTGAGCTCAGGACACGCCACGCAGTTACAAAGAGTTAAGAAACTCCCACCAGACAGACAAGACACACCATTCACAGGAAAAAGACACGGAACTGGCCCACAGGGAAGTGGATGGGAGCAGCAGCCTCTGGGATGTTTGCCTGTGGTATTTACAGGCCAAGAAGAAACAAGAGAGGCGTTTTCACAGCCCGAGGCCTGAACGACTCCAGATTCAACTGCAAATTCTTAGGGTTGCCAACCGACCAGGAAACCCTAACTGGGCCTGCTCTTGCACCTTCAACGGCTGCCTGAGCGGCAGAAAATGGGAATGTTTCACAGCAGGGAGGTAAGCCTCATCACCTGCAGATCAAGCGGCCGCTGAAGGCGCGACTCAAAAGGTGGGAACCACACAACCGCCGGCAACTCCACATCGTTCCCGGTTTCGCTGGAGGACTTTGCCGGGCAGCTTTCGCCGCGGACAAACGTCCCTCCCAGCAGCGCTCGGGCTGGCCCTGTCACTGCTTGAAGGCCGACTGCAGTTCTTTGAAGGCTGCTTTCCTCTGCTTCATCTCCTCCGCTTGCCGCCGCTTCTCTTCCTGTTCCGCCTTGATCTCCTCTTCGAAGCGGCTCGTGACATTCATGGCTTGCACCTGGAAGCAGAAAAAAACGGGACAGGTGAGATCAGAACGGTCCAAATGGGCAGCTCCTCTCACTACAAACACTTAGCGCCAGGAAGCCGAAGTAGCCGATGAGAAAGAGGAAGGAGGAACCAAAGATCCGAGCAGTGCAACGTCAGAAAAACGCCTGCAAGCCAGTCTGGCCATTGGTCCACCGACCTCAGTATTGTCAACACGGACCAGCAGCAGAGTTTCCGACAGGATTCACTCTTCCCCATGCATACCTACCTAGAAATATCAGAGATTGAGCCTGGAGCCTTTTGACTGCAAAGCATGTATGTGCTCTACCACTAAGCTAAAGCCCTTTCTCTAAAAGCGAGGTAAGGTTCTAGTCCATGGGTAGGCAAACTAAGGCCTGGGAACTGGATCCGGCCCAACTGCCTTCTAAATCCAGCCAGCGGACGGTCCAGGAATCAGCGTGTTTTTACATGAGTAGAATGTGTGCTTATATTTAAAATATATCTCTGGGTTATTTGTGGGGCATAGGAATTCGTTCAACCCCCCCCCCCCAAAATACAGTATGGCCCCCCACAAGGTATGAGGGACAGTGGACCGGCCCCCTGCTGAAAAAGTTTGCTGATCCCTGTTCTAGTCCTCACGGTTTTGAACAGAGGGTTGGTTTTAACAGGAAATTGCCTTTTTCTGGTCTATCAAGCTCCATACTTGTCAATACTAACTTGGGAGGAGCTTGCCAGGGTTTCAGACAGGACTTTCTGTTTCACACACCTACTAAGGAATAGCAGAGGTTGAGTTTGCATACAAAGCCCACCCTCTGCTACTGAGCTGCACCTCTTTTCCATCTCAAGATGACCATTCAGTGGATTCAAATGGGAAGGGCCAGTGTGGCTAGGCCAGGGATAGCTCCTGTTAGTAAACTAACAGGAAGAGAAGGTGGTCTGAGGACTTCCTTTACTTATTATTATTTTAAGGTAAACTTAAATTTTGAGGTCCAGCACAGAGGGCCTTCTGGCGGTTTCCTCGCTGCGAGAAGCCAAGTTCCAGGGAACCAGGCAGAGGGCCTTCTCGGTAGTGGCACCCACCCCATGGAAACACCCTCCCATCAGATGTCAAAGAAAAAAAACAACTACCAGACTTTTAGAAGACATCTGAAGGCAGCCCTGTTTAGGGAGGCTTTTAATGCTTAATAGATTACTGCATTTTATTTTTCTGTTGGAAGCCGCCCAGAGTGGCTGGGGAAACCACTCTGGGCAGATGGGCAGGGTATAAAAATATATTATTATTATTATTATTATTATTATTATTATTATTATTACTACTACTACTATTATGATTATTAACTTGGGCAGCTAGAAATGCCATTTCTGACGGCACTCCCTGCCTGTATTATCAGTCTTTGCTTCTAACCAAGCAAGTTTCTAGTCCCTCTTACCTGTGGAAAGCATGCAGGGAGGATTCTGCCCAATCGCTCCACAATAAGTCACCTTGTTCCCGCCTTCCACTGCTCTAGCCAATGAGTGGCAAGGCAGCAAGACCGACAGACAAACGCTTGCCTCTGAGGGCTATTTCTTATGGTTTCAGGGAGGTTGGAGACACCATCAAAGGCCTCTATGGGCACATAGGCACTCACTCTATGCTGCCAACCCCTGCCTTGGGCTATGTGCAGATGGTGGTGTGATCCCAAGGTAACAGATGACCCAGCCGCTCCTTACTTTGGCCTCGAAAAAGCTCTTGGCTCCCTTGACACCCTCCGTCGAAACGTCGATCTCCGACAGGCGGGCTAAGGCATGCAGGCCGCTGTCTTCCTCCAACTCGCCTGCTGCAGCTTTGCGAAAGATCAGAAGAAACTGGAGCCGGGGGTGGGGGCAAGACAGAAAACACAAACCTCCCGTGAATTTCATCCCTCCAGAATCCCGTGAGAATCCTGCTTGCAAAAGGGACAGAGTAATACAGTGCAATTGCACCGTAGGCGCATTTAACTTGTGCAGTTGCGACCTGACACGGTTGAATTGCCCGAGCTGGCAATAATCTCGCAAAATTAAAATGCATGGAAGGAGGAGAGCCTTTAAGCTTCCAGGCTTACTCATGGGAGGTTCTCGTGAGATCTTAAAAGCTCTCTGTCTTGCTTGGGGTGGGGGCAAGGGAGACTGAATTGTCTGCTGGGGTCAGGGGGGGAGGGAGTAATCTGTGCTCCCCTCCCTCCACCGTACAAAGCAGAACTGAACCAATATTTCTCAGAAGACATTTTATTTACAAAGCGTCTATGTAGCCTGCTGTTCAGCCCCATAAGGCTCCCAGAGCAGCTTATACACAACCACAACCAAAACACGACTGTCGCTACCCGCAAAGCTTACAATTTAAAAAGAACACGGCGTGCAAAGGAAAACCGAGAGGGAGGGAAGAGGAAAACCAAAACTCCCACACTGATTTCTTCGGACAGAGAGATGACGAGCTTCAGTTTTTGAAATATGGCAACCCTACTATATGCATGTAGTATTTTGTGTTTTATTAGGATCATTACTGGGTTTTTTTTGTTGGGGGGAAGCTGAAGAATGGGGGGGGGGGGGAACAAGCATGTCTCCTTTAAGTAATAAATGATTTCCCTGCCTATAAAGAGGATGGAGAATTTTGAGAGGCGGTTTGGATACAGCCCAAGCCCAAAGCAATTCAGGTGGCTGCTTTAGGGCAAAACCGGGGACCTATATTGTATCAGAGCCATAGAATCTTTTCCCCTGCAATGTTTCCTCGCTGCAGATTTCTCCACCTTCACGAGAAGCTATTCGTGGCAGGGAGAGTGGCGGTACTATATATCCCATTGGTCCTCTCAGCCACGTAGGAAGGAATCAAATGGAAACCTTTCTGAGCTGCATCATTGCAAAGACAGCTCTTTTTCAGGGCACTTGCCCCAGAGCCTTTGCTTCTTTTTCAAAAGGAGAATTTTCCTGCCGTCCCCATTTGAGAGAGTTTGATTTTTCTGCCTTGGCGTTATTTTTATTTTTTGCTTCTGGGCAGAAAAGAACGAATTAAGAGTCTATTGACTGGAAGCACCCACTTCCATTTTGGATAGTCCATTGTTGCGTCTTGCCTTTATATATATATATATATATATATATATATATATATATATATATATATATATACTTCTCCCATCCAAAGCGACTGCAGGCATCATTTTCGCAAGAGGGGGGCCTCTTCTTCTGAGTGGATGGCCCTAATGTAAACCAGTGAACCAACTGGAAGAGTCCTTTTCCTGCCCCCCACCACATACAACTTTATCTCTAAATTATATGCATGAGTATTTTTTTTTTTGAATGACGTTTATTTATTCCGGAGGGCCGCATTCCTCTGTGGGCAGTCTTCCGGAAGCCAAAAGCAGTGTTGGGTGGAGCCACAGATTATTGTATGGCAGGCTCCGTTCCAGAGCACACGGCCCCTGTGAGGTGGTCCATGAGGGAATGTGGCCCTCAGGTTCCCCTTCCCTTACTGAAAGCGTTCTAAAGCCTACTTTTTGAGTCGGATAGGCTCTTTCGCCGTAACTATTACCTCCCGGAAGCTGAGTTTGCCGTCAAAGTCTTCGTCCACCTCCTTAATCATGTTTTTCAGCCCCAGGTGTGTTTGGGGAGCGCCGAGTTTCTCCATCATCAGCTTCAGTTCCATCAGGTCAATGAAACCATCTTTTCCTGCGTCATACCTGTGAAAAGAAGAAGGGATCTTGAATCTGACCAAAATGCCAACTACGATTTGCAGGCACAAAACCCAGAATGGGGTTGCCTCTCTCCCAATAAGTCAAAAGCCCTCTTGTCAAAGAGTTTAGTCTTTTTATATATAATCTTTTTAATTATTTTTTCCAAAAATAAAAAATAAACATACAACAAAAAACATTACATAATACAAATATTGAGATTACTCTGAATCTCCTGACTCCCCATCCCCACCCCTTCCATGGATCCTTTCGATTCAATTTTCAACTGCTTATCAGTACAGTGGTACTGGTTCCGGAAGTCTGTGCTTAACCTAAAGCGTACTTAACCTGAAGTGAACTTTCCCATTGAAAGTAATATAAAGTGGATTAATCCGTTCCAGACGGTCCGTGGAGTACTTAAACTGAAGCGTACTTAACCTGAAGCGAACTTTCCCATTGAAAGTAATGGAAAGTGGATTTATCTGTTCCAGACAGGTCCGCGGAGTACTTAAACTGAAAATACTCAAACCGAGGCGTACTTAAACCGAGGTATGACTGTACTTCTCCAATTTTCCTTTCCCCCAAATCATCTATATGTTCTGTTACATTACAAGTGTATTTAAAATCTTGCTAATGTTTTGACACGTTTACAATAATTTTGCATATACATAATAAACATTTCCCATTCTTTTTTGAATTTCTTGTCTTCTTGATTCCTGAGCTTCCCAGTTAATTTTGCTCGAAGAGTTTAGTCTTCTCCCCCTGAACCTGCTAAAGAATCACCTGTTCAGTACTGAACAAAAAACAACAACTTTGCACAAGCTCTCGGCTCTTATCATTCCCTCAGAGTTTCCATCCACCCGTCTTTAAGGTTATTGTTTGCATTTATGTGGGCCTTTTTTCCTTTAGCTGTAGAGTTACACATTAACTAATGACATAACAAGTTTCCTTCTTTATGCTTCTCCACGCAATTTGCAAGTCAGGCGTGCTGCTTTTCCAGAGTTAATTGGTGGCAAATTAACGAAGTAACGAAGGCCGCCTGATTAGTAGGAGACGACAGTTGCTGACGGCTCCAGGGCGGCCCGAGTTCTAAATGGCCACCAATCCAAGTTAGCAACTGAGTGGGGGTAAGGCTAGTGAGCCTCTGGGCCCCCAACATGGCATACCTTCAGGGAGATGCCCCAAGGCATGGTGCGAGACAGGCCCGGCTCTAGGTAAGGTCCTGGTGGCGCGGGGCGCCAGGGCGCTGGGCCGGCAGGGGGGCGCTCACAGCGAAGCCGTGCAGAAGCCGCGCTGCGAGGGCAGGGGCGCCGGAGCGATCTCCGTGCCTCAGCGTCAGGGCGCCCGACCTGCTTGAGACGGCCCTGGTGCGAGAATAAAAATGGCAGCTGCTGTTGAAATGTGAAAGGTTCTCCTATATGAGTGGGGCTGTGTGTTATGTCAACAAATTTTGGGATCGGATTTTGAACTTGGCACCACAGGAAAAGATCTATATAGACCCCAGGTTCGGCTGAGCTTCCCACGTTTGTGGGAGATTTGTTCCAATTTGCATAGGCACAAGTTCCTGTAGAAAGATGATAAGCGGAATTTAAGATTGGAAAAAATGAGAAACCAAGGAAGCTGAAACGGACAGATCCTCCCCTCTTTAGTATAGACAACCCGGAGACCTCAAAATGGAAGTGGTGCTGCAAAAACCATGGGCCAAAAGCTAGGCTGGACTTGGTGGCCTGTTCGATAATGCAACCCAGGTTAGAACTGGATTCCATCAGAAACAATAAATCAAGTCTGGGTGCTCCTGGGTGTTTCCACAACTGTGCTTTGGCCACACTTCTTACATAAGGATGTCAAGGAACAGTCCTACGTCTTAACCAGTTTTGTTTTGTTTTGGCTTCCCAAACTCCAGATCAGAAACCAAAGAGAACGCTTAGAGTCTCTTCTCTAGGGTTGCCATATGTCCAAATTTTCCCGGACATGTCTGGGATTCCAACGACGGGATAGGCATCCAAGGGGAATTTCAGGAAATTGGCAAAATATCCGGGTTTTTGTAACTTTTCCAAAAATAGCTCAACTTTCCCCTGATTTCTGGCCTGATTTTTTACTGCTTGAAATATGGCAATCCTACTTTTATCAGAACTGCAAGGGTGTGATTCTCTTTGCATTCTGGTTCCAAGATAGGTCTTATCATGGAGTCTGCAGCCTCTTAAACCAGCCAAAGGGCAAAATATATGCAGATCAGAGCTGTGCCCTGTGAGTAAGGGCAGTGTGCCAGGGAGCATTTCTATGACAACCCCCTTTTGCTTCAGGACAGAGCAAATGCACATAGTCACATCGAACGTCTTGTATATTAACCCTCAAAGACAGGCAACCTTGGCTAGCAGCCTCTGTGCAGCGCTTGATAACTGGAGAATCCTTCAAAACTCAGCTTCCCCAACAAAGCTGCTAGTCCTCATGGGTAAAGGTAGATGTCTGAGACACACAGGAAGTGTCTGCAAAGGATGCCAGCACTCCTAAAATGGAGCTAACCAGAAAGTGCGTGACAACATGTCCTTTGCACATGTCATAAATATTCAAATAATTTTTTTTTAATGTTGCAGAAGACACCTGCAAAAAAAAACCCAACAACCCTCCTGTTCCCATCTATCTGGAGGTGACCTTATTTGGATATCAGATGGGAAGAGAGGAGTTCAGGGATATTTTTTTAAAAAAATAATAATTTTATAAGTTGTGTGTCTTTGCTTCTCAATTTGTATTATGTTATTTTATGGACTCTGACCTGCTGTTATTTTTTATGGATTACATTTTAGAAATTATTTGTTGTAATAGATATAGAGACCACTAGGGCTGTAGCTAAATATTGCTACTTGGTGACAAGAATAAGACATGCCATGACGAAAGCAACCACCAAAGATAAAGTTCCTAGTTAACCCATAGCAAGAGACTCAGTTTTATAACAGCCATGTAATATGTTATAAAATTTTAAAACTGTGTAGTGCTCAATATTATTATAATTTATAAATTGAATTGTATTATTCTTTTGCTGGTCTTTGACCGTATTAAAGTTTACTTACTTACTTACTAATTGTTGTAATTATTAGGAGTGAAATTATGTTTAATCATTTTTGCTGGTATTTAATTTTATTGTGCACTAGTATACTAGTCTAACAGATTGTTGACTATTACTTTATTTGGTATGTTGCATGTTTTAAACTTGTTTTTATTATGGCATTCTTGTATTGGGTCAGATTGTTAAACGGTGTGCGATCTATGCTGTTTCTTCAGCTTGTAAACCACCCTGTGTTTGGTAATATAGAAAGGCAGTATACAAATTAAAGGTGAAATGAAACCTCATTGCAACTAAAACCAGTAGCTGCACTTTAAGTAGGAACTATCTGGGGGCTATGGCAGGTTAGGGTCACCCCCCACTTGGCCTCAGAGTACCCTGTTGCTCTGAGAACATCTGAAAACTCCAATATTCCAGATCTGATTTTTTTAAAAAATTATTTTCAGTTCACTAATACTTGCACTGAGTGTGTTCCAAACCGCTGGAGTCAACGCCAAACCGCTAAATGGACCCTGGAGGGTTTTTAGGCTCTCAATGGAGGTGGTTTCTTCATACTTGAAAGGATGCATTCAACGCACCAAATTGATGCTTTGCGAACCTGCCCTGCTGCGGTCCGGTGGAGGTCGAGGCTAATGACATCCATCAAAGACTCCCTGACAATACAGATACTCTCAATACAGGCACAAAGCTTCCATCAAAAGATGACCGCAAAGAAACTACCAAACTCGCTCCCCACAAGAGGTAGTGATGGCTGCCAACTTGGATGGCTTAAAAGAAAAAGGAAAAAAGGAATAGACAAAATTCATGGAGGATAGGGCTACCAATGGCTACTAGCCATGATGGCTATGCTCTGCCTCCATGGTCAGAAGCCTTATGCTTCTGAACAGCAGTTGATGGATGGGAGAGCGGTCTTGTGTTCAAATCCTGCTTGTGGGCTTCCTATTGGAGCACCTGGTTGGCTGCCGTGAGAACAGGATGCTGGACTAGGTGGGCCTTTGGCCTGATCCAGCAGCAGGGCTCTTTTCACATCCCCTTGCATCCCTGACAAGGATCATAGAATTGTAGAGCTGGAAGGGATCCTGGGGGTCATCTAGTCCAACCCCCTGCAATGCAGGAATAGGCAGCTGTCCCTTATAGGGAAAGAACCTGCCACTTGGCGTTATCAGCACCTCACTCTAACCAACTGAGCACACATAAATATGTGATATTTTTTATTAGGGCATCATCCTCCGTGTGCAGGGATCGCTGGGGCTTGGCCCAGGCCGCTTGGTGAGTTTGCAGCAGGCATGAAATTCGAACTCAGGACCTCCTGATTGACAGTTCCGTCTCTTCTCTCACTTTTTTTTTAACCCCAATGTGATAGATATATAGACCTTATTTAAAGCCACTCTACCAGCCTTAACTTGCACACAGGATTTTTTTGGGTGCTTCTAAACAGGCAGGTGGCACTGTGGGTTAAACCACAGAGTCTAGGGCTTGCTGATCAGAAGGTTGGCGGTTTGAATCCCTGCAACGGGGTGAGCTCCCGTTGCTTGGTCCCAGCTCCTGCCCACCTAGCAGTTTGAAAGCATGTCAAAATGCAAGTAGATAAATAGGAACCGCTACAGTGGGAAGGTAAACGGCGTTTCCATGTGCTGCTCTGGTTTGCCAGAAGCGGCTTTGTCATGCTGGCCACATGACCTGGAAGCTATACGCCGGCTCCCTCGGCCAATAATGCGAGATGAGCGCGCAACCCCAGAGCATAGCTGCCAAGTTTTCCCTTTTCTCGCGAGGAAGCCTATTCAGCATAAGGGAATTTCCCTTTAAAAAAGGGAGAACTTGACAGCTATGCCGCAGAGTCGGTCACGACTGGACCTAATGGTCAGGGGTCCCTTTACCTTTACCTTTTAAACAGGCAGAACGCTTCTGACATTATTCAGTTTGGTGAGTAATTGACAGCTGCCTGCCGACCAACCACAAAAGATTAGACAGAAGAGGCCCACTGATCTAACGTAGCTCTTTGCTCTCGGAGCAAGAGATTAACTCCCTTGACGATTCTGCAAAGCTGATTAAAGCTAGATACATGTGTGCAAATTGCTCGTACCTGGCTTAGCAGTGGAAATTGGGGTTTTTCTTGGGATGCCAAGGAGACCGGCTGCATAGTTTTGAGTGCACTGCTACTGAAATTATCATGTGCTGCAGCTGCTTTGCCCACTGGTTAAAAGGGTCCACTGGTTAAAAGGGACAGTGTGAGGAATCGTGGGGTGGGCAGCTGAAGGGAGATGGACAACTGTTGTCAGAAGAGTGACCTCCGAGGGCCGCATGACAGCGGTGGGCGGGGCCCGAGGCAAAAGTGGGTGGAGCAACAAATGCAGTTTTGACTTTGTAATGTAGGCTAGTTTCTACACACAGACACACCTCTCCATCCACTGCCAAGGCAAGCGAGAGGTTTTAGCAGAGGTCAAGCGAGCACATTGCAAGTCAGCCACTCCAGGGCTGGATCTACACTGATTGTAAAACGGACCACTCCTATACAGAGCCCTTTTGTGGCACATTTTTATAATGCAATTTTTAACATACAGTATACAACTGACCAGTGTATATTTGCCCCAGGAGTGTGCAAAGTGTAGCTAGGAAGAGTTGTGAGGGCCAGTTAAGCGATGCCTGGAGGGCTATGCTCCCTGTCCCCATTCCTGGGAATGAGTTTTTCCACCCTTGATGTACAGTGGTACCTCGGGTTAAGAACTTAATTCGTTCTGGAGGTCTGTTCTTAACCTGAAACTGTAACCTGAGGTACCACTTTAGCTAATGGGGCCTCCCGCTGCCGCCGCACCGCAATTTCTGTTCTCATCCTGAGGTAAATTTCTTAACCTGAGGTAATACTTCCAGGTTAGCGGAGTCTGTAACCTGAAGTGTCTGTCACCCGAGGTGTTTGTAACCTGAGGTACCACTGTACTTAAGGAACCTCCATATTCAGTGGCAGTCTGCTGCTGAATATCAGCTTGCTTTCCAGACCTATTATCATATTGGTCGCCCTCCTCTGTACACCTTCCAGCCTGTCAATATCCTTCTTAAACTGTGGTGCACAGAACTGGACACAGGACTCCAGGTGGGGTCTGTCCAGAGCAGATTACCTCCCTTGATCTGAACACTCTACTTCTGTTGCTGATGCAGCCTAGAATAGCATTAACTTTTAAGCTTGTGTTCTACTAACCTCCTAGATCAGTGGTTCCCAACTTTTTTTTTGGCCATTCATGTGGAGGAAGCCTAAAAGGCCATTAGCTTGGTCTAACATTCTCAAATTGCCCCCCCTGTGGGGTGTGTGCCCCACACGGGGAACCACGGCCCTTGATCCTTTTTGCACGCATTGCTGTCAAGCCAGCTGTCTCCCATCCTATCTTTGCGTCCCTTGCCTAAGTACAGAACCTTACATTTGTCCCTATTGAAATTCATTCGGTGAGCTTTGGCCCAGTTCTCCAATCTGTTGTGGTCATCTTGAACCCTGGTTCCATCTTCTGGAGCATTAGCATTACCCCTCCCAGTTTGGCGTCATCTGCAAAGGCAGGCAAAACTGTCGGAATGAAGCAACTTCCTATGCAGGAGCATTTTGAGTAATTGTGGGCTCCAAAGACATGCCCAACCTTTCCGGGCAGCGGTGCAGCAAATTCGCCATGAAGCCACCCACAGGTCTTGCGAGCTTACCTTTGCAACACATAGCAGAGGCTGAGTCATTTCCGACACAAAGCCCCGCATCGAGGAGTCTGAGCAAATTGGCAAGCGGCCCAGCGTAGCCCGGCTCAACCCGATCAAACATCCTGCTCTGATCGGTGCGGCATTCAGAACAGACACAGGGTGGGGAAAGCAGATTTGGCAGACTTGCTCAAGAGATGCAGAAACTTGTGACTATTTCACACTTTTGTGTGTGTGTGTTTTCACACCCCCAATCTTATAGATTGGAGGGGTGGTGGTTTACTCATCCACAGTTACCAACCTACTGGTCTGACTAATTTGCAGAAAGGCAAGGAAGCTGCAAAAGCTTTATTGCTGTATGCAGAGAGCAGAGTTCTTCCACGGGCTGGTACCAGGCTATGGCACAAATAAAGGGAACTTCTTGTTCCTATTCTGGGGATTGGTAGGGGGGCAGCAGCAGGAAAGATTATTGCCTCCATGCAATGCTCTCCGGGCATCAGGCTGGCTAGTATTCGCCTGCCCAGATTAAGAGCAGGAGATGTGAGATACAGTGGTACCTCGGTTTATGAACACAATTGGTTCCGGAAGTCTGTTCATAAACTGAAGCGTTCATAAACTGAAGCGAACTTTCCCATTGAAAGTAATGGAAAGTGGATTAATCCGTTCCAGACGGGTCTGCGGAGTACTTAAACTGAAGCGTTCATAAACTGAAACATGGGTGTAATTGGTTCCGGAAGTCTGTTCATAAACTGAAGCGTTCATAAACTGAAGCGAACTTTCCCATTAAAAGTAATGGAAAGTGAATTAATCCGTTCCAGATGGGTCTGCGGCGTTCATAAACCGAAAATTCATAAACCGAGGTGTTCATAAACCGAGGTTCCACTGTATGGTTAGGGTGACCACACCTTAAAACATGACTGCTATGAATCATCCCATGTTGTCGGAGCCTAAACAGGCAGCTGAATGAACTCAGATTGCCAAGATGAGAGGTGTGAGTATCTCCCCCACTGCAGGGGTGGGGGACCTTTGGGTGCCTCCAGAGGCTGTTGGACTCCAACTCCCATCAGCCTCAGCCAACATGACCAACGGACAGGGATGATGGGAGTTGAAACCCATCACAGGTGGCGACCTCTTTTCAAACCAAGGGCTGCAAGATGCTTTATCAGAGTTCAAGGAAAAATCACATTAAGCAGTGTGACTGGGGAGGGGATGTAGCCGGAGGAGGTTTCTGAGGGCTGGATGGAGGGGCTTAGAGGGCCACATTGGGTCCCCGGGCCTGAGGATCGCCCCCACCCATGTTCTACTAGTATATGTTAGTTCACACATGCAAGCATTCTTCCCTCGACTAACTTGCAATGAACCAAACCAGTTGAAAAGGACTGCATTTGGGACAATGTCCTGGCAAAAGAGTGCAATCCACACACCCCTCCACTCTCTGTTAAAAAAGAAAAAGTATGAAATATTCTCTCAAGTGTTCAGCTAAAATCAGACTGCATGTGACATACTGCATTACTAAATCAATTACAGAGCCAAGTTGGACGGCAGCCACAGGGAGAGTTTCAGCCGTAGGGGGTGCCTGGAAGCATCTTTATGTCGGGTGGAAAAAACCCCGCTCCAATAGCCTCCTGTGTCAGCCCGGCTGAATTATTTGCAAGGTCCAGCCACTGTGCATCTCTGCGGAAGCCTGCACAAGGTTTGTTTCCTGTGAATTGTGCTGCTTAGGATGACAGAAGGGCATCGCTGCAGGTTTACAGTCTATTTAATCTATGTACGGACAGATTCAGGTGCTTTGTAAAATCAGAACAATTATCTCAGGTCTGTTCTGTATTAGGTGGGTGGGTAGGCAGAGGGAAGTCTCACTGAGCTATATGAGAGGGGAGAGTCATAAAGCACCCTGTAGCATCTCAAAAGACTCACAAATGCATTATGTCGTAATATATTTGTGATCCCATCATCTTCTTCCTCCCTCTGTTTTTGAAAAGTTATTTGTCCATCTGTTCTCTATGCATTCAGACTCAAGATATCAGCACCAAATTTGGTGTGATGGTTCCAATCAAAGAGAAGGTTTGCATTCATGTTTGTATACAACTGGACGCCATTTTGAATCAAGATGGCAGATGGAAACTTATAAAACTGCATTGGTTTTAACCAAATTTGGGCAGGGTTGCACATTATAGTTTACAGTACTCAATAGCATTAGAATGAAAACATGGGTTTTCTTTCCATTTTGAAACTAAAACAATTTTTCCGTTTATATATCTTAGTAGTTTTGGGTTTCTTAGAATTCCCAAGTAATGCCAGGTACTGTCTGTTAGTCTACTATATTACACATTGGAAAATCATCTGTCTGTTTGCTATGCACTGGGATATCCCTTAAGATATCGTAACCATTTTTTTCTTCAGTTCCTGGGACTGAAAAGCAGGATTTCACCTACTATTTTTGGTCACAATTGGATGCCATTTTGAATCAAGGTGGCGAACTGAACCTTTCAAAACTGCACTGATATTATCCGTTGATTTCAAATCTTCACTGATTTTTTGTTTTGTTTCTTAGAACTCCCAAACAATGCTGCGTACTAGAGTGCATAATAAACAATCTGCAGCAGTTCCAGATGCCAATTCTGCCTCCATGTCCACCCTGGCAACATTGTCACAGGACCTAATAATGTCATCCACAACACCAGGGATTGATTCCCCAGCTCAGGCATCCCCAAACTGCGGCCCTCCAGATGCTTTGGCTTACAACTCCCATCCCTAGCTAACAGGATCAGTGGTCGGGGAAGATGGGAACTGTAGTCCAAAACATCTGGAGGGCCGAAGTTTGGGGATGCCTGCCCCAGCTCATCTTCCAATGTGCTATCACTTGCATTCTACGACAGGCATAGGGAACCAGTGGCTGTCTGGATGTTGCTGGACTCCAACTCCCATCAGGCCCAACCAGCACAGCCAACGGTCAGGGATGATGGGAGCTGGAGTCCAGCAACATCTGTTGGCCTGAAAGTTCTATGCAAAGGATAAATGGCCACAAATCTGACATCAAATGGCAATATCCAAGAAATTCGGTGGCAAAACATTCCAACCTTCCAGGAAATTCTGAAACTAAAGATGGCTGCAGACTAAAGCAGGGCAACTTCAAAGGGAGAGTGGAGTGTGAAACCAGTGAATTGCAATAAATCAGGAGGTTTTATGCTATCACTGAGTCAGGACGATGGATTTTTATCACATCACTTGCGTTTGTTGGCCAACCAATGCTGGCCTGTTTTTTTTAATGAATGGCCACTGAATGTTTACTTTTCTGCATTACATTTCCCTTCTGACTTGATTGTACCTTGATCTACAATCTTCCCCAATCATTTACATATGTACAACCCCCACTTCCACAATCAGACATACTCGTGTTACGTCTTTACTATATAACAATATTGTAAGGCTGTCATCACGCTGCAGTGTGCGTGGCTGCTGACGGACAGCCACAGCGAGATAACAAAACAGCAGGCAAACAAGCAAGAAGTAGTCCAGGCAAGCTGTTTAAAGGAGGGCGAGAGATCGTTTCAGAGAACGTCTCAGCAAACTGCTCTCTGACGCGCCCCTCTTTCTCTGTTAAACAATGCTATTAAAAGGAGTTGGGGATCAGGGCGAGCTGTGAGGGGATGGGTGAGTTGTGAAGGGACGAGTGTGGGACGAGTGTGGGGGAAGAAAAGTTGGCAAAGGTGTAGGTGGGTTTTTCCGAGGAGAGTTAGCAGGCAAAGCAGTCCCTAGTCCAGGCATCCCCAAACTGCGGCCCTCCAGATGTTTTGACCTACAACTCCCATGATCCCTAGCTAACAGGACCAGTGGTCAGGGATGATGGGAATTGTAGTCCAAAACATCTAGAGGGCTGAAGTTTGGGGATGCCTGCATCCCTGTGAGAGAGAGCACAAACCCCTACCACAAAGGATAGTACTTCAAGCATCTGTAGTCCACAAAGTCTTATGCCATAATAAATCTGCCAGTCTTTAAGGTGCCACAAAAACACTTTGTTGCCTTTTCCTCTAGTCTAGATAATAGTTTCTTTCTGCTTTGGCAAACGAAGCAATGAGAAGTGACGGGCAAGTGAGAGCAGAATACTTAAGAGATCTTGCAGGGAGAAGGTTGCTGTTTTGAAAGTGTCCGAGCAGGAAAAGCAACTGCAAGAAGGGGGAGGACCTCCAGATATGAAATACTGGCAAACTGGCCACAGGCAGAAAAACAACAACTCAGTGTTCAGAACAGAAAAGGAACAGGTCGCAATAAGAGGAAGGCGAAAATGCACATTACGGGAATGAAGAGACAGGAAGCCAAGAAACTTGATAGTTATGTCTTGTGGTGTCAGATGCAAAGGGAAAGTGGTTTCAGGTTTGTCACACCATTGTCCATAAAACAGCAAATTTTGTGTCATCTGGATTTGGTTTACTAAGGCATGCTGTGTGTGGTGAGCTTGTTGCGGCCCTCTAAACCTTTTTTTTTAATCCTCATGAAAATTCTTCAGCATTTTAGTGCAAATCTCTCTTAAGGAACACAACTTTGTATGCAGTTTTAACTAATGTGCACATTTTTGCAAGCAATTTCCCCCCAATAACTTGTGTTATTCTCAAAAGTATATTCAGTTTAGGCACATTTTCTCCCTGCTCCCCCCCCCCAAAATATGAAAAACATACAAAACATTGGTTGAAGAAGGGTGCTATCTTTCTGTTTCAGAAAGTGTGAATTAGATAAAGTTTGGCTTTAAATGTGAACTGAATTGACTTTGTCTCCCCCCCCATCTGCTCCAGATGTTGCTGAACTTCAACTCCCATAATCCCTAGCCACTGGCTATACTTGTTGGGTCAGATGGGAGTTATAGTTCAATAAAATCTGGAGGAGTATAGTATCATAGAATTGTAGAGTTGGAAGGGAATTGTCATCTAGCTCAACCACCATGGGTTCCCTACACCTGGTTCAAGAATAGTCGGCAGAATCAGTCTGACCCCATCTTTTGCTGCCTTCCTGGCTGCCCTAGTAAACTGTAGCCAAGATGTACAGAATCCGACAATTTGGGATTTCACTAAAGTGGTGTTTTCCCCCCCTCATTCCACTCTTAAGTTCCATTTACCACACTTCAACATCAGTTTTGTGATATATCTATATCTATATGTGTGTGTGTGTGTGTGTGTGTGTGTGTGTTAAGAGCATCACAGAAATTCACTAGCATTTTATTGCCCATTCCTCCTAAAGCACACATTTCTGTGTGCAATTTTTGGCTTATATACACATTATTGCAAGCAATTTTTGCTAATGCATTTATTTTTATTGTGATTTGCCTTGCCGTGCACACTTCCCCCTAACAGATGCATCTTTGTACTCCTGGCTTTGATAGGAGAATCGCACGGCAAAACTGGGAGACATTAGGATTTTAAGATAACAACCCTGTTTTGGGATGTGGAAATGAGGTAGATTCACATTGAAGTGCAAACCTACACCATAGACGATTCCACTTGAGTTGTCCCTTGTAAGGAAGTGCAATGGAGCCCTGTAATCGTTTTACATAAAGTGTATTGTTACTGCTGCAGTCTCGCAGGCGCCATGCGGAGTCCCACTGCCCGTCTGTTTCTTGCTGAGATCCTTCTCAAAGCCTATCCATGGTTTCACACTCTCCTAAACTTGATGTGGGGAACTGATGGACCTCCAGATGTGTGGGACCCCCCCCAACTCCCATCAGCCTAGCCTGGACATTTTTACCTACACACATTCACACACCTCACTCTATCCAACGTGTCCCAAGTTCTTTAGGACCCTGGATCACCCATTTCTGGGCACCACAATTTAAGAAGGATATTGACAGGATGGGACGTGTGCAGATGAGGGCAACCAAGATGACCAAGGGCCTGGAAACCAAGCCTGATGAGGAACGGTTGAGGCAGTTGGGTATGCATAGCCTGGATAAGAGGAGACGCAGAGGAGATATGATAGCCATCTTCCAATATCTAAAGGCCTGCCACATGAGAGATGCAGCAAGCTAGTTTTCTCCTGCTCCAGACGGTAGGATCCAAACCAATAGATTCAAGTGACAGGAAAGGATATTTTGTCTAAACATCAGGGAGAACTTCCTGACAACAAGAGCTGTTTAACAGAGGCGTGGACTCCCTTGGAAGGTGGCAGACTCTCCTTCCTTGGAGGTTTTTAAGCTGAGGTTGAATGGCCATCTGTCATGGATGCTATAATTGAGATTCCTGCATTGCAGGGGGTTGGACGAGATGATCCCTAATTCTATGATCCCTGGGATAACCGATCATCATTTGCTGCAGCATTTGGGTTATTCACACAACTAACTTTCGCAGGACGTTCCTGTTCAGCTAATATTTGATTGTTCCCTCTTAGCACAGGATTGATTACAAAAGATAGGTGACACAGTTGCTGCTACGCTGCTTTGCTACATCTGTGCATGCTCCTCTCTGTTCTGCTGCACTTTCACAGCACGGGGTGAATAAATTAGGGCAAGACTGACCCAGCTTCCTGGGTGCATCAGCCTGCAACTTCCTCTCTCCTTTCCTGGCCAGCCTCTCATCTGCAATTGCACTCTCAACCCTGCACTGCAGTCAAGGATGAATTTCAAACAAGGAAGGCAACTTCAGAGGGAGTGGTTTGAGTGCTCTGGGACACCCCCGGCACTCCAGGCCGCTTTATATTTCCCTTGCTAAGGACAGATGTTGCCTCTTTTGGCATAGAGGACCTTGGCTTGACATCAACAACAGACACAGGTAGAGAAATTTAGCAGCAAGAGAGTCTGACTCCAGCATGAGACCAGATTTCAGATGCTGAAAAGGCTGGATTTCAAAAGAGAAACACTAAACATGGTTCACCTGCCTGCTGTCTCTCTGCAGCTTCTGTAATTTAAACCAGAAAGATCACCCTCCCGCAGCATATTCTACTTTCCCCAGCCGGAGCAGCCATTTATAAGTCTTGAGTTAAACTGCAGCCTCCTTGGGGAAGGGGACCTCTCTTGCCCTATGAGGAAAGACTAAAACACTTGGAGCTTTATAGTTCAACAGCAACACTGAGGATCCAACTAGACACGGCACTAAACATTCCAGTTTAAACACCAATAAAATAATAATTACAGAAATAGCAATAGGAGCAGCAGCAGCAAGTGACTGGGGGGGGCACTCCTGATTTTCACCATGGGAGGGGAGGGATTTACACCAGGAAGGCAGCGGTGGAGGGAAAAGGTTAAAGCAGGCACCCCCAAACTGCAGCCCTCCAGATGTTTTGGCCCACAACTCCCATGATCCATAGCTAACAGGACCAGTGGTCAGGGATGATGGGAGTTGTAGTCCAAAACATCTGGAGGGCCGAAGTTTGGGGATGCCTGGGTTAAAGCTTCTCTCTTCACATGTCAGAGAGAGTCAACGTGGTACCCCTCCAGATGTTGTGGACTACAACTCCCATAATACCTGAGCACTAGCCATGGTGCTGTGGCTTTGGGGGTCACCGTTCACAACTGTTCTTCCTGCTGCAACCAAGGAATCAAACTAATAAGCCCGTAATTAAATATAGTTTCCTGTATTTTTCTACGCTGGGAAACAAGAGTTACCCACTTAGGAACAAGCCAAGGCATTAAGCCAATTTCAAACTGTGGTTTTATATCCTGGCTTATTCTGAGACTGCTAACTATAATTTCCTGGTTTGAATGAAACAGGAACCGATATGGAATTAAGAGACTTCCTGGTCTGATTGCACATGCCAGAGAGGAAGTGGAGAAATGGACTGTGCATGACAGTGAAACTTGTTCTATCTCAGCTTCTGAAGCTGATGAAATAATAATAATAATAATAATAATAATAATAATAATAATAATAATAATAATAATATTTGCGACCTGCCCATCTGCCCTAGCCACTCTGGGCAGATTCCAACAAAGTATAAAAACACAGTAAGACATCAAACATCAAAATTTTCCCTATACAGGTCCGTTTTCCCCCTTAAACTCATATAGTTGTTTCATCATCAAATGCTTAGCCATTTGACCAAGCCCAGTCTTAGCTCATTCTAGCCCAGACAGAGAAGAGTCTGCAGTGACCACTTCCTATTCCTTGGAACGTTAAGCTGTTTCACTGCAAACCAGCATGAGTGGCTTTGAGTTTAGAGGGTGAGGGTTTTGTTTTTTGGTGGGGAGGTGAAGGATGAGGCCAGGGATCTAAGGCAAAAATACATTTCATAGCTTTTCATAAGAACACACTGCAGATCAGCCGTAAAGGTTGTGCAAGGCACGAGGGCTTGAGCGCACTTGTGACTGCATTGCACAAGGACAGAAAAGGACAATTTGTGATCCAGTTGCCTAGGGACCTGAGGGCTTGTGCCTCCATAGGCAGCTTACAGCCCTTCAGACAGGGGTAGCCAATGCCATGCCCTACAGATGTTATGGACTAAAATTCTCATCCCTGACTGCTGGTTGGGACTGAAGGGAGATGCAATATCTGGATGGCAACACATTGGCTACTCCTGCCTTAAGCCAAGGCCTCATTTTGTGCCATTTGTTAAGAGCAACCTTGCTGAAACAGGTCAAGGTAGGTCCATCTGCTTCCAACAATTATCAGATGGAGATCTATGGCAAGAAGACAACTGCTATCACAACTTGTTCACCCACAAAATATGGGTCTGCTACACCTAATAAGGGAGCTATCACACCTAACAGCCATTGCCAGAGCTGTCCTATGTGACTTATTCTCCTGGAACATTTCCCAACTTTGGGTCCCCAGATGTTGGGTTTGTTCATTTATTTGACAAATGTATAAACTGCTTCACAGCCCTTGAAGCAGTGGACAAGAAGATAACAATGAAGCAGAATAGAAAAGTACACAATCTAAAAAACAAAACCATCTCCACAATTATTGTTCCTCTATGTTATCATTCTATCTTACTAACTATTGTTCCTCTATGTTATCATTCTATCTTACTATGTTGTTGTTGTTGTTGTTACAGTAATATTATTATTATTATTATTATTATTTGCTTACTGCCCAGCTAAAAACATAAAAACCTATCACACAACATTGTTAAGATTCAGGATAATTAAAAACACGCAATCAAGAATCCCATTGCGACATTAAAATCTATATGACCACAATGTAAACCATTTTTACAGATGTATAAACTGTAGCTGAACCACAGCTTGCATCACCTTCTACTATTGGCCATAGTCCAGATGTTGGACTATTGGCTGATGCAGTCCAACATCTGGGGACATAGCTGCCAAGTCTCCCACTGAAAAATGCAGGATCAGCAGCGGCGCGGCACCGGAAGTCACTTCTACGCACGTCCGGACATGCGTAGAAGCAACTTCTGGTGCTGGCATTGCCCGATTTCCAGTGCCCAGACATGGGCAGAACGGCACCCAAAATGGAGCCTCCCTGGCAGGTAGGAAATCCGGGGGATTTCCGGGATTTTTTTCTATTCATGATAACAGCGGGAAACAGATTAAAATCCGGGATTTCCCGTGAAAAACAGGAGACTTGGCAGCTATGCCAAATTACTAAAGAATTTAGCACATGGCCTGCACAAATGGAAACTGTGCAGAGAGCCCAAGGGGATCTCCATTTTTATCAGACACGCAGGCAACTCTGGATCAAAAAAGCACTGCAGTCCTCTGAGGGCATAACGCTGGGATTCTTGACCCAAGGACTAACCCAGAATGGGGCTGTGGCAGAAGAAAGGAACAGGGAGCTGGGAAAGGTCCTTGCTGTGTCACTTTGCCTCTTGCAACCCAGCTCTTCCGAAGAGGAAATGCCTTTACAGACAGAGAAGTCATGTCTGCCGGGAAAATGGGAGCAAGATGTCTCTGGTTTGCATCATCATAGGGGCTTATTTTCTCTGGGGCTGCCCAGGTTGCAGAGAAGTACAGCCTCCCCCCCTTGGGACTGGTTTGGTGGGCATCACTCATCACTAAGCAGGAAGTCTTCCTGCCTGGAAATGCCTTTAGATGGGGAGCAGCAGCAGAGGATCTCTGCTTTGAATGCAGGTCTCAGGGGCATCTCCAGGTAAGGTGCACCTGCCAGTGACTTCAGACAATCCTGAACTCAATGGACCCATGGGCTGACTTTGCCCAAGTGTTCCTCTCTTCTACATAGAGAGCCTTTGCAGGGTGGGGGGGGGTCACCTTTACCTTGCCCTCCTGGCCTCTAACTACAGGTGTGTGGCAGCAAGGTAGGGTTCCTCAGTGATGAGCAAAGAGCACTCTGTACATGCCCACCTGAGCTGCCCCATCTCCAGCAAATCCAGTGCTGAGGCCTGGCTCACATTAGTCTCTCTCTCTCTCTCTCTCTCTCACACACACACACACACACACAAGCATGCCTTTCAGGAAATTGAGAGGTTCATTCCCACATGCAACTGCACCCTCCTGATGTTATTTTGTGTGTGTGTGTGTGTGTGTGTGTGTGTGTGTGTGTGGAGGTGTCTGGATTTTCTTTCTTTGTAAAGAGAGAGGGGGGGGAGAGAATTCATTTTATTTTTCTGATCTGCACATTGCACAAAACAGTTTGGGGTTTGCAGCGCTGCAGGAAACCGGAAAGATTTAAGGCAGCACATTTTCACCCAGCCAGCTCTGCCCACCCCTCCCTGGATTTCCCAGTTCCTGGTGTGGCTCGGAATACTAATGACTCCCCTCTTCTGTCAAAAGGGAGCAGAATGTACTGTGTGGTGGTGAGAAAGGGGGAGGAGCAACGTTTCCAGACAGGTAAGGGAAACAAGGGAAAATCCCCTCTGTGCTCCCCACCCACCCACCCACCCCACAATACGGCTGCAGCTGCAGTCTCGGCAGGTTCCATTCATACATGAAAACTGGGCGGTGCAAATGCACCCATGTTCATGAGTGTACAAGGGGAGTGCATACAGAAGGGAGGGGGGATTTGGATTTTCTGCATCTGGCATCTTCAGGCCTGGCACCTTGGTGAAGGTGGGGGGGGGAGAGAGAAAGAAGAGGGCACTTGAGAGAAATGGTGGCACCACAAAATCTCCTTCTTTGCCCCCAGACCAGGACTTGAATTACAAGTGCTTGTTGTTGTTCTTTAAAAAAATGAAGTTCTAGAGAAGGCATAGAGGGGAGACATCCGTGGGCCAAAACCATTGGGGGGGGAAGAGAAGAGAATGGGGGGTCGTTGGGGATTTCTTTAGTTGTCATTCAACCTCTCCCCAACCGCAGAATCCAAGCACTGCCCCAGACTTCAAACTTGCAGACGCAGTGCTGTAACAAAACACCCCATTTCTCTAGAAGTGGGGTTCTCTGCAACCTCTGGGTATAACCTTAAAAATACCTCTGACATTCTGATGTCGTACAAAGAAGGGCAGATCTCAAACTGTGGAAGAAAAGGTGGGAGTTTATCGACCCCGACTTTAACCCCTAATTTTAACCATGTCCTATCTCCTCCCTGCATAAAATGTAAGGAAGCCCCAGGCCTTCCATCCAATCAAACTGGTTTTCTCCTCCGGCAACCACCAAAGCAGACAAGCAGCCCCTGGAACGTAGGAAACAGAAAGGCTCCTGAGCTAGTACAGAGCGCATTTCTGTAGGGAGAGAGAGGGAAAAGGCTGCCCGGGTCAGAGCGAGGGGCAGGGCGGGTGCAGGAAGAGGAATTCCCCCATCGCAGCCCTTCCAGATTCCGGGAGGGGGAAAGGAAAGGAAAGCAAGAAGGCACTCTGCTCATGCTCAGAGGCCTCTTTGCCACTCACTGCCGAAAGAGCCGCTCCATGTCCTTGATCTGCTTCCGGGAGAACTCGCGGAACTCGGTGTAGGGGCTGAAGACTCGGTGGTGGGCGCCGCCGCCGGGCGAGAGCTGCGCGGGGTCGTTGAGCTCGGTGCGCCGCTGCAACTTGGCGCTCAGCTCGCCGTCGGCGCCGCTGTCCAAGGCAGGCGGCTCGGGCTCCGGCTCGGCTTCCGGGTGGTGCTCGGGCGGCTGCGGCGGCTGCTCGGCTTCGCCATTGTGCTCCTCGACTTGCAAGCGGCGGCTCAACTTGTCTGCCAGCTCGTCGGTGGCCATCGCGGACGAGAGGCGAGCAGGAGACGAGCTGATCCGGCCCGAGCGCGCTTCCTCCCGCTCGCTCGCCGCCGGCTCCGCCCCGGACCCGCTGACTGGGCGCGCCGCGGCGCGGATGGGCGGCCGCCGGACGATGCCTGCGCAGGAGACGCCCAGACAGGCGGGCAGGGCAGCAGCAGCAGGAGGAGGGGGTTTCTGCTAACGCCTACTCCCGAGTAAGCCTGTAGGGGATCGCAGTGCAAGGAGGGAGGGAGGGAGGGAGGGCGAAGCGGGCAGCAGTGTGGGGGGTGTGTGGATTCCAATGCGTCCTCAGCCTCTGCGGTTTACTCCCGAGTAAGCGTGTAAGGGCTCGAGGTGCATAGAGGGAGGGCGAGAGGGAAGGAAAGAGGGGGGGGGGGCTACAAAATCCACCAGGGCTTGTGAGCAGCAGTGCTTGAGAGATGGACAACTATGTGTCCTCTGCTGTTTACTCCCAAGTAAGCGTGTAGTAGGCGATGGAGTGCAAGGCTCTGGAGAGAGGGCTGCTTCCCTAGTAAACATGCACCCCGGGGTGCATTTCTTGGTAGTGATGGCTTTCTGTGAGCCATACTCCCAAGTATACGTGCAAAGGATCCGGGTGCAAGGTGGAGGGGAGCCCCACACAACCCGCTAGGACTTGTGGATAGGGGTCAGGCTGCAGTGCTTGGGGTGGGTGGCGTTGTGTTGTTTTGGGTTTTGCCTCCCCCCCCTCCAAGGTGTGCAGTAACGAATTTCCTCTTTGCAAGGCAGAGCATGCAAGGATTGGGGGGAGCTGACACGCCACCAGGCTGGTGAGGAAGGTTGCCGCATGGGGGTCAGGATGGAGGGCCGAGGAGCTGACACTCAAATGGGCTAAAGTGGCCCAATCTAGCCTGATCTAGCAGCTGCCGCAGAGGGAGCATCCAGGAAATCCTCTCCATCAGATACTGGTCTATGGATTTGGACAACCTCCCCTTTGATGAGAGCTGGGGTCCAAAGATCATCTGGAGGAAACCAGGTTGGCGAATCTCAGAGGAATGCAAAGTGTCCCTTGCAATTCACAAGTGCATCAGGCCAATGACCCATCTATTCAGCAGCCTCTTCTCGCAGTGGCCGACCAGATGCCCCGTGGGATGCAGCAGCAGCAGATTTGTAGGAGATATTATCAAGCCAGCGCCATCCGCTGACCTTTTCCTTGGTGACATTTGTACAATCTGTCTGGAGACTCAGCAGTGGGCATCTTGTGGAGTGTGTGTGTGGGGGGGAAGGAGGTGTCAAAGATGGGGCGGATCAGTTAGCATGCTGAGATGTAAAACTGCCCCCAATTATTTCTTTTAAGCTACAATGGAATCCTCAGTCCTGATTGTGAAACAATTTTTTTAAAATAAAAAAATGTTAAGGTAATTAATTGCTTGCAGAGTCATGGACTCAGTTTAAATATCAGTACCTTTTTTGAGAGGAGGGGCAGCTAAACATTAAAGCCTCTGGCACAGCTTTCTAGCTTCCATACTCTAGTGCAGGATTCCCCAAGATTCCTGCATTGCAGGGGGTTGGACTAGATGACCCATGGTGTCCCTAACAATTCTAACATGGTACTTGTGGGCACAAAGGTTCCAATGTGCCCTTGGAGTTTTTTCTGAGGTGCCCACAACACTCTGAGCCTCACCCCCCACTACCTCCTCCGGTCATGAAGTAGCAAGGGATGGTTGTTGTTCTTCTCCCTAGAAAAATCCATAGAGCTGAGGGAGTTTGAGTGATCAGACCCCTTTCTCACTTCTTCTATCAGTGCAATGTGCTCTTCGAGACTCAGATCATTTTTGCTGGAACCCATTTCCACTCGGAACCGTACAATAAATGAAGTATCTGCGTGCTTTTCTTACATTCTCTCTTACATGTCTCTCTGCAGGGAGAGAATTGCCTGGAAGTCTGGACTCCCCTGCACTTGCTCAGCCCAACTGGACATTTGGGGTGGGGTGGGGGGCTGGATTCAGTGTGCTCTCCCTCATTTACTGTCAAACATCTGAGTGGATGGATGCCCTGCTAGTTTAGTTGATTAATTCACCGAATAATCAGATTAACGCCACAGCAGACACCTAACTTCCAGGTAACAGAAAAAGCAAAGGAAGTAGTGTTAGCTTAATAAAGGTATTGCCCTACTATGGATTCTGGACTAATCCAGTTAAGGCTACAATCTCCTCCTACGTGATGTCTTAAGACCTTGACGAAATGCAGACATCGCAGCATCAACATCAAAAAAGCTTTCTGCTTATTTCCCTTTCTTCACTGCTTTGCCTGATGAAGAGTTCTGGAGATATTGAAATCTTGCTTGCAGTTTTTGTAATAGATGAGTATTTTGACTGGGTATTTTGGTGTTTTTCTAGATATCATACAATCGAAGTCGCAATGGATGCACCAGAACTACTCTGCAGAAAGCAGTTGAAGATCTGTGTGCACTTGCTGGGCAAGAGAAAGCAAACAGCAAATTCAATAAGTAATAATAATAACAATGATAAACTTCCTTTTCAAGTGGCAGCAACTAAACTTATACACACACAGACACAATCTCTATTCCAAATGTGGCCACATCATAGATCTGAATAAGGAGATCTAGGATATATGCTGTATTTTTATTATTTATTTCTGAATAATAACAGTAGCAATATTATACATGCTCAGAGGAGGCTGGCTGTTGAACCTCTGCATGCATTACTGCTCTGGGCTTGCAATCATCCTTTGAGGGGTCATTGTGGTCTCCACATCAGGAGTGGCATCAGTGTCCAATCACTGCAGATATGCAGCAGGGTGACCAGCCCTCTTTCAAAGGCTGCCAGATACGGCAGTTGTGTTCATCTGGCTTTTTAATGAGATTAAGCCATGACCGCAGGGGGGGGGGGTCATTGGATGGGGAAGTGTTTTTGCTTGGGGGGGGGAGGTGGGAGAACACAAAACACAGGTAGGTGAATTCCTTTAAATTCTGCTTCGTCTATCCACTGCCCCTGACATATGAGTTCTGATGAGCTTTCTCCTTTCCAGCTCAGCTTCTGTTTCCGCTGGAATCCCCTGCAGCGGTCATAATCCTCCGTTTGTGACACAAGGAGCCTTTGCTGTGTGAGGGATTATGATGTCCCAGCGCTGGCATTCTTAATACTGATTGCCCTGGCAGAGCTGGGTCACGTAGGAGAAACGGCGCTGCCAGCCTCGGGGGTTCAAAACCATAGTTTAGGCTGTTTGTGCATGATGTCCTCATTTGACAGCAACAGCTCTGGTTTTTTAATGCTCGTCTCTGGAGAAATCTCTCTTTTGTCTTTTTGTATCCCTTGTTATGCATTTGTTAGTGTGAGTGTCAAAATAAGACAGGATATTAAATGCATCCTTAGAAAGTGCATTAAAATAAAAAATCGTAAGTGCAGAAGGGGAGATTTTAACTGGGGCTTAAAAAATAAATAAAATTAATAATAAATACATAGGGGTGCAATTTTCTTTGGGACCATAGTGCAGTGTTTCCCAACCAGTGTGCCTCCAGATGTTTTGGGACTACAACTCCCATCATTCCTGACCACTGGTCTTGCTAGCTAGGGATGATGGGAGTTGTAGTCCCAAAAGATCTGGAGGCACACTGGTTGGGAAACACTGCCATAGTGCATATGGAGGGGAGGTTTATGTCTTCCCTCCTTAGCTGGGATCCCAACAACCCAGCCACCCCTAGTCCCACTATTAGCCTTAAAATAAAAGTCTCCTTTCCTTCGTCTTGTGGGGAAAGAACATAGCAACTTAGGAAACTGCCTTTACACTGAGTGAGGCCTTTGGGAGAAATGTGCTCTAAAATGCTGGCCTATTTTTGTGTGTGCACACTTAAAATCAATAGCTGAAAATTGCTGTGGAAATGTGGAGAACTGAACAAGAACTGAACTGAAAAAACAAGAAACCGAAATAATATGAAATCGACATATTTCTCCATCTCTGTGCTGGAAGCAAGCCTTTGATAAGGTGGTGTTATGAGTACTGCCCTTAGGTGCACTAGAAACCGGGTGCCTGGTGTTTTTGACATCTAGTGGAGATATTTTTGTTTAGGAAGACTTTCCCTGAAGGACGGCCTAGTCATTTTATGGAATTAATTGTACAACTGTAGAGATGGTATTGTTTTTTAATTTACTGTGTTTGTAATCTTTTGTGGTCTAGGTTTTATTATACATTGCTCTGGTAACTTTTGGTTGTGAAGCAGTTTAGGAATCTGCAAATGAAAAGTTAAAAAATCCCCTTTAGACTCGTGCAAAATGCTCAGCCCTGTAAACGTACAGCTCGATCCCTTCGCAATCGTGGAAAACCGAGATTTGTACCCACACAGATCCGAGTCCAGATGGAGACGTGCTCTTCTAAATGATGGCTTTCTGGATTTAACAGAACATTCATAACTTGGGCGCTGTATTTTTGAGATTCCTGGCAATGTGCATTATTTGGATAGCTTTGATTTGTGCTTGTTGCTGCCTATTTTGACAACACCGAGGACGGCAACAGGTTGGCTCCACATGGCAGTTCTGGATAGTCAGTGATTTCCTAAGAAAACATGCCCCCCCCCCTCTTCATGATAGGAGGCCAATCTGGGTGAGTGGGGGATTTTTAGTTTATTTAAAGATGGTGGATTTAATCTGTTTTGATGGATGACTGGGAGTGGTGGCGGTGAAAATGGGAAGAGAACCCTTTTCTGTGCTTGAAAGTGCAAAGCTTTTCATTAACGTAACAGATTGTTTTATGGATGGCAGAATTATCAGACAACATTTTGAATGGGATTAGAAGAGCAAAACTCATCTAGAGCAAAAGAGGGGGAATGATGTCAACTTCTGACTTAGAGCCTCAAGACGCAGATGCCAGGAGTTGGCTGCTGGCAAGGTCAGCTCGCGGAATTGCTGGGAACTAACGGGGGCTAGCAAACGGTTATTTTTGGAGGGTGCAATTAATGCTAACGGAACATGAACAAATTACTCCAGAATTCTACTGGGAAGATCTGGCGCCAACCAGTCCTAGTGGAACAGATGGGGATGGCTGTTGCAAAATGTTCTGAGGCAGAGGAGTCGTGCAAGGTTGTGTGCTGTCCTGAAATAAACCCTTGTATATTGCGGAAAGAGAGAGTGCAGATGTGGCCAAGGGGGCTCTGGAGTAAACCGGAAAGGTTCTTGGTTATGGATACTAGTGTTATCAGCACATCTGTATGTAAAACATCCTGATGATTTCTCCCAGGAGATCAATTCCCCTGGTCTTTCTCTGGGCTTCCCCCAACTGCGAAGGCAAGGGTAATCAGTGACACAGTTCCACCTTTTATATGTGCTTTGTATGTCACGTGTCTTTTATCGTGGTACCCAGGCGGTCTCCCCTCCAAGCACTGACCAGGCTCAGGCCTGCATAGGAACACAGGAAGTTAATCCCTTCCACCTTTTGCAAAGTTTAGGAACATGGGAAGTTTCCTTATACCAAGTCACACTGTAGATTCATCTTGCTCAGGATTGCCTACAATGGTTGTGGCCAGTGCTTTTTTTCTGGGGGTATGCAGGGGTACGCATACCCCTCAACATTTTGTGAATCTTTGTACTTTTGTCCATTTACTGTATTTATTTTTCCTGATCTGAACTATAAAATGGTGACTTTCTGGAGTAAAAATGAGAGTGCTCCTAAATATGTTTTTTTAAAAAGAAAAAAAGCACTGGTTGTGGCTCTTCCGGGTTGTGGACAAAAGACTTTGCCAACTTTATGTAGAGATGCCTCTGAATGAAAAACTTTCCCTTTACAGGACTTACTAAAACTCTCAGCTGACTCCAGATCAGCGTTTGGCCAACATTCAAAGCTGCTCCTCTGTGAGCTTGGTGCTTGGTATCTCCTGTTTTTGCTAGCTGTGTTCCTGGTCATCTGCTGTCTGACTTTGTGCCTTTTCCCATGCTTGGCCAAAATACTCCTGCAAACCTTCCTCTAAGATGGGAGGCAGATTTGGAAGAGACCTCTCAGGGGTCATCTAGCTCAACCTCCCCACCAATGCATAAATAAATAAATAAATAAAATCTGTCAAATGATGATGTACAAAAGGACCAGGTCCACGATTCCAAAAGATGGGATTCCAGATTGAACAAAGGGTTGCATCCAACCTAGTCCTACTCAAAAGTAACGCACTGAAATTCATGGACCTAGGTTAGTCATGACTACCTCCATCAATGGGTCTACTTTGAGTAGGACCAACTGGATACAATCCATCTCTCTTCCCTCCCCCACAAAAAAACCCTGTTACGGGTGTCAGATCTTAAGAATTTATACATAATTTTGAGTTGAGTCTCCATACATTTCTCATAATCAAGATACAATGTACCATATATGAGTATCATCTGTACAAATAAGTCTATACATATATATATATACTGTCTATATATCTGTATAATAAGACACCAGGTGTTTTGTGCAATGTTGTAGCAGCATCTTCTATTTACAAGCTTGGACAAGGAACTGGCCAGAATCTTCCTCCTCCTCCTCTGTTGCTTTCCTTGGGCAAGCAGGATCGCTCCTACGCAGAGGCGCTGCAGTGCACTCGTTTCTTACAGGCTGCTACTGGCCCTGCAACCACCTGCTTTTCAGGGAATGGTTTCTTAGGGGCTGCTGCCTGCATAAGACAGAGAAGGGAAGATGTGTGTGCTTCTACATTTATACTTTAGCAAAAACGGCGAGTCAAATGCCTGTCAAAAGCCAGCTTTTTTTGGGGGGGGGGCAAGAGCAACCTAGTAGGATTGAACTCTCCACGAAGGGTGACTCGAAGGGTTTCAGTCCTGCTTTCTGCAAGCTCTCAGCGCACCAGTGAGTTCCCTGTGGATGTACTCAAACCAAGTAGGGTTAAACTCTCTGCCCATCATCTGATGAACTCAGGAATGGACGTGCCAGCAGGCTCCTTCCAGGGAACATGCTCACACCCCCAAACCAAGCAGGACCAAAATCCTTGCCTATCAGATGATGTGCGAGGAGCTCGATCTTGCTGCTGCATTCCTACCTGCCCCATATCACATATGACGCCAGTTGTGGGGCAAGTGGTGTGGTTTGGGGAAAATGGCCTGGTGGGCCAAGAACACGCAAAACAAAGTTGAGGGCTTTCTGAAAAAGCAAGCAGATTTCCACCAATGATACCCCTGCTCTTCAGGTCCTCCCCCTCCCCACTTATATTATCCAACTATCTTCATTTGTGGCTTGTCGGCTAAGAGGCACTCTTACTACACTGGCTGGGCAATTTCCTACCTTCCTATCCCTGAATTTCAGAGTGCAGGCGTAACACGACGAAATCTCACTCTTCTTCTCCTCTAACTGATTCTAGGGTGGAAATAGCAGGGAACAAATGGCAAATCTTTATTTGGCAAAGCAACAGAGCTAAGACACAATGCAGTCGTCGCTTTTCTCCGAGCTGTGTTGGTTGAATGCCCTGGAATAAGTCTCTGTGTTTTCAGTTAAACTGGCAGGGATGTAAGTAAGTGAAGAATTGCAGCCTAAAGCAATTAGGAATGTGCACTTGTGTATATAATTGTCACCTACTGTAACTCAGTTTGCAAGTCAAGCCCCAGCAACCTGCTGCCTTTAGTGAGAGACAGAGAGATGCCCTAACAATACTCCATCTCTAGCATCGGGGATGAGGACAGAACTCGATGGCATGTGACTATGGGTTTCTCCAAGATTTTCTCCTTCCTTGCTCCTAAGTGATGCCTTCAAGCCTGTTCATCCTACAGAAATGCAGAAAGAGAAAGGCTGCTTCTATACTAAGGTCTCCTCAATGCTGTGGCAGTGTTGCTTTTCAGCAGTCAAGCTAAACCTGGAACAAAAATGGCACTTAAGCTAGCGCCATTAGATCTGGAAATGTCTATCCTGGTGGACAGGATGCTTCTATCATGATCGCTCACAAGTAAGTTCCATTCTGCAAAGATTCCCTGCAACTTAAATTACTCACTTCCTGGTACTCGCGTTGTTACTTACTCAGTTCCCCCCAATTAGCAAGTTTGACAGCATGAAGAAAATAAGTTCCAGGGAACGGGAGCGCCTTAATTAAGCAGCAACTAGTGCTGAACAGGAAGCAATTACAGGGGGCGAAGCTGAAAGAGGGAAGTTTCTAATTAGAGGAACAGGAGTCCTGAAGGCCCTCAGCAGCACTTTCCCAGTCAACTGGCGCTGCAGTTGCATTTTAAAAGGAGGGTGGTCATCACAGATCAGGAGAGAAACACAGAATGCAACATATTGGTGATGGCGTTATATGAATTTTCTGCAAAAAGTGTGTGAAAGATGGGTAGTAATTGCAGCTGAAACAGCTAGTGTAGAAGGGGCAGATTGTAGCAGAGTGCTATACATGCAGAAGGTCCCAAGATCAATCCCTGACATTTTCAGGTAGGGCTAGGACAGAGCCCTGTCTGACACTATGGACAGCTGCTGCCAGCCATGGCAGACAATACAGAACTAGGTGCACCCATAATATGATTTGGCATACAATAGCTTCCTATATCCTACAGTGCGCTGCTGAATGGTAAGACAACCTGTTGCATAGTGGCCTTAGCTGGCATAGTCTTGCTTGGTGGGCAGGTGGTCTACAGACTGGGCAGGGGTCTAACACAAGGAAGAGCCCCTATTTGATTTGGCTCAAACAACCCCGATTCGCTATGTGGAAAAGACTTTCTTTGTCCTTTCTGCATCCTGCCTCCTACCCCCAATTGACTGCATCCTGTTCTCCTTTCGCTCCACGAATGAAGCTGAGCTGGATTCTCCCCCTGGGATGATGGTGACCCTTCAAGATTTGGCCCAAAAGGGGTGGCACCCCCCCCATTGCTCAGCCAGTTCTCCTCCCCAAGGGGTGAGCAAGATACAAACACAGCAGCAGCCTGGAAGATGCTGTCAAACAAAACCTGCCCAAGTGCAGAGGTTGCTAAACGGCCTTCACACCGGCTGTGTAGCTGTGCAGAGGTTTGCCAGTGGTGCTGTGGAACTCTGTTACCTACCTTATGCTGTCTGAGAGCCCTGTTCAGCTTCTTCTCCTGAGTCAGCTGCAATTTAGTCCTCTCCAGAGCTTCTTTCAGCAAAGCCTTCTCTTCAGCTTCTCGGTAGATCTTGTCACCCAATTTGGCCAGCTCAGACTGGCAGGCTTGCAGAGTGTGCTTGTTTGTCCTGTGCGATGAGACAGACAGGGTAGCTGGAAGTTGGTGCGTTGCAAACCACATTTTAAAATGGGAAACATCACCCTGAAGCTGACAATAAGTGAAATCTGCAAGTCATTAGAAGTTACTACTCAACAATAACTTAGTAACCAGTGCTTGGAATTCCCAAAAGCACTCCTGCTTTGGTCACCTACAGGCACTCTTTACTTGCCTACAGTCAATGTTCAGGCATGGGGCTATATTTAACTGCACTGAGGACACCGCTGAGTGGATGGTAAAGAAACACCCAGAAAAAATGAACACATGCCACCACCCCTCATAATAAATGGAATGAGCTTCAATCATGACAAATTTATCCTTATCTATTTCATTTTGTTTCTGAATTCCTTTCCATGAAATAGTTCATAATTAACAGAAACATGATTAAATCATTAATAAAAAATGAATAAAAACATATATAAAAATAATTTCAAATCCAATACAGACACAGACTGAGTTAATTAAGAGTATTTCCTTAATTAAAGGGCTGGTGCCATGCCATTTTTATTGCAATCATCTCTATTTTTTAAATAGATATTTCATATACTGTATATATATATATATATATATAGAGAGAGAGAGAGAGAGAGAGAGAGAGAGAGAGTTTTAATTCTATTAATGCTTAGTTGTTTTTGAATGACTGGTCTCCCTCTCCCCAATGTTTTTAGCTGTTCTTATTTTATCTGTAAGCTGACTTGAGTCCATCGAGGAAAAAGGCGGGACATAAAGCAATACAAAAGGCTCTTTGAAAAAGGTGGCCAAAAGACAGCTTGTGCGCGCGTCACCTTTGTACCTGGACTGCCCAACATCCCTTTCGTACTCTTTCAGCAGCGACTCTTTCCTCTCGAGGCGATCCTTGAGCTTCCTGATTTTGTCGAAGAGCAGCCCAAGGTCCTTCTGCCGTCGCACCCCGAGCTTCTCCCTCTCATCATAAGGAAGATGTTTCACCGTCTGCATCCCCGTCAGCTCTTTGACGTTGACCAGGTTGGCGAGATCCTGGATGAGGCTGAGGTACTGGAGGGAAAGAGCAGGGAGCAAACTATTGGTGAGAATGGCAAGCTTTCCCCAAGCTGGAAAAAGAACCCCCACTCTGAAATCAAGTGGAGGTTTTCATTTTGCGTTACCACTGAAGCTGCAGAGCTAAGCGAGCAACCCACTCGTGTTCCTGATTCACCCCCCTGTAATCCATAGGAGGGCTATGATCATATGTAGCCATGTAAACCAGCGGCAGGGTACCTTTTTCAGACTGAGGGCCATATTCCCTCATGGGTAACCTTCTGGGGGCCACATGTCAGTGATGGGTAGGGCCAGAGGCAGAACTGGGTGCAGCCACAGGTATGACTCTTACCCTTGTTATGTCAGAGGTTTCTACACACAGCCGACCCTACATACATTTCCCTGTATAGTCCACCCAGGCAAACACACTTGAGCCAGAGGAGGGAAGCGGAGGTGGCCGGCAAGAGTTCAGGTAAGAGAAGCCTGGAGGGGCACATTTGCCCCCCCCCCCCAAGTATGACGTTTCTCAGCCCTGATGCAAACGAAGGTCAGTGTCAGCTTCTGGCATCTTTAGGAAGTTGCTGAAGCCAATCTGCCCTGGAAGGGCATGCCCATCTGTACCCAAGCCATGGGCACATCTGGTGGTAGAGGATGGATCTGGGCATTGCGAGAGATATTTTTAACTTTTGGGTTGCTCACAGCCACGTCCGGCAGATTGCAATGCAGCTGCCTGCTGGCAGTCTTGCCACCATTGCAGGGTAAGCCTGCTAAAGGCAGGGGATGGGGTGGGTACGTGAGGGCACTTGCTGATGGGCAGGCTCAAACCTGACACCATCGCTGATGTAAGCGCCCACCCACCCCAAAGTACTTTAACATATTCTTCATTTTCATACCATGTTCTCACTGAGGTCTAAAGCGTCGGCCATTTCCAGCTTCGCAGTCCTCTCTATGGTCAAGTTGGGATCTGTTCTGGAAACACTGCTTTGAAGCTGGGAGAGTAAAGAAAATAGAATCATAGCATTGTAGCGCTGTGGAAGAGACTCCAACCGCCTGCAATGCAGGAATCACACCTAAAGAATCCATAACAGATGATCGATCCACCCTCTGTTTGAAAACCTCCAAGGAAGGAGAGTCCACCACCTTCTGAGGGAGCCCCTTCCACTGTCAAACAGTTCTTACTGTCAGTTCTTCCCAATGTAAAATAATGTATTCTGAAATATTCAGAATAGATTAGAGGTGGGAGCTACGGCCAAAAAGACGTTGACAAATATTCTTCCTTCCTTCCTTTCATGACACGTTTTCTAAAGAAAGCATCACCAGGATACCGTGCATTGTTCAGTTTACCTGATTAGCATCCGCTGCTGTCAACAGGGTTGTCACCTGCTCCTTCTCTGTTCTTTCATCTCCCTTCTCAGCTGGGCCTTTTTTAAGCACTCTAAGTGGCTCTCCAATTCTCTCTTCAAAACCTGAGAAAGAGAAGTCGTCGTACTGTGCCACTTCCTGTTTTACTTTAAACTCACATTAAACAAGTTTTGCACAGGAAGAAAGATTCCAGGGACAGAGGATGAAGACTATGGGGTGGAGTGCTTGGGACTAGGGCAGGACAGGCCCAGGTTCAAATCTCTGCTCAGCTGCGAAGCTCACTTGGTGATCTGGACTAGACACTTTCTATCTCACATGAAACTCAAAATTCAACTGGAGAAGTGGTGAGCAGGTGTTTAATCCTTTACACACACACACACACACACACACACACACACACACACACACACACTGACAATTCATTAAATTGCTCTCTATTAATTCACAGAACGGGCCAAGGAGTCTGAGGGCCACGTGCCAGTGGTGGGTGGAGCCAGAGGCTGAAGGGGGTGGAGCAACAAATGTGAATTTTTTACCTCTGAAGTTCTGCAGACCTTTGCACTGTTCTCTCTGTTCTCCACCCGGGCAAGCAAGGAGCATTATCAGACTTCAAAGACTCAGTCCCACCAGGCAAAAATACTGGTGAGGGGCATAGCTTGGGGAGAAGGGGTGTGGCTGGGGAGCACCCCAAGGGCCAGATAGAGGCTTGGGGGCCACATTTGGCTCCTGGGTCTGAGGATCCCCACCTCTGCTATAGAAGTTTCTGACACAAGGATGTGGTGATGTCTATTCTGGGCCCATGCAAGAGCCCACAGAGCAAGGCAGGTGTTGCAACGCTATGAAGGACTCCTCGTGAGCAACTTTTTTTTTATGAGGGAGGGAGGTGCAACGTAGCCCTTTTGAGCATTTGTACCTGAATTTAAAGGCATGTAGTAGCTCTGCTAAAAAGCTACTTGTGACCATGTGTGTGTTTTACGCTAGACCTGTGCAGGTGCTTGCAGAAGAGAAGCCTTATAGCAACGCTTGATTTCTTACTGCTGTTTCTCAGGTACCCAAATTCATCCCACAACTTGCAAAAGCTAACTGCGCAAATCACTGCCTGCAAGCATTCCGTTAAATGTAGCACTCACCTAATGGGTGACCCTTTTCTAGCATTCTGACTCTTTGCCGCAGCTCAGCCAGGGCACCTTTCTGGCGACTGATGATTTCCTCATGTCTGGAGCCTTTGCATCTTGCTCCCAGATCAGCCAGGCTCACGGATGATACCTGAAGGAAACAGGCTCAGGTTAATAATTCTCTTCTGAGGCAACAAGGTGATAAGGGCCCCCTCTGGGCAATTTGCTTCCATGTGGATTCCTCTATGCAGAAAATACAAAAGGCGCTATATGAAAAGGGGAAGAAGGTTATCCTCAAAGAGTTCCACTTTTAAAAAATGGGGAAGTAGCTCTCTTGCAACAAAATGCCTTGGCAATGTTCCAGCTCACAATACAGGGAACAGAGACTGACAGCAACCTCAGGGCACCATCTTGATTTTACAACATCAGCTAAGCTTGGTTCCTGTTTTTCTCTTATCTCTGCAATTCCCCCCTCCCTCCACTCTGCATGCACACACATTTTTTTTCTCCCTTAAACAAATCCTTTGCTCTCCTATTAGATCTTCTGAGAGCCCATTTGTTTTTTATCAAAAAATTTTTTTGAAAAAATTCCGAATTTTTTAACAAAGCAGAGGAATATTATCAATTTTATAGGTATGTAGTTTTTTAAGTGTTCAGAATTTGAGTATACAGATGGAAATAGTTTATAAGATGTTTTGTATACAGAAATTATAGTAATGAAATAATTAAATTAATATATATATATTTCTCTGTCCTTTTAAAAAAATCAGAGTAAGAAACCCCAAAGTCCACCTTAATCCCCCAATGAAAAGAAACTATTCTTGTCCAAATTGCTTAGCAGACGCAGCTAATTAGTTGCTGCTACATATGGACCGGAAAAGACTTTGAAAATTCGCTCGTGGCTTTCCTTAGGGTGGATAAAACAGTTATTTGCAGAGGACCTAGGACTGTAAGACCACCCTGCTTTGTGTGCACTTGTGCAAGTATTTGTGACATAAAATGGGAATGCCTGAGCACGTCCCTTTTTACTTTCTCCCACAAGCTGCCTTTCCAACTCTAATGAGCAATTACAATCACACTTAGCAGTTAACAAGACTTCACATTTTGCAAAGCGCTATAAAAACATTTGCCATTTACCTATCACAACATGCCTGGGTGATAGGTACTTAATGAGAATCAAGTTACATGGGACAGGAGATAAATGTTAGCAAAGTTGTGTGCTGTTGCTTGAGCTGCTGGGGGGTTGCCTCCTCTTGGGGAACAATCCTGGACAGGACAACAGGCTTCTGGGTCCTGCTCCATCTACCCAAGATGAAGAAGTTCTTTGCCCAGTTCAGCTGGGCTTCACAGCAGCTGTACTGTAGCCCTGGTGCTGCAGCATCAATGGCAGTTACTTGTACTAACAGCACAGACAGGGCTGGTTCCTATCACTGGAGCAGAAGGGCAAGCTGACCTGCCTACTGTGCAAAGGCTCTGTGTTTCGAGTCTTCACCAGATGGGAAGACAGCAGGCTGCACAAATGCAAAGAGCCACATGAATTCTGGAGAGTGGTTAAGCTACGACATGACCAATCTGCTCCCCTGAGCAGGTATCAGTTTACAGGTAAGAGCTGGCACAGCCTGGTGTTAACAGTGCAAATGGTAGCCCCCCGGTTCAAATCTCAATTCTTGCTAAGTGGCTGTACGCAAGCCACTAGCATTCAGTTTCAACAGTTCCGTCTGCAAAATGGGGATAAGATGGCTCAGCTTGCAGGATCATCATAGGGAATGCAGGAAGCTGCTGCAGGTAGAGTCAGATCATGGGTGCAGGTAGTACTGTCTGCACCAGCGGAGGAGAACCTCCAGTCCGTGGGTCTAATTAGGCCCCCAATTTGGCCAAGACGTGCCCATTTGCTCTGCACCTTACACCATATATAATGCAGGGAAAAGAGAGAGTTGGTCTACACTGACTGGCAACAACACTAAAAGACTTCAGATAGAAGCATTTTCTAGCCCAACTTTGAGGTGCCAGGGACCGCACATGCAGCCTGTGGCATTCCAAACAGGCTGCCTCCCTTCCTTGAATATTAATGAGAATATTAATGAGGTTATGTGAATGCTCATCGTTATGATCATCGCTTGGTGAGATAAGCAGGGTCTCACTTAGTCAGACTCTGGGTGCGCTGTCATTTTTCTAGGTTACAATGGATCGTTAACAGGCACAAAATGACATTTTGGCAATGCTGACTCATTCAACAGCTTTAGAGCAATTTAACATAAAGGGCATCTTCAGTCATTTTGTTTGCTTCCAACAGGCACAATTCTTTTGGAGCAAGGTGTCATGGGCTGGTTGGACGCAGAGGAATTATGAGAGGAACCAGCTGGGAAACCCCAAGGGAAAAAGACTCCCGAGCCTGGGGATTGGTGGTGGCACGATGATGAGTGGTTCAGAGGGAGAAAATTGGGAAGAGGTGTTGCAAGCTGAAGAGATAACAGGGATAACAGTGAGCCTAGAATAGACTGAAGAGATAACAGAGATAACAGTGAGCCTAGAAAGTTTGTGGCAGAGAAAAGTCCAGAATCAGAGGCAGAAGCTGAAGCAGGAAAATGGAAGGAGGGAGGCCAAGAGGCAGAGGTGAGTCATGCTGGAGAAGAGCCATGGGGGTCTCCCCCTTCTGCTATGGCAAGCTCCCCTCTCCCCGGGTCTCCCAGAACCAGAAGGGGCATGAAAAGGGTGGAGGGGTCTGTGTCTGCATGCAAGCACAGTCTCTGGTTCCCTGGAAAAGCCCTGGAGAGGAGGGGACTGATTTTCATAGAGGAAGACCACAGAGAATGAGCTGCTGTGCTCATTAGGCCTGATACTCAACCATGTCTGTGGCGATCATGTGTTTGCTAATAAAGAGTTTACTCCAACTTTGAACTGTGTGATTACTGACCGGCGTGCTGTTGTGACACAAGGGTGGGGAACCTCAGCCCCAGGGGCCAAGTCATGCCACCCTCTTCCCAAGCCACATCCCTCCCCTCTGACAAGTAGCCCCTGAAAACCTGCCCACAAATGAATTCACCTTTGGGCCAAAAAGAGTCCTCCACCTTTGTCTTGCAGGTACAGAGATGAGCAGCTGGAACCAATCAGCCATGTGGCTGTTTCAAGACAAGATTCCTGACCAAGTTCAATCCCCGGCATCCCAAATTTGGGCTAGAAAAGACCCCTATCTCAAACTTTTGAGCACTGGTGAGTGTAGACCAGCTCTGCCTTATAGCTGCCCGGCACCTGACATTAAATATATAGTGTCAGGGTAGAATAGATGGCCATTAGCCCTGTGGGTTGGAGGTTCTCCACTGCTGATGCAGACAATACTACTTGGACTCATAATCTGACCCTGCATACAGAACTCCCTGTGTTCTTTACAATGACCCTGCAAGCTGAGCCATCTTATTACCCCCATTTTACAGCTCACCACTGTCAATCTGGTTGACAGGGATTTGGAAGCCCAAGTCTTCTGCTTCGATGTTCCCAGCGCACTGCTCCGAAGGCAAATACCACGTGCAAGAGGTCACCACCAGTAATGCCAGAGTGCTCTGCAGTGTTCCCTGTTTTGAGTGCCACTTGCCTTCTTGCTTGTGGGGACTTCGTCCGGGGAGGAGGACCTCGTCTGCACGCTCTTGTGCTGTGCAATTTTCTTGGGCTCACCTGCCTTTTCCTTCATCTCTGTCGCCACCTCCTGCAGCTTCCCTCTGATGTTCCTGTAATCCAAAAAGGAAGAGGAGGAAGGGGGGAAGGAGGAGGAGAAGTTGTTGCTAAAGGAGAATGATGGGTGATGGAGACCAAAGGGTACACCAAAGGCTGATGTTAGCAAGCATCTACTGAACAACAGAGATTAGGAGGAAGCAGCAGAGTCAACCTACTGGCTGAACAAGCCCAACAACATCTACTGGGTCTGGGACCAGCTTTCTATAGGCTTTTCCAATCCTTCTGACTCCACTTTTTTAAATTGAGATATCATGGGGCTACAACTGATACCTTCCATCTGTACTCCCAGAGCTACCACCATCACCAGGAAAGAGTTTTAAAAACACATGGTTCTGGTGCAGCTGTATTTAGTGCAGCCCATCCAAGGGAGACTCCCCGCCCCGCCCCCCGCCCCTGCACTCACAGCAATGGCCCCACACTAGAGATCAGTCTGTCATAGACCTTTAAAGCCCTATGCGGCTTAGGACCCTCGTACCTACAGGACCGCCTCTCCTGGTATGCCCCGCGGAGGACCTTAAGGTCCACAAACAACAATATTCTGGAAATCCCGAGCCATAAAGTGGCTAGATTGGCCTCAACCAGGGCCAGGGCCTTTTCAGTATTGGCCCCAACTTGGTGGAACGCTTTCTCACAGGAGACCAGGGCCCTGCGGGATTTGTCATCTTTCCGCAGGGCCTGCAAGACAGAGCTGTTCCGCCTGGCCTTTGGGTTGGATTCAGTCTGACCCCTGTGTTTTCCTCTCTCATGGTTTGGATTTATGGACTACTTAAAATGAGACTGCTTTTTAAATTTTAATATTGTATTTTAATCTGTATTTTAATTAATTGTTTCTTTTCTTTTATATCTTATTGTAATTTTATTGGTGTTAACCGCCCTGAGCCCGGTTTTGACTGGGGAGGACAGGGTATAAATAATAATAATAATAATAATAATAATAATAATAATAATAATAATAATAATTATGCTAAGAGTAATCAGGCTGGGATTGAGGAGACATGGGTTCAAATACTCTGCCACAAAACTTGCTGGGCGGCCCTGGGCTAGTCACTATCTCTCAGCCGAACCAACCTCATAGGGTTGTTGTGAGGGCAAGTCTGGGAGGGAAACATGAACGTTGCCTTGAGCTCCTTGGATGAAAAGTGTGATACAAACAACCCCCCTACCTTAATTCTTCGCTTTGTGCTTTGAAGTCTGCATCTTTCTGGTCCACAAGCTTGGACATCTCAAAGAGTTTCTCTCGAAGCTGGTTGAGTTTGTGGGCTTGGCTGAGGACAAGACGCCGTTTCTGCTCTAGCTCCATCTTCTGTTTTTCACTGAGTTCTCCTGCACAAAGACAGTTCGGAGTGGATTTGGGCTATCTTAGCTGCAGATCCTATAGATTTACATGCTGGCTGGGGCTGATAGAAGTTGGAGGCCCAACATCTGGAGGGCCAGAGGTTTGCCATTCCTGATGCAGACACACACACCCAGGAACAGGAAAGACAGGGATGATGAACTATGACCAAACTTTCAGTAACTTGGCCTGATACACCTAAGAGGGCTTCACTTCCTAGCTCTGACTCAGAAGAGGGGGGATTGCATTGAGGGCTCCCACAATACTTTTAATTTTCTCTTTCCTCTGGTACATGCGACTGTTTACCTTCTCTCTGCTTTTTTGTGCTAGCTTTGTGCAATGTTACACCTGCAGCAATTTTAACACTAACCATGGTTAGTTTCAAACTGGGGTTTACAACTGGGGATGCACACATTCTAGTGTGAACTGGATTAACATTGGTGTAGATGAAACACCAACAAAAAGGAAGAAAAAGGAAGCTCTGTGCATGATAAGGGAGGAGGAAGGGTTGTGTGAGCTGATAGGTGCTCCCATTTTCTTCTAACCAAACTTTGGATATTAGAAACTTGGTCTCCATAGGGGCATTTGTTCAATGAAGAAAGATCTTCTTTAAAAGAATCTTTGTGTCGCATTAGCACAGCAAAGGATCCTAGAGCCATTTACAGTGTTGGCTCTACCACAGAGGTGGGCAAGCTGTGGCTCTCCAGATGTTGGTGAACTCCAACTCCCATCAGGCCAAAGCTGCATGGCCAAAGCTCAAGGACTGATGGGAGTTGGAGTCCAACAGTTTCCAGAGAGTCACAGGTTGCTCACCCCAACTCTATAAATATGGAACTCCCTCTTCTCAAACACTTTCCAAACTGTAGGCACCTATGCACGCTTGTCAACAAAGTAAAAGCAAAGCATAATTAAACAGCAACAGGGCCATCATGCACCATAAAAACTGGCACACATTTTATATATGTATTTGCTGCAGCCCAGACAAAGGAAGACACTTTCCCAGCAGTCCCTTTCTTTGTATGAGCAAGCAAAAATTCAGTCTCTGATTGAACTGACCCTCTGTCTTTTCTATTAAAGTATTCCAGTTTTTCAGTTCTTAGCAGTGAAATCCTATGTCTGGCTGAATTCTGAAGGCCTTGCTCCCACAGAAGTATGGACAGAGCATTCCTGGTGCCATCCAGGTGTTTTAGACTATAACTCCCATCAGCTCCGGCCAGCTGGGAGTTGTAGCTGGAAAACATCTAATAGGCTCCAGGCTGCAGATAGGTGATTTAAGGTTTTATAGAGGGAAGGTGGTCAAAACATATTAAGTTACGTGATGCCATTTCACAAACCAATCACATCAGACACCCTGGCTCTGGCTTCTGAGAGTTCCTTCTTTAACTCTGAAATGACAGCCTGGTTGGACCCGATTTCATGCTTTGCAGCTGCTAATCCTTCCCTGAAGTTTGTGAAACAAAAATGAAGAAGCAAAAAATTCAGTTTGAATAACGCAGCTTGAGATGTTCATTCTTTATTTGATTATTTTAAAAACCTTTTAAGTCTATCATGAGAAAGATTATGAAAAAAAATCCCTCGTTTTGATGGAAGTCAATACGTATTTGGGGGGTACAAATGCAGTTGGCTTTCATCAAAGTGGCTCATTAGCATACTGTCAAGTTATGCCACCAGAATGGGAGACTGATTAGACAAGCCTCAAAATACTATAATGCACTTTGGAAATATGACTCATTACCCCTATTTAGAATTCTCACAAACATATATTGCTATTTCCAAGACTTCCTTTTCTCACAGCTTTTGAGTAATTATGCTATAGAAAGCAGCAATAGGAAGCAGACAGGAAATTTAGTGACTTACTTCAGGAAAACATTGGACGCTTCCGGGCAAGGAACCTCTGGTGGAGGAGCTGGCAACAACTTGCAAGATTCCCTCTGCATGTCTGAGGAAAAAGAAAGACACCCAAAAATATAAAAATATTGTGAGAAATGTAAGGTTTCACATCTGGATTATTATCCTGATGACTTCTCAAGAAGAGAATGGCAAACAGCAGAGTAATAAAACCATACCATTAAAAACAAAATAAAAAACTATTTAAAACATTTTAAAAAGGAAATTGAAAGCATTAAGAGAACATTTAAATTGGTCTGGAGACCAACAAAAGGCTTTTGATCAGTAAACTATTGAGATTGATTAGCTGTCCCTAAAATGGTAGATACTCTCAGGATCGTTTTTCGGACTACAACTCCCATCATCCCCGTGTTTGCAGGGGGTAAAGAGAGTCATAGTCCAAAACATCTGGAGGTCACTAGCTTAGAAAAGGCTGATTTAAATCAACATTTAATTGTTTACTCAGTTAGAGTAACTGATTAAAACATTTTGATTTAAGAAAAGAAGTCACCCCTTGAGTTAATCAATCAGTAGGTTATTTAAGAAAACTTCAGTATAGTTTGTTGGCATGAACTAGCCCCAAGTATGACAGGATATGCCAAGGGCACCAGACAAGAGCATTCTCTGTTTTCTCTGCTGACCTTCTATTTGCTTCTGAAGCTTTGCCTTTTCTTCGTTTTCCACCTTCAGCTTCTGGACAGCTTCCACAAATTTGTTTTCCAAGTCCACTATTGTCTTTGAGTGTTGCTTGATCTGTTCTTTATATTCTGTTATCTCCTCCTGATGTTTACGCTTCTGCATCTCATTCTCATTCTCAATGCTCTTCATGCGTTTCTCCCAGACGCTTAGCTTCTCTTCTGCCACTGTCTAAAAACAAACAAACCCCCAAACAGAACTCATTCATTTTGCTCAGCACGTGGGTGACTTTTTCAGATAAAGCCATTGCCAAGGGGGCTAGGAGAAAAATCAAACCAGCAAACCTTCATGTTTACCGGTAGTGTTCAATTTACATCTTGTCCTTCATCAGTTTCATTGTTCCCAGGGCGTGTTACTCTTAACAAATTTGGGGGCAGTTGGGAGGAGGAGATTAAGATTCACTTGAATTAGAAAACTTTCTTAATACAGCATTTAAATCAGTAACTGGTTTATCTCAGAGACGTGCTTTGAGATGTGGGAGGTGGATAAGCCCAGACCTTAATCTCCAACCCTCCAAAATGGCCTTTCACAAATCTCCCATTCCAGCAGCTGCTGTCTTTCACCTCCAAGTTGAAAACGTGGGAGCAGCTGTCATTCCTCAAAGGGCCAAATCTGGGGCTAGGAGTTTCTAGCTGCTGAACCCTCAAGCAGAATTGCTTGCAGTCTTCTGTCACCAGTTACCTTTCTCCCCTTAGCCTCTTCTAGGCTCTCCAGAGCCTTCCTTATCTTGGCATTTAGAGCTTCTTCTGATTTTGTTTTAAGTTCAATTACCTGTAATGAACATATTATCAAGAAGTGAGAAGACAGAACCCAGGCTTCAGAGAATGGAGTGTGGTTTGTCTTAGCTAAAAGTCTGGCAGACCAGAGTTTAACTTGTCAATAGCTGTGCTGCAGGAAATCAGACACCAGGAAGAGTCTGGATTAGAGAACTTCAGATGAGAATGGCAGGGTGGGGAAGGAGAACATGCTTCAAAGCTTACTAACTGGTGTTTTGCATTTATATCCCGCCTTTTACTCAATGTAGCATATCTAGTTCTCCACTGCAGCCTCACAAAGAGCCCTGGAAGGCAGGAAAGGTTGAGAGACAGTGACTCGTCCATCGTCACCCAAGTGAGCTTTATGGCCAAGTAGGGACTAGAATCTGGGCTGCCAGCATCCTAGACAAGAGCCCAGTTTGCCTCCCTCCTCCTCCTCCTCCTCCTCCTCCTCCTCCTCCTCCTCACCACCACCACCTCCTCCTCCTCCTCTGTGATCTGACTCCCTTTGAGATGTACTGTCTCAGACATCCGGATTACTTGTGCTTGCCCTGCAAATGAGGATCAGAAGCCACATCCAAACCATAATGCTCATTCTAGTGGAGAGGGGAACACAGACCATACTTGGCTTTGACTCAACATAGTGGAATGGTCAGAGTGTCAGGCTATGGCTGTGTAGACCTAGGTATGGAACTCCCGCTCAGCCATTTGGTAACCTTGAGGAACCCATGCCTTCTCAACCCAGTCTAGTTCCAAGGTTTTTTTGTTTGTTTGCCTGTTTGTTTGTTAGTTTTTGAGAGGGCAAAATGTGGAGGCAAAGGGAGGCAAGAACCATGTACTCTGCCTTTAGCTCCTTAGAAGAACGGTGGGATATAAAAGCAGAAAAGGACCTATGGTTAGTAAGTAACTTAATGTAGGAAGAAGTACTTCCTTTGAACACTCAAAATGCACAATATAAATATTTATCTCTTTAGCTGTTTGCTAGAGGAGATTGTGGGATGGCAATGAGGAGGCAGGCCCACAGATTTCTACATACCTCAGTCGATCGTTTCATCTGAACTTCCAAATCTTGGACCTTTTTCTTTTCTTCATCAATGGCCTCCTTTAATTTTGCTTCCTCCAGGGCAGCCAGCCCTTCCAGAACCTGGAAAGTAATTTAATTCTTCTTGTTAACATGGTTAAAGCAAACGAAGGAAATTTGCTAGGCAGAAATGGCTTGGTGACAGATGAGCAAATGTTAAGATAACATTCTGGTGGGAGAGGCCCTTAAAAATAATTAGTTGCATTGGGCATGGCACTGGGGGAGGGGGGAGTTGCAAAATACCAACCCTATGAGCTACTGAGATGTAGGTTCACAGCATGATTGGATGGAGGATCAGAATTCTTAAGATACCAGTTCCAAAGGGGGTAGACTTAGGTAATTGCATTTTTGTATTGTTGTTGTTACTATTACTGTTATTGTCATTCATTCAAATAATTAGCTGCTTGCCACATAAGGAGTCTCAAAGAAACTTACAGAAATTTTAAGAGCCTAAAGCATATCATGAAATTAAAAATGAACAATACATTTTGACAAAACCATACAACACCCCATAAAACAGATCCAATAAAAAGAGCAATAAAAGCATATAATGAAATAAACAGCAAAATCATCACCATCTATTATACACTTGGGAGAAGATATACATTTTTTTACCTGCCACCAAAAGAATGTGAATGGCGGCACCTGGTGGACCTCATATGTCAATAAAGTATGGTTAAGGATAAGGAATGGAAATGAACCAGAATGCTAAACCATAGAGGTGGTTTTGCAAACCATGGTTTCTGTTCACCATGGTTATGTGTTATATCTGTGCTGAGCAGATATTCTTTGAAAGAATATGGTTGTCCCAAAGGGGGCAGTGCTTTTGTTGAAACACATTGCTCAATAGGAGCTCTTTGTGATGCCGCAACAACTGACCTGCCTTGCTCTGTGGGCTCCTCCCTGATAGCAGATCAAGGAAGCTTGTTCCACCTTCATCAGTTCTTACTATGTAGGCCTAGTATGTCCCCATTGCCACTTCCATTTAGCAAGGTGGGTTCAAACACTTTTTAAAACACCCCTAAGCTTCTACCTTTCTGTGTACCTTCTCATTCTCCAAAAGTTCTTGCTCTCTGTCTTGAAATTGCTTCTCGAGTTTTTCTTTCAGTTCGTTTAGCTTCTCCTGCAGGAGGGAATCCTGAGACATCTCTGCCATCTTCAGCTGGTTCTATAGCAAAACATTCAGACTGTCAGGCCTGCTTTGGGCTACTGGCCTCAGCCAGAGAAGCTCACCTCAGGGAAAACACCTTTTACCTGCAGCGTCTGGAGTTTGGCCGTGGTTTCATGGTGTTTGCCCAGCAGCATCTTCATGTAGGAAGCCATTCCTGACAAAAACAGACAAGCATGATAACAAAAGGGAGTGACCAGGTTTCATCTCCTCTGTTTCCTGGAAAATTCCTTTCTTTAGCCAGGTTTTCTTAAATGGAGCTCAGTCTGCTGCAGCAGTGAAAAACGTTTTGTACTAGGGCAGGACTAGGGATCCTGCAGCCCTCCAGAAGTTGACGGACTCAAACTCCCATCAGCCTCAGTCAGTATGGCTGATGGGTGTTGTAGTCCAACAATGTCTGGAGGAACACAGGTTCCTGGACTTGGGAGACCCAAATTCAATTCCTCTCTCAGCCATGAAGACTGCTGGGTTCCTTTGAGCCAGTCACTCGCCCTCATTCTAAACTACCTCACAGGTTTGTTGTGAGAATGAAATGGGGTGTGTGGGATCATGAACACTGACCTGTGCTCAATGGAGGAAGTTCAGGATTGAAAGGGGTGTGTGCTCGCACATGTATGTGTGTATGTACATAATGCCATTGCCTTCTACCTGGACAACTAATTCTTCTCTTTCTTGGATTACATGTTCCATTTTCAGGATCAAAAAACACATGGTTGGAAATCCCAGTGTCTTTTTATTTTGCAAAAAGCAGCTATAGCAAGTTCTGTTTACTTGTTTAGGAATCTATAAACTGCAGTTCTGCAAAAAATGGCACACAAAGCAGTGTATAATATTAAAAACTGAAAGTAAAATTATGATGGTCATGCTTACTAACTTATCAACCATTATAAACAGTTGGCAGGTGGTGGGGTGGATCATGGTTACAATGCGGGTGCTGGATTTTTGTTATGATGAGGAGGGAAGAGGGTATTTTGGCTGGGGCAGTGAACCTAGGGCAACGCTGCACTCTCACTTAGGGTCCTACAGTATGATTAATGTGCACAGAAAATGTAAGAGAGACAAAGGAACCTTTTCCAGAGCCAGACACATCAAGCCCCACATCCCGAAGGAGACATTCCACTGCATCCACCCAGCCCAGCAAACTGCAGAGGATTCCGGCTGTTGAGGCCTGGACTCCCAAGGCAGGCGGGGTCAGGCACAGATTCTGGAGATTACATATCTCTTTCTTCAAGCTGCTGCTGCAGTAAGAGGTTCCCAAGAAATCCTGGCAAGAAAACAGGGAAGAGAAGAAGCAAACTCACACAGGCATGAGTGTGGCTCATGCTTATCTTGAGGAAGCAGTGAAGGCCCATTTCCCCACATAATATTCTCGGCTGTTTTTGTAACAGCTAGTTGCTCTAGCGATAAATCATTTGGTGTTGTGTTTCAACAGCCCTCATCTTCCTGTTACAAGGAAGGAATTCAGAGAAGACAATAATCCCCCCAAGTCATCTCTCAACACTCCAGAGCAATTACCCAGGCCAATTATTTTTCTTTCTTAAAAAAAAAGTAATTCCCAAGTATAAGCCTGATGAACTGGATACTGGCAGGGGGCACACAAATGGATTCTTTTGGGGAGTCGTTTTAGTAGTCTGGACTGGACTTATTTTAAATGACCAGTGGAGCCTTTTTCATGACAGTGATGGGTGGGGCCAGAGGAAAGAAATGGGTGGAGCAACAGGTGCAATTCTTTCCTTTGTACAATTGGCTTCATCCTGGTGGTGCAAAAGTCAGAGGTTTCTACATCCATACATTTTCCCATCAGGCAAACCAGTGACATTACTGCAGTTCAAGGACACTTCCAGCTAGGCAAAAGCATTCAAGGAGGGCATGGAGCAGGGCTGGTGAGGGGTAGGGTCTGGGAAAAGGCCTGTGGTCCAGGCAGAGAGGTCTGGAGGGCAGCATATGGTCCCTGGCCCTGAGCATTCCTGCCCCTGCTGCAGACCATTCCTGTGCAACCCACATGTGTAGAATTCCACCATAACTCATCTAAACAAAATGAGAAATCTAATATCCTATAAAGATGTGTCTAAAGGCGTTACCTGAAGTCCATCCAATGCTTTCTTCAACAGCTCAACATTTTCAGACACTTCCTCAATTTCAGAGTTCTTGGCAAGTAACTCCTCTTTCAGCAGTGCCTCCCTTTGGCAATACTCTTCCCTGGTCACCTGGATTTCTTCTATCTTCTCAACGATCTGATATGTGTGGGTTAACAAAGAAAAAGTCAGTATATATTATTTATCTGCTCACTCCTGGGATTTATGCTTCACTTCCCAGCTGAAATACATTTGAATATTCATTCCCTCATTAAAAAGTAAAACTGCGTGTTAAAAGCACATGTCCCCACCCCGTTTAGCTTGAAATTCACCTCTTGTATGAGTGCAACAATAATGGAATCTGGTGAATTATAATAATACACCTCCACCCCATAAGGCAGTGTGTGTGTGTGTGTGGTTTGTGTGATGCTCTTAATCAGGGCTGGCCTGCTGGGGGACCTTTCAGGGGTCTCCTATGGCTTGCAGGCATAGCTTGCATCCAACAAGAGTTGTGTGCTCAGTATCATGGGTCCAATTTTTTGGAACTCACTTCCAGCTGAGGTCAGACAGGCCTCCTCCCTATACAACTTCCAGCACCTACTGAAGATATATATGATATATGATATATGATATATATGTATTCCAGAAGGCATTTCAACTAAAGTTCAATTTTATAGCTTTAACTTATTTTGTGTACTGTATCTTTGTAAACTGCTTACGGATACTTGAATTTTAGAGGTATATAAATAATTTAGGTAACTTTTTAGTGCCCATGGCATGGCAAGGAACTCACCAAAGGCAGTGGGCAACAGCATGGTCCACAGCACAACATTAATCTTCCTTTGTTTAACAGGTGAAGATCTTACCTGCTGATCTGTTAGTGCCTTCTCTGGAAGTTGTGAAAAGAGAGCTTTGGTAAGTTGGTGTCTAAAGCGCTGTGCCTATGGCAGAAAACAAAAAGTGAAAAAAGGTTGATGGTAAAACTTAACTGACAGCAGGGAATCCCCCCCCCAACACCTTCCATCACAGAACTGTAGAGTTGGAAGGTACCCCCAAGGGTAATCTAGTCCAACCCCCTGCAAGGCAGGAATCTCAGCTCAAGAATCTCTGACAGTGAGCTATCCAACCTCTGCTTAAAAACCTCCAGTGAGTACACTAACTTCCTTGCTGAGAAATACAGTGGGTTGGAACAGCAACTAGGAATCTTGTGGTACCCAAAACATTTTCTTATTGTATACATTTTCATAGAATCATAGAATCATAGAGTTGGAAGAGACCACAAGGGCCATCCAGTCCAACCCCCTGCCAAGCAGGAAACACCATCAAAGCATTCCTGACAGATGGCTGTCAAGCCTCTGCTTAAAGACCTCCAAAGAAGGAGACTGGATTTTAATGGACATTTTAATGGACCAGAATCCACTTGATCATTCAAACAAGCCATACTTTGACTAATTAAGCCACGTGCAAACCAGGACACCATTACTGATGTTTCAGCTGCCCCTACCTGATTTGCTGCCAGATCCAGATGCGACTTATTGAGGCGCTCCCTGCGCCCCATTTCTTGTAACTGTTGGGATCGCCTCTCGCACTCTTTTTTCAGGTTCCCTTCAGCCTGAAACAGGGAAAGTCTGGGGATAGCAAGGCTGTACAAAAATAGGGTGGGGACCAAAAGAAGGGCAGACTTCAGGCTTACTGCATCTGCTTTGCTTCTTATAAGGAATGCAAGACCTACCAACCAGACCAAACTGCAAAAGATACAAAACCAAAGGACAAGGTGCATCTCTCCCAGTTAGCTTTTCAGTAGCCTAAATTAGGTGCAAAAAGTCGATTTGTTGTTGCTATTGTTAAAATAATTTGGAGTCAGAAACCCTTGCAAACCACCCCAAAATCTACCAGTAGATCACATTCTAATTACTCCCCACTCTTGGTGTAAGTGATTTATAATGCTGCTTCTTTTTCACCAGTATCATGGCTAATCCCTTTCATTCCAACTCTTTGACTCAATGAATCTATGATCAATGTAATCCTTTATGCTTAATGTGCTTGACTGGAATGTGCCATTCTGGACTGGCCAGTCTTTGACTAGATGTGAACATTTTACCTGTGGTTACTTTGCCATCTAGTGGCGAGATAGGATATGCACAGAAAGGCCACTTTTGGTGGGGCACTAGCTTTCATCAATGCTCTTAATGGTGTGTGTGTGTGTGTGTGTGTGTGTGTGTGTGTGTGTGTGTGTGTGTGTTTTACTTTTCTGTTTGCTGCCCTGGGGTCCTTTGGGTGGACCCATGGAATAGAAATTTAAATAATGGTAATAACACTGATTTATTTTTATTTTTACAGGAGGGATGTGCAGCTGGTACCCTCACTCCCAGAACTCCTATATTAGAAGCTACCCTTAAGGAAAACTGTGAAGAAAATAGCCATTTACCTTTGTTTTCTCAGCAAGTTTGTTGGTTAAGATTCCGTGCTCCGTGCGGAACTTATTTATGTCTTCTTTGGATCTTTTCACCTGTAGCTCCAGGTCGCTGATTTGCTGTAGACACCAGAGGGAAGTTGGGAGGATCAGTTGTAGAGAATCACACCAACCTTTATCCCAAGGATGTTTTTAGTATGTAAGAAACACAAGCAGAAGTCCTCTGAGCTACGGGTGGTAAGAAATTCTAGTGGACTGTGGTCACAGCTTCCATCCTGATTCAAAGCAGAACTGATGCCTCTCAAGCAGTTAATGTGGTTAGTTGCTGACCAGATCCAATTTCTATTCCAGTCATATTTAAACATGTAATACTTAAGTCACGCCTTCTAATATTGAACACAACTGCTGTGTTCTGCGAGGACTGCAACCGAAACAGAACTACTAAGGAACAAGAAGGAAGGGCAGCTCCCCCGAAAAAAAGGAAGTTTGAGCACGCACAGCGGCCACAAAGGATTGTATCTAAAATCAGTCCTACTTATGAGTAGACTCATTGAAATTAATGGACACTGAAGTATTTCAATGGGCTTACTCTGCAAAAAAACTTAAATGTAGTTAAATACAATACTACTCAAAATCAGACCCACTGAAATTAAATCAGACATGTCTGTTAATTGCAATGGGTATACTCTGAGTAGGAGTAGCCCTGATTCAGCCTAGAATGTTTACTGCCAGCTGGAAAAGGAAAATAGAAAGTTTGGGGTGGGCAGAGAAATGGGATGGAGTTTCCTAGAAGAGAATGATGCTGGAATACTCAAGAGGAGCACTCCAGCTAGGAGGAAAGCACACAGTGCAAGACAGCCCCCATTTGCAATAGGCAATCTTAAAACTAATAAAGGGTTAAACTGCTAGCGAATCTATCTATCATTCTAAGTCTGCATGGGTGTTATGTTCATAAGCAAATGTTAAGTAAACTGAAGGCTAACTCACTTTCTGATAAGCATTTACTTCTCTCTCTCTGAATTCATGCTTCATTTCCTCTTTAATCCTAGCACACTGCAACGAACAGCAACGAAGGAAAACATGATCAAGCAAGAGAGGCATTACCATGTTCACATTGGCGCTTCTGGTATATAGCAGGGTACCTTCTTCCCATTTGAAAGTTCAAATTTCACACCAAATAATGTTTTGTTTTGTTTTTAAAAAACATAACCCCCCCCCCAAAGCAAAATATCAATTCTAAATGCAGGCGCCTTCAACCAGCTCCCTGATTATTAAAAACTTCTGCAAGAGTTTTACAGCAAAGGAAGAAAAAACAAAAAAGCCATGAGCACTGAATCTGAGCAAGAACGACACAGATTAAAGAATGTCAGCTATACTGTCAGTCAAAACCAACTTGCTTTGGGGAAAGCAGGAGAAGACGACTTTTTCTTTGCCACTTAAAACATACCAAGTTATCCTGGACTGTGATCACTTACGCACAGTAGTCCATGTGTTGGTAGTCTCAAGACTTGATTACTGCAATGTGCTTTATGTGGCGCTTCCCTTAGGCTTGGTCCAGAATTTTCAGCAAGGAAACGTGGTTGCTGATGGGAGCAACTTTCCAACAGCATGCAATACCTGTGCTGCAGTAACTGCACTGGCTGCCTATACCTTACCTGTCCAGGTTCAAAGTTTTGCAACTGGTGTACAAAGCCATAAACAACTTGAGCCAGAGGACCTTAAAGAGCACCTCACACCCTTTTAGGCTGACCAGAGCCCTGCAATTTTGGGAAGTGGCCCATGTCCCAGAAAATTAAATCTCTTTATGTTTCGAAGGTATCATTCAACAAAGTCACCGAGCAAAGTCACCAGTGAAGGTGAGGCAGATGCTGACATTCTATGGTTTCTGGCATGCTGTGAAAACATTTTTATTTCAGCAAGCAATTCCATTTCATCTAGCCACTGAAACTATGTGGTTTTTCCATCCCAGATTTCTTTTGTAACAAGTGTCCCCTTGGCCATAACTTTTGACAAAACAATAAGTTTATTGCTTGCGATATGTGGCCAAATGGCCAATATCGAGGGAGTTTATAATGTCCATGCCCATTTCTAAGAGCCCAGTAGCACCTGAAAGACTAACAAATTTATGTGGCGCAAGACGACTCTCTTGTTTCTGGTTTTGATATACTTGATTTTATCAAGCAACAGGACCAAAGGATGCAAAGGTTGCAAAGCCTGTATTTAAGGGAGGTGAATTTCTTTTTAGTCTTTTTGTTTTGTTTACATGTTGGTTGCAAGCCACCCTGAGCATCCTGTTGGGAAAGGTGACCCTTCTCTGATTTACAGTATTTACGTAGTTTATATTTGTTCCATATTTCAGGGAAAGCTCTGAGCATTTTACAGCATCATAAAAATACCACCAAAAGGGATTTTTTTTAAAACAACAACAACACAGCCCTATATTTTGAAGCCACAGCACAAAAATTAGGTATGCCATAAAATAAAATAAAGGGACCATAATAACTACTAACAGATCCAAAATACAGAAACTGAACAGAGACAATCAGAGCTACGCATCAAGTATACAAGCATGTATTTATAGGCCGCAGTAGCTTTCTCACATGCAAGCTAAAGAAGAGCTTAGTTGCTGGATCAAGACACAGGCTCATCTACAGTGGCCAACCAGATGCCCCAAAGGGGAGCCTACAAGCAGGTCTTGAGGGCATCAGTGCTGTCGCCGCCTGCCAGCAGCAAGTGTTCACAGATGTACTGCTATCTCCCATAAATCCAAACACAGTTTTCAACTGACGAGATAAAAAGCAGCCTGGCCTGCTCCTCTGCCTTGAAACAGCTGCCTGGTCTACAGCTCCCTGTACAGTGAGTGGAGCCAGTCTACAGGTGTCACAGGGCTCAAGCTGGTTGGTTCCTGGCAACTCTGCACAAAACGCTACTGCAAGGGTGGGGAACCTCAGGAACCAAATGCAACCCTCTGTATCTGGATAACTCTTCCTTAAGCCACACCCTTCACTGGCTCTGCTTTGCCTTGCTGGAATGTGCCCTGATTGGAGGATAGAGAGGTGTGTGCGGAGAAACTAACAAACAGAACATTGCAACCGGCCCCGCCCACCTTTGCAACTGGCCCCGCCCACCTCTGGCATGTGGCCCTCAGGCTGAAAAGGGTTCTGAGCCTCTGCTCTTGTGAGATGTAGTGGGTGATTGAACCAGAACTGAGGAGTAACAGTTCCAATACCAGACAAATGTGTCAGAATCAATCCAGTATTCCTACAATTTAGTTATTCAAAAGGGAAGAACATAACGGGTGTGTGTGTGCATTGTGTGGGGTAGCACCCCACATACTAGAATCCAAGCAGGGTTTTAAAAAACATGATTTTTCACCTGGGCAGAAACCTTGGCAAGCTGGTTATCTTTCTCCCTGCTTTCTCTCCTAAACTTCTCCACCTCCATTTTCAATTGCTGGATGTTATGATCCTTTGATGTAATGTCTTTTTGCAAACTGGTCACCAGTCCTGCAGGAAGAAATATTAAGGCATATTTTTTTAAAAAAAAAATATTCATAATGATGTCTTAAAGAATATTAATGAAATAAATAAATAGCTCAAGGGAGACTCATTGAAATGAGTAGATTTCACTTAGTCATGTTCATTAATCACAGTGGTTCTACTCTGAGTAGCATTAATGTTGGTTACAACACTAGAGGTTCTTGTGGATGACTGCAAAAAGGAAGCCCTTAAAAGCCAATCTGAGCTTCCCAAATATAAGGTGGCGAGGGAAAGAACTGACCCAGGATGTACAAAATAAGGAGCAAATGATCCCGAAGTTATTGCTGACTGGACAAAGCACACCTGTTGTAAGAGAGTAGCTCTTCTTCAGCGCATCAGTTTCTTGCTTCCAGTGTGCAATTTGTAGGTCTCGTTCAGAAAGGGAATGGTACAACACTTCACTAGTGTTACTCTGCAAGTTGCAAACCTATTGCAAACATGATTATGGAAACAAAAGATGGAACACAGCCAGTTCACAGCAATTTGGATTCAATCATGCATTTCTATAGCACCAATGCAGACAACAAAACCCCTATGAGGCGGGCATGCAGTGTGATCCTACAGTCACTTTACACTGGGTGGGAAGTCTGGAGAAGACCGAGTCTGTGCAGCTCGACAAACCTAAGTCAGAGGGAGATGGCAATCTCACTGTGGCAAGTGACTGTGGCCCCTGGTCAGGCATTTCAGGCATCACAGTAGTGTAGCTGCAATGGGCATTAATGCTGCTGCAGAACTGTTTCATTTCCCCCTCATTCATTCATTACATTCTAGAGCAGAGGTGGGGGATCTGGAGGCCTCCTGGTGCAGTTGGCCAGCGTGGCCAATGGTCAGGGATGATGGGGAGTTGGAGGGTCACATGCTCCATATCCCCAGGAGCATAGGAAGGGGGGTGCAGCCCGCCCCAGGTGTCATCCTTGAGGGGGGTGACAAAATGGCACACTGCAGGCGTTGGCACTTACCGCGGGGCCTGGCCTGCAGTGCGCCCGAGCCCCGCGTCTCTCCTGCCCCAACGGCAGCATGGGGCTTGCGTCTGCCAGGCGGACTCCATGGGCAGCTTGCCACGCCACCCCCCTGGGCAGATTGTTGCAGTGCCCCTGTGTGCAGATTGCCGAGGTGCCCCTGTGGGCGGCTCGCCCCGCCCCCCACCACTCCGGATACCGGAGCAGCTAGCTATGCCCCTGCATATCCCTACAATGTACCTCCATCACCAGCTGTCCAATTTTGCTGTCAGGCTGCCTGAACCCCAGACATTGGCTCTTCCATACTAAACCCAGACATCTAGGCAGATCTCTACAGCTGTGCATTATTTTATGCTTATCCTTATCCCACTGGCAAATTCCTTGGATCACCAAATAACCTGTGAGCCCCCAGGTGCAGAATGTCTACAAATTAAATAAAAGCAGCCCGGGAAAAGGGCCTATAGTGGTGAGAACAGCTTTGTCTGTTTTCATACATCAAGTTTAAATTGCTTTTGAGTGCCTCTTGCAGCATTCACACACGCTGTTAATAAATAAGAGAGGTGATTGGAATGCAAGTGAATATACTGCCCAATGTAGGTTTTCCATTAACATTAAAAAGCCAGATGAAAGAAGCACTGTTAAGCCTTACATGTGAAAAAAACCTGAAGAGCCAAAAGCAGTTGCATTCCCTCTTCTATCTACATGCTCCAGTTCCCTTCTTGACCTCCTGATTAATGGCAAACTATTGCTCACTGCTACATCCAACCTGGGCAAACCATGGCTTGCCACTGATCAGTAAGTCAGAAGGAATAAAAAAAAGAGAGATGGAAGGAGGGGGTTAGTCCAATCCATCCTATCCTTTCCCATTTTACATAAAAGGCATACTTTTCAATGTATTCACCAGTAAAACAAGCATTTTGTTATGTAAAACACCACTTTTTGTACAGCACCCCAAAATCTGAAGAAGAGTGCAATCCAACCAGGAGTTGCATTCCAATCTGCAAGCCAGTTCATGAGTGTCGGATTGGGTTGGTCCACTTCAAAAAAGTGGACTGAACATATTCCTCTCCAACCCCAGCTGTAGCTCTGTACATGCTTTGAAGGCAAAAGGTTGCATGTTCAAACGCCGGCATCTGCAGATGGGCTGGGAAAGCCCCTTGTTTGAAACCTGGAAAGATGCTGTCAGTGTAGACAATACCAAATAATAGGCTAATTCAGAGAAAGGGAGCTTCCTATACCTATTTCTGAACCTCAGGTCCATCACTGTCCCCTGTCCCTCCATACCTCCTCTTTCAAGGTTTTAATCTCTTTTGTCTTTGTGGCAACATTTTGTTCAAGATCCACCAGCTTCTGATGAAACTCAGCGTCCTTCTTGGCAAGAGCTGCTGTCATCTTCTCTGTTATCACGGCAATCTCATCTTGAAGATTTGCTATCACTGTGTCTTTGTGACTGCACTCGCTTTCAAAGCCAGAGAGGCGGCTGATTTCATTCCCCAGTTTCAGAATTACCTCGTCCTGTGTAGAGGAATACAGCTGCTTGGGACCATAACATGCCTTTGTTCCTGACAGCTTCTGTTTTTTCTTATTCCTCAACAAAGTGAACACTGGATTCCTTACGAAATGCCAGATCTCTCTATTCTAGTTATTAATTATATACACATTTCACCATCTGAAGCAGTAATCTGCATAAGATTTACTTGCCCTACACTGGGGATGACTAACATGCGGCTTTCCAGATATTGTGGGACTGCAATTTCCATTATCTCTGTCCCACTGTCCATTAGCTGGGCCTGGTGGGATGTGAAGTCCGAGAACATATACCTGGAGAGCCACAAATTTGCTATCCTGCCCTATTCCCTAAAATTCACCTTCTGGTAACGTTCTTATCAAACCAGTACTCAGGCACCATGAAATAAGAAGTGCTTGGCTGCCCATCACGCCTTCTCCCAGCTGCTAATCAGGTGCCTCTAGGAATCCTGCAGGCAGGATATGAGAGCAACATTCCTCTCCTGATTCCCAACAACCAGTACACTGCTTCCGATACTGGAGTTAGTACTACTAGCCACATTCACTGTTGGTTTTGACTTTCAGTGTCCTCTACAGCTTGGAACCAGGGAAAGACTGCCTCCATATATGCCTGTCCAGATTTTGAGATCTTTTTCCAATTGCCCCAGCCAGGTGAGGTGTGCCAGGAGACTACAGTGGGGAAAAGCTTTTCAGTAATAGCTCCCCAACTACAGAATGCTCTCTCTAGAGGGGCTCGCCTGGCGTCTCCTCTGACATCATTTTGGTGACGGGCAAGGACCATTTTTGTTTTCTCAGGTCTCTTAATCTGTTCCAGCTTTCAGCTTTATCTCTGCCAATTGATTTTATGCTGCATTAATATGCCTTATTCCTGATATTGGTTTATTTGTGTCTTTGGCTGCAACACCTTCCTGAGAACTTTGTTAAAGGGTATGATATAAAATACCAAGAATAAATAAATATCATTCTCATTTAATGCTGCTGCCTCCTCTGCTTGTAAGGCTCTTGGGGTGATACCTCTCCAAGTGTTTATATCATACATACAAATGGTGTTACATTATGATCATTAATAAAATAATTTTAAAGAAATAAGAGCCCAGCCACTTCTGACCAAAGGCCAATCTAGACTTGACTCCTAATTCCCCAGTGGCCAACCAGATGCCTTTGGGAAGGTCACAATGAGGACATGAGCACAAAGCCCCCTCCTACTCATGTTCCTCAGCACCTGACATTCAGAGGCACTCTGGTACAGAAATTTATATAGAGTCATTGCCACTGGTCACTTTGCCTCCTCCATGAATCTGGCTAATCCCCCTTTAAGGCCACCCAAATTGGTGGCCATCCGTACATCCCGTGGAAGCATATTCACAATGTTTCACAACGTGCTCCAGGAAGAAGCAGTTGAAAAGTCATCATCATGCTCAGATGGCCTTGGTTTTGGGAATTCTCTTGTTCCAGCATGTCTGATCCTTCTGCCCATGTTGATCCCCAGCAGAATTCCCCATTAAGCATGACAACAGGGGTGATACTTCCCCACTGGGTACTAAAGGCAGTTTGGTTACCTACTAAGAGGCCTTCAATATGTCTCATCATCCCTTGCAGGACTCTTCACTAGAACCAGGGAGAGGGTTTTCTCTGTAGCTGAATTTAGGCTTTGGAATGCCTTCGTGAAGTAAGACCATTTCATCCTCTCCTTAATAGCATCCCACTGCATTGCTAAAACCTTCCTTTGTGACCATAAAACACATCAACCCTACAGCTTTTTTAAAAATGTTTTGTTCCAATGCGGTCTGTCTGGAAATAGTTTTACTTGGTAGACTTGTCACTGTTGCCCATGTATTATTTTTCTGCCTTTAGCCTTTTAACTCTGTTGTTATTTTTAAGCTAGTTCATCGCAAAAAGGTCTCCAAGCAACTTACAGCAAATCGAAAAGCATAAACTAAGTATAAACACATTACAATACAGACACATTCACATAAAAACACAAGCAATTCATTTTAAAAAGACAAAAAACTCCCCTTAACAGCAGCAGAACACGCTGGTAGTATACCAGCACCAAAACAACATAATCATAGCACATAAAAAAAACTGGGTCGGTGGCGGAGCAAGGAGCTGCAACAAGATATTCAAAATTGTTTATTGGTTTCAAAGTGTTAGCAGCCTTGGAACTCAATGGAAGGCGGGATACAAATGTTCTTAGTCAGGCTTTTCCAACCTGATGCCCTCCATATGTAGTTGGACTCGGGGATGATGGAAGGTGGAGACCGACAATAACTGGAGGGCACCAGGTTGAGGAAGACTGCTTTAAACACTTAAGAGATAATCGTACACTTCGAAAACATAGGAACCTCACCCTTTCCTTGAGAAGTGCATCCCCTTGGTGAACGTTTGTCAAAGGCCCAATAGCAGCTCCGCTTCCTGGAACAGAACAAGACACCCAGAGAGTGACAGTGAAAAAGTAATCTTACCCTGAGTTTGATGGTGCATTTTTATTGCTGCTTCTTGCCAAGGCACTTCTGTAACTTGGCTTCAAGCACTGATAAGCCTGTCTCCCCACCCCCCACTTCTGCCAACTCATTAGACAATAGCAATTTGGGGACAGAAGTGCCAGAGAGAGGGTGGGGAAGAAGTACAATGCTCCATTATTATTCATCACTGTTTGGTTGGATACATCTTAAGATATTTTAAACAAATTTTGCATGCTCCTTCCTGAGATCAGGTAGCAGATTTTTGTCTATGTTTGGATACAATTGGATGCTGCACCTTTCAAAACTGCACTGATTTCAAAACTGCACTGACTCCTTGATTTCTTATAATTTCTGAGCAATGCTGGGTACAAGACTGCTAGTTGAAATAAATGCTAGATTTGACATTTGCACACAACTACACATTGCAAATTTGGAAAATATGTAGACTTTGGATTGTGTTGCTGCTATTAAGCAGAAATCAAGTAGTGCACAACAACCTGTTGTTATTATTACTCACCCATCACCAGCTGGTCCCAGGGTGGGTTACAATTTAAAATTCAGAAAAAACAGTTAAAACTTACAGCATTCACAAGAATGGGGGGAGGGGGTCCTAAATTCTCTCACCCTTCAGATCCCTTCCCAAAATTCTTCTGTAAAGCATTTGGGCTCACTCCCAACCCAAGTAGAACCATTCACCTCTTGTTACTCTTCTCTCTCTCTTTATTGCACATTCTATTCCTTTCCCCCTTCCGTCCCTTTGTTTTCTCTTGCACATATGACATTTAGATTGCAAACTCCTTGCAGGCAGGGACCTGTGTTTTTGTTTATGATGGTCTGCAGAGTGCCACAATGCCACCATTTAAACAATAAATATCCATTGATACCTAGAACCGCACTACTGAGCCTTCCAAGCAATGCGACATGAGGCTTAGGGCAATACCTGGTATTGGTGCAGAAGGCTTGATGAACGCATCAGGAGAGAAAGAAGGTGAAGCAACCGGTCTGCCCCAAGCATTTACAGGCCTTTTCCTAAGCGGTGGATGTGGCAAAGTCCCACTTCCACCATAGGACCAGCTGCGGCTAATGGGCGGGGACCTTTGAGACTGAAGGGATGGAAACTGAGAAGCAGCCACTGTTGAAGGCTTTGTCTCTGTGACTAAATGGAGCTGCCCCGGCCAGGCTACACGGCGACTCACAGGAGGGTGGGAGACCTATGGGGGGTAAGTTTTTAAAAGGCCATTAGAATAATAAAACAGGCATAAATCAAACCCTCTCAATAAAGTCTTATTGTTAGAAACATGGATAAAAGAACCACAACAACAGATTCCTTGTATTGATTATTTATAGCCTAGTATCTAACACACACACACACACACACACACACACACACACACACCTTCAGATAAAGACCCTCTCCCAACCAGCTAGGCCATTGGGATAGGTAAAACTCAGCTTATCATTTTAACTTATATGAGAAGCATCCATCTAAAATAGGTCTCAGTTGCCTTAGGCATAATATGGAAAGCTGTATAAATATAACTGGCATTAAGTGCTTCAAGTGTACTTGGGATTCAATGCACTAAGTGCTGTCTGAGCAACATGGCAATCACTGTGATACAACTCAGGTTACTGTACATGTTTAAGACTGCAGTGACCTTATAAAATGAATGACATCACCTTTACCTGAGGTCCATTTTCTAGCACAAGCTCCAAGCCTGTTCCGTTGGAGCCAAACCGCAAAATGTCTCCAGGGCTCACTTTCACTGCCGCGTTCTGAATGTGGCAATCATTAACAAACGTTCCATGGGTCGAGTTGAAATCCCGGAGAATGAAGCTGTTTTCTGAATCGCTGAATTCAATGGCTGCATGGTGCTCTTCAATCCCTAGAGACTGAAAGTTACATTTCAAAACTCAGCAGCATAAAAACTTCCTGGACATACAGACTTGTTCAATACTACTGCTTGATACTTGTTTCTCAAACCAGCTTCACGCCTACTGGAGTCATTAAGCAGTTCCTAATTCACCTCTAGCCACGGTGTGAACACCTTTGCATAGACATCCCTGCTCTGTCAACTTCCCCTGTTGTGTACAATTCTGACACTAATGAAACCATACTGATGTGAACAGCTGGGGGGGGAGAACTATGACATGCACCGAAAAACAACAAAAACTTCACTGCTCTCTAAGGCGGTAAAGTGAGCATCCCCTAAATTAGGCTGTGAGAATCCCTGATTTGTAGTAACTAAGATGTATGTTCCAGGGTATGCTTCTGCTTTGCTCTCTGTCTCTGTCTCTCTCCCCTATTTTGCATCTGGCTCCAATTAGATCCTACAAGCCACAGAAGTCTACCCCAGAACACAGTCTGAAACCAACAATTTAGTGCAGGTCCCATCATCCTTAGCCACTGGCTATGCTAGCAGAGGCTGATGGGAATTAGGGCCTAACAACATCTGGAGGGAGACAGGACAGTGAGCTTCATGGCTGAGCAAGGATTTGAACCTGTATCTCTCTGGTTCTGGGTCATGGGTGTAGCCAAGTGGGGGCAGGAGGGAAGCTGCTCCCCCTTCAAGTTAAACAATAGAAATACTTAAGCAGGCATCCCCAAACTGCGGCCCTCCATATGTTTTGGCCTACAACTCCCATGATCCCTAGCTAACAGGATCAGTGGTCGGGGAAGATGGGAATTGTAGTCCAAAACATCTGGAGGGCTGAAATTTGGGGGGTGGCTGTACTTAAGTAACTGACCAATCCTGTTAGTTCTGCCCATCCTAACAAAAATCCTGGCTATGCCCACGACCTAGGCCCATTACGTTTACCAAGGGGCGGGGAACCTGTAGGTGCTCCAGATGTTGCTGGGCTCCAACTCCCCCATCCCTGCTCTAACCACCATATCTCACAGGCAATTCTACACAAGCTAAGAAATAACGGTTCTAAAATGTGGTAAGACATTTAACAGCAAATACAATAAGCAGAACCAGTTAATCTGATGAAATCACCTTCAGGATGATGTCAGAGTCTTCATGCCTTCCTATAGTGGTTATCTTTGGCCTCAGTGCCAAGATGCCATCAGGACTCTTCAGAAAAGCCTTCATGGTGTTGCCTCTAAAATGTATGCAAAAAGCAGGTTTGAATGCTCATAGGAGAGAGCACAGCCATGAATATCAATTTTTGTTTTGTGGTCATGCCGATAAAACAAAAGGTTGTTTGATAGCACCTGCTCAAGAAATGCCTTTTAAGGGTTTTTCTTAGGTGCCTTAAATACCATTGTTGTTAGAAAGGCAGCATATAAAGTTCTGTCAATGTTAGCCATACTCAGAGGAGGAGACCTAATGCAATCAATAAGGGGGGTATTGTTTTTATTATGGTATGTATTTTTTGATATTGTACACCACCCTGTAATCTTTGGGTGGAAGGTGGCATATAAATTTAATAAATAATAATAAGTGCATTAATTTCAATGGGTAGAACTTATATGGATACATCCCATTTACAGGTAGCTGTGATTTCTGCATTGGCTCCCTTCCCACTCTACAATTTTATGTTTACTGTACATCCATTTCTTCAGAGAATGAATGAAAACAAACCCTAAGATCAAGCAGGTGAAATAAACGAAGCGAGCCAAAAATAAGCACTTGCGCCTGCCAATTCCCTGCCTCCCAATTGCACAGGTGGTGAGGTGGAGGAGGAGGGACTTCTCTACAGTTGTATCTAAGCCATGCACTCTGCACATGCTTAAGGGAGTAATGCTCTCACCTTTAACTTTCGTCCTCCAGGGGTTGAAAGCATGTGGTCGGACTAAAGCTCGGAAGAAATTAAAACACAAACACACGTAAAGAAACACACGCGACACCCCCCCACAGCCCCGCCATGCCCCCAACCAACCTCCCCCTCAATCGAGTCGAGCAGAGCCGCCACCTTCAAGCCTGTGCGTGCTTGTGTAGCCGCCAGGCTCGTCTCCATGGCAACCCAGCTAGGCCGCGGCCTCCACCTAGAGGCAGAGCATGAGAAGGAGGAGCGAAGCCAGCCCTCCGGTGACCATGGCAACCGGATAGGCCCAGCTAGGCCGCCGCCTCCGTCTCCATGGCAACCAAGAAGGCTGGGCTAGGCCGCGGCCTCCGCCTCCACCTCCGCCCCCCGTGCGGCGAGCTTTCCTTTCCCCGTCGTTCTCCCCATTCCGCCTTGATAAATCGCCTTTGACAACCCGCCCCCCGCTCCGCAGTGATCATCTGCACTCACACGTGCAATTTATTTGCCTGCTGTACATTTATTCCCCGCCCCTTTCCCTCTGCAAGTTGCCAGCCCAGCATGGTATCCTCACGCCATTTCATCCTCACAACGACCCTGCGAGGTGGGTTAAGCCAGTGTTTCCCAACCAGTGTGCCTCCAGATGTTTTGGGACTACAACTCCCATCATCCCTAGCTAGCAAGACCAGTGGTCAGGAATGATGGGAGTTGTAGTCCCAAAACATCTGGAGGCACACTGGTTGGGAAACACTGGGTTAAGCTGAGGCAGGAGCTTTAAACCTGAATAGGGATTCTTTCCAGTTCTAGTCCAACAAAGTGGCCACAATAAAGTGACTACAGTACAGCTTAGTGCAAAGTCCCAGGAAAAGCCTTTAAAGGCAGGTGTAATTTCACGGTGAAGCAGGTTGCATTCACGGTTCAAATTCAGGGGTGCCACAGAGCACTTGGTAAAGCATCCTGGTTTGTGGGCAGAAGCTGCCCCCATAGGACTGGGGTCGAACCATAACTGAAAGCACTGAAAGATGCAGCTAGTCAATGGAAAACACCGTCTAGCAAAACAGAAATTCAAAATTCTTACAGCAAAGCATGTTTCTGAAGCGCTCTTTGATGCTTTCATTATGAGCTATATTAGGACCTATCCTATTACTCGATTGTAAATAGCTATGAACTATTTTTAATATGGTAGTTTTGTATATGTGACGGGCCCTGGGAAGTTGTGCTGAAGGGAGGGTAAGAAATCTATTTATGAACAATTAATTAACAATTATTATGAACAGTGAGCCAGATGAGCCAGCACCCATAGCTTAGTGGTAGAACATGTGCTTACACTGCCAAAAGTCTTGGGTTCAAAACACCAGCAGCTCCAGGTATTGCTGGGAACGGGCCATCTGAAACCCTGGAGAGCTGCTGCCAGTCAGTGTAGACAATACTGAGATAGATGGACCAAAAGTCTGATGTGGTTTACCACCACTTCCTATGTTTAGTGCTTTCCCCCATATGAAAAATCAGGAGTCAATGATGCTTTAGCTGAGATTCCTGCATTGCAGGGGGTTGGAATAGATGATTCTTGGGGTCCTTTCCAAGTCTACAATTCTATGATTCTAGGACATGCTTCTAACGCCAGTTTTCATTCTAAAAAAAGGTTTGTCAGCTGATTGTCTCCTGTTCATTATTACATATTGCTGAGAAAGCTGCCTCTTCTGCACCAAGTAAGTGATTTATGCATTTATCAGACATATAACTTGATTTTTTATTGCAGCCCTGTGTGTCTTCTCAGCATTAGCAAAATGCAGTGACAGATGCAAAGACACATAAAGAAAAGCAGTTGAACTACAGCTACTAGCTGATTTCTCTGCTTACCTCCAGTAGTTAGGAAAGTCCAAGGTCCACAGCAACCACTCCCCACTCCTATGACTTCCCAGAGAGCAGCAGGTGATGGAGGAACCAGCCATCAATCAGGCTTGATGTCAGTACATGTCGGTGCCCACCTGGACTGACACTGGTCACTGCTGCATCCTTATACCCCCCCCCATTTTATAGCCACAGAACAGTAATTTTATTATTTTTACTTTAAAACTTTATTATCCTTTTATGCAACAAAATTCTGCTTCTCCCCAAGTGTGCTTGGCACCAGGCTAGCAGAAGGAAACTCCACCTCATTCCTGTAGTAACAATGTGCTTTTTGAATGCAAAACTGCACATGCCAAGCATTTGGCAAGCTTGCTTTCGAAGCTGCGTTCAAAAATGGGTGGGCCCAATCAAAAGCGGCTGGTGCAATGAACATGAGTCTTCTAGTAGGCTACATTCCAGCCCATAAAAAGGCAAAGGGTTCTACACTCCCTGCTCCCTGCTCCCCACAAAACTCCCAAGGAAGGTACAAGCAAGCACTGGTGAAAGATGTGGCCTAGGGAGGGAAGGGGCTTAGGGAGAGCACTGAGGGTCTGATAGAAAACCCCAAAGGGCCACATTTAACCACCTGGCTGCAGGTTCCTGAACCTCATTCTAATGTATCAGGAACGCAGACACAATTAAAAAGCATCTGAAGTATCTCCCCCGCCCCTGCGTTGTAAGACCCTTTCGTCCAGCATCTAAATTTATGTAGCTGTGTCACTGCTTATCTGCCTCTCTTTCCTAGAGGCATTTAGTGCTAGATGGCCCTGTGGAGGGGAAGGCTTAAAAGCCAAAAGGGTGTTTTAAAACATGTTAGGGGGAAAAATGAATTGCCCCACTGCAGGGATGGGGAACACTTCCCAACTTTCCAAACCACTGGTTGTGCTGGTGGGAGCTAGGTTGCAAGAACATCTGGAGGGATATGCACCCCCCCCATCCGCTCTACAGTATGAGACCAGAAAGCAAAATATTATAGCTTCTTCAGGAGCAGCGTGTAAAATGGCAAGCTGTGCCTTAGTGTTTATGTGCATGAAGCCCAGGATACAGACTCTCCTTCCAGCCTCAGAGATTTAACTGCTGTACCAGGAAAGATAGAGGGCTAAACTTGGGGGAAGGGGATGAAATGATGATTCTAGCCAATTCGCATCCATAATAAAATAGAAATAAAATGAAGGGTGCTATATTGGGGCAGAGACAAGAAAATTGGGGACTGCAGGAGTACATGCTTATTATTGTACTTTGCACAATATGAGATGCCCTTACACATTGCTAAAAAAAACCTCCAGGTTAGACAACACACAAATCACACACATTCTTTTTTAATAAAAAGAAAGCCCACTCACAGCATCCCAACTCTGACATATTACATACTAGGGGAAAAAACCTTATTTACAATAGAGTAGCTAAAGAATTCAAAAAGACTGTGTGTTAGAAAAACAGGCTGTCATTTTCCTTTCGGAACCTCAAGTATCTTTGGCCGCTTTTTTGGGGGGGGGCACTAAAGATTACTCCTTTAACAGCAGTAAACATCCCTCTGTCTCTGTAACATTTTATTTCTCTGTGATGGATAGATATGGCACCCGTGCATTCTGCACATAATCTAAAATCTGGTGAAAAGAGAGCCTTTGATATCTCAGTGAACAGAAACTGCCAAAGTAAAGATGTAACCATGCCGAGCATCTGGAGAAACCGTTTAAAAATGACTGCCAAAAGAGGCATGCAAAAATGTGTCATAATTTATATATATATAAAAGCTCCCTATTGCTAAAATTCAGGTGCATCTTGGTGCAGGGGTGGGAAACCCCCAGCCCAGACTAAGGTAGGCACATGAGACCTCCTCATTTGGCCCATGGGGCCATTATAGTCAAGCCATACCCACCTGTCCTACACTAGGCATATTTTGTGGTGTCACGTGATTGACAAGTGGGCAGCCTCTCCCTCCTGTCACAATTCCCCCCACAGGGAGTGGGGCTGAAAAGGATCCAGCCCACTGACCAGATCTGAATTTCAGTACATTAGACATAAGATGATTCATTTGTGCTTTGTTCTCACCAAGACAGCAGACCTGTCGCCCGGCTTCACTTCAGGACAAGGCTCTCATGCCAAGAGGGAAAAAATAAAATCCTACATATAAAAAACCTCTAGCATGTCAAAAAGAAGCTTAGGCAAGAATCTTCTCTCTGGCAGACTAGTATTATATGCACAAGGACATTAGTTTTTAAAATGGGGAAACATTTGACACAAGACCCAGGATCTAGCGTGACGTGTCCCAGACTGATCCACCTCATTCAAAGAGTCACCAAAATAGGTGTGTGGTTCACCCCGGCTTTTTTTTAAGCCACAAACTTGGCATTGCCCCAGAAATCAAGTTTTTAACTATGCTTTTGGTCAGCAGTCCATACAGTTGCCTCAAGTCTCTTCCCGGCTCTCTGTGTGCTTATTGGGAACCTCATCGTACTGGGGCGGAGGGGTCAGAGGCTCTATTGTTATCCGCCCCGTGTTATTTCCACCAGGGAGGTCTAAGTTGAGGTTTTTTAGGTGTAGCTTTTCGGACATGATCCTCCGGACTTTCAAGGGTTTGAGTCTTTTGCTCAGGCGGGAACTGTGTCTGCTGGGATGATGTTCAATGTTGGGCCTTTCTTCAGCGGCAGCAACGGGCCTGGTTGGCGTGGTTTCGTCAATCCCGGTGAGAGATTCGTAGGAGGGCAGAGACATACTGATCCTTGCACTTCTGTCTATGTCACTCAGCTCAGGGTGCTCTGCGTTCATGACTTCTTCGTAACTGGGCACATAGTAGCGAGAGGGCGTCTCGTCGTCCTCTTCTTGACTGCAGAGGGAGAGTTTAGAAGTCATCATTGCCTCGCTTTAGCACTACCTCATTCAGGTTATGATATCCCAAAAGCCAGAAAACTCACTGGGTGGTACAGTATTTTATTTTATTTAAAATATTTTTTATCCAGCACGTCTCACTAATGTATTAAGCCTTACACTATTAAGACTGTACAAAAAAAACCTGCAGTTCTGCTGTTTGCAAGCACCACAAAAACATGGGCCCGAGGCAAAGATCCTCATGGAGCTTTTCCTTTTTTAAAAAAAAATATAGGAAGATGAGAACAAAGCTACCAAGTCACAGAACACATGGGCAAGTGGATAGCTCCGTTGGTAGAACATGAGACTCAAGTCATGGGTTTGAGCCCCATGTTGGGCAAAAAGATTCCTGCATTGCAGAGGGTTGGACTAGGTGATCCTTGTGGCCCCCTTCCAACTCTACAATTCTCTGGTTCCATCTGTGAATACAGAGGTGATATGACCTGACTGGAACTTTGAGGCTTGGTGCCTCAGAAACATGTCATTTTTATGGTTTAGCCAATGGAGAAAGATGGGATCTGTGATTGAATGAGACTGGGGGAGGGGACCTGTGAAAAATAATTAATTTCAATATTGGTTTACGGGATCCAATGTGTGTGTGTCTTCCCTTCTCCTTCTCCCTCTTGCCTTCTCTCACTGTTGACCTCTGTATAGCACCCCACCTTGTCCCCCCCCCAAACAAAGCCACCCTGCTTTTTTGGAGAAAGTAATTCCTATCACCCCTGACATTAGTCGTGCTGGATGGGGCTGATGGGAATTGTAGCCAACATCTGGAGAGCCACAGGCTCTCCATCCCATATATCAATCATTGGCTTGCAAAGCCTGATCGGATCTGGTCTTGCGACGATCTTCTCACCTGTCTTCCTGTGGCTGGTGCTCAACCGAGACTTGCTGCCGTATCCTAGAGATGCTGTCACTTTCCCTTTGCCTCATTCGGTCACGGACACTCAAACAGATGGAGAAAAGCAAGAGCAAGACCCCAGCACCAGCCAGGACGTAAGCCACCGAAAACGTATTGCTTTTATACGTATTTCCTCGACCACCGTCTGGCTTGCTGCTGTTTCCAACTGAGTGTGGCTTCCCACTTGGGCCAAATCCGGGGACCAAGTTCCAGATGGCCATAATGATCCCGAGAACAAGCATCCCCAACCCTATTGCCGTCAAAGCATAGTGAGATCCGTTCGACCTGGAGTAGGCCATCCTGTTACAATGCTGGGCCCCCTTGATCTGGGCACGGGGATGGGGTGCAATTCAGAACATATCTTCCATAAATCAAGGAACAAAGTCCAGGAATGGCTCCAGTTTGGGTTCCTTCCAAATACCAGAGTTTAAAATGAGACCTGGAGAAAGAAAGGAGGAGCAAGAAAAAATTAAAATGGCATCATTTACAATGAAAAATCTTACCCCCTCCTTCCCATATCAGTTAGGTAATTTTTGCAAGCCATTTTCTTCAACTTAATGTATTTTTCTGCATAATTTTCACTAATATATGCATTTTGTGTGCACTCACTTTTCACTGATACACATTGGTGTACACAGCTTTTGGCAGTAGAGCTGCATTGCAAAATCTGGAGAAGCATGAATTCAGAGGCACACCTGCACTTTGCTTCACTTCACAGTGGTCTGAGTAGTTCAAATCAGGCCAAGCATTTTTTTCTTTTATTCTTACCTTCCACTACCATCGTCCCTGACCCTCACCATGTTGGCTGGGGCTGGTGGGATTTGGGAGTCTGAAAACATCTGAATTGGCAACCTCTTTTAAACTCTGCAAAGCTGCCTGATTTTTTTTTTTTTTTGTGCTGGGAAAAACAGGACGGAAGTACTTTAATTAAAAAAACAAATACAGTGGAAACTCAGTTTTCGAATGTAATCCTTTCCGGAAGACCATTTGAGTTCTGAAATGTTTGAAAACCGAAAACTCAATACAGAAGCCTCAAAACAGAAAAAAATAATACGAAAAACTCAATACGGAAGCTGCCTCGGAAGTTGAAGTTCGAAAACGGAAACATTTACTTCTGGGTTCACGGTGTCCGAGTTCCGAATCGTTCGTCAACGGAGACATTCGAAAACCGAGGTTCCACTGTAATTAAATAAATCAAGGCTCTGTGGAAAAGGCGAATTTTGGAGAGGGATCTGAAGGAAGTTGGAGAGTTTGGAGAGGCACCCCCATTGATAACAGCAGCAGCAGCTGCCACCACCTTCAAAAACTACCACAGGCTTGGCACTTCCTTGGAGGTAACTAATTGCACATCTGCTAATTAGCTAGCTAAGGTAAATACACTTTAGCTAAACACCCAACACTAGTTGCTCCTCCTGGAATAGCCATCAGCCCACTGTTTAAAGATGGGAGTATAACAGAGAGGAGGCACGTCTTAAGGGCTATAAAGGGAGAGCTGATGGAAAACTACGAACGCAGGATAATTCCAGTTTGCTCGTTGGTGCTGCATTTGTGTGAATCGCAGCAAAGAAGTTCCTAGGCATGTGCTCCATGAAGGGACGGACAAATCTATCAATTTCACAGTCGCAGCATCTTGTTTCCCCCCCACAATTGGTGCATGGGATTTCCACCACTTTCCAATTTTTAAGACCTGTAGAAAGTTTGTCAGCATTTTGCCCTGAGACACACAATTCTGTCCCTTACATGCAATTTTCCTGAATATAGTTTTGTATATTATTTTCACAAATATGTTCATTTTTACCTTCACTTTCCAACTATTAACACATTTTTTGATTCAACAAGTACATGGCAAAATTCTGAGAAGTGCAAATTTCAAAGGACTGCTGTGTTTCAGATCTCACAACTTAAAAGTGATTTATATTAAACAAATAATGTTTCTCTCCCTTCTCTCGAGCAGGGGGGCTTTGGGAATGTGGGTATCATTGACATTTCCCTATTTTACACCTGTGAAATGTTGGAGGCCACGAAAATGGTGCACGAAACACCATTAAAATAAAAGAAAACCAATGCAAGAACAATACACTCATTTATCTATAAATGCCCTCTATTATTTACATTTTGTTGTGAGTGCCAGTGCTTTGGGCAGCCAAAACAGCACCATCCACTCATAAGAGGGAGGTATCAGCAAGCTAGGGGATAACCCAGCATTGACAGTTTAATTGCAAAACAGCCTAGCAAGGGCTGAACATGATCAGTGAGCAAGAGTGGAAGGGCGATTTGAATGGAGCATCCTGGGAAAGTGCCTGGTAGGAATTGTGTACAAGGGCCAACCCATGCTGCAACATTTTGTTACTAGTCCCTCTGGACTAACATTTTGTTACTAGTCCCACATCTTCCACCCAAGTATGGTGCTCAGATGCCAGACAAGATCTACAACATTTTAAACTTGAAGGTAAGAGTCTAAACAAACAGCACATTAGTATAGGAAACTATCTGACTAGCTGAGGCTGTCCAGGCCTTCAGGCAGGTGTCTCCCAGCCCAACCTGGGGTTGCTGAAATTTGAACCTAGAATCTTCTGCATGCAAAGCAATTACTTTGCCACTGAATGAAACCCTTCCCTGCATATAGATGAAGCAGAGTATAGCAATGGAGGAAGCTGTCCTTACACTGAGCCAGACCACTAGCGAATAATTGTTGCCGCCACTGCTAGTCAATGTGAAACCCATGAACCTAAGTCATGACATGGTGCACTCCTTCTGGGGTAGTTTGTCCACCTTTGGTCCCCACTATGCACTCAGCTCTCACCTGTGGCTCCTAGAAACTGTCGGCATGCTGCAGCAGCCACACCCCAGGAATGGCTTTGACTGGCTAGCTACCGTAAACCAGGTGAGGGTAGCTGATGGGTCTCAAATTCTTGGTGAGTTAGGGACTTGGCCCTGTATGCAAAGGCAGGCTCTGGCAGATTGAGCAGACAAGACCAATAGTAGGTCCAACAGTCAAGAAGGTATGTGCTGTGGAGGGAAGTGAGGGGATATCTTGTGGGATACCTTCGGGAGAAGGCTAAGGAGTAAATCCTACACAAACCCTGAGTGGAGTCATTAGGATGGCGCCTTGTACACCTCCTTCTGACAACTCCTGCAGCCAAGCTGGTGCCAAACACATTGCTCTGCTTTCTTTGGACCACATCAGCGAGGTTGAGACAGGGGTCTTGTTGTCTGAGCAGCCCAGGACCTTGCACCCCATGGAGGCCACTTTGGTGCTGCTAACACAGCAGTTTGACTTCACCCCTGGAGGTGCACTCCATTGTCTCTCAAGATAGACGGATGCCAACAAGAACTCTTAGTAGGACAAGCATTGGAGTCTTTTCCAGCCCTACTGGGAGATGCCAAGGATCAAACCAGGGACTTTCTGCATGCAACACAAATGCTGTCCCAGAGCTACAGCCCTTCCCCAGAACATTCAGCAATAGTTATAGTTACAGGTAGGTAGCCGTGTTGGTCTGAGTCGAAGCAAAATAAAAAAATTCCTTCAGTAGCACCTTAAAGACTTAGTTGGTCTTTAAGGTGCTACTGAAGGAATTTTTTTATTTAGCAATAGTTATGTGCAGCTGTCTGATTGAACCCAAGGTCCAATAATACACCTTGCTCTGCCCGTTTCCAACTCTGCCTTCCCTAGACTAGAAAGGAAGGTTCAGCCTTAAGCCAGCTAGGTTAGAAGGAGCAGTTCAATCAATTGGGATCTTTGAACCTGAACTAGCCAGTAATCATTACACTTAACAATGCCCAGCATTAGCAATCTGGCTGTGCGCCAACATTTAAAGCACTTTGTTAAACTTGGTCGTCACAAAGGTTACCCGGGAGTCAGTCACTCACTCTCAATTGTCAAGCAAAAAAAGGAAGAAGATCGAGAGAGAGCTTCTGACTGTATTTATTTAGACTTCTGGTCCACCCTGACCTTGGATTCAAGTGACAAGGATATTATGACTAAACATCAGGAAGGACTTTCTGACAGTAAGCACTTTCTGACACTAAGAGCTGTTTGACAATGGAGCAGTCTTCTTTGGGAGGTGGTGGACTCTCCTTCCTTGGAGGTTTTTAAGCAGAGGCTGGATAGCCACCTGTCATGTATGATCTAGTTGAGATTCCTGCATTGCAGGGGGCTGGACTAGATGACTCCTTAGGTCACTTCCAACTCTACAATTCTGTGATTCTATGATTCCCAAGACTACAAAGCTATGGGGGAACAGTCATATCCAGAGCAGACTGAACACCTGTTCCATCATCTCTGGATTAAACTTTTGCAATCTCAGACAATAAACTCTGCTGAGCTTCAATATGACTACATCATCATCATTATTATTTTTTAAACTGAATCTTTTGCCTCTGTCAATGATTTACCCCATAGATGTGAAGGCATTGGGAGGTAGCAAAAGTGAACCCTGTCCTTCAGGCCAGTTATGCCCGTTAAATGAGGCCCCAATGAGAGAACTCACCCAGTTAAGAAGCTACGCCACTGCGTTCTCTCCACCTCCGACCTCACCTCTTTTGCAACTGCTAATGATACTATGATGTGTCTGGAAACAGAAGCCAAAAAGTCGCTGCCGGTTTGCACAACCAATGACGAATCCAGCATAACCCAAAACAAGAATCACAGAGGCTGGCATTGCTTGCGGCACGCTTTGGTTCCTTAGAGGCTCCCCCCCCCCGCCCCATCCCCTTCATTGTTTGCCACTGCTAATTAAGCTTCCTGTCACACTCACAACTGAAGCCTACCATCCTGTGTGGTCCCAGCGGCAGAGCAAGAGACAGAAAGTGCTCAAATCTTCGAAAATGCCGACAGCCATCATGTTTGAAGCTCGTAAACAGTGAACGGCTTGGCACCGGCAACGGAGAAAGGGCAGACAAGCCGGTGGGGAAGGAACATTATCCACATGCAATTCCAGATATGGCTGTGCTTAAGTAGAGCTTGCTCACTGTTTAGGTTTGGGGGGCAGAGGGGAGGAGTGTTGGAACAGCCCTTCTGCCAGTGGATACTCTTCCCCACCTCTCCAATTCCTGTCTGCTGCACTGCTTATTGCTGATTGGTAGCGTGGGGTAGTGGTTAGAACCCAAGCTATGTGGTCTCTGTGGGCACAATGGCACTCTTGAGGACATCTGAGTCACACACCCCTCTGGATTTTTATGGCTCCTCATAATTTTACAAGGGTCCCCTCAAAACCATCATCAAATGGGAAGGCAATGACGCAAGACCAGGTTTTCTCAGTGGCAGCCCCAAACCCTAGAATTCTACCCCAAAGGATATTTCATCTGCTCCCACTGCAAAGGTTATTGAGAAACTGGTTCCAGGCATTTTTATTGTAGAGTTTGTCCATGCATTTGGAACCTGAAGTATTATTTGTAGTGTAGTCCTTAAAAATAGCTTTTGCGATCACTGTTCTTTAATGTGTTTTATTTGAATTGTTGGTTATTTAAAATGGTTTTATTATAATTATGGTGCTTTGTTGTAAGTGTTGTAGGCTGCACCACGGTACCTTTTGGAGGGATAAATCAATCAGTATAATCAATCAATCAATCAATCAAAGGTCACTGCTAGGTTCAGAGATGCATTTCATGATGTGCTAGTGGTTTTGCTCTCTCATCTCATGTAAATAACATGAAGATCTATGAGGATCCACATCCTGAATGGATGTTGTTTTGGTGCTGGCAAACAGATCTGTAATTTTTTTACTTTGCAGTCTGATAACAACAGCAACAACAAGGGTGTGTTAAAACAATCAACTTTAAAGCAGAGTCTGAGAAGCTGGCTTGTTTCAAACCAACCAGAGTTAAGAGTAACCACAATTGGTGGTTTGGCTGTAACATTACACTGTGGTTATTCTACTATGAATGTGAAGGAAAAGAGGGGAGGGAGCAGAGTGCAACGTCAGATTTACAGTGGTTCATCCTTGCAACACTAAACCATGCTGGAGCCACCGTTGCATTAAAAAGCTCTCTAACTTCAATAGAGTAATTTCTTAAACAAATGAGCTGACAAGGTTTCTGTGTCGGGAACATCCTAGCAAATCCTAAAACCCTCCAAATCAAGGTAAGGTGGGCAGGAGAATTTCCATTAAGTTAAGTGCTTCTTGGTAACTCATCAGCTGCTAACCTAACAAAGCTAATGGACATTGTCTTTGCGCCTCCGTTTCGTTTACAGAGAAATGGCAGAGATGTGCTTATAGCTGCTTTTAAGCAGATAAAGTGGTCGTTCGGAGGTTAATTACTCCTGATAAAAGCCATTTTGCGGAACAATATTAATTTGGCCCAACCTCCTCTTGAGCTGTAATCGTGCATGTCTAATGAGAAGCAGGGCAAGGGATCATCACCACCACCACCTGTTCCTCACTCTGCATAGGTCCTCCAAGTGTTTGGTGGCCCCGAGGAAACCAGCAGGATTGAGCTGCTGGAGAATCCATTCAAAAGCATTGTCCCTTGCATGGGCGTGGCCAGGGAGGCAGCAGGGTGCAGGCGCAGCTGCCGCCCTAAATCAAGTAAATAAGTAACAATACTTAACTAACTGACCAATCGTGTCGCAAATAGCTTGGTTCTGCCCCACCCCCCAATGTAAATCCTGGTCACGCCCATGCCCCCTCGATGTCATGGGACTGGCTGGACACAGAGGAATGGCATACCTGCCAAGTTGCTGTCAGAGAAATAAGGGACCGGGCTGGAAATAGCAGGCCAGAAGTAGCGCTGCCGCCATTTTGGAACTGGGCGGAGCATGCTCAGAAGTGACTTTTGATGCTGCTCTGCCCAGTTGCAAAATGGCCACCGTGCCAGAAGTTGCACTGCAGCCATTTTGGAACTGGGCAGAGCAGCATCAAAAGTCGCTTCTGAGCATGCTCCGCCCAGTTCCAAAATGGTCGCCGCGCCAGAATAAACCGGGAGAAAACAAAAAAATCCGTTTTTTCAGCTAGGAACAGCTGGGAAAATGGGGATTTCCCGGGGAAAATGGGAGACTTGGCAGCTATGGAATGGTGGGAGGATTCAACTGGGGACTTCCCAAGGGAAGAAGGCTCAGAGTCCGGGAATTGGTGGTGGGATGATGATAAGTGGTCAGAGGGAGATGATGTTTTGGTGGTGGTGGGGTGTCGAAAGCTGAAGAGGTACAGTAACAGGGTTTAGTAAGCAGAAAGAGAGACTGTGGCAGAGAGAAGTTGGCAGGGGTGTCAACTTGAATAAAATATTTGGGGGGGCCAGATAAGCCCCACCTTGCATAATCAATCACAAGACACCACACATACACACAATTTGATTTCAACGAAGATGAAATCTCAGAAATCAGCCTGGAAGAAGGGGAGGATCTTCCTCCAAGGTAATGTTGTGCTAATCCCCCCATCATCATCAATTGCTTTCAACCCCCCCCCCATCCATTTCTATGGTGCTGCTGCTTGGGGTCTTTGAAGGATGGGAGGTAATAGAACAGGCTTCCTCAACCGCGGCCCTCCAGATGTTTTTGGCCTACAACTCCCATGATCCCTAGCTAGCAGGACCAGTGCTCAGGGTTGATGGGAACTGTAGTCTCAAAACATCTGGAGGGCTGGGGAAGCCTGCAATAGAAGCTGCTTGGGACTTCCAGGGAATTGAGGGATCTCAACTGGGGGTTTGAGAAGAGAACTATTTCCTTTCTGACACAGCCCTGTTTAAGTTCTACTATTCAATGGGTCATGAATACTGTAAATAACCAGTATGTTATAAAATACTTAAAATAATAAAAACAGGCTGGGTGACACTTCAAACCTTTCTCTTACACAGAAGCTGTTGCTAATACAAAACCTGGGGGGGGGGGTGGGGAGACAGGGGGAAATGTGAAATGTACAGAAAGAAGGGACACAGCAAAGAAAATAAATAAATAAATAAATAAAGACTGTGCAGGAAATTACAGCATGACAAACTGAGAAGAACAATAAGAGGAAGTCTTAGGGTGCACGGCCAGAAGAGGCCAAACCCAACTGTGTGACCCAAACAAACTACCGTAATTTACTGCAACCCACTGGTCCTAGTTAAAGATCACAGCTAAAATAAAGCACACCTATCACTTGCCGCAATTTAAATTTGGTGCCACTTTTGGCTGGGATAGGATGACCTCATGTCATACAACATCAAGTGATGGATAGGTGGGCAGCCCCACTGACCCGTCAAATGTCACCAGTGAAAGGATGGGAAGCATAGTATAATGGGATGAATGTCACACTCTTGACTGGAGAGAGATGGGTTTGAATCATAGCTGCCAAGTTATCCCTTTTTTTAAGGGATTTTCCCTTATGCTGAATAGGCTTCCTTGTGAGAAAAGGGAAAACTTGGCAGCTATGGTTTGAATCCTCAGGAAGATCTCCAGCTGACTTTAGGCCAGATGACATTTCCTCTTCCTTCACCTCCATAAGAAGAGCTTGTTGGATCAGGCCAATGGCCCATCTGGTCCAGTCTCCAGCCAGCGCCAGAGCTTCCATTACACTTGTGGATATTTTTGGTACAGTATTTCTGATCTGAATTGGAGAGCGACAGAGAGGGCATTTAAAGGATATTTAGAAGGTGTTCCCCACTTTAGCCAATTTCACTTATGCACACAGGGTCTGAAATGTAAGCCCTGCGTAAGAGGACAAGTGGCCAGTATATGTTTTAAATTTCATATTTGGGAATTCTGTGTGCTCTTGTTAAGTTGCCCACCACAGAGGCTCTGGCCTAGGCAATGCATATATCCCAAGAAGAAAATATTTTTTTAACAAAAAACATGGATGTGGAGCAACTGGGAAGAACACGATGGCTACCCTGGCGTCCTTAGAGGAAGGGTGCGGTAGAAATGAAACTTAGTCACAGCAAACAAAAACTGGAAGGCCTGTTCCAGTTTGTCTGGATGCTTGAAATAACACCATAAACAAGCAGGTATTAACAAGGTGGGGGCACACACAGACCCTATTTGGTACATTCCCCAAGCACAACAATGGGGAACCTCAGGGCCCTTCAAGTCTCCCTATCCGGCCCTCAGGACTCTTCTCAGGCAGCACCCCCTTTAAGCACTTACGCCAGGTGAAGTGTGTCATCAAATTCTGATAATGCCTGAATGCAGGACGAAGAAAGGCATATTATGCAGGCATAGATACTCTCCAATTTTTGTGCAGTTGGAATGTGGTTTCCTTTGGGGTTGTAGCTAATGCTGGCCTTACTCAAAGTGGACCCACTGAAGTTAATGAGCACAACCATTAACTTCACAACCAACTTAGGTCTATTGATTCCAATGGATCTCCTCTGAGTAGTACTTAGCTGAATGCAATGCTAATCTAGAACCACTGATCCACCCATCTTTCACCCTGCCCAGTGCTGTAATGCGGCCCCCAGGAGGTTCTCCATGAGAGTATGTGGCCCTTGGCTACTCTGCAAGGATTTTTGTAATTCAGTCTTCCACCAGCAAGCACAATATCTGCAAGGTGATTAATGCAGTCAGTCTCTTTGCCTAATCTACCTTGTTGCGAAGATAAAATATGGGGGAAAGGTGGAAGAGAGCTATTAATAATTATTAAATTGCATTAAAAAAACCAAAAAACAATCTGCTTTTAGAGTATATGCATTTTAATGCTTTTTATTTCTTTGATCTTAACAGTGTAAGCCACTCTGTGGGCTTATCTGGAAGGTGAGCTAGGTACCTCCATAATAAAATGATAAAGAAATAAAATAACTTCCTGCTTCCTTGTTCAATAGGCCAGGCTTGGTAGATGCTCTAGCAATTGCAGGAGTGTGTGGTGTAGGTTTTTGGTTCTGAACATCTAAGCTTGAAGAACTCTGTAGGTCACAAAAGCTTGCCTCTGGCGTTTTTGTTGTTTTCATTCACAACCTTCCTTTTCACCCATGCTTTGAAAAACCAACTTTTGAAGAGCAGCGAGGTTAATGAAAGGAATCTCTCAGAAAGGGCATGAGAAACAACCATGAGGTGAGTGTAGAAAAGATTGGAGCTATAGAAGCCAAGTGTGACATGTGTGCCTAGTGGAAAATACAAATATCCTCAGAGAAAAATGCATGCATGTTTCTAGTCCTCACAGAGGTAAAAATATGAAATTATGCTTAGAAACACAGGCAGTGCTTAGTAGTGATATGGCTTCTGCAATCCAATTTAGGGTGCTTGAGGTGAAGCATAAGTAATTATATCAAAATGGTTCTGTAGTCAAAAACTCTTGAACTTAACTTCATTAGGAGTTGTTGTTCAATAAAGGACACAGGGCCGGATTTAGGTTTGATGAGGCCCTAAACTACTGAAGGTAAAGGTACCCCTGACCATTAGGTCCAGTTGCGGACAACTCTAGGGTTGTGGCGCTCATCTCGCTTTACTGGCCGAGGTAGCCAGCATAAGGCTTCCAGGTCATATGGCCAGCATGACTAAGCTGCTTCTGAGTGCTTCTGCAGTGCACGGAAACACAGTTTACAGCGGTACCTATTTATCTACTTGCACTTTTTGACGTGCTTTCGAACTGCTAAGTTGGCAGGAGCAGGGACCGAGCAATGGGAGCTCACCCCATTGCGGGGATTCGAACCGCCGACCTGATCGGCAAGCCCTATTCCCACTTTATATGTCCAGCTGTCCTTTGTCAACAACAAATTGTGGCTGTTTTTGGTGTTGAATATATGCTATATGATATTTTATGGACCTAATAGTATCTTAAGCCCATTTTTATTCCCCCATCTTTTATAACAAAATATGTATTTTATCAAAGCAATTGTTGAACTGAAATACAAATAAGAAGTATATTAATAATGAAATGCAATCAAGAAGAAGTATATTAATAGTGAAATAATTATTAAGCTCTAACTTAAAATGATTGGGGGCCCATTACTTACATCATAGGAGCCCACACAAAACAAACAAAAACAAAACACTGTTTGCTGCATGTAGGTTTTATTTGTTTTTTATCTTATATTTTGGAAATGTACATCCAGGTTTTTTTCTTGTGGCGCCATAAGCTATAGCTTGTTTAGCTTATATGTAAATCCGGCACTGAAAGGACACAACACAGTCCTGCAGAGGTTTTCTTAGAAGTAAGCACCAAGTATTTCAGTGGGACATACTCGACTGTAAATGAGTTTAGGATTGCAGCCTTACAGTGTGGTTTAAATGTTGTTTGGAGTTCACATAGGATACTCAAAGGCTTACAATTTGCAGCAACCCCCAACAAACTACAGTGCCCAGAATGCTTTTATTCCATATTATGTTATATATCTGATTACCATTTATACTGTACGTATCCTGGCCCGGCTACCTTGCCCTATCCAGAGCAATAGCAAAGAACAAATAAAACAAGCAACTGTACAATCAAATTGTTGTATTTTCCAACTAAGTTAATTTCCAACTAAAATTAATAGACCCATTCTGGTAATGGCCGTTGATTTCCATGGATCTGCTGTGAATAGGATTAGCATCGGATCAATCAAATTCAAACCATGAATTAAATAATACTAGTTTGAGCATACCCAAAGAGCATGATAATCTGCTTATTTAAAAAGTGATTACCGGTATCCACAGCTTTATCTGTTTCACAGCCATTCGTTGTTATTGTATCTATTTATAAATTTTTAAAATATATTTTATATACTGCTATTCACAGAAAAATATCAAAGCTGTTTACAGTACACATAAAACTATGCAATAAAAACCATTTAAAAAAATAAAATCTAACATCAATTAACTATTTTGGAAACGTTAAGCGTTTCCTTTTCAGAAATGCACCTTTTTTCGCAGTACATTACATGCAAATATCTGCGGACACACAGAGGTTATTTAAGGTTCAAAAAACTGGTTTAACTTGATGCAGAACACACCTGGTCCTAGCAGCAGACAGAGAGGCTTCCCTACAAATTTTGACAACTGTTGCTGCCCTACTGGCTCATCAGGATGCTGCAACAGGATCACCTGTCTGTAGAAGGTCCCACTCATGATTGCCACCTTACCAGCAAGGAGAGATGCAGGTCCAATTCCAACCAGTGTATGGAAGGGACTTACAACGTAAACAGGCCTGACTAGCACAAAAACCATAGCTAAAAGAAAAGGTGAAATGGACTCAGTAACTGTGATGGGTTACATAACACTAAGTCAGAGGTGAGGCAGTTCAGACCTATAAGGCAAATGTGGCCCTCCAGATTCCTGGATTGCAGGGGGGTTGGACCTAGAGGGCCCTTGGGCCCCTTTCCAACTCTACAGTTCAGTCCCGCTCCAAAAACAGGCTGCTGGTGAGAGTTAATATGTAATAAATATGCTAACAGCCATATTGCCAAAGTGGTTTTTCTTTGGGTGTGTGATCCAGTACGGGGGTGGGATGGGGGGAGACCAGCAGTGAAAACCAGAGGCTTTTGAACTTTGATGATGATGGTGATGATGATAATAATAATAATTTTAAACACCACAGCATTGCATTGGGGTGTAGTGGAGCTGAGGAAGTGGACAAAAAACTGAGATACAAAATGACACTGAGCTGAGGCAAAGTTGTAAGAAACCACACCAATACCGGTAGTTCTGGGTCCAGAAGGAAACTTCTGATCTGCTATCCTGCACTATGGAAAGTGGTTCAGAAGCTTGTTGTTGCATTTTCGACATCCAATTTGGTGGAACGTGGTTTTAGTGTGGTCGTCCAGCTACTCTCCGAGCAAAGAAATCAACTCCAGATTACTAAACAGGGTGGTTTAAGATTCCTGCTACACGACTTTAAAGCAGAGAAACTGGTATCACTTCATCAAGCCCATGCATCGCATTAATAATTTACTAAAACAGTGAAGTAGTTACTAAACAAGAAGGCTGATCGCCGAAGAATTGATGCTTTTGAATTATGGTGCCCATTGAAGCCTTATGAAATACTTCACAGGAATGAAAGAGCTTGCAACAAAGGAACGGGCTCTCTAATTCGTGAAAAATTAACGAAGCAAGACGACACCTCAGATTTCATCCCTACTAGGTAATTCTAGACCCTGGATTTAATGACCCGCCCCTCCTATATGTATTACGGTACTTTAATTTTGGCAAGGGCCGTACCTCAGTGTCAGAGCATCTACTATGCGTGCACAAGATCTCATATTCATTCCTGGACATATCTAGGTAGGGTTTGGAGAGACTCTTGCCTGAAACTCTGGAGAGCCACTGCAAGTCAGTGTAGGCAGCAATGAGTTAGATCAGGGCTTCCCAAACTTGGGTCCCCAGCTGTTTTTGGACCACAACTCCCCATCACCCCTAGCTTGAAGGAGCAGTGGTCAGGGATGATGGGAACTGTAGTCCAAATAAACCCAAGTTTGGGAAACACTGAGCTAGATGAACCAAAGGCCTGACTTTGAGGAAGGCACTTTCCTATGTTCCCTACTGCAAAAGAGACATTTATCGTCTCCCTCCTGCCCAAGTTCACGCGCCACAACCTGACACGTTAAGAGGAAAACAGCGCACCAAACTCAGTGCCGGATTTAAGTATAAGCTAAACAAGCTATTGTTTAGCTTATACTTAAATGTATTAAAAAGCAGAGACATTACCTTGCTGACAAAGATCCGTATAGTTAAAGCTATGGTTTTCCCAGTAGTGATGTATGGAAGTGAGAGCTGGACCATAAAGAAGGCTTATCGCCGAAGAATTGATGCTTTTGAATTATGATGCTGGAGGAGACTCTTGAGAGTCCCATGGACTACAAGATCAAACCTATCCGTTCTTAAGGAAATCAGCCCTGAGTGCTCACTGGAAGGACAGATCCTGAAGCTGAGGCTCCAATACTTTGGCCACCTCCTGAGAAGAGAAGACCCCCTGGAAAAGACCCTGATGTTGGGAAAGATTGAGGGAAGAAGGAGTAGGGGACGACAGAGGATGAGATGGTTGGACGGTGTTCTTGAAGCTATGAACATGAGTCTGACCAAACTGCGGGAGGCAGTGGAAGACAGGAGTGCCGGACGTGCTCTGGTCCATAGGGTCAACTAAACTGTTGTTTAGTAACAACAGTTACTAAACATAGTAAACCTCTTGCTAAATGACTATGAGACTTTGAAAAGTTGGTATCATTGGAGCAAGTTCATCAGTGTTGTTGAATTCATTAAACAAGATAGTGTTAATTGGATTTTTGAATTTTATTGTGTTATTATCCTCCTTAGTGGGTCATGCAAACAGCTTTTCTTAACAATACTTTTAATAGAGTAGGGGGCACTGGGAATGAATTTATGGAACAGAGGGGGCAGTGCCTCGAAAATGTTTGGGAACAACTGCTTTAAAACATTTCTGAGCCACTTAATATTTTAAAAAACCCTTAAGTGGTACAGGAAAATACAACATAAAAATAATAAAACAGAATTATGAAAATAGAACAGAATAAAACTATTATCCCCCTTCAGGAGCAAAATATTAATCCAACTCCCTTCTTAGGAAAATTTTCTTTACTGACTTCTCACTACTTTTGTTTCAACTGGCCTTTGGAAATTAACCACACCGTTATGGCTGTTCTATTTGGATTGCTTTACTATATATTTGGATTGCTGTACTGCTCTTCAGTTTCATTATATACTTTTTATAATCTTATTATATTTTTGCTTGAATTGCTATTAACTGCTATGGAACTTTAGTTAATTGTCATATAGAAATATTTAAAATCAATAAAGAAGCAAGGGGGCATTATGGAAGTTTGAGGATACCGTACATTTCGCCTAGGCAGAAACACGCATGGTGGTAAGAGCTAGTCAGGGGTGTATGTGTAGTCAGGGGTCTGCAGAGTCCCGAGGACCAGACAGAAAAACTTGGATGACTGCATTCAATCCCCGGACCTGAGGTCTCCCTCTCCTGCTTTTTAGACTAACTTCTGGAGGATGTTGAGAGAAAACCTAACCCAGTGCTTGCAAGGTCTTTTACCACTGTACTTACCGGTAACTGTTGCAGTAAGTACACCCACTCCCATAATTGCTCAGTTATAACTTTTCTGCCAGTTTGATTGCATTCATCTAGGACGCAATAGGAACCTAGGTTCTCTCTCCCATTGCAGTGCGTTAAATCAGCAAACCAAATGGTCTTTGGTGATGCTGTAACATGCCCCTATTGCGAGTGATCAGTGCATACATTCAAACTCGGTCTACATTTGCCACAGACTGCAGATGTGGTGGAGAGTCAGTGTGGCTTATTGATCGGAGATGCCCTCCGTATGTTTTGAATTCCACCCCCTCCCTGCCAAAGAAATTGTGCATCTTGCATTTCCAAAGCCATTTGGCGCCTCGGCCTGAGTCTACCTGCGTGTGAGAGAACCGAGGCTAGCCATGCACTTGATCACGTGGATTTTAGTCCACAAAAGTCAATGACACACACACAAATCTGCTACACCATCAAAAGTGCCGCAAGGCTCTGTCTTTGTTATGACAGCCACTGCTCTGGAAGGCTTAAGAGTTGTGTGGGAAAGCGAATGCAAATCAGAATGGAGGAGAAAGCCTGTGGCCTTCCATATGTTTTCATAACACAACTTTCATCAGCCCCTAACCGGGATGCCCACTAGATCAGAGATGGTGGGTCATGAGTCCAAGCTTGTTGAGAAGGTCCCAGGAGGATGACAGTGTAGAGCCCTGAGCTGCAATCTCTGCTCAGCCTCAAAGTTCAGGGGTGACTTTGCATAGCTGCCAAGTTCTCCCTTTTTTAAAGGGAAATTCCTTTATGCTGAATAGGCTTCCTCGCGAGAAAAGGGAAAACTTGGCAGCTATGGACTTTGGTTCAGCTTCCATCTCTTGACCTAGCCCACCTCACAGGGAAGTTGTGAGGACAAGGGATAATGGGAAATAACTCTGTGACAACCAGGTTTTACCTAATGCAGCATCTCTTGCAGACAAAGTTTACAGGTCTGAAGGCAAACAAATGTCCCCTTTTGCATCTGGTAATAATACTATTATGTACTCATTTTCACCCACTTTTTACAAAGCAAGCAATCCCAAGGTACATCAGATATAAAAATCCAACTAACAATACAAGCCCAATAAAAAACATTTCACACTATGTAAGGCTCTCCAAAACCAGATGCTTTTGTGGACAACACCCATCAGCTCTGCCAGCTGAGGATGATGGGAGTTGTGGTCCAAAACATCAGGTTAAAAGTAACCGCTACTGTACTTAAAAATTAATGGCCTAAAAAAGAGTCAAGCTCAAAGCTGCTCAAACTCTGCTGTGATTCTGGGCACTATACATGCTCAAAAATAAAGAAATCATCAGCATCTAGAGGTGTTCCAATCCTTCAGACGCAAATGCAAAAGATATGTGTGCGCGCGTCTGCAAAACTGCCTTCCCTCCGAAGATCGGGCGTGTAGGGGCCACCTCCAAGATCCGGGAAGCAACAGTTAGAAGAAAAACTCCCGCCTGGGCAAAGTCCTGCAAAAGCCAAGAAGGAGAAAGAAGAGGAAGCGAGGGAGAGGCAGGGCTCTCTCCCGGAAACGAAGACGCTGCAGGAAGGGTGGAAAGAAAGGAGGAAGGGGAGGAAAACGAGAAGAAAAAAAAGCAGCACCGCAACTTTGCATGCGCGCGCATTTTCGGAAGGCAGGAAAGCTGCCGTTCCTTAAGGAGGGAGTCTCCAACAGACACACTTGCATGCAGGCCCCAAGTCCAGTTTGCTAGGTGTGGGGCTTGTCCTCCCCCAACCCCTTGCCGAAGAAAGCGCGAGTCCGGGGCTTTTTCCAGAGGATAGAAAACGAGGAGTCGGAGGTGCGCACAGCGTCGCCACTCCCTCGCATTAGGGCCTCCGGGATCCTGCGCCCCGTCCCGCGTCCCCCAGACGGAGAAGCAGAGAAGCCAGACTCGTGCGGCCAGCAAGTGGTTTCACGCCACCTGCCTCGCCCCGCAGTGCCCAGCCCGCCCCGTCCTCAATGGTTCCCTCTTAAAAGAGTGAAGCGCAGACTTTTAATACAGTATACGATCAACCCGACGGCGGGTACGGCTCCAATGTCTCTCACTCGCGCACACACTCTCTCCATGGTTTCTACTACGGTAGGGAGACGCAGAGTATGGCAGCGCAACAGGCGCTGAACACCCCCCCCCCCTTCCCGGTCGGCATTTCTGAGTCTCCCCATCGTCAGAAAGCGCACGTCGGAACCCCGGACAACACTGAATCGTCCCCATCACAGAAATCTCCACCGCGGAGATGTGGGGGGGGAGGGAGCCCCTGTCGAGCATGAGAAAGGGGCTCTCACCGCCCACCCCCACGAGGGGCGGGTTTGGGTAGGGAGGGGGTGCCGCTGGGCTGAGCTCACCTGTGCGCTGAGCTGCGCCCCGCCGGCGTCCGCGCATGGTTCCCGGAAGGCTACGAGCGCGCTCCGTCCTTCTCAGTGGGGGTGGCCGAGCGTCACGCCCGCGGTGGCCGCCCCCGGCTCCAGCGCCCTGCCCTCCCGCGCTCGGCCAGCACCGGCGGAAGCAGCCGCGGGCCGGATGGGTCCTAGAGCCTCCGATCGACTCCTGCGCCCAGCTGAGCAGCTTGTGGGGCGCAGGAGGGCGGCAGTGGGTAGGCAGCAGGGCCAACGCTCGAGGCAGCCTTTCCTAAGCTCAGGAATGGGGAAGTGTTGTCCCTCCCGGTCCCGGACGTCATTGGCTTCCAGCTCCCATCAGCCCCAGTCGCCAGCCTGGCCAGTGACGAAGTCCAAGAGCATCTCGAGGGCCAAAGCCAAAAGATCCCACCTCTGCCGAATAATCCTGCGCCCCCGCCGATCTGGTTGGACTAGAATTCGGGGACATCCCATGAAGCGGGATGCTGAAAGGCAGAGAAAACAATGTACTTTTTTTCAGACAGTGCAGTTAGCCTATGGAACGCACTATCACAGGAAGCAGTGTTCGCTACCAAGTTGGATGGCTTTAAAAGAGGATTAGACAAATCCACAGAGCAGAGGAGAAGCCTGTCAGAGTCAGTGACTTCTAGCCACGATGTCTACGCTAGAGGCAGAAAGGCTTCTGAAGAACAGTTGCTGGAATTAACCCCACCACTTGACCCTGACACTCACTGGGCAACCTGGGGCACCCTCCTCTTCCTCTTCCTATTGCTCCTAGTCTACAAGAGCAGAGCCGTCCGCTACATTGTGTACCCCCCCAACCCCCCAGTATTCCAGTACAGCAGAAGGAAAACAAATCTAGCCCTAGAAAAGATTGACCTATGTTTGGGAATGGTTAGCTAAAATGGAGGCGCTTCAGAGGCTGTCTACAGTTGAAAATCAGGTGCAATGGGACATAAGAAGCGCTGCTGCTCATTGGGACCCACCCCTCAGCTTCCTAGAAGGTCAGAATACTGAACTGGGTGAACCCATGAGAGGTATTTCCTGTTGTTGGAGATTATTTTAATTAGAGGTGATAGGAATCAAACTCGGGCCCCGCAGCATGCAAAGCGGGTGCTGTCCCAGTTGGCCGTGGGCCTTCCCCTATATAATCACGGGTGGAAAGCTGGAAGTAGTTCTTCCTCCTGAATACGCCCTCTGTGTTTGTGTCTTACTCTCCCAAGTGCCCTCTCACCCCACCTGCTCTGTCATAGAGACATCCTCTTACTCATCACTCTCCCTGCTGACAACCATGTATGCAACAACTGCATCCAGAAGTCTATGCGTGCAGAAATGGAAAGAGGAAGAGATTCCAAGCAAAAAAGAATGGCTTATAAAATTAACGGATTATGCCGAAATGGAAAAATGGACTGTAAAAATAAGAAACACCAGTGAGGAACTGCTTGTAGAAAATTGGAGGGCTTTCTTTATTTTCTTTTTTTTACTATCTGTCGAAGTACTATAGCAATATGAAATCATGAGCAGGATTTGAGATATGAGTGGCGGGGGGAGAGAGAAAAGAAAACGATAACATGAAGTTAGGGGGGTTGGTAACAAGTAGGATAGGAACCAAGGATAGGAACAAAAACATCAGGGTGGGAGGGGTGAGAAGCCCAAAAGAAAAATGTAAGAGTATAGTATATTGTATGTGAAGCAAAATCATTAAATTTTTGAAAACTTAATAAAAATCAATCTAAATATATTATTATTATTATTATTATTATTATTATTATTATTAAACTTAGGTGCAGGTGATGCTGACCAGTGGGCTGGTGTCAGGGCAAACTGGATTTTAATTGTTGCTTTGAAATATGTGGCAAAGGCATTTTAATTACTGCTTTTAACTACAGTAGTTTGCTTTCATTCTTCAGCATTTTACAAGTGATGTCTTTAAATGTTTTAAGCTGCCGAGAAAGGCGGGGTGTCAGTATATTAAATAAATAAATAAATAAGGCAGGGGTGTTTTGAGGGGTGGGCAGTTTACGCTTCAGTCGGGCAGTGCCCCCCCCCCCAGCCCCTATGGACCAGGCTACATTGCCTTGCATTTAAGAAAGGAAAGGGAAAAAAGACAATGGAACTCCTCATCTAAATGGTAACATCTTTCTGCATCCCGATCTTTATCTCTTACCACTCTGCTATTTCCTTTCCTCTTCCTTCCTCTTCTTTGCTAGTGGCTGTTCCTCATTTTCTCCTGTGTATCGCTGGGTAGTGTGCGGTTTCCTTTGTATTATTATTAACAACAAAACTCCCCTGGAAACATTCAGTGTTAATAACCGCCGCCAGAGTGACAACTGGTTGCGAACTGCACTCCCTTTCTCATTCTGTCTGCTGTATATATGAGTTCAGGGATGGGGCAATCCAGTCGTGAACTCTTGTTCAGCAAGTTCTGAGTAGCCCAGTGTGATTCAAGATCTTTGGCTAAGAGCAGCCAGTCAGTTGTGGAGCTGCCCAGTCACAATTTGGTGGCACACCAATAAAATTGCTGGTACGTTTGAAAAGCTAAGCAGGTTTCAAATTGGGCAAGGGACTGTGTGTTGAGATTTCTGCATTTGCAAGGTGTTGCAAGGGAATCTTTTCCAACTCTACAATTCTATGATGATTTCATCCTGCATGGAGCTTTGTTTGCAGAAAGTGCTAGAACACTCTCAATCTCATGAGTCATGAGTTTGAGCCCCACATTGGGCAAAAAGATTCCTGCAGCACAGGGGGTGGTTCTAGATGACCCTCGTGGTCCCTTCCAACTCTACAACTCTGTGATTCTATGATCCCATCTATGGCCTGAAACTTTATCAGATCATCCTGCTGTGTCAAGTGGGGCTTATGGGCAAGATATAGCCAGCTATGTGAGAGAATGCAGCCTTAACTTCCCTTGATGTGGAATTTACTGCAATGCGCTCTACGTGGGGCTACCTTTGAAGGTGACCCGAAAACTACAACTAATCCAGAATGTGGCAGGTAGACTGGAGAGGGGGAATGGCCGCTGAGACCATATAACACCGGTCCTGAAAGACCTACATTGGCTCCCAGTACATTTCTGGGAACTATTCAAAGTGTTGGTGCTGACCTTTAAAGCCCTAACGGCTTCAGCCCAGTATATATACCGGAAGGAGCATCTCTACCCCCATTGTTCAGCCCAGACACTGAGGTCCAGTACTGAGGGCCTTCTGTGAGAAGCAAGGTTACACGGAACCAGGCAAAGGGCCTTCTCGGTAGTGGCACCCACCCTGTGGAATGCCCTCCCACCAGATGTCAAAGAAATAAACAACTATCTAACCTTTAGAAGACATCTGAAGGCAGCCCTGTTTAGGGAAGCTTTTAATATTTGATGAATTGTTGTATTTTAATATTTTGCTGGAAGCTGCCCAGAGTGGCTGGGAAAACCCAGCCAGATGGGCAGGGTATAAATAAATAAATTATTATTATTATTATTATTATTATTGAGTATTTATTCACACAGCACCCAGGGCCCCAGGGAGTTGGCCTCTACGTATGTTCACCAGCTTCGCTTCAAAGCCTCCTTGAATGTTTCTGCTTGGCTGGAAAGTATCCTTGAACCCCGACAATGCCTCTTGCTTTGCCTGAACAGAGGATGGAGGGGGTCTTTCGCACAAATGCGAAAGGCAAATTTTACATTCCTTGCTCCACCCACTTTTGCCTCCAGAGAAAGTTGCCCGGCAGGAAATGCGACAATGCTAATGCAAAAAGTTTGCTCTCCTCTGCTCTGGAGTTCCTTCTGCATGGGGATCCGCCCTCCTCCTTTGCTCTGAGAGAGTGCCTCATTCAAATGACTGGCTGTGGGAACTCATGAAAGCCGCATTGTGGGAGGTTACACAAGGATGGAGAGCAGGGAAGCTGTAAACAGGAGCTGTGCAAGAGTGCATGCCAAGCCAGAGAGTTCCTCCAGATGCCATCCCTCTGATTCAGGGATCACAAGGCAACAAAACCCTCCTCTGTCTTGCACGGGATGTTCTCATTAAACGCAGGGATGAATCATCAAAAGGGCTACTTCCGAACAGCCTAAGCAGCTCCCCACTTTTACCCTGTTACCTTATCTCCTCTCTGCTGCGAAGGTGGGAGGTGGCAGTCTCTTGTATGAAGAGGCCCCTTGTCTTTGCCATGGTCCTACTGAGCAACCAGTCTGCAGAAGCGGAACATGATCCGAAGCCACGAAACAAAGCCGGCTTTGCTCAGCAATAGCTGAAAGCAGGCAGAGGAGCAAACTTGGCTCTCTCTCCTCCCACCATCAGCAGGACATGGCTGCGTATATATCATCCAATGTGTCCTCCCTAGCGGTGTAATTTGGAAAGGTGCAGGCAAGGACAGACAAAAGAGGACTAAGGAAAGATGGATGGCTGTTGTTTTGGGTTTCTCCCAGCTTCTGTTCCATTCTTAAGTAGAATTTGCTATGTTTTTCTCCCCCCCCCGTTCTAAATGTTTTATTTTGATTTTGCAACACAAACACACACACTAATAAAAGAAAAGAAAGGTAAAAACAAAATCAAAAGTAGATACAAACACATGTTGTTGTTGTTGTTTAGTCATTTAGTCGTGCCCGACTCTTCGTGACCCCATGAAGAGTCGGACACGACAAACACATACTAAACAAATATTAAACAATGTGTATACCATATTTCAATTCTTCTTTTCTTCCAATTGGCTTTCTTCATCCTCAGCGCAGTTCTGCTTTCATCTTTCGTAAAAAGTTTGCTATGTTTCTTTTTAAGTGCTCACCAGAATTTGTCAGCGATAGATTGATTCTTTAATTTATATACCACTTAATGTATACATTTGTATGCTATTTTGTCAAATATACCCATTTTCCAAACCACATTATTAATAAAAATGAATGAATGAATAATATGCACCTTAATGCCAAAATAGGCTCCTTTGCACAAAACTGATTCCCCCACCTTTTTAAATGAAAAATGCATTTTTGTGCACACTTTCCCCAGATGCACAATTTCTGTACAATATTTATGGTGGGATAACTGCTCCAGAGAAGTGCCAGTTTCAAAGTGCCGCTGCCTTTGGGTTCCTGCATTGTTTCAGGAAGTGCACATTTGGCGGGTTCCCATTAAAATGTGAATCGAATTAAATCCACCACCCCAACCCTAGACCACAGTTTTCCGCTGAGCTGAATGATCAACATAGCCTCCATCTCCTGAACAAATGATTCTGGAGGTGGATAAGAAGTGATAATAATAATTAATCATTTGGAGCATGCACAATGTATGGATGGGGAAAATGCCAGAGAGACTTCCCTTTGCCAAATTCAGCTGGAGTTCTTACAGCGCATCTGCCTCCCTCCCTAAGAAGGCAAGAGCCTCTGCTGCATCAGACCATCTAGTCAAGCTGCAGGGATGAACAGATCAGTTTGCCAATTTCTCATCAATTTCCCATGTGTTATGAATGAAGTCTGTTCCATCCCATTTCTTCATTAATACATATTTAAAAATGCATATGAAAACCACATTTTGGATACATTTGCTCATCAAATGCATATTTCAAAACTTATTTTCTTTAAAGACATACATTTCTAATTTTGTTTTAACTCTCAAAACATGCTCCCCCCCCAAGGCAATGACTTCACACTGCAAGACTCGGAGACGTGCAAAATCTAAAGGGCAAGTACATCCCAAACCGCACGTTAGTCTGGTGGGTGCTGAGCAAGTCAGTTGACATGGAAACTCTCAAAGAGCAGATTTCTCAAGCTCCTCAGGTTCAGCATCCTGTCGTGGCTGGTTAGATGCTCCTGGGCCTGGGGGATCCCAGAGGTAGGGCAGGAAAGAGATGGCAACTTTTATGTAAAATATCTGCTTCTCTGTGTGGGTTTTTTTTTGTACCAAAATGGCATCAGAAAAATCCAGAGGAGTGCATAATCCGATAGGAAACTGGCAGCAGGTGCGCAAATTCTTGTCCACAAATAAGCTTGATAGTGTTGGATGGGGTCAATCCACTGCTAAAAGGGAACCATGCAAATTCTGCTTCTATCCTTATGATAACAAACAAAATCCTGGCCTGCCTTCCATGGTTATTTTAATGATGCAAAGGAAGGTAAATGAACTGTTTTGGAACCAGGAACATAGGAATCTGCCTTATATCGAGTCAAACCAATGCTCCCTCAATATTGGATGCACTGACAGGCAGCAGCTCCTCTGGATTTCAGATAGGGTACATTCCTAGCCCTATTCTAGAAATGCCAGAGGTTGAACCTGGGACCTTCTGCATGCCAAGCAGATATCCTACCACAGAGCTATGGCCCATCTACTTTTAAATGCTTTGGATCTTTGCCCACACAGTGGTACCTTGGTTCTCGAACTTAATCCGTTCCGGGAGTCCATTCGACTCTGACTCCCGGAACCATTCGAAAACCAAGGCACCGCTTCAGATTGGCTGCAGGAGCTGCCTGCACTCAATTGGAAGCCATGGAAGCTGCGTTGGACGTTCGTATTCTGAAAAACATTCACAAACCGGAACACTTCACGGTTTGTGACGTTCGGGAGCCTATTTGTTTGGGAGCCAACCTGTTCAACAACCAAGGTAAAGTAAAGGTAATGGGACCCCTGACCATTGGGTCCAGTCGCGGCCGACTCTGGGGTTGTGGCGCTCATCTCGCTCTATAGGCCGAGGGAGCCGGCGTACAGCTTCCGGGTCATGTGGCCAGCATGACTAAACCGCTTCTGGCAAACCAGAGCAGTGCACGGAAACACCGTTTACCTTCCCGCTGGAGCGGTACCTATTTATCTACTTGCACTTTGATGTGCTTTCGAACTGCTAGGTTGGCAGGAGCAGGGACCGAGCAACAGGAGCTCACCCCGTCACAGGGATTCAAACTGCCGACCTTCTGATCGGCAAGCCCTAGGCTCTGTGGTTTAACCCACAGCACCACCCGCGTCCCAACAACCAAGGTACCACGGTATAAAACACATTGTATCAAGTCATATTACATTGTATTTTATTTGCTGGCTTTTCCATTGTTCTGTAGTCTTGTTTGGTCCAGAATTACTTCCCTTTGCTATTTGGGCATTTAAATCTATGCATGCTAACGTTGAATTAGATCCCACTGACTTTTGTCGGATTTACTTCTTGAGAAACTCGTGCACCCAACACTTTAAGATGGTTTTGTTTTTGTTTTTGTCAGCATTCATCAACATATGCATGTTCATCAGTTAAACCCCACACCTGAAAAATATTTATGGGCATCATGATTACATTAAGATCGCTTTGTTGTTAAATGGTTTGCTATATGGCATATAGACAAATGGGGACTAGGAACATGGCTTTTTGCTCTGAATGAAGCCAAAAGTTGTCAGGGCATCAAATGCTACACCCAACTGGTTATTTGCACAATCTCAGAGGGCAAAATGCCCAGAGGAATATCAGCCCTGTGAGACTGATGATTAATATCTCTCCCCCTCTCATTTTCCTAGCTGACATTCTGGACATAATATCCTTTTCCTCAACATGTTCCAGAGCTCGTACAGGGCTGCATGTGTGGAATGGATCTCTAGAGCCTTATATTAACTCTGGCTGTGTGCAGACAGAAAGATAACATTTCTACGCGCACCATCTGCTTACTACCATCTGCCCCTCGAGACTTCTTTCCCCTCACCCAACATGCTGAGTCCTCCTCAGAGCAAGGCAGATCTCTGGTGAAACACCTGTAGATGCTCAGGCGAGAACAGGAAGTTCTGTCCCGCCATGCTGAGTATCTCACAAAAGCAGCTACTGCCGCTAGAGGGAAGAAAGAGACTCCTCATCTTTGGGACTGATATTTGAACTAGGCTTTCCCAATGTGGCACCCTCAAGATACTGGATTCCAAGAGTTCCAGCCAGGATGGCCAATGTCAACTGTGGGGGAAAGCTGGTGTAGAGAATCTGTTCATGGAGTTTTGCTAGCAAGTCTACGGACGTCTCTATTTTCATTGGAGAAATGTTGGTGGGTATGGAGTTATGCGACCCCCCCCCAAGCCAAGGGGATAAGTAACTATAAAGCCTTTAGAAGACACCTGAAGACAGTCCTGTATAGGGAAGGTTTTTTTTTTAAATAATAATAAAAAGTTTAATGTTTTATTATGTTCTCATATATGTTGAAAACCACCCAAAGTGGCTGGGTCAACCCAGTCAGATGTGAGGCATATTATTATTATTATTATTATTATTATTATTATTATTATTATTATTATTAAATAGGACATTCCTATTTTCATTGGAGAAACGTTGGAGGCTATGAGAAATGTTACTAGATGCCCCCAGGCAAGGTCACTTTGTGGGATCAGCTCATAAATGCAGATGTTATCAAAACTCTCCTCAATCAGATTTTTCCCCAAGGTTTTGGACTCCCAGATTACCTGGGATCTACTTGGGAAGTGGACCCAAAACACACAGGGGCGTTCTTCACTAGTTCATTTTCTATTTCCAGGTCTCTTCCCCTGTCCCCCACCCACAGTGTGGTGCAATTCCCATTTACCGCAACTTCAAAATTCCCTGCTTCCTCATTCTAAGCACTTGATCGGGGAAGGTGCGAAGGTTCTGCGACTTTACATCTTGGCTTGTTTACGTATGCACAAATATCACTGCCTAGCAATGATATTGCTAGTGTCTCTAGCAATAGAGATACAGGCCACAAGATGTCAGCATAACAGCACTCAAAACTGCTCCCAAGGGCCATTCGTTTTTTTAAAAAAACAAACCACACAAGACAAATGCTTTCATCACCCAAATAAATTGCTCTAATAATCACAGTACCTGCGGACCAGCGCTTACGGAGAATTAGTATAACCTACTATGCAAAGCACAACCTTAGATTTGATCCAGAGTCTGCAGGTTTGGGGATAACACAGAACTCTTTAGATTTTTTTTTTGGGGGGGGGAAGCGGCTCAGTTCAATCATAGAAAGAACAACAACAACTAACACAGATTGTTGGTTCAGGAGAGCCTTCAACACTTACCAGCCCCAGCCTGCTGGTGCAGAGTCATCTAAAGTGGGCAGTTTTACATCAAGCTCCTTAGTTTAGCCCCAACATGGGTCAAGAGCATACTGCCACTCCCTGAGATTTGTTGCAGGCCGGGGGCCAAGCGGAGGTAAGGAAGGAGCAACTAGGAGAAGGAAAATTCATATTCCAAACACAGAAAAAGGAAACTCTGCCAATGCACCCAGACGGATCCCCAGACTGGGATTCCTTATTGACCAGACAATTACCTTCCCATCCATCATGCTAATTATACCAATTAAGAGATGGTGACAGGCCAGGCAGGACTTATCATGGGGGACTTTTAGAACTGAGGGCTGACATCCAATTTGGAAGCCGGAGAGGCTGGCAAGGGGATGATGGATATGCTGTGACTATCCTCGCAGTTGGGGGTGGAGGGCAGTAGATGAAACTCAAAATATGAGTTTTCCTTTTAGTTGGAACTAGGGATGGGGGAGAAATGTGGCTCAGTTTGCACTTTTATTTTTATTTTTTATTTTATTTTATTTTGCAATGCAGTTCTCTGGCCAAGTGCTGTATCCAAAAACTGCATATGCTGGGATGAAGTGTGCATGAAAATGTACCTAATAGCGAAGAGCATACCCCCAAATGCAATATGTTAGGGAGCACTGTCTTTTTGGGGGGGGGAGGGGAGAAAGTCTAAAAGGCAAACATGCGTACAAACATTTGTGCATACAATACAGTCACAGCTTACATATGATTCACTTGCGCAATTTCAACCTTGCATGGTTGGAAAGCTGGCCGGTGGAAATCCCACAAATTAATGGCTTGCAAGGTGAGGAGCTCACCGCATTGCTTACAGGACTCTAGGAGGCTCTTGCATTCGTAAGATCTTGGACAGCCAAGATCATGAGAGCCTCTCGGACCCCCTGCAAGAGCACCCTAGGCGGAGAGCTCTTACCAACACTTTTATTTTTTAATTTCTGGCGAGGGGAAGGATTGCCTAAAAGCTGGCACTGGTTTCAGGTTGAGATGGGCAAGATCTTTCTCGCACAAAGCACCGAAGCGCTCCCATTTTCCTCGCTGTGAAAATTAGTGTCCATGAAACCTCACTGGAGGATGTGATATAACCCCCTGAGTGGGAGTAGAGCAGGAAAATACAGAGAAAGTATATTTATCTCTCCAGAACAGGAGAAAAGGCAGGGCTGTTTGCCAGAACCGGACTCTTGAGAAGGAAAGGGTCACAGCCGAGGGGTAGAGCATCCCCCTTGCATTGAGAAGGGCCCAGGTTCAAACCCTGGCATCTCCAGGTAGGACAGGAAATGTCCCTTGTCTGAAAACCTCAGAGAACTTCTGCCAGCCAGTGCAGACATTACTGAATTAGATGGCCTGGCTCCCCTATAGGGCATCTTCCTGTGCATTCGCTATTTTTAATAGAGGGGTAATGGGGTAATAGAGGGGTAATCAGAGAGCAAGCATGCCTTTCCTCTTGCTCTTGAAAAATCATTTCAGCAAAGGAAGGTTGTGGACTGGCAACAGGCCTGACAACAAACGATCCTCTGCAACCAGGTATGTTCTACTCACGAGTAGATCTATTGCAATTAATGAATATGACTAGATACGTTGAGTACACTAGGGTCCACTCTGAGTGAAACCTAGTTGAATGCCACCCAAAAGGTTGCCAGGGCCGGCCCACCTATGAACCAGGGTGAGGCGACCACCTTAGGCGGCAAGATCCACAGAGGCAGCTGATTTGGCTTGCTGTCATGAACTGGCAGGGCAACGGGGAGGAGGAACTGGGACACACCAGGGCAAGCAGGGGATGGGGAAGGAAGTACTCACAGGATGGCGAAGGATGGTGATGGATCAATGCACAGGAACCAAGGCAGCAGGACCGATCACCAGAGCCACAGGTGCCCCTGTCTCCATGAACAGGGCAGGATCTGAGGTGTAGGGAGCAGGGGAAGGGATGCTTCAGGAGGCTGAGGCAGGCAAAGTCCCACAGCCCAGCTCCCTAGCTTTCCAGGTGGGGCTCGCTAGCTCTGGGAGGAGGGGTGTGATTCCTCAGCTGGAGTAGGCTTGGAACAGATGAGGGTCACCTGCCTCATCAAGCCCAGATGCAGCCATCAGCAGGCCAAGTACACAAGGGAAGCAGAGCAGTGTCTGCTCAACTGCCCCTGTTGATGGACTTCAGCTTGGATGCTCCTGGATCCCTGTAGGACTGTGCTTCCCTTTGGACACATGGATTGACTCTGGACTGGGGACTTGACATACTGATTTGCCACCAGGTAGGCCAGGGGTTTGGGGGAACCTGCTGTTATGGCGACAGTGATATCTGCAGTGTGCTCTTTGGAGGCCCAAACTGGACCCTCCAAGTGTCCCTATTTTCCAAGGACAGCCCAGCGTTTTCAGAACCTGTCCCAGTTTCTGATTTGATCCCAGAATCTCCTGCTTTTCCTTAGGATGTTGCTGTTTTCATCGGAGAAATGTTGGACTGTATGCTTCCCCCCCCCCAATGATGGCCTTTGATTCCCACATCAAACATTGGATAGGGTTGATTTGATTCCACTCCCTGTAGATCTCCACCTCCCCCCCTTTTCCTTGGGGGGGGGGAGGCAGAACCGCTTTGTGGTTTGTCTCAGGTGACAAAACATTTTGGGCCGGCCCTGAAGGTTGCAGCGTAGCCCTGACCTGTGTGTGTTCCCTCAGCCTGTGCTGGAGGATTGTCTGGGGGTTACGTCATTAGCATGCAACCCATTCGGGCAGGAGGTTTTTCTGCATTTTCATGGCTCTTAATGCTAATACCATGTTTTCTGTGCACTTTCCCCTGTTACGTGGATACATATTTGCCTGTATTGTTCTGTTCCCGTGTTTTCCCTTCCTTCTCTTGCATGTTGCCTTTGTATTGCACCATATACTGAGTCAGTCTTTTCATAAAATGGTGAGGAGTAGGACCTACAGGTAGAAGGAGTCTTAAATGCGGTGATTCTGAGTTGCATTTCCTGCCTTTGGACACTAGATGGCATTAGATCCCGCTGATACCTTCTTATATGCCTAACCTTAGGGCCGCCACTCTATTGGAGGAAGCTTAGTTGATTAAATTATGAGTCTTTGCTGGTTGATGGATTAAATCTAGGAACGTTTGCACCTGAGTAAAGAAGGATACTTCTAAAATCCCCACAGGCATCATTCCATCAGGCAGAGGAACAGCCATTGCAAACAAGCATCAACAGAAGGAGGTGCCCTCACCACACACCCCAAAAAAATGGAATGGGGAGGCAGCAAGGTGCAGTGGTTAGAGTACTGGACCAGGAGCAGGAAGGCCCAGGTTCAAATTCTCCCAACTCAGACATGAAATTGACTTGGCGATGTTGTGTCTGTTGCTGTACTGAAGCCAAATGTACCTCACAGGGACTTTATGAGGAGATAGGGTTGCCATATTTCAAGAAGTACAAAATCCAGACAAAACTTTTGGGAAAGTTTCAGAAAAGTGGACATTTTGCTGATTTCTCAAAATTCCCCCAGATGCTAAGTTCGTCATTGGAATGCTGGACATGTCTGGGAAAATCCAGACATTTGGCAGCCATAGAGGAGGAAAATGGGGAAGGGAGAACCACACACAAGGCCTTGAGCTCTTTTGAGGAAAGGTGGGATCTAAACGTAATTAAAAAAAACCATAAATTTCCTGGAGCTGCAGCAGCAACTGCATTCATTGCTCTGTAACACAAGTGAAGCAGCACTTGTCCGCTTAAGGCAGAGGTTTTCAACCAGCTCCCTTGGCCAACTACATTCTTTCTGTGGCATCCCTGCAGGGCTCAGGAGCCCAGTTACTTCACCCCTTGCCTGCAGAGCTGACAGCCTCTCATCCTTTTTCGAACACCCTCCCTTGTGGAGTGTTCCCTCAGCCTCCTCCCCTCTTCCCTCTCTGTGGGAGTCCTCTGGGCAGCTGCTGCTGCTGCTGTCCCTGGTCTCCCCACCCTGCCCCAAAGAGAGGTGTCTCCTAGAGGCACCATTCAGCTGCAGGGCTTATAGTCCGGGCTGCTGCAACAAACAGCCACTCAAGTCTTTGGGAGGCAGAGATGTGAGAGGGCATCAGAAGAGGAAGGGAAGAGGGACAGAGGCCAGTGTCGCCCGCGGCCCCCCTGACCATCATTCAACGTACCCCAGGATGCCATGGCACACTGGTTGAAAACTACTGGCTTATGGGCTTACCCAATGCTCATCTGACAAATTCTGGTTTGGAAGATGCCTCTTCAATACAGGGCACTCGTCAAACTGACTTAGAGCTTGTGCATTTTAAGAGCATGGCTGTCCTTCTGCAGCCTGGTTCTCCATCCGTAGAAAAGCCCCATTATATCCCCTGCTAGAATGAGGACAACCCTCCTCTTAGCTACGAAACCTAGTTTTCAAATATCTTGGATTAATGGAATCTGGGTTTATTATTATTCTCCCCAAGGAGCAGCCTTAGCTCAGTGGTAGATCACGTGATACTGTCTGTGCATGCGGACATGTCCTGGGTTTAATCTGGTGCCGGGCTGAAAGCTGCCTTCCAGTTTCTCATATGTTTCTTCCTAACCACCCCCACCCCACCCCCACTGGGCCACAGTAAAAGAGGCTTGTGATTTTCTGCCTCATTCCTAGGATGCTTTAGAATGTCATTGAAAGACATAAGAAGAGCCTACTGGATCAGGCCAAGGCCCACCTAGTCCAGCATCCTGTTCTCATAGTGGCCAACCAGATGCCCCAATGGGAAACCTGCAAGCAGGATCTGGCCAGGGACATGAGCCCCTGCAACTGGCATTCAAAGGCGGCAATGGCTCTGACAATGGAGGTGGAATGTAGCCATTGTGGCTAGTAGCCACTGACTGCCTCCTCCCTCCATGAATTTGTCTAACCCTCTCTCAGAGCCAGCTTTGGATCACGATCTCTTATGAGTATGAATTGCACTGTTTATAGTTACAGGTAGGTAGCCGTGTTGGTCTGAGTCGAAGCAAAATAAAAAAATTCACCTGGGAGATCTCCCAGGACATTCTATACAAGATCTCAAAGCAGCTGTTTTATTACAGAAAAATTTCAGAAACAGACAAGAAAGAGAAATTGCTGAATTGGGACTCATTACCAAGCTTAAAACCACGGAGCCACCTGGGATGAACAGAGATATCGGATTCTTATCTCATTATGCATGATCTAGCTTTCTTTTGTGCCTTGCTTTCCCCCCCCCCCGCAGGACTAATTGCAGTCATCAGCAGTCGTTAACAGCCATCAACAGGTTCACCACTCCTATCAGCCCATCACCCATTCCCACCCCCCACCCTCTGAATATAAATAAGGGTCTGGTAGATTCTGTTTCAGTGTATCTGATGAAGTGTGCATGCACACGAAAGCTCATACTAAAATAAAAACTTAGTTGGCCTTTAAGGTGCTACTGAAGGATTTTTTTTTTATTTTGCACTGTTTATGTTCTGTGAGAACAAGTACTTTATATTTGGCTGGCCTGAATGTTCCAACATTCAGATTCACCAGATGTCTAGTATTTCTCCCAGCAACTCTGAAATGGGTTGGTTTCTTCCATATTTTGACTGCTCCCTCTCCTGAAAGGGAGGGAATGGAAGCCTGGCTGCTGACCTTGCCGCTTCAGCAGCAACAAGGCTCTTGTATTCTTAGAACAGACCTTAAAATAAATAATATGCTATTGATCTTGCATGGTACCCTGTGTTAGTCCTATTCCAAGGAAACCCGTTGAAGTTAACGGACATGACTCGCTTTCATCCAGTAATTTCAATAGGTCCACTCTGAGTAGGACTTAATTGGCTCCACTCCGTTCTTATTTATTCTTTGCTCTAAGATACAGTTCCCATAATTTTGAAGAGCAAAAAAGAGGACACATTTTCCAACTTCTAAGTACGGATTGCTTTGACGACTTTCATTTTAAATACCCCTAACTATACGTAGGCTATAGAAGCTGTGATATATAGCTAGTAGCAATGTTCTTAACTTTCAACAACAAAATAAAAATAATACATATTGCTCACATGAAAGTATTTGGGCTCATGTTCACATCTTGGTGAACACAAGTGTGCACACCATAGGGTTGGCATACATCCAGAATTTCCCAGACGTAGAAAGAGTATGACACTTGGAAGCAGTGTCCAGAAATGGCTAAAATGTCCTGGAAAGTCTAGATTTTGGTGAACTTTCCCAAAAAATAGCTCAAATACTTCATTTAAAAAAAATATTTTGCAACCCTAGCATGCATCAGTTTATTTAAACTGTTTAACATGTACATATAGACTCTCCTTAAGGGCAAGGGGATGTTAACTCTTGCCTTCCCACTCTTTTAGTTCAGCCACTAGAGAAGGGATTTATACAGTATTTACCTATTTTAAGATGCTGCTCTGTTGTGATTCTGTGTTGCAGACTAGCTTAGCTGGGTGCCTTAGATTTGAGTCTAATACACTAGAATTTTTTCTTGGGTTACTGTAAAGAAAAACAAATAAACAAAAACTGGATATTCTTTTTGCCAAATTTTAAAAATCCATCCGGAGATGCCAGCTTCTGCAGCTATTATGCCTCCGATATTGCTGCTGGATGAGCAAGCGGCTGTCTCTCCATCATGATGGCAATAGCAGTGGTTCTATAGTGGCTATCTAAACTAAGGTCGTCTTGGGTGCTAAGGTTGACAGAGGGAGCCCACTTCGCAGGTCCGCTGCCCTCAGAAGCTTAGGTGGAGCGGCCCATAACAGGGCCTTCTCTGTGTCAGCCCCTAAGCTGTAGAATTCCCTCCTTGCACAGGTGCATCTGGTGCCCAAATTGTATAGCTTCCATTGTGCGCAGAAGTTGCCACCTCTTCGGCACCAGGGATTCATATTTGTGGAGCCCACACTATTCCTCTGATTGGGAAATATTTTCACTGATTTTAATCTTACATTTTTATATTGCCCTAACCCATCCTTGGACCTTAGGGTGAAGGGTGGTAGTAGTAGTAGTAGTAATAAATAAAATTTTTGATTGCCCCCCACAATTTGCACAGCAAAAATATCCACAGAAATGAAACCCTCTTCTTGGCTCTTCCATCAGTCTTGGCTCTGATATCCAAAGAGTAGCAAACAATCATGTCACATATAACAAAAGGTACTTTAAAATAAGCTTTATTTAGTTGTTGTGTATTTTTTTAATATTTTCATATCTGCATCCATGCCTTCAAGGAATTGTTTCTCCCCACACATGTTGGGGGAGGGAAGAAAAGAAAGTTAAATCTAATGTTACCCATAGTTCAGAAGCTATTTTATGGTAGTAGTTCTCTTTTAAATAAATCACCTTCTTAGTTTTGCTTTTAAAATAATTATTTCCTAATTTACAAAACAAAACCAAAAAAGGGGGGAGTTTTTTTTAAAGAGAAAACAAGAAAGCTGAAATGGAAAAAGAAGAAGAAATGTCTAAATATTTTCCAGAAGTTTTGCTGTTTGGATTTTGAACTCTGATTAAAAGGGAAGATGGGGGAGGGGATGGGGGGGAAGGGAAGGAATGTGTAGCATATTGCAAAGAAGTGACCCACAGAGAAATGTTCTGCCTCTTGTTTACTTGAGGCTAATGGGAACTTCCTTCTGAAATATAAACAACAGCTTTGGAGAGGCAGTTTTTGTCAGGATTGTGTGTGGGGGAGAGAGAAAGGGTTAAACTCCCCTCGCTCACCCCCATGGCTTCCCTGCAACTGCTTTACATAACAAAAGACATGCATGTTGCCCTTAACATAATATCTAGTTGAGCTGTAAGATAGGCCTTGCTCATCCCAACATTGGCTGGTAGGGTCCATTTCCACCTGCTTTGTTTTCCTCAGGTAGCAGAACCCTTCATGCAGTCCTCCTTTCAATCTTAAGATAAGGTGTCCCCATTCCAAAAAGATGGGAGTCTCAAAAGCCAGTCCAGCACTGTAGAATCCATTGCCTTCCACTATCAAGGCATTTGTTACTTTTGCAAAATGATGGGTTGGGTTAGTTGCCTATTAATTGGAAAAGCAAAGTCTTGGTGACAGGGAAGAGATGGGGTGGATTTTGAAAGCACCTCCCAAAGCCTTTTATTCTCCTGAGGTGTAATTCCTACTAAAAGCCTGGCAAAAGGCAGCATTCTAAAGGGATCTACCCCTGCCACGATTCCCCCTCCCCCCACATATAGAAAAAATCTGGGTTGATGACACTGTCTGGGTTGAATCCTGACAAGACAGAAGTACTGTTTTTTGGGGGACAGGAGGCGGGCAGGTGTCGAGGACTCCCTGGTCCTGAATGGGGTAGCGGTGCCCCTGAAGGACCAGGTGCGCAGCCTGGGAGTCATTTTGGACTCACAGCTGTCCATGGAGGCACAGGTTAATTCTGTGTCCAGGGCGGCTGTCTACCAGCTCCACATAGGCTGAGACCCTACCTGCCTGCAGACTGTCTTGCTAGAGTTGTGCATGCTCTGGCTATCTCCCGCTTGGACTACTGCAATGCGCTCTGCGTGGGGTTACCTTTGAAGGTGACCCGGAAACTGCAATTAATCCAGAATGCGGCAGCTAGACTAGTGACTGGGAATGGCCGCCGGGACCACATAACACTGGTCCTGAGAGATCTACGCTGGCTCCCGGTACGTTTCCGAGCACAATTCAAAGTGTTGGTACTGACCTTTAAAGCCCTAAATGGCCTCGGTCCTGTATACCTGAAGGAGCGCCTCCACCCCCATAATTCAGCCCAGACACTGAGATCCAGCACCGAGGGCCTTCTGGCGGTTCCCTCATTGCGAGAAGTGAGGTTACAGGGAACCAGACAGAGGGCCTTCTCAGTAGTGGCACCTGCCCTGTGGAATGCCCTCCCAGCAGATGTCTAGGCAATAAGCAACTATTTTACTTTTAGAAGATAACTGAAGGCGGCCCTGTTTAGGGAAGTTTTTAATGTTTGATGCTGTACTATTTTTAATGTTCGGTTGGAAGCCGCCCGGAGTGGCTGGGGAAACCCAGCCAGATGGGCAGGGTATAAATAAATTATTATTATTATTATTATTATTATTATTATTATTATATTAAAAAGAGATGATTTGGTTGCAGAAATGCTGGACTGAAGGAAGCAATGGCCCATTTGTAACATTTGCAAGGTCTTGCTGGAAATCCCTGTGTTCTGGGACAGAGAGAAGCGGAGGCTTTTTTATGTCAACAAAATGAGTCTGAGGCAGTTAACTGTGTATGTGCTGGCATCCAAGGAGACATGCGAGACATAAAAATGACAAACAGAAGAATGTTTGCACATCTTCTTTACTTGCCTTGCGCCATTTTATTCTGCTTCAGCTCATATGGGAGGAAAATAGAGGCCTAGCACATCTCCTCGGCCCCAACCCTTCTGAGATTCTATCAGCCGTTGTTGCACACTTTCGAGATTATTTCGATAACCATAAAATCTAGAAACTTGGACAAGGATAAGGGAACAGAGGTACCTATGTCTGCAGTAATGGTCACAGGCCAGAACTGCAGTGTACACAGCTCCTTGGAGGGAACTCCTGAACGAGTCAGTTAAAAATACTTAAGCTCAGTGTGGGATCTCCTCATGTGTTGTCTTTAAAACAGACTCCCCTCTGCTGACAGCGCATTTGACTTGTAATCAGGAATGTCTCCATCTTTTAAAGTAGGGGATGAAAGACCACAGGGCTGCAATACCCAGTTAGAACTTGGATTCTCACATGACATTTTCAAGGCAAACGTGTGTCCTCCTGAGAGTCACTCCCAAGCTTGGCTAAAACGACTTCACTGTGTAACTACGGTAGGGGAAATGTTATTGCTAGAGATGTGCTCCTTGTAAGGGTGGGTGGGGTGGAGCATGTGCCTGTGGCGATGCTGAGCTGCAGGGGCAAGGAGATGGCGAGATGTCACCCAAAGTCCATAAGTAAACCGCTCTCGTGCTCAGCCGCACTATGAATTGAGTGCCCCCGAGCCATTTTTCTCCAGAGGAGAAAATGAACCGGGCTTCTCGGAGTGCACAGATCAGCAAGGAGCCACAACGTGCTTAAGTTTCCAGGGTGCAGCAAGCCCTGAGAGTTGCACCCAAGGCAGTCACATGGCTGAGTGTCCTCACTATAGCACCCTGGGTGGAAGGGACTCTGGGGGATGCAATCCAAAGGACATTGCTTGCTGGATATCTACACACCTTGCTGGGATGTTTCCTGGGTCCTATGTTTGCTAGGCAGTTTGGAGGCAGTGAAGCATCACCCAGGAGCCTGTGGATGGGTTTTGGGGGGCAGCTCAGAGAGGGAGGGGATCAAGCTCTGCTGTCCTCCTGATATCATCTGGTGTGTAATGTGTGTGTTGTTGTTTTTTTGGGGGGGGAACCCCAAACCTCTTATTTTTTTTAAGAGTTGTTTTTTATTTTTAAAAAAACATGGTTGGATCAATAAATTCTGAACTGAGAGTAGAGGGGGGCTGTCTGTTACTCCTAAGCAGGTGGAGGTCATGTTAAAAAGAGGTCTTACTACTATATTTGACACTGGCTGCTGCCCAGGAAAAGTGCAAGTAGATAAATAGGTACCGCTCCGGCAGGAAGGTAAACGGCGTTTCCGTGCGCTGCTCTGGTTTCACCAGAAGTGGCTTGGTCATGCTGGCCACATGACCCGGAAAAACTGTCTGTGGACAAATGTCGGCTCCCTCGGCCAGTAAAGCGAGATGAGCGCCGCAGCCCCAGAGTCGTCTGCGACTGGACTTAACTGTCAGGGGTCCTTTACCTTTTTTAAAAAAACTGTCCAGGCAAATTCAAAGCTTGACCTGGAAGCTTTTGTAGCCCTACCAAGTCAAGGGGGAGCAATGAACTGCCTAGGGGGGTGAAGATACTCTGTAGCCCAGGAGGACACCACAGCCCAGGGGACCTTCAAACACTTCACCCCAAAGGGAGGCAGAGTCCAAATCTAAAGCTTCCAGGCTCAGCTGTTCCAGTGTGCGATTTCTACATCCCTGGCCAACAAGTTTCCAAAATTAAATATTAATAGGAATTTTGAATCAATATTTTGTACTGGCCACCAACAATAGTTTCACCCACTTATCTCCCTACCATACTTGCCAGCTCTTAGGTGTGGGCCACAATCTGCCCCCTCTGTTGAAGACCCCTTTGCCTGTGTTCCAGCTCATGTAGGAGGGAGCAACAGAGATCCCGAGAAATTTGGAACAAAGCTGAGGGCCTCATGGAGACCCTAAGGCCATGGTGGGGTACCTTCAGCCTACAGCGCTAATCAGGCCTGTTGGGACTAATTTAGCCTACAAAGTGATGTTTGGCCAAGCCCACATGCCCCAAATTTGATGGTGAAGGAGTGTCTGGCCAGGCATCCCCAAAATGCGGCCCTCCAGATGTTTTGGCCTACAACTCCCATGATCCCTAGCTAACAGGACCAGTGGTCGGGGAAGATGGGAATTGTAGTCCAAAACAGCTGGAGGGCCGAAGTTTGGGGATGCCTGGTCTAGGCCAAAGAGGGTTTGGAGGCACTGCCGAGCAGTGGTACCTGCAAAGTTGTGTGCAACACACTTGCAAAAGCCTTGTGCGTTGTACTCTGCAAGCGACCATCCGCTGGAGTGTGGCTCTTTGCAAACTCTGCCAATCAGCTGGTTGTCTGCTTGGGCTCTTGGCACCATTGTCATTGAGGCCATTAAGAAACGAGGGTCCTGCCTGCCAGGCAGATCAAGTTCTCTACCCTGCAGCTCACTTAAATGGGCGCCATGCTGATGAGCTACTGCTATTTCAGGGCCCGCAGAGCTTCCTTTGCACCTTCTCCATTCCTGTTTTTATGCCTGCAAAGAGATGGTTGTTTAGCACCAACTGTGCAGCAGCAGCCAAAAAACAGGGCAGTTAGTTTTCTCATCTTGTTACTGACATGGAACGTGCGTGTTTGGAACCGTTTCTTATTTCTAAACTTTCCACAGTGCTAGGCATGTTCAGCTGTCCGTTTGTTTGAATCCTGTTCTCTGCGTTGCAAATTTGCACCTGATGCTTTGATAAACCCTGCAAAAAGGTGATAATTGCATTCTCGTGCTTGTGTCGAGATCTTTTGTGCGGGTGTTGAGACCTTTGCGTGTGTGGTTTCAATGATGTAAATGTGCACACCTGTGGACTGACAAATCTCTGCCAAAAAGCAAATTTGATACAACTGTTCGTATAGGGGCATCCAGTTCTATTTGTGTGGTGTTCAAGCAATATGCCAGAGCACATGCGCCCATCACTAAAACACTGCACAAAATACCTTGTGCAATCATGTACGTGATCACATCTGCATCACTTTTTGGGCAGTGATTTATCAATGCACATAGGAATGTTGGAAGCTGTCTTATACCACTAGGCCATACTTCTTAGTACTCTTCATACTGACTGGAAGTGGCTGTCCAGGATTTCAGCCATGGGTGTCCCTTAGCCCTGCCTGCAGATGCCAAGGACTGAACTGCAGACTTTTAAGTTTGCAAAGCAGATGCCGTACCACTGAGCTATAGCCCCTCCGCCATATGCTCATTGGTACGATAGAAGTAAATAAGGTGAAGAAACTTGGGTGCCCATGAAAAAACACCAGGGGGAAACACACAACAAACCAACTCTGGTTCTCATTTAACACCAAACCATGGCTTAATAACCAATGCTGTAGTTATTAGCGCTAGGTGTGAGCCCAGTTCAGAAGTTTAACTATGGTTTGTTTGTTGTCGGCAAGCTAAGAACTAAAGCCATGGTTTGTTTTAATTATTAATTTAAAAAATATATACTGCTCAATCAGTAAAATAATAATAATCCCTAAGCAGTTTGCAAAAATAAGAGTTGAGTGATAAAAATGCAAACATTCAACAAAATTACATAAAATTTGGGATGAAAACTAAAATAAAAACACAACTGTGTATCATAAATAAAACTCAGCCCTGAACAAAAATCAAGGGCTGTATCAAACTAGGTTTTACTCGGAGTAAACCCAATGAAATGAATGGACCCAAGTTACGTCATGTCCATTAATTTCAATGCATTCAATCTGACCTGGACTTGCATAAGATGCAGCCCCCAAAATGTGAGAGAGATTCCTGGAAAACCTGAGCAATGACGCATGCTTTAAAGAAGCACCTGAAGATCTTCACAATCTCTGCCTTGTCCTTTATGCAAAGAGGGAGCAACACAGAAAGTGTCTGCTGTTGTCAAGAAAGTCTGGTCCTGTGTTATTGCCAATTGACAATCAGCTGGTTGTGGAATGACCAGCAAGCAGCACCTGTGGTTCTCAGCAATGGGCATTCAAAGACACACTGCTTCTGGGAGTTGGGAGCAGAGTCACTATGGCTGGAAGCTACAAAGAAGCTGACCCTCCATGAATTTGTCTAATCCTTTTTTTTAAGCCATTCAAATTGCTGACCATCATTGCCTCTGATGGCAGTGAGTTCCATAGTTTAACTATGAGCTATCTGAAGAAGTGCTTTCTTTGACTGCCCTGAATATTCCAGCACTTGGCTTCCCTGGATGCCCACAAGTTCCAGTGTTATGAGAGGGGGGGGGGAAACACATTTCTCTATCCACTTTCCCTGTATCATACACACTTCTATCCTGTCACTTCTTGGTCATCATTTCCTTAAACTTAACCCCCCCCCCGCCCCATGTTATAACCCTTGATCTGTTTTGTTTGCCCTTTTGTGAAAGCTTTCCAGCTGTAAAATATTCGTTTTCAGGTGAGGTGATCATAGCTGTGCAGAGAGTATTCCAAGTGTGGCTGCACCATAGATTTGTCCAAAGGCATTATGATATGGACAGTTTTGTTTTCAATTCCTTTCCTAGTGACCCCGCGCATTGAATTCACCTTTTTCGCAGCTGCCGCACACTGGGTCAACACCTTCATCTGGCTATCCATGAAGACGCCAAGATCTCGTTCCTGGTCAGTCACTGACCAGTGAGTGGATATGTGAAATTTAGGGTTTTTCGTGCCAACCTTACACTTGCTTACTTTGAACTGTATTTACTGCCCGTTCCCCCTAGGAAAATGAGACAAATGGCTCCTTCTGTCTCAACTGCAGGATTGCAAAATTTGGTCCAGAGTTCTCCCAATTGTGCAAGAGGATCTGGAAGGGCTAATGATCAATTGACCAAGGAAATATGATCAAGTTCAGAAGTGCCATGGTTTCTGGACCAGCAGTCCTTCGATGTAAAGTCATCAAGCAATAGTAACTCTGAGGAGGAGGTGGATCCCTAATCCTTCCTGAGTATATCTGCTGGCAACGCAGTCCACACACTGGCCCCTGAAACCCAAGGAGGTACTTTTTCTACAGGACTCTAATCAATAGTGGTCAGATTCCTTGGAGGCTCAAGAATATCCAGGCGACTTTGCCTAAAGGAGTACTCGAAATGCCAAACCCCACTGCTGAGAAGTCAGCAGCTGTCTTGAACAGCACTAGTCCTTTAACTGGCCATCAGCAGCACTCCAAGGCTTGGGCTTTTCCCATAACTTTTCAGTTCAGACTACAAAGCCCTGGCAGTTGCTTCAGGCCAGTGCTGAGACAACATGGTCTTCCTGTCTCAGCTGCAGGGTTGCTATCCTTGGTCCTGAACGCCAGCTACAGAACTCTGCACAGCATCTCTGCCCTTGTTCAGGGTCCTGGCCTTGTCTCAGGACCAAGGCAACTCCAGATCCCTGGACCTACCCTTCTTCACCTTGCTTGGGTTTCCTCTTGTTGGTGGAAACTGAGCTGGTGGGTGGAGAGAAGAAACCAAAACTACGTTCCCAGTAGTTGTGTCAATGGGCCAAGCGATAGGTTTTTGTTGACATAAAATATCACCTTAGACAACGGGCCATTGCTTGCTTCCATACCTTGGTCCTACAGAAGCACCTTCAAGTCCATTTTTCACTTGCCTTTTCTCGCTGATGTCTCCTTGTCATTTCAAATCCAAGGAAGACGTTGGCCATTTTGTGGCTGAATTATAGTTAACTCATTTCTGATCTGAATGTACATTCAGAACATCAGTGTGTGAAATCCCTGATCTTGCCTGCGGGGTGGGGACAAATGACAATGTCAGGCGAGGGGTTGAGACAGAGTTCAAAGCAGCTTTGGATGTTCTTGCAAGGCCCTGAACTTCAGCCACTCACAATCCATGAAAAACTATCTAGAGAAATAAGTAATAATATCGCCTCACTGTGCCGCTCTGAGCAGCAGCAGCTGATGTGAGTTAACCAGAAAGTGACCTGAACTGATAGAAATGCACATTTGGCATTTGGGTTGGGTGTTCCAGCAGAGAGTCAGGGAGAGGAGGGGTGGTGGTGGATGGAGGCAGGGAGAAGGAAAATGGGGGGAAACTAACATTTGTTCTCTTGGCATCAAATCCATCATTCTTCAGCTCTGCAAATTCAACTCCCAGAGAGCAGGGAAGTAGAAACAGCACCCGTCCAAAACCCCCACCCAACGTGGAAAAATATAAATTCCAATATTTATGTAATAATTTAGTTAGAATACATCTTCTGTATTGTGCAAATAAATTAAAAACTAAAACAATATAGGGAGAAAAAAAGAGGGTTAAGGAATTATTCCAGATGAGTATGCATTAAAAAACAAAACAAAGTAGAAAAATTAGGAAGATAAGCGAGAGCGAGCACTTTACATCCATATAATTTCCAGGTATTCTGGCCTGGAAGAGGTCATCTTACTGGGGTTTGGGGTTTTTTATTTTTGGAATTGGGGGTGGCTTTGCACCCAAAGCCCACTCCCCTTTGCACTCTGACCACAAGTAAGAATATGGTCACTTGTGAACTGCAGCATAAATGTTTTGTTTGCCACAAGTCTGGCTCAGAAGCCCACTGTGGGCTGAAGGATCATGTCTGTCACATGCAAAAGAAAAGAAAGGTCCAGAAGGTATCTTTGCACAATCGCTCGCAGAAAAAAAATCTCACAGTGATGCTGTCCATCTTTATAACCATTTTGCTTGTTACTTCCTCCTACAAATGCACCTCTGTGTGGTGGTTTTCAGCTGCAGATAAAAAAGGAAGGACACAGTGGGTGGTATCCAACTATGTCTGCTTTAGAGTAGACCCACTGAAATTAATGAACACAGCCAGCTTAAGGCCATGAATTTGAATGGGTCAACTCTGCGGAGAACTTAGCTGGATATAACCCAGAGCTTTCACCCAAGCATTTTGTGGTAGTTGTGGTGGACCTAAGCAGATGCGTGGAATTGGTCCAGAACAGCCAGAAATGCCTACATATTTTGCTAATTAGGGTTTCTCTCAGTTTCTATTTTTTCCAATCTTCAGTCCTCTATATTTCTATACTAGTTTGTGATTTTTTAAAATAAACCCCTCCTCAATATATGCATTTTTAATTCATTTGTGCCTAATGTACACATGTTTACAAGCCATTTCCCCTAACAGAAAGCATTTTTGTATGCTAATTGTCACCAACCTATGCCTTTCAATGAACATTTAACCCTGGTTACTGCATTTTTGTATACATTATTTGGCCAGAGAGCCACATTGCGAAATTCAGACAAGTGTGAATTTTGCAAAGTGGCTGGGCTTAGGTTCCCTACTGTTTCAGGAATTGTGAATTAGAGAAGTCCGTCTTTAAATGTGAATGAAATTGATTTTCTCCCTCAACCCTACAGGTTGAGGCATCCCCAACCTTTGGCCCTCCAGATTTTTTTGACTACAATTGCCACCATCCCGGACTACTGATCCTGTTAGCTAGGGATCTTGTTAGCTATGGGAGTTGTAGGCCAAAACATCTGGAGGGCCGGAGTTTGCCTATGCCTGGTCTGTCTATTTAATCACAGTCCGTTTTAGAAAACAAACAGATACAGCATAGTTCCACTTAGAGGTAAGCCCCACTGAGTTCAACAGGTATTATTCCCAGTTCAACAGGTGGTATTCTCTTTCCCCCTCTCCAATTAAGATTTGCTTTCACTGTCTGCAGTAAGTGACTGGATAGCACCTCCGCTTCATGGTTTCCCTGATATCTCCACAACTAAAAGGACTAGAAACGTACATTTTTAAAACTAACACTGCACATTTAGGAAGTGGCAGGGTCTTTTTTTCAGTCGGAGCTCACCGGAGCTCAGCTCCAGCACCTCTCAGGTGGGCGCCATAGCCTTTCTAAGAGGACAAGGGAATTTCATGGTGTGCTCCGGCACCCCTTTTTCAAGAAAAATAGCATTCTTAAGGTGGGGCTGGTCCTCACAGCCTCTCTTCCTATAGGTACAGCCCTGCTTTCACCACCTCAAGAGGGACATATTTATAAGAGGAGGCAACCTATTGCCAACAGGGACTCCTTGCCTCATGGTGAGATTTCTCTGGTGAGATGATTGTGCAAGAGCAGGGATAGCCAACTTCTCCAGTCTTAGGGAACTCCATATGGCAGCACAGAAATTCCCTTTACAGTGGTACCTTGCTAGACGAATGCCTCACAAGACGAAAAACTTGCAAAATGAAAGCGTTTTGCGATTTCAATGGAGACTCGCAAGACCAAGTTTCCTATGGTGTGCTTCGCAAGACGGATTTTTTTCATCCCATAGGGTGCCTCGCAATACAATTTTTTTCATCTTGCGAGGCACCCTATGGGAAACCACACTTCAATGCATTCCTATGGGAGCTGCTATACGAATTTTTTGCTATACGAAGCGACTCGCGGAACAAATTAAATTCGTCTAGTGAGGCACCACTGAACCTTAGTGATGGCATTCAGTATAGCACCTACTTAAAGCAGACCATGGAAATTAATGGGCATGACTCAGTTAGGTCCCTTAATCTCAATGGGTCTCCTCTGAGTAGGGATACAACCCATTGGCTCAAATTCAGTAGGAGGTCTCAAAAGTGATCAAAGCAGAGGGGGACGCCATCCACATATCCAACAATTACAAGAATGGGAGGTGGTGTCCAGGCTGGATCAGAACCCTGGTGGGAGGGGTTTTGGATTCAATTCATCACCCCACCTGCTTGCTGTGGACCCAATCCAAATCAAGTGTCTGGCATCTCCTACTTGCATTGGAGCAGGACTGCAAGGAGAGCAAAAAGCTATTCCACACCAAGGTCTCAATCCAGACTGGGGGTCCCACACCTGCTGTTTGGATTTGGGGGGGGGGGAAGCTTTCATGCAACAGAGCGGTCTTCCTCTCCAGTCTAGCCCAACAAGCTTGACTTGGTGGCTGGATCTCTTGCCCATAAGAAAAGGCTGTTGCCCATCCCCGCTGCTGACACACTTCTGAACTGCTGGCTCGCCATGAGAGAACAGGACACACCATTTCTCCCTTTCGGCAGCCATCTTGGCAAAAACACACGAGACGCAGACGTCATCTCAGGGTGGGATGCAATAAAAAAAGGGGGGAGGGGGAGAGAACAGCTTTTTGGGGGACAGGAGACATTTACAAGCACACAGTGCACAATATTCCTCGTCGTCGTTGTTATTTACAGATACACAGCAGTCCTTCAAGTTTTTCAAGTTTCGTAAAAAAAAGAGGGGAGGGAGGACGAAGAGGAAAAAGAAGAGTAAAAAAGAAATGCGGGGAAAGCGGGATTGGAGGAGGTGGGGGAGGGGAAGAGAGGGGAGAAACGAAACAAATAAAAAAAGAAAGCACACCCCAGAACAGAACCAGGGGAAGGTTACACAACACGACTGGCATCGCTCCATAGACAACAGTTAATGGGGTGGGGTGGGGCAGGGGGTTCACACAGGGGATCGCTGGGGGTTTATGTACAGCGGGTTACATTAGAGGCCACGGGCTCACGATCCGCTGGGTTCGGTTAGAGGCTTTTTTTTTTTTGCTTGCGCACACAGACACCCCCACACACGCACGCACACCAGAAGCGGGAGCGGGAGAGGCAGGCCGTCACCAGTCGGCGTCCTCCTCGATATAGTAATCGGGGGCGGTACCATCGAAGAGCCCGGGGTCGAGTGATTTCCGTTGCTTCCCTCTGGCAAACACGCGGGAGATGGATCCAAAGCCCATTTTCTCTTTCTTCTTTTTCCGTTTTTGGTCTTCGAGGTCCTCTAGAGACTGAGGAGAAAGGAGGCGGCAGGTTTGTCATCCCTCCCACATGGAAAGCACAGAATGTGTCACAGAATTGTAGCGCTGAAAGGGACAGCCAAAGGTCATCTAGCCCCAACCCCCTGCAATGCCGGAATCCTTGCTACCGAATCTCTGGCAGAGGGGGAAACCTCCAGTGAAGGAGAGGCTACCTACCACCTCCTGAAAGAGACCGTTTCACTGTCCAACAGCTTTAACTGTCAGAAAGTTCTTCCTAATGTTTAGCTGGAATCGCCTTTCTTGTAATTCGAATCTATTGGTTTGGGTCGCACCCTCTGGGGCAGCAGAAAACGAGCTTGCGTCGTCTTTCAAGTGGCAGCCTTTCAGATATTTGAAGATGGCTATTGTATCAGACAGGTGATGAGCAAAAAAAATGGGGGGTGCACTTCTGAAGTGGGGCCAGTCAGAGATGGGCAACTCTGTTTATTTTGGTTTCTTATTTTCCCACTCTTACATTTGCTTCTCCACATTTCTAAGTTACTTGGTGCATTCCCCCCCCCCTGCCCAAGTATCCTTATGAAAATTCTTCACAAGTTTAATGAGAATTTCTCCTGTTGTTGCCTAATGCACACACATTGTTGCAATAAAAAAATCCTTTTAAAAAATGCTATTTTCAGCACTATATGCATTTGCATGCACATTTGACCCTGGCAAATGCATTTACGTACTCACTACTTGGCTGAAGAACTGTCAAGAAATATGAATTTCAAAGGATGGCCTTGCATTGGTCCATACATTGTTTCAGGAACTACAAATTATGCAAGTTTACTCTAAGTGAGACAAGAACTGATTTCCTCTACTACCCCTGACACTGGTGGATAGGGGACAAGGAAAGGAGCTTCAGTCTAGAACCTTCCCAACACACCTTGAAGTTGACAGTAGCAGATACATTGTTCAGTACTGTATATTGTTTATGGATCGGACCCTCTACAAATTAAGAAGACTGTTGCACCTGGGTTCCCTGTAAACAAGGTAGGTTGTGTCCAACATTATAGTAGACCCGATGAAATCAATGGACACAGCTTAATTAATGGACATTTCCTCATTAATTTCAATGGGTCTACTCTGAGTAGGACTTACTTTGGTGGGGTAAAGAAACCCCCTAACAACCCACCTAACAACACATGTCTGGCCATGCAGGACGACCTTGTTCTTACCTGGACAATTGGGTTGTGCAAGTTTTTCTGTACTGGTCCAGGACTATCTCCCTGCCAGAAGAAAAAGAAATGTCAGCTTCGCACAGAGCAGAACAATATAGCCCGGAGCCTGGGCGTACTCAGTGCACCTGGCACCTTCCCCAATGGACTGGCTGAATGCAGAGGAGTGATGGGGAAGAGTTAGCAGACTGGGAGAAGGTGGTGTCGGAACAGGGTTTAGAATCAGAATCAGAATCAGAGGCTGGAGAGGAGAGGAGACAAGAGATGGAGATGAAGAAGGCTGCTGAAGAAGCCAGGGGGTCTCCCCCTACTGCTGCAACCAGCTCCCCTCCCTGCTGGTTGCCCAGAACCCACAGAGGTATGAAGAGGGTGGAGCAGAGATAGACAAGGAGACTTGGGCAGGAAACTTAGGGAGCTGTGGGAAGGAGGGGACCTTCAGTCCTCGCAACTGCCTCATTGAGGCAAGACCTACTGGGAAGAGTTGCTGTGCTCACTAGGACTGAGCTGTTTTTGTTTCTTTGAATAAGGAGTTAACTTCACTGACATCTTGTGAGTTACTGCTGACCGGCTGACATTCGAGATACATTGTGCTTTGCTGTGAAAAGCCCACTGGCTGGCTGAGGAATAAAAATGATGATGGAATGGCAGTGGTTGGCTCTCGAGAGAGTTTTACAATCCTTTCACCACAGGCTTCTTCCCTGGGGTTCGATTGGCTTATTCTGTACCTTTGCGGAGGATGGGCAAATGGGGCACTAACCTCAGTTCACCTCTCGCCAGCCCTCACTTGCCTGTCATCTTACGCAAGAGCAATCTAGTGGGGCAACGATGCATGTCTGCCTCCCCCTCTTGAGTCTCAATGTTGCTTTGCAGAAGATGGGGACAAAACTAGAAATAGCTGGCTCAGCCTCTGATTGGCTCCACCTGCTGTTGGGTTTCCTGCCCCACAGGTCCCAAGGGACGCCAGACACCACTACCGTCACCTTGGCATCTCCAGGTGGTTCCACAAAGATCTAAATTCCTCTGAGGACTCATTTGGGAAGGGTAGGAAAGTCTAGTGGGGCAGATGGTAATAAGCAGATGGTTCATGTCAAAATATTGTCATTCCGTTAAAACACACACAGCCAGCCAGAGCTAATAGGAAATTCTAGAATTAGATGGCTCTGCCTGTCTTTGGCTCTGGCACCTACTGTGGGTCTCCCTGTCCCCGTCTCAAAGGGGACCAACCACCTTTGTGTACCTCTGGTCCCTGAAAGCTGGAATGTGGTCAAATGGAAAACAAAAGCACAAATGAGATTCAGTGTCAGAGCACTACTAGGTGGCAGGCAGGAGATCCATAGGGGAAGACCCATCAATGGGCTCAGAGGAGGACAACAAAGGCAGTCATATAAACTGTATTCCACATCCTTAATAGCAATTTTTCATTGGATGGTGGGTTCATCATTCCCCCCTTGATAACTACTTGACAATCTGATCAACAGGTCAATAAATGTTGTAATGGCCTCCCTACCATCTGGAGATGTTATGGGCTGTGTCCAATTAAGTCCTACTCAGAGTGGACCCACTGAAATGAATTGGTCTAAGTTAGTTACGCCCAACAGTTTCAATGAGTCTATGCTGAGTAGGACTAACACTGGAGTCAATATGGCCTTCATGTTTGACTGCGATGTGCAACATTCAACAACGTTACCTTGTACGTTTTCATCTGAAGGAAAACAACAGCTTCTGTGAGTGGATGTGGGGCAATGGAATAGGGCACGGGGTGGGGACCCTAAGTGAACGTTGGGTGGGATCTTTACACTCTGCCTTTTGATGAACTTAGACCCCTGAGGAAGTTTGCAATGAAAAGTTTTACAACCAACATTGGAACGACAATTCCTTCTAAAAACCAAAATGGGGTGGTTGTGTGCCTACAGGGGTGTAAGCAAAAAGGGCTCACCCCAAACATAAGGCAGTGGTTTTCTATACGCTCAGAGAATTCCCTAGGTACTGTACGCAGAAATGTTTTATGTTCATGAAAGAAAATGAAATGTAAAGGAACCTGTAAACGTCTGGGACGTACAAAATGTTGAGGCGGGAAGGGAAGAAAGAAGATTTAACTGGTCTGCTAAACCCTCAAAGAGCCAGGTGTGGGAGTGTTATAGTCAAGAGGGTTGCATGCCAGGGACATGAACTCACTCCTGAAATGCAAAGGGTTGTTTCAGGAGGAAGGAAAGACGAAAGAGGATGCATTTCCCGCCCTCCAAAATCTGCTCCCTCCCCAACAGCCAGCCCCCCAAACTTGAGCACAGCAAAGGAAACTGTTAGATATGCTTTCCCTCAACCCTGACCCACATAATTCATAACTCTTGTTCCAACAAGACTGGAGCCCTGAACAGGAACATTTGACTTACGAGAAAAGGGATATACTTCAATATTTCATTGCAGATTGCATTTGCCCTTATTTATTCACCAAAATACAAAGGGAGCTCTTGAGTGAGACCAAAGACCCATCTAGTCCAGCATTTTGCTCTCACAGTGACCAAACAGAGGCCCCAAAGGGAAGCCCGCAAGAAGGATCTGAGTGCAACGGCAGCTTTCCCCCACGTGGGATCCCCAAGAACTGGAATTCAGGGTCATACAGTCTCTGACGGTGGAGGGAGAACATAGCCATCATTACAAAGCAGCAGCAGCAAAGCATCCAACCACAGGAGTCGGCTCGGGCGCAAGCGAACAAGGCAAGCAAGCGTGTTAGAACAGTGTTAGGAACATCCAATGACCTGCAGAGGCGCCTTACATTGCAGAGGGAGTGCGTTCGGTGCCGCGGGGAGTTGACCTCGCTCGGCGTGGACGACCGGTCGCCTTCTGCTGCCGACGCATCAGAGATGATGGAAGGCTGTCGGGAATGACACGGGCTCACGCGGACCGCTGAAAGGCAAGCATCAGAGAGGGGCGGGTGAGTCTCCGCCGTACTTGCTGCGGGCAGGAGCTTCCTTGGGGCTCAAGGAAGCTCAAGGCACTGAATTGGCTCTCTGGGATCACCTGCCTTTCAGGACAGGAGTTTTCTGCGCAGGCGAAACCCTAAAGTAGGCTTGGCATTTCAGGACCTCGGATAGCTCCAACTTGGTTGCAGGGATGTAGGACCTGTGGCTTTCTGAATGTTGGGAGTCTGACTCACGTCAGCCACAACCAGAATGGTCAGGGATGATGGGGTCTGCATTCCAGCAACTTCTGGAAGGGCATGCAGATGTGGGACATCTGGCCTACAGTTTGACCGGTGACCCCAGTGGCACAGGCAGCAGAGAATCCAACCTAATAAACTGAACGATGATGAAAACGCTAGAGGGACCCTTACTGGAAACCACATGGCCCATTTCCTGACTCCCCCCAATCTTAGCCAAATCATTCCCTGTCCAGTAATGAAGGGGTCTGTCAATAAAGGGCCTTAAGGTCTCTCTGACCTTCCAGTATTTGAAATGCTTGTCTTGATTCGAGTCTAGGGGATGGTCTGCACTACAGTTCCGTAGGGTTCTCTCCCATCGCGACCTCAAGATGCCAGGGATTGAACATGGAACTTTCTGCATGCAAAGCAGATATCCTACTCCTGAGCTGTGCTTTATACGGTGGGTGGACTTTTGCATGGCGATATTTAAAGGAGCCTATACAGTGGTGCAGTTAAGTAATATTTGACTCTGGACTTAATGGTCACACACCCCTCCCCTCCCTTGCTTGGATGATAGTATGTCTTATTTCATTGCTTTGCAAATGTGATGTCAGGATAGTGAGTGGGCCCCAGCTAGTTGCCCAGGAAGGTATAAAGACAAGGAAATGTTTCTTACAGTCCTTTTTTAATTTCAATCTTTACAGAGAGAGGCTATAGAACCCAGCCTCTTGGATAATGGTATTGTCCTGAGTGAATCTTCACCCCCCCCCGCCTCTCCCACTTCCTCATTCATCATCATCACCTCCTTGACGGGTGATGCTAAGCGCCCTCTGTCTTCAAGCTCTTTGCTCTCCCACTTTTAGGAGATGGTGGGCCTGGAATGCTTTCTAATGCCAGTGTGTCAATCAGCTGTCGCTCCGCTTCTGCCTCTTCCTTCTCCTTTCCCATTATATCCCAACTTTCCCCCTCATCTGCCTCTGAGCTGTAACCTCCTGCAAACCCCTGTTGTAAATCCATACCAGGGGTCAGCAAACTTTTTCAGCAGGGGGCTGGTCCACTGTCCCTCAGACTTTGTGGGGGGACTAGACTATATTTTGAAAAAACAATAATGAATGAATTCCTATGCCCCACAAATAACCCAGAGATGCATTTTAAATAAAACGACACATTCTACTCATGTAAAAACACGCTGATTCCAGGACCGTCCGCAGGCCGGATTTAGAAGGCGATTGGGCCTGATCTGCCCCTGGATCTTAGTTTGCCTACCCATGATCTATACTGTCTTCCTCTCCCTCCTCTCTGGAAAGGCCAGGATAGGGAGGCGATCTCCACCATTCCTCCTCCTCCTCCTCCTCTGCCTAGTCCCTGTTATGTGACTAGCCAACCTTGCTGGGGGCCCTTCTGCACATTCTGCTGAGTGGGGCCCTGGTCACCTCCGCCAAAGTCCTTCCCAGATGGCACCACCAGTCCTATGGGCGTGCTGTGTAAAATTCAACCAGATGGGCACAGGAGGTCATGCCCCTGCTGGACCCAGCTTCAGATCCCTGCTCTGCTGCAAAGCTCATAGGGTGAAGTGGGGTTGAGCCTCTCTCCTTCTCCCTGCCACCCCATGCCTACCTCACAGGGCTGCTGTAATGAGAAAGTGTGGAAGACACCATGCCTGTGCCACTTTGCGAAGAGAACCGGGAAGGAGAGGGTGGTGGTGGTGGTGGAGTGGGTCGCAGGTAGAGATGGGACCAAACTCACCTTGACGGTCTACCGTGTGCTGGGGGTGGGCATGGTACAGCGTCTGCTGGCTCTGTCGGATGGCAGCCGTAAGCGGGAGGTCGGCCTGCATCACCCATTCCTGATTTCCATTGAGCACCGTCTCCCCGGGCATGGCTAAAGAATGCCGCTTGGGTACATCCTTGGTCAGCGTTGCTAAGGACTGTTTTGCCTGAGAGAAGCAGCAGGAGACACACAGGGTTGCCGTCAGTGCTTGGCCCCAATTCATGGGTAAACCCATTGCAGTCCACGGGAAGTGAGCCAACAATAAATCACAGGAAGTGAGTTGAGTTAACTCTTTATTAGCAAAACCAGAATCAGCACAGGCATATCAGGCCTAATGAGCACAGCCACTCATATTTGGCATATTTTGTCCCCACAAAGCAGTTGCTGAGACTGAAGGTTCCCACCTTCCCACAGCTGCCTAAGTCCTCTCCTCTTCAGGGTTTTTCCTAAGCAATCTGAGACGCTACCCGCATGAAGCTAACTTTTCCTCTACCCTCTTCATCTGGTTCTGGGAGACCAGCAGGGATGGGAGCTTGCTGTAGCAGGAGGGAGAGACACCTGTGCTTCTTCACCAACCTGATTCCTCTCTGCCTCTTGGCCTCCCTCCTCTCACTCACCTGCTTCAGCTTCTGTTCCTAGACTTCTCTCTGCTGCAAACTCTCCCTGCTCACCAAGCCCTGTTACCTCTTCAGCTTCCGACACCTCCTCTCCCCCAGTCTTTTCTTTCTGCCCACCACCAATCCCCTGGCTCTGAGCTTCTTCCCTTGGGGGTTCCCCAGCTGGTTCCTCCCACCATTCCTCTGTGTCCAACCAGTCCATGACGTTAACCTAGGTGTTTCATTCATTTCAGTGGGGCTTCTCAGAGCACAGCTGAGGGTGCATTCAGGTGTGGGCAATACTGCGTTTATTTTCCCGACTAACGCTACTGTTCTGTTTTTGAATATTCCTTTTGCGCTGCAGTACAGTACCTGTTGTGATATGAAACTGTGGCTGTTGAACTGATATACCGCCATGTTGTGCTACATTTCATTCACACCAGTGGGTGTGGTGTGACACAACAACAAATGTTATTGGACATTGTTGCTTCTCCCTCACTCTTTCTGTCCCCCTTGTTCCAATTCCTCCATGAAAATGGCAAGAAAAAAACTGTATATGCTTGCATCACTTATTCCTGTGATTTTCTGGGCTAAGGGGACTGTAAATGGATTATTTCTGGAATTAAATAACACAGGAAGGAATGCTAAGCATGCGCTATGTTCCATTAGTTTTCCGAAAGTGGCTTTTATGCCATGTAAAAGCTTTAATATAATGCATAAATTAACAGGGAAACATCGGGGAAATGGAATAAACCACTGTGTGAATGCAGAGAGGGATTATCCATACTTACCTTTCCTCTGCTCTTTCCAGGCATGGTCAACACCAGGCATCCCCAAACTTCGGCCCTCCTAATGTTTTGAACTACAATTCCCATCATCCCTGATCACTGGTCCTCTTAGCTAGGGATCATGGGAGTTGTAGGCCAAAACATATGGAGGGCTGAGGTTGAGGAAGCCTGGCGTAAGCGAATCGGGACGAGTACAAGATGAATGCTCAGTGTTGTATAACTGCCCCGTAAACAAATCAGAATGGGTGCTCAATGAAGACTGGCCAGATGGCCCCAACAGAGTACCCAGAGTGCTCCAGACTGAGCACTCATCCTGATTTGCTGGCACAAAGTTTATGCAGAGGGTAATAATAATTTATAATAATTTATTATTTATAACCCACCCATCTGGCTGGGTTTCCCCAGATGGTAGATGGATCTCATGGCTAGCATGTGCTTTCTCACATGGAGTATGGGAGCTGGGAAGGGTGACAACGTTGTCTGGCTAGGAACAAGAAATGGGGACTTTGGGGGGAAAGCCCTTGAAGGAGAAACCTTGAAGGCCTGCAGGCGCAGGGACACTCACCATGGCTAGCTCAGCTTCTAGTTCCTTCATTCGGTTGTCTTTCAGGTCCAGCTGCGACCGAAGAGCACTGGCGTGGTCCGTGGCGTCTTTGGCTTGCCGGCGTAACTCCCACTTCTCCCGCTCCAGCAGGTCTTTCTCTTTCGCAAGAGCTTTGACCGCATCTTCGCTTTCCTGTGGTTGGGGCGAGAGTCAGAATGCGGACGCGAAGCAGGGAGGGTGGCTGGCTGCTAAGCCGCTTTCTTACCCTCCTCCCGTCTCTGATCTCCTTCACATCCTTATCAACCTCTTGGGGGGGGGTCAGTGGGCACATATGACATGTTGAGGAAGGTGCGAAATGGCTGTGGGAGAGGGTGTGGCATGTGGCAAGCGGCAGCCACATCAACAAGAGCAAAAAAAGAGGCAGTGCCAGAAAAATGTGCAGGCATGCCACCCGTCAGTTGCCCCATGGGTGAGAAAAAAAGGTACATCTATTGCGCTCAATCACAGAGATAAGCTCTTGTGGCCTCTCCAGAATGGGTGTGAAGGTGAATGTCCAATCCTGGCATCTAATGAAATGTGGGCATGTTTTAAGAGGGAGCATTCCATGTAGAAGAGGCTGAGCCAGGAAGAGCAACCAGGCTCTCATAAGTTGTGGATTTTTGAGGGGATATTTATTTCATTCTACTTTTTCTGGTGCCAGGGGAGGTTATGATAGGCAGACCCCTGCCTGGTTGGCACATTGGAGACCCCTGCCATAACACCATCTGTGATTAGTAATTACAGTTAGTAGCTAGTATTAGTATGAGTATTAGTACTCATACATTGTAATATGTTTCTCCCACCCCTCCCTTCTTCCTGTGCCCCTTCCCCTTCTCTATTGAACTTATGATGAGCTTTTAATTTAAAAGTTGCTAATAAAAATAAAAGTACGTAATAAAAATCAAAATGTTTAATATTTTACAGGTGATTTATTTTACAGATGATTTATTACTTTGAGTTATTTCTTTATACTGTATTTGCACTAATTTGCCATTTTGAACTGCTTTCATTGGCTGTTTCCCAAGGTACTAAATACAGGGGAAAAGGGAAGGCAAAGAGGGCAGGAAGATACAGGAGGGAATCTGTAGTAATAGACTGGTGGGTGGTTAAGGGAAGCTGAAGAAAGGACTTTTCTCTGTGTGATAGTCTCCCTGTAAAAAGGGGTGGTGGTGGTTTAAAACAATGGCAGAAGTTTGAGTAAAGCAGGGGTGGTAGGACACTGAGAAGAAAATTGCAGTTTTAAACAATGGCAGAGGTTTGAATAAAACAGGGGTGGATATATTCCTAAAGTTTTAAGGAAGAGAAATAGCAAAGATAGTTACGACACAAAAATGAGCTCTCAAAGCTACCAGATCTTTCTCCAACTCCTTTTTCGCTGTACTCAAACCGTGTTTTAAATTGCCACTTCCCCCTCAGTATCTCACCACCTGTTTTACTCAAACTTCTGCTGTTGATTAAAGACATTTTCTCCCCTCAAACCTTGTTTTAAATTGCCACTTTCCCCTCAGTGTCTTTCCATCTCTCAAACTTCTGCCATCGATTAAAACCACCACTTTCCTCCCTCTCAGTGTTTCTCCACCCCTGCATTGCTCAAACTTCTGCTGTTGTTTAAAACAGCCACTTCTCCCCCTTTCAGTCTCCCTCCTTTCTCGCTGTATTCAAACCTCTTTCTCTTCCATTCCTCAGCTGCCTCATACGAGAGAGCTAAAGGATGTGGAAACCTCAAATATCCCTGCAGCTGGAGTGTGTGAAGATATCCCCACCACGTCTTTCTTCCCTCCCCAACTTCTTTGTAAAAAGCAGGCCCCAGCACTGGGCAAAGGAGGCACCTGTGGCTGCTGGGTGGGCAGAGGTGGGCTCAGCTTGCCAGGGACATTCTTGTTGTGCCTCCCCTCCTACATCTCAGCCCAGTATGGGGTGAAGGAGATGCCACTGGCCAGCAGTGGTAGCTGCCGCCTGAGCATGCGGTATAATCCCGATACTCCTTCTTTCCCTTTCCAACTCCGCCCCTCCATAAGCCCCTGTACGGGGCAAAAGAAGTTCAACGCCTGGAACTTCTAGGGAAAGACACTGCCTAATACCCTGGAGAGGTGCTGCCAGTTAGGGTAGACAACACTGAGCTAATGGACCAATGGTTTGGCTGAGAATATGACAGCCACCTGTGAAAGACAGGTGAACAAGCCAAAGAGCTAAAAATAACATAGAACATCCAGTGACTTCAATTGCACTAGCTGCTTATCTGATTCTGGGCTCAATTCAAAGGACTAGTTATTATCACTCTTCATTGCCCTAAAACAGGAGTGGAAAATGTCAGGCCCATCAGCCGAATGTTGGCCTCCAGGCCGTTCTGTCCTCAGATCATTGATGGGCCCGTTCTACACAAGCATCCTTTTCCATGGCCAACACTCTGGCCAATGTCAAATCTCCCCCACCACCCAGCCATTCATCCTTACTTTTCTGTGCTGCTCGTAGTTCCTGATGAAGTCCCGTAGCTGCTCTTCCCGGCTTTCCAGGGTGGCGTAGAGCTGCTGCATCTGACTCACCAGGTCGGTCTTCTCCCCCTTCAAACGCTTCCGATCAGCTTTCATGGCTGGAAGAGACAGGTGGGTGGGTTTGAGAACTACCAGGCGGGGAGATATGGGAAGAACTCACATAGAATTGGAGAGGTGGAAGGGACCCCAAGGGTCATCCAGTCCAGCCTCCTGCAATGCAGGAATCACAGCTAAAGAATCTCTGACAGATGGCCATCCAACCTCTGCTTTAAAACCTCCAAGGAAGGAGAGTCCACCACCTTCCACTCCTGAACAGCTCTTACCCTCAGAAAGTTCTTCTTCCTCTTCCTCCTCCTCCTCCTCCTCCTCCTCCTCCTCCTCCTCCTCCTCCTCCTCCTCCTCCTCCTCCTCCTCCTCCTCCTTCTTCTTCTTCTTCTTCTTCTTCTTCTTCTTCTTCTTCTTCTTCTTCTTCTTCTTCTTCTTCTTCTTCTTCTTCCTCCTCCTCCTCTTCTTCTTTCCCCCCAAACTAGGACATCCTAATGTTTAGTTCCAATCTCCTCAGGTTGCTTTGTCATTGTTGTTTAAAAACAACGGGAAAGCATGTTTGCAATTTGCAATCATGGTTTTTGAAAGGCACCCCAGAGATATATACATCACTCACACTTACGTTTTGATTGAAGAAGGAGAGGGGTTGTATCCAAATAAGTTCTACTCGGAGAAAACCCACTAAAATTAATGCACCTAAGTTTGTCCTTTCCATTAACTCCAGTAGGCCTACTCTGATACAACCCAACATCCTTGGAATATAAAGCAGCCATTCGTAATGGCTGCCTCCCCTGCCACCCCACCTACAAGTTTGCCACTCTTCAATCTTACCGAATGGAAAGAAATAGCTCGAAACCACAAATGCACATGAGCGATTGAGCAACACACTGCCTCGGACCCCTGATGTGAGTGCACACATCGATGTGACATCCTGTGTGATGTTCCACCCATGCATGTGCAACCTTGTGTGCACAAAAACGTGGACCTGAGACAGTCGTACTCCCTGGGGACTCCAAGTTGATTTTTGCATGGTGTCTTACTGTGAAAGCAATGCGTCTTTGAAACACTGAATGAAAAGGAACCTCTGTTCAATAGACCTGTATAATCCCATTAAGATCGCTTTGGGGTGGGGAGTTTTGGGTAGTGTGTTTGGTTGTTTTTTTTTAAAAAAGGATCAACACACATGAGTGAATGGGGGACGTTGCAGGAATAAAAGATGCAAAGAGTCAGAGGAAGAGCCAGGGAAAGGCGGTAGCATCTGTTTGGCATGCAAATGGTCCCCAATAGCATCTCTGGGTAGGGCTGAGAGAGACCCCTGAGCCTGAAACCCTTGAGAGATGCTGCCAGAGTGTGTCTTCCTGTGGATTGAGCATTCAGCCTGATTTGCTTGCACAAAGCTCACACAGTGGTCAGACTATGCCTGGCTCTCATTGAGCATTTCTCCTGATTGTCTATGGGACAATTACACCACAATCAGCATTCATCTTGCACTCATTCCCTTGCAGTGTGTTTGCACAACTTCCCGTTAATCCTTCACTTGCTACACTTTTCAGTGCATTCCCGGGTGCATTTCCAAACTTCATAAAGCCCTTTTGTTTTTTGTTTAGAAACAGTAGATTTGTTGTGCTTTGATTCACTTTTAATTGTGCAGACCTAAAGTTCCCGAACGTGCTAGAATCCCTCTTGCAGATCAGCAAGAGTCAGTGTAGACAAAGCTCCCAGAGGGGGCAATTCTGACTCAGTATAAGGCAACTTCCTATTCAAATCAGCTCTTCAATCAGAAACATGAGGACTAGAATCTTCTTTTATTTTTAACAGAAGGGCTATAGCTCAGGAACAGAGCACCTGCGCTGCCTGCGTAAGGTCAAAGCTTCAATGCCTGACATCTCCAGTTAGGGTTGTGCCCCATCATCCCTGACCACTGGTCCTGCTAGGTAGGGATGATGGGAGTTGTAGTCCAAAACCAGCTGGAGACCCAAGTTTGGGAAACCCTGGTGTAGACAATAGTGAGCTACGTGGACCAGTGGTCTGTCTTGTATCTTATGCAATGGAAAGCTGTTCTGATATGTGTGATGCTGCCACTCTGGAATTAATCCAAGGCAGTCTTCTTGTTAAACCAGAATTCAGGAGGAGAGCCATGCAGGGTGGAGCAATGAAGAGAGGAATAAAGGAACAGAGGGAGAGAGAGAAATCCTCTCATCTGGGAACAGTTTAAGAGGCATTGCTGTCTGGGGCTCCCCACCCCAATTTTCCTCTGCAAGGACTCATTGCCTCCACTTACTGTCTGAGCTTTGAGTGTCGCAGATGCCTGAAAACAGCAGTCTGTCCTCCTCTTCCCCCCCTTCCCATAATTATATGCCTCCCAGAGATCCCTCCACACAGAACAGCTTAAAAGGACGGTTTCGTGATGAGTCAAGCTTGGCCTTTGAACCCAGCCGCTGTTTCAAAGTGCTTGGGCACTGGGTTGTTTTGTCCGAGGGTCACCTGAGATTATGCAGAGTGCAAGGCAAAGGATGTCAAGGACATCGTTTTCCCTTTCCTCCTCTAAAGTAGTGAGAGCCGGGTGTGCGCAGGCTAAAGTTGGAAGCGAGGGGATAGGGAGCTATTGTTGAGTTAGGAGAAGGGCAGGAAAGAAGAAAAAAAGTGGACCAATTTCAACTGCGATAATTTCCCCCTTGGCATGCTGGAAGTTGGGCCTGCCCAAGGAAATTGATTGGCTGCAGAATGATAGCTTTAGATGGCGTATAACAAGATTGGATGAATGCATGGGGGTATCTATTTGCTATTTATTTATTGTCTTTCTTCCGGGGAGCTGGAGGCAGTGGTGAAGGAGGTGGTCGTAGCACCCCAACCCTTGCCGCCCACAGCACCAGAGTGACCCCCCCCTGCACTAGAGCCAAGCAGGGCTGCGCTGCGCCACCTGTTCGCCTGCCCCCCTGGCTGATGATGCACTTGGTGGGGGCCCCTATGCAGGCATCCCAGCCCAGTGCACCTCCCTGTGGGCATTGTTTCCTCTGATGCATTGGAGAGAAGCACCAGCTGCCCTGTGCTGGGCTTTGAGCCCCCTCAAAAATCCACACCCATGCCTTAGCCCCTCTGGCACCCCCAACAATACGCTCCGGCAGCCCTGTTTCTTGGAACTTAATGTTGTTTGTTCTTACTGTCCCAGAAAGCTCTAGTCAATTCCTCCTGGTGCCAGGCCCCTGCATCAGTGTGCCACTCATGTTCAGGAAATACTAAAACAAAACAAAGCCACCCCCCTTATCTTAAGCCAAGTCTCTTCCCCTAAGCAGCGCCTATTACTGGCAAACCTCGCATTCGAGGACCATCTCCAAAGCATTCAGCTGCTTTGAATTCAAACCACGGAGCTGCTACCTGACATTATATTATTTATGAGCGCTAAGGAGGAGGGAGGATGTCTCCCCAAGCTGCTTTGGAAGACATTTGTCCCAAGCAATTTATGGGCCGGGTACGCAGGAAGCTGACTTAAGCCAAGTCAGGTTGGCGGTCGCATTTAGCTGTTTGGCCCATGCCGATTGCCCCAGATACAACCCCTGGCATCTTCAGGTAGGACCCCGGAAGAACCTTGGAAACTTGCTGCTAGACAGTACTGAGCTAGATGGACCAGTTGTTGGATTCAGGATACAGCAGCTCCCTATGTTCCTAGTGGTAGGGAGGTGGGCAGGTGAGCAAAGTGTCCCACAGCTGAGGACCTAAGGTGGATGTAACATAGGTTCCTCGTCTCAGGTGACTAGCAACAGAGGATGTCATCCTTAGCAGCAGCAGCAGCAGCAGCAGGAGGAGGAGGAGGAGGAGAAGGAGGAGGAGGTAATGCCGGTAGGAAGGAGCAAGACTTAATGACACTCCTACGCCTGGTTTTCCAGCATTTCGCTATATGCTGCATATAGTAAGATAGCCAGCAGTAAACCAAGGCATCTGGGGAAACGGCTGTATGGCTCAGTGGGACAATCCAGCACTTTCAGGCAGGATTGGAAGAGATTCTTATCTAAATGCCTGGAGTGTCATTTTATTAATTGATTTTATTTCATACAATTTATATACTGCTTGACTGCGTGTGGGGGGAACTCGTCAAAGCAGTTTTTTAAAAATGACAAAACAGTACCAGTTTTTAAAAGGGTAAAAGCAGCTATTTAAACCAAACAAAAATAATAATTAAAACAGATGGTAAGCTAAAAGCAAACCAAAACACATCTCAGCAGTCTACACGTCTGGGTGAGGGTGCCTAAACAAAAATGTTTTTAGAAGGTGCTGAAAAGAGTACAGTGGTACCTCGGTTTCCGAACAGCCTAGTTCTCGAACGTTTTAGGTCCCGAATGATCGAAACCTGAAAGTGACTGTTTTTGAACGTTCTTTTGGAAGCCGAACATCCGACAGGGCTTCCGCAGCTTCCGATTGGCTGCAGGAGCTTCCTACAGCCAATCAGAAGCCACGCTTTGGAAGTCGAACGCTTTGGAAATCGAACAGACTTCCAGGACAGATTCCGTTTGACTTCCAAGGTATGACTGTACAGGGACCTTCTGGTCTTCTCTTTCCCTCACTTCCCACCTTTTCCACTTTCCTTGTCCTGCGGCGTTCCTTGTCAAGAACTCCCTGGCTCCACAACCAGAACACCCAAATCCCACAAACCAAGCAAACAGTGCAGATCTAGTGTATGTTTATCCCACTGGTTCATTCCCCTTGCATTGCCTCGGCTTTCTGCCCGCATCTCTTTTCTTTGAAAGCAGGAATGTGGACCCGCCAGCGACGTTTGCTTGCAAAAACAGTTGAGAAAATATCATCCGGTATCCATGGCAACCAGCAATCTGGCCTAACTTTCCCAGGCATCCGTTATCTTTCTCCTTACATATTTTGATGGTATGCCAGTGCATGACCATGGGGACACACACACAAACACGCCGAGCTGCCTTCATCGTTTAGACGCAGCCAGAGATGCTTCTGTCCGAAGCAATTCCCTGCTGCTGTGATCTGGCCCAAGTCCTCAGCCCTGTTTTGTTAACTGGGTGAAATCATCTTGTCTTCCACACTCTGTGCCATTTAATTAGGTCCCTTGTCAATTTCCATAAAGGAAAAAAAAATATCTCTCACACAGAGAGATGCTCCACGTTTCAAGTGGGCTGACGTTTCTTTGCAGAGGTGCAGAATTTATTCCGAGGGTCCTCCGTGAATGAAGGAAGCAGACCCGGGCAAAACTGACTTAACCCTGGTTGTGGACCCCCCCCCCTACTGTCTAGCACCCCGCAAAGACGGCCAAAGTGAGCAAGCTTTCAAGAGTAGATTTGACTGGAGAGAAGCCAATTAGTGCCGGCTGGCTGTTAGGCTTATGTTCTTTTGTTGACGTGGCCCGAGGGCTCGGTTTGATTGCAGAGCTGGGGAAGGTGTAGGGACGGGATCAAGGAGTGATGGCAGAGGCTCTCTGCAAGGAAAGGCTATGTGCCTGGATCTTTGTAGTTTAGAAAAAGAAGAGTTGACTTAGAGGTTTCGATAGCGATAAGAATGGAGAGAGGGCTCCTCCAGCTGACCTTTTTATTGAGCATTCCTTCTGATTTGCTTGCACAAAGCTTACGCAGAGGTTGGATTTATAATGCAGTCTTCATCCAGCATCCTTTCTGATCTGTTGGCAGGGAACTTAAACTCAAGGAGCAATGCTTTCAGTACGTTTACACATCTTAAGATTAATTATCTGGGCATTCCACACTTTTCAACACATTTCCCCATCCATTTCCTAAATGCAAAAATCTGTTTCTCTCTCTCTCTCTCTCTCTCTCTCTCTCTCTCTCTCTCTCTCTCTCTCTCTCTCTCTCTCTCTCTCTCAGCGGATCTGCTGTGCTAGGGCGAAAGAGCGCTTTAATCCACTTTCAATTGTGCAAACCTAAATTTCTCTGCCTGCCTTTGAATCCGTTCCACGCAATACCAGACCCTCCAAGTATTCCTATTTTCCAGGGACAGTCCTGGATTTACAGAAGTCGTCCCGGTTCCTGGATTTGTCCCACTTTTCCTTAGGACATCCCTGTTTTCATCGCAGAAATGTTGGAGGGTATGGAATTATGCGACCCCCGAGCCAAGGAGATAAGTAACCATACAACCTTTAGAAGACATCTGAAGGCAGCCCAAAGTACCTCCTCCTCCTCCTCTTCTATGTTGGAAGCTGCCCTGAGTGGCTGGGGCAACCCAGTCAGATGGGTGGGGTAGTAGAATAATAATGATAGTATAGAACACCCCCATTTTCATTGGATAAATGTTGGAGGGTATGCAATACTGATGCTTGTCTTGTTGAGAAGACATCCTGCAATGGTTGCTGAAGACATCCAGCCTCTGAGATCACAGACACAATGCTCGAAGGGGTCTGAAAGTGCATCGTCTTACTTCTGTACGAAGGGGTAGGGAGCCTTTTTCATCCCAGGGGACAACCATTTGTCCCAAGGGACAACCTTTCAGAGGCGAAATGCCTGGGCAGAGCAAGAAGTGTGAAATTTACTTTTCTACAAACACTTACGCATCCCTCTCTGTCCTCCATGCAAGCAAGGTGCATTACCAGAACCCAAGGACACATTCCAGCCAGGCAGAAAATACTCAAGGAAGGTGCAAGTCAGGCAAAAGATTTGGCTCTGGACAGTGTGCGACTTTGGGAGAGTCCTGACAGACAGCTCAAAAGCCCATGAGGACCACATTTGCCCTCCTGGGTCTGAGGTAACACACCTGCTTTTTTGTTCCAAGGAGAGCTCTGTGAAACCATTTCTGCAAGGTTTTGGGATGGTTCCATTTGGACAGGGGAAAAGTGGCTGTGGAAGGCGCCCACTGGCTAGAACATGTGACATCACTAACCCCAAGAACTGGGTGAAAAGCCCAGTAAACAAAACTGAGCTGGACGGAGCAAAAGTTTGACACAATATCAAGGCAGCTTCCTGGGCTCCTATACTTTAAGGCTTTCCTTCCAACAGGAATCAGAACAAATGAGAAACTGAGGAATGCAACAGCGGCACAGAGGAGGAAAGTTTACTGCACAGGGATGCCCAGAAACAGCCCCAGCCTTGGCAGTGCCTGGCAAGCAATTGAAGATTTATAGGTGAGTTAAGTTGCCATTTTGGCTCCACATCCCAGCACACCTCAGTGCAGCTATGAAGCACTTGGGGGGGGGGAATAAAGGGGAAGGGGTGGCGATGGTGTTTATTTCCAAACCGCCTGCAACATCTGAAGTGTTAGCAGGTCCCATGAGGGAGAACATAGCTAGGGTTGCCATGGAAACGGCTGCGAAGGAATCCATGTGCCCAACGCAGTCAGATCAATTTCATCTTTGCGTCTCGGAGGGGAGAGAAGCCACAAAAGAATATCATAAAAGGGAAGGAGCATAATGGGATGTAAGCAACCAGGAGCTGCCCCCTGTTTGATCTCTTGGGGGGCAGGGGTGGGAAGAGAAAGCATCACGATTTGATCTTTCCACTGGATTCTGCATGGGTAAGGAATCTCTGATTGGTGGCAACTGGTGCCCGCTAGGACCGCTGGGAAAGCAGGGAGGCCAAAACGTAGGCGGGACCAGAGCCAATGGCAGGAGGAACTGCAGCCAATGGCAGGCAGGGGCAACTAATTCTAATTCTGTTCCCCCTCCCCTCTCTGAGTTTGAGGAGGGCAAATTGGAGACTAGCTAGCTTGCTCCATCTTCCATGGGACAGCCCTTCAGATATTTGAAGGTGGTTCTCAAATCACCTCTCAATCATCTTTTCTCCAGGTTAAACACACCCAACTCCCTCAACCATTCCTGAAAAGACTTGAGTCTCTAGGCCCTTGATCATCATGGTCGCCCTCCTCTTCACACCTTCCAGTTCAATACAACATCCTCTATGTTTATAGCAAGAAGAAGGAAGTCATAAGAGAGTCTGACGTCCTCTCTGTGGTATTCAGTCCAAACCCAGTTTGATGAGTGGAGGGAGAGAGGACGATTGAACACTGAGAGGACGGCAAAGCAAATGGCAGGAGGAAATTGCAAGTGTTCTCACAGATGAAGGTAAAGATGGGGAATCTGCGGGCCTCCAGATATTGCTGGACTACAACTCCCATCATGCCCGACTATTGGCTACATTGGCTGGGTCTGATGGAAGTTGGAGTCCAACAGGACCTGTAGAGTCACAAGTTGCCCTCCCTTGCTTTAACTCCTTACTTAGTTCCAATGAGAAACTGTTCTCCCTCCCTCCCTTCTAACCAGTCTTTAATGCAGTGTTAGTGATCAAGTTCCTGTCCTCATAATTCCTACTTCATTCAGAAAATGAGGCAGAAGGGAAGCAGAATCACTCCACTGGCTGAACTGATGGCATGTTCAATTCCTCCAACTCTTCAACTTTGCGATGACCCAACAGGGCTTTTCCGATGTTCATACAAAGTTGATTGCCACCCCACATTGTCTGTTTCCAGCATCATAGATAGAGCACAGGGAGCTGCCTTCTACTGAGTAGACCACTGGTCTACCTAACCCAGTGTTGTCTACACTGGCTGGCAGTGGTTCTCTAGGGTCTTGGACAGGCTTCCTCAAACTCTGCCCTCCAGATGTTTTTGGCCTACAACTACCATGATCCCTAGCTAGCAGGACCAGTGGCCAGGGATGATGGGAATTGTAGTCTCAAAACATCTGGAGGGCTGAGTTGGAGGAAGCCTGGTCTTGGACATGGTTCTTCCCCCTCCAGCAATACCTAGAGATGCCAGGGATTGAACCTGGCGCCAGGTGCTCTACCACCGAGCTGTGGTCTCTTCTGTTAAATGTAATGTAAGGTTCCAGTCCACATGATTCTGAACGAAAAGCTGTTAGAATAGGAAAAAAGGAAGCAGCTTTCTACAGAGTCAGACCATTGAGCTATCTAACTCAGTAAAATGCAAGGGAGGTGGGATACCTTGTTGGAACAACATCCTAACTGTCACACAGCCTGGGAACTCTTGCTGCTAACCTTGGACTCTTGAACCTTGGCTTTTGCTCTTGGACTTGGATTTCCTGTTGCTTACTCCCTGGTAAGATCACCCAGAATAGAATCTGTGTGTTTTTTTCCTAGCCGCTGAGTCAGTGCCGTGAGATTGCTATATTAAAAGTTTGCTTCTTTACTTACACATAAATGCCCCTGTGGTCTGCTTTTGGGTGGGAGCCAGGGCCGTTACAAGGTATAAGTGTGTGCCAGATTCAGTTACACATGCTTAAAGCAGTGGAATCATAATAGAATCATGAGCTGGCATGAGCTGGCCCGTCTCTCCACCAGAGCTGCATTTGCATCCCAGGCAGAAACATTTAGCCTTTCAAGGAACCACAACATTCCCAGCTGCTTAGCTTGTAGACAGAAGGAAACACAATTGTGGGGGCCCTCGTCACATCGCTTTTGAAGTGTGGCTGTTTGCCACAAGGCCGTGTGTGGCAGATTCCCACGAAAGCATTCTCCCACGATACCCGAAAGGAAACTGCAACCTGCAATTGGCCGGTGACCACCTGCATCTTGCAGCGATTAGCTTGCAGCACCAACAGCGAAATGCTTATTAAAGATACGCAGTCTCAAGAACGGAAAGTGCCTGGAGGTATGTATATATATATATATGTGTGTGTGTGTGTGTGTGTGTGTGTGTGTGTATGTGTGTATATATATATATATATATATATATATATATATATATATATATATATATACATACATACACACACACACATATATATAATATTCTTCTTTATTATTAAATGTCGGCTTCTCCACGGGCCAGAGATTTCTTTGGGGTATAAAAAGGACAACATAATAGCAAGGGACATAATGCCGTGTTACAAAAGAGTACTATTAGGACGTATTAAAATAGCATTTGAAATGTGAAGGGCCAAACAAGCAATGCTCCTTAAACATCCGCCAGCTAATGGTTTGTAAGACAGCTTGATTGTCCCCAGATGGCCAAATGCTAAACTTAACTGCAGGAGAGTAAGGGCTGGGATGGTCTAGTTTTGAGTTCATTCATCCATGAGAATAGAGGCTTCTCTCCTTTCTGTAATGGCAGAGTCCTCTGATGACCGAAGCCCTGGGGAGGAGATGAGGCCGTTCTCTGATCTGTACCATGTGGTGCCACAGTCAGCTGAGCCCACACCTCCTTCCTTGTACCCCAAGAAGACATCTCTGCCAACAGATTCCAGTGATTGGTAAACAGACTCATTGGGGGATTAGAACAGCCTTGAGGAAAGATCCCCATTGCTTAAAACCCCAGTGCTTAGAAACCAGAGGCTGCAGAAAAAGGCACCAGACTTTAACAGACTCAGTGCAAAAGGGCTTGACAATGCTGCTGTTAGGTGGATTTGACCAATTCCAAAGGGTGCTCACCAATGGTTCCTTGTCATCTTGGAAAAAAGTGCCAGGGCCAAGCCACATGGTTCTGTTCTGGGCCCAGTGTTGTTCAGACTCTTTATAAATGACTTGGATGAATTAATTGGGAGGATGCTCATCAAATTTGCAGATAACACCAAACTGGGAGGGGTAGCTTATAGTAGAGAAGACAGAATTGGGATTCAATATGACTGTAAAAGATTGGAGAACTGGGTCCAAACAAACAAAATGAATTCTAATAGGGACAAATGTAAGGTTCTACCCCTAAGGCAGGAATAATCAGATGCACAAATATAAGATAGGAGACACCTGGCTTGCCAGTAGTACATGTGAAAAGGATAGTAGACCACAAGCTTTAGTCAAAGGCTAACACAATTCTAGGCTGGATCAACAGAAGTATAGTGACCATACCTAAGGAAGTAATAGTTCCACTCTAATCTGCCTGGAGTACTGTGTCCAGTTCTGAGCACCACAGTTTAAGAAGGATGTTGACAAACTGGAGCATGTGCAGAGGAGGGAGACTGAGATGATCAAGGATCTGGCAACCAAGCCTTACAAAGAACAGGCTGAGGGAGTTGGGTATGTGTAGCCTGGAGAAGAGAAAACTGAGAGGTGATACAGGCACCTTCAAATATCTGAAGGGTTGTCACATGGAAGACGGAGCAAGCTTGTATTTTGCTGCTCCAGAGGGTAGGACCCAAAACAATGGATTCAAGTTACAAGGAGATTCCGGCTAAAGATGAGGAAGAAATTTCTGATGGTGAGAGCTGTTTGACAGTGGAAAGGGCTCCCTCGGAAGGTGGTGGGCTCTCCTTCATTGGAGGTTTTTGAAACACAGGTTGGTTGGCCATCTGTCAGGGGTTCTTTATTGTGAGTCCTGAAACCACCACCCAGGTCCCTCTCCAAGGTGCTGATCCTTGCCTTGCCTTCCTTTCTGCCTGGAATGCTGAGACTACTGATCTCCCCCATGCTTGGACCAACACGTATTGGTCACCGCAAGAAGAAAATACTGGACTAGTTGGTCTGATCCAACAGGGTGCTTCTTAAATTAAGAGTTAGAAGAAAAACCCTTCATGCATCTGGCAAAATGGACTGTGGCCCATGAAAGTTTTTGCCATAGTGGTCTTTAAAGTGCCATCGTCCTCTTCCCACCCCCCTTTTTGTTGTTGCAAGTAGCATATCTACCCCTAAGACAGGCCAAATTCATGAAATTTCTCAATCTGTGTTTCACCTCTTGATGGGGACGGAGTCTTGCTAACCTGTCACAAAAGTTGGTGGAGCTCAAATACAAATATATACATACATAATACATATACACACACATACCGTAAATAGCTTAGGTTTCTTTATTTTAAAAAATCAAGCAATATATATGAGAAAGGTTGTTGATGTGAGCATCCCATGTGAACTCACACCCACACTCTAACAGCATTCATTATCACTCCAGTGCTTTTATAAAGCTTCAGAACGGAGGATTTAACAGGAGTTTCAGCTGCCTTCATCTAATTGTATCCATTAGCATGTCTACCTTTCCCTTTTTAAGAATGGAAGAATGGGAATCGAGCAACTCCTCTATGAAGAAAGGTTGCAGCATTTGGGACTTTGGGGTTTAGAGAAAAGGCAACATGCTAGAAAGAGGAGACATGCTAGAAGTTTATAAAACATGGCATGGAGAAAGTGAGTAGGTTTTTCTCCCTTTGTCATAACGCTAGAAGGTCCTCTCCTGGGCCACCATGCCCCAAACTTCTTAAGTTCTTAAGAACTTAAGAACATCCCTGCTGGATCAAGCCAAAGCAACCTGTTCTCACAGTGGCCAACTAGATGTCTCTGAGAAGTTGGACAACCTTCCATTTGTGATTCTCAGCAATTGGTATACAGAGGCGTTCTGCCCCGACGGTGCAGGCTAGTAGCTAGTAGCCATTGATAGCTCATTTCTCAGGAGCTCATCCAACAGATACGGGACTTGTAGAGTCACACTATGTAGTCCCACCACAAGTGCACACATCAGCCACACACCCTTGGTCATCTGTTGGTGACAAAGTCACCAAATGATGGGTTAAGCCTTGACCTAATGCTGAAATATTGTCAGTGGCAAATGGAATTCAGCGGCAAATCCTACCCAAGCATCTGATTTTGAGTTTGTGTAGCACGGCCACTCTGGTTGCAATCTGAAGAGGCTGGAAGAGTGCTGGTTTCAAATCTCACTTCAGCTACAAACTTAATTATGTGGCTGTCAGGGTTGAGCCAGAGGAAGCAGTCTGACATGAACCAGGGTCACAGAGGGCTGCACCTGGGAGTCAGAGCTAAGAACAAGAATGGGCGAGCAGCCTGGAACCCTGTAGCCAGCGTCTTAGATACAGAATCACAACACCCCAAAGGGGAAAGAAAGATCCAACAGTGCCCAGATCCACTGCCCAGAGGACAATTCCCACAGCACATGCCACAAACAAGTGCCCCTTGCAAAAACCTCAGACATTTGCCTGCTCATGGAAGTGAACCACATGATTTTGGGGGCCAGCTTGTCCCAGGAAGAAGATGCCTTTCCAACTTCAAATCAGCTATGTCTGGAGCAAAATCTTCAACTCCCATTCTTAGTCAGATACACAACCAGAATACTTTTAGGCTGCTCTGATTTTTTCTGGTTCAATCCTTCTCAAGAGACCAAAGACAGGTATCAAAAACAGCTCTCTCCCCCCCTCTCTATGCATCATTCCTTCTAAGAGCAAATCACTGCAATCTAGGACAGAATCTTGCTCATACGGAATGCTACACAGAAAGCTGCCTTATATTGGGGTCAGACCATTAGTGTATCTTGTGCATTACTGTCTACACTGAGTTGTAGCAGCTCTCCAGGGTTTCTGGCAAGGAGTCTTCCCCAGTCCTAGCTGGAGATGCCAGGGATTGGAACCCGGGGCCTTCTGCATGCTCTACAGCCCCACCCCCCAAATAGGAAACTGCTTGATACACTATGAGCTTATCAAGCACAGTATTGTCTACATTGGTTAGCAATGGCCCTGCAAGGTCTTTTCCAGCCCTATTTGGAGATGACAGGGATACGGCAGCAGGTGCAGGGCTATCTTTTTGACTATCTTCCTATATACCATAAAAATGTCATGCTGTTGTCATGCTGAAGTTCACGTGGCTGGCAGCAGGTGGCCACACCATTTCCAGTGTGATGACAGAATGGCAGGCAGGCAGCAGGCAGGCAAGGAAGGAAGGAAGCAGCAAGAGGCGACCTCCATCAAATCAGCTGCAGAAAATTTTAAGAGAGGGGAAAAGGCACTTCAGAGAGCAGTTTGGAGAAATGCTCTCTAACCACCATAGCTTAGTGGCATAGTGTCCGCCTTTCAAGCAGAAGGTCCCAAGTTCAATCCCAAATTCAATCCCTGGCATCTCCCACTAGGGCTGGGAGAGACTCCTGCCTGAAATCCCAGCTGGGGCTGACGGGAGTTGTAGTCCAGCAACATTTGGAGGGCATTGATTGAGGAAGGCAGATCTAGAGCTGCTGGAGAGGGAGAGGAGCCTTGAGTAACCGCAACAATTTGAACCAAGAAAATTCCAGCCCTCCTCAGAAAAAGCAAAAATGGAGACAGTGATTTAATGGAGATGTGGATCTGAAAACAAAGACTGTCCCTATTAAACACGAACAGCTGGAGCATTTCATTTTACAGTCCCTGGTAAGCATTAAATCATTTTCAGAAGTGGCTTCCTTCCTTCACATTCTTCCAGGAGTTGCCGTTCCAGCATTTTCTTAAAAAAAAAAGGTTGGTTGTGTGTGTGTGTTTTTTTTTAGCTACCCGGAGGTATTCTGTACATTGAAAGCACACCATGACCAACACAGGCGGAAATCGTGACAATGTCCCGTAAAAATGATGCACGGGAACGGCAGTTATCCATAATTAAAACACCTGATTTTAATTAGCTAATTTAAACTCCAAGAACAATGGTATTGACCTGGGGGAAGGGAAGGAAAGCAAAGAATGGGGGAAGGAGGTCAAAAATGGAAATAAATGGCCGATTTACTGGCCTGGGGGCGGTGTGTGTGTGTGTGTGTGTGTGTGTGTGGGAACAACAACAGGCTTTTATGTTCTTTTTGTACCCATGTCTATTTCATTCCATTATGATGTCATGGGAGGGTGGTAACCTTACTTGACGTATTCAGATAGCTATTTGTAGAATCAGAAGGAGAACCCCCACCAGTCTCTCCTAAGAAGACTCCTGCCGAATCAGACAAATCCAGCATCCTGTTGTCACAATGGACAACCAGCACCACTTGTAAACACAAACAGTAACAACAACAACAACAACAACAACAACAACATTGACACGTAATGGAAGTTGTGGTTCTAGAGACAACATCCTAAGTACACACAATCACTGCATTCTGACTTTGCTCTCAAAAATCCTTCTACTAGAAATAAGCAACACAACACAACAGCTCTCTCTCCCCTGCTCCTGCCCCCTTTCCTTGTGTTGTCATGCAGAAATACTTTAATCTGATAGAACCATTCAGAAACAAATTTCTTATGCAAATTAACCGAGAACAAGAAGGATCAAACTTGTTAGCTGAGAGGAGCGGAGTGCCAGAGGGCCATGAACCCCAAACAAATCTGTAATGCGCCTTAAAATTATCCACTTCACACAACCTGCTAAACAGCCTGTCAAAAGGCTCTGCTGAGATCTGCTTAGCAATTTAGATCCTGCCTGGCTGCAGTGGAGGGGTAGCTTAGCCTGGAATCCTCTTTAACTCAGTTAAATGCTAGCATCTCAACCTATCATCCTTAAGGCAGAAAGGAAAAGTGTGTGGGGGTGGGGTGGGGAAATGAAGCACAGTAGCATGAAACGCTAATTATAATAATAAGGAAAAAAATCTACGTGCGCAACATGACAAAACCTGTGATTGCAGCAAGAATGCAAGCCTTGCCGACTTGCAACTCCCATCCCTTTTTAATATAAATGTTTTTTATTGATTTCTAATAGATAACACTTACAAAAAAGGAAAAACAAACAAAAACAAAACCCCAACTTACACCCCCCCCACCAGTCTATTCAGTGCTCTTTTTCTAGAAAAAGAGGTGCCAGAACTCACCATTAACGCCTCTCTTGTTCTCTGGCTCTAGGATAGTGTTTCCCAAACTTGGGTCCTAAGCTGCTTTTGGACTACAACTAAACGGCCTTGGTCCTGTATACCTGAAGGAGCATCTCCACCCCCACCATTCAGCCCGGACACTGAGATCCAGTGCCAAGGGCCTTCTGGCGGTTCCCTCATTGCGAGAAGTGAGGTTACAGGGAACCAGACAGAGGGCCTTCTCGGTAGCAGCACCCACCCTGTAGAACGCCCTTCCATCAGATGTCAAGGAAATAAGCAGCTATCCTAATTTTAAAAGACATCTGAAGGCAGCCCTGTTTAGGGAAGCTTTTAATACTTAATGCTGTATTGTTTTAATAGTCAATTGGGAGCCGCCCAGAGTGGCTGGGGAGACCCAGCCAGATGGACAGGGTATAAATAATAAATTATTATTATTATTATTATTATTATTATTATTATTATTATTATTATTATTACATAATTCCCATCATCCCTGACCACTGGTCTTGCTAGCTAGGGATGATGGGAGTTATAGTCCAAAACCAGCTGGAGACCTAAGTTTGGAAAACCCTGATCTACACGGATCTGATCATGCTCCCTCTCTTCCTTCTTGTGCTAGACCTAAAGATCTAGTTGGAAAAGAGGCATGCAAATATCAAACCAAATCAAAAGTGGGAGAAACGATGACTGTAAACTTTACCTTGGCACAGGAGGCTTTGCACCCCCTTCCACACATTCCTCTCTGCTGTCAGAGTAGACAAACAGGAGGCAGGATCAGAGTTCAAAGACACATCCCAGGCAGGCGTAAAAACATACAAGGAGGGTGGGGTCAGAGAGGGGTGTGGCCTAGGGAGAGGGGGTTGGTGAGAGTTCTGAGGGCCAGAGAGAGAGAGAGAGAGGGCCGGAGGAGGGCCACATTTAAGTCCTGACCTGGAGATTCCCAATTGCCGATTCAGAAGGAACACCTGGCAGGTCATATGTAAGACCTATTGCAAGCTCATGGGTGGAGGAATGAAAACAAAGGTTTGGAGGCTTGTGGGGAATTGTGAAATGAGTAGGAGCCCACATCATCCCCAGCAACAGGGCTCTGGGTTCCAGTCTGGCTTCAAATCAGCTTGAGCTGCTCTTCTCCCCATTTTGGAAAACGGTTCTGTTTGCCAAGCCTAACTACAAACAGGACTGGAGGGTGTGTGTGTGCATGCTAGCAAGGGAGTCAAGATGAACTTCCTCCTATATGAATGAGGCCTGCAACCTATTTTTCAAAAATGTGTTTGTGTGATCCCACTAGAGGTTTCTTCTTCTGCTTCTTTTTTTTTAACCCCCCCACTGCACTCTAAGCCATCAAAAACAGCAATTCCCTTACCAATCAATAAGTAATTTATGACTAATACCTGTCTGCCATTTTTAATAGACTAATATTTCAAGCCTATGCAACAATATCGGACCATTTCCCCCTGACCTAGACATGTTTATGCGAGCAGAGGGATTGCATGCCCCAAATGTCCCAGATCGTTATTTGCGACGTGTATTGTAATCAAATTGTTGCCATGATTTCTGTTGCAGCAGACAGGACCCTAAAGATCATCCTTCAAGAGGCAAGTCCCCAATGATCATCACTGGGGTGAGTGTGCCAGCATCTCAGGGGCGAGAGAGCACTCCTGCTGCCTGGGGAGTGGTCCTGACACTTCATCAGTTCCATTGCACAGAAAGACTTGTTGCCTGTATCCAACTGTATTTATATATTTAAAGCATTTTCTTTCTACCATGCTCTTTAACTGGAAAGGCCCTTGGGGCAGCGTAGAAAGATCAATAGTTATAGAGAGGCTTACCACATGAAAGACGGGACACAAAAGGAAACAGGAAGGAGGAGGGAGAAGGAAAAGTAAAAAAAAAGGCAAGCTCAGTTCTTAACGTTATCAAGTGCTTACAAAGACTAGTTGGGATGGGAACAGTTTAAGGTGACTCTTGGCAGGGTTGACGGAGTTGCCCTGCTTCCCTATTCTTCACCGGCTGAAGCTTCATGAAGTGGAAGCCGATGTCCTATAGCCCACAAAGAACTGTGCACCCTCAACAAGGCCAGATTCCTATGTCAGGAGCTGGTCAAGCTACAACCTGGTGCCTATAGCTTCATACATACTTCCAGATCCATTACCATTTTTGCTCATTCATTTTGGTTCAGGAACATACAGCTGGAAAAGCCTCACACAATGAAATAAACTATGAAACAAATTAGTTCCCTAGGAAATCAGTCGAAGTCGGAGCAGGGCCAATTTGTATGGTAGCCCAAATTTTAGATCTTTATGTGTATATGCGTTTATCTCAAATTTTAATCTTTAAGCTGCGGTTGTACAATGTTTGAAATGTATCTTTTATTCTTGTGAAAGCTGTCCCAGTTGTGCTTTCCGAGCTGTTCTTTGACCGTAATAAAATTATGAAAGTATTAAAGTAACCGTGAAGGTGACAGTAAAACGGATGGAAAGGTGGCAAAATCTCCCCAGGTGTTTGCAAGCAAAGCAGTCTAAGGCACAGTTGGGGAACCTCAGGCTGTATGAAAACTCCAGGGCTCTCTATCCAGGTCTTAAGACTCTTCCCAGGCCACGCCTCCTCTTCCCAGGCCACGCCTCTTACTGGCCACACCCTTTCCAAGTGCTTTAAACCAACCAGGATGTGTCCTTCAACAGCAATAGTGCTCTTGCTTGCTTGGATAGAGGCATGGGTGCAGAAACTCTGCCTCTCCTGCCTGTAAAACATCACACCTGCCTCCCCCTTAAATGTCATAATATTTCAGCCAATGTAGGGGTCCTTCCAGGAGTTGATTTATGAGTCCGGGATGTATCTCCCATCCGGAAATTTGACTTGAGATAAGACACAGCATTTATACACAGCTGTAGTTGATTTAATTTATTAAGATATTGGTTCCGTTCAAATTAATGGAGATGTTTTATAGAGTGAGTTCTCACCAAGAGTTCCATCTAAAATGAATGGCTAATTACTTGGATTCAGACAAAGTGCTCATCCCTAATATATAATAAGGGGACCCATAGATAAAGCACCATTAGTCCTCATTTTTCACTTCTGAGGGAAAGAATCATTGAAATTAATATAGTCTGAGCTTTCTTTCTCTCTCTCTCTCTAACAAAAGACGAGTCTCCTCCTTCTCTTCAAAAAGTGATTAGTACTAAAGTATGAGAGAGAGATTTATTAGCCATCGGAGAACTTCATTCCAAATAGGATTAATAAGAAAATTAATAGAAATGGCTGCAAACATTACGCACAGTTGAACAATTACCACTAGAGATGAATAGTGGCTGCTAAGACAGCATCCAGTCAGAAGAACCAAGGAAGAGGAGCCCTGCTCAACCAAAGCAAACACCATCTAGTCATAGAATCACAGAGCAGTAGATTTGGAAGGGTCATCTAGGCCAGTGTTTCCCAACCTTGGGTTTCCAGCAGTTTTTGGACTACAACTCCCATCATCCCTAGCTAGCAAGACCAGCGTTGAAGGATGATGGGAACTGTAGTCCAAAAGCAGCTGGGGACCCAAGGTTGGGAAACACTGATCTAGGCCAACCTCCTGCCAGGCGCACCAACTCCAGGGGCTGGGGTGTCTTCACCCCCCCTCGAATTCCCTTGACAACTGGCTAGGCCCTCTCAATGTTGAGGGGGTGGAGGAAGCTCCTGACGGTTGGCCTTCCCAACCGTTGACCTCTTTCATTGTGTGCGTGTGTTGGGACACATGTGTTGGCGCAACCCTCCAATGAGCACCAGATGGGGAGATGCACTGTGCTCATCAGCAGGGGCGCACCAATGTGCCGGAGCTTCGGTGCTCTGGCGCAATGGTGAGCCCATTGCTCCTTCCCATCCAGCGCTGACACTCTGGGCTAGTTAGGAGGGTCCAGCACTCTGGGGCGACTCTCTGTTGAACACAGGAAGACTGCTGGGCTCATAACCAGCCATCTGGCGAGCCCAGTGCGCTGGTGTCACATGTGTGTGTTGCCACACACATGTGACTTCACACGTGAGATGAGCCCTCCCCCCCAATGTTGGGCACAACTCAGCACCTCCTGCAATGCAATTGCCTCTTGCAATGCAAGAATCACAGCTAAAGCATTGCTTCGACCAACACCTTCTGACATATGTCCATTCCACTGCCCCACAGATCGTTTCCCCATCCTGTTGACTGCCTTGGCCAACCAGGTGCATCTTGGGAAGCCCACAGCGCAGGACATGAAAGCAATGCCCCTCTCCCCCAGGTGCCCCCCAGCAGCCGGTAATTCAACAGCATGGTGACATTGCCTCCTTTGACCACTTGGAGACCAGGATGGTCACTAAAGGAAAAGGCTGTAGCTAAGCATTAGATCGCAGTGGCAAAAGGCCCTAGGTTCATTCATAGAATCATAGAATTGGAAGAGACCACAAGGGCCATCCAGTCCAACCCCCTGCCAAGCAGGAAAAACCATCAAAGCATTCCTGACAGATGGCTGTCAAGCCTCCGCTTAAAGACCTCCAAAGAAGGAGACTCCACCACACTCCTTGGCAGCAAATTCCACTGTCGAACAGCTCTTACTGTCAGGAAGTTCTTCCTAATGTTTAGGTGGAATCTTCTTTCTTGTAGCTTGAATCCATTGCTCTGTGTCCGCTTCTCTGGAGCAGCAGAAAACAACCTTTCTCCCTCTTCTATATGACATCCTTTTATATATTTGAACATGGCTATCATATCACCCCTTAACCTTCTCTTCTCCTGGCTAAACATACCCAGCTCCCTAAGCCGTTCCTCATAAGGCATTGTTTCCAGGCCTTTGACCATTTTGGTTGCCCTCCTCTGGACACGTTCCAGCTTGTCAGTATCCTTCTTGAACTGTGGTGCCCAGAACTGGACACAGTACTCCAGGTGAGGTCTGACCAGAGCAGAATACAGTGGTACTATTACTTCCCTTGATCTAGATGCTATACTCCTGGATGTGAGGGTGGGAATGCCCCGCATCCGAAACCCAGGAGCGTTGCTGCAAGTCAGTGTAGAGTCTATCCTGAGAAAAACAGACCAACACTCTGACTTGGTGCAACACAACTTTCCATGTTCAACTCCCAGCCACTCCAGCTCAGCCAAGGACTTAGATTGGGGTATAGTCACCTATGGTCCTGGCCTGCACCTGTTCAGGCTCTTTCGACCTGCTGATCCAGGTTCCTTTCTCTTGCAAAAGGTGACTCCCTTCTCCCTTCCGTGACCCAAAGGCGTGTGTTTTTGAGACTGCTGAGTCAGTTCAGCACGAGGCCAAACCTGTTCCTTTAGCCTCCCTTGGGCAAGCTGAATAAACAGCTGCGTTTGCTGCATTTTCAGAGTCCCTGCATTGTCCAGATGTCCATGCTGCATAAGAAGATTCAGAGTACAAGAAGCTGACTTAGTCAAACTACTGGTACATCTGGTAGCTTATTACTTTCCTCACCAGGGTTGGGGAACATCAGGCACAGAGGGCAGATCCAGGCCCCCTAGGTCTCTTGACCTGGTCATTGGGACCTTCAACAGGCCGTGCTCTCTTTCCCCAGGTCCCGACTCTCAGTGGTCCTGTTTAGCACCCTTCTTGGGTGTTTTTGCCTGGTTGGAATAGGTCCTTGAGTTGTAGCGGTTGAAATGGATGGAATATGCCGAATTGGAAAGTTTAACTGGTAAAAATAGAGAACGAGATGAGACGGCCTTTAAGGAGGGTTGGAAAATGTAGATTATTTTTTTTAAAAAAAATATTGCAAACATATTAAAACGCTAGCAAGTTTAGAGTAAGGTCAGCAGTAAAAGTTATTCTGAGAATAAGGAGAAGGAAGGAAGGCATAAGTCAAGTATAATATGCAGCAGCAATAGATAATTTGAGGAAGCCATGGAAGGCTGGAAGGGAAGTCGACTATCAAGGGAATGTATATTGGAAAACGTTTGACCAATTGTATTTTATTTTTGGAAAATTTATAACTAAACAAAAAATGGAATGTGTCCTTGAACTCTGATAATGCCTCTTTGCATGAACTCCCATGCAGAACTGGAATATACATTCATGGCTCTGCCCATTTTTGCCTTTGCCCTTGCCCACCTTTGGAGCCTTGGGCAGGTTCCCCAGCCCTGGCAATGGATCTCTAGGGTTTCAGGCAGGAGACATTCCCTTTTGCTTGCAAAAACGAAGCAAGATTCCAGTCCTCATGGTTCTGAATAAAGGGCTGATTTAAGGAGGAATGCAGGAAGCGGCCTTGCACCTACACACACCTTTAGTCCATCTAGCTCAGTATTACCTACACTGACTGACAGCAGTTATCCAGGATTTTAGGTAGGGATATCTCCCAGTCCTACCTGGAGATGCAGGGGACTGAACCTGGGACCTTCCACATGCGAGGTAGAAGCCCTGCCACTGGGCTACGGTCCTGCCCCATTATAGCTCAAGTCGGTAGAGCATGAGACTCTTATCTCAGGGTCGTGAGTTCGAGCCCCATGTTGGGCAAAAGATTCCTGTACTACAGGGGGTTGGACTACATGGCCCTCGGGCTCCCAACTTTACAATTCTATGATCCTTCCAGAATTAGTCTAATCCCCCTCTTAACACCATCGAAATCATTGTGACCTGATCCAGAATCCCGCCAGCTCCTGAGATGCATGGGACCCAGCCTATTTTGCATCTCGACATATAATTTTCACCCAAGTTGTCTGCGCCAGGCAATTTCCTGCACTCTTTTCCTGCATTTGGAGAAGTGTTCATTTCCGCGGCACGAGAAAGGAGGGTGGCAGGCGGCTTATCGTAGCATTTGCACTACAATAAACAGCCGATCAAAAACCTTCCCCGGCAATGCATTTCCACGCATCTCAGAGGCGGCCCGATTAATCCCTGTTCTGCATTCAGGCTACGATAAGGTAAGCCCCTCTTCAGCAGATCGCTGGGATTTTAAGGGGCTCAAGGAAAGAGGCATCTCAGCAATATTTGCAGGTTTGGAAGCAGCGAACTGGAAGGGGAGAAAAAAATTAATCAAAGGGAGCAGAGCGCAGGAGTCTTCCGTCTCCAAATAAGAATTAACATCTGTTACTAAAATTACGGCTGTTGCTGAGTCTGTGTTGGGAGTAGAGAGCTGTGTAAAGCAAAGCGCTATTGGAGCCCGTCAAGCATAGCCAAACATACACCCACACTCAGCAGGAGAACAGTTCAGGTGGCCGTCGAGCTCTTGCTGTGTTCTGTTCGTGTGACAACATGCAGACTCTCCTCATCTTAAGAACAGCAACAACAAACAGAGCCTGGCTGCTGCGTCAGGCCATAGGCCCATCAAGTCCGGCATCATGCTCTCAGCGTGGCCAGCTAGATGCCTGAGAGAAGTCTGTAAGCAGGACTCGAGTGTAACAGCAGCTCTCAGAAGCATGTACTGCCCCCAACCGTGGAGTGGAAACGTAGGGGTGATGTCGGAGACTGGGAAGAGGAGGAGGAAAGGTGGAGTCCACCTCCTCATCCTGACCCTTCCAGGGAAGAGGAAGACACTATAGATTTACAACAGTGGATTGAGGGAGGTCACAACTCAGAGGCAGATGAGGGGAAAAGTTGGGAAATCATGGGAGAGCCAGAGCAACATGTTGTCATTAGAAAGCATCCCAGACCCTCCATCTCCCAGAACCCAGCGAGCCTTAAAAGTAGGAGAGCAAAGAGCTTGGAGACAGAGGGTACGTAGCATCACCCGTAGAGGAGGTGATGATGATGATGATGAATGAGGAAGTGGGAGAGGCGGCGGCGCCAGGGGTGGTGGTGGAGATTCACTTGAGACAAGACCATTATTCAAGAGGTTGTGTTCTATAGCCTCTCTCTGTAAAGGTTGAAATAAAAAAGGACTGTAAGAAACTTTTCCTTATCTTTATACTTTCCTGGGCAACCAGCAGGGAGCAACTGACAGCATCCTGACAGGCTAGTAGATATTGGTAACCTCATCCTCTGCAAATTTGTCTAACCTGAATCCCAAAAAGACAAAGGGGTATGTGTCCTGTGTTCTCTATTTACTAAGGGTGTAGCTGGGGGGGGGGCTGCTGCAGGGGTGACTGCTCCTGGTGTATTTTTCGGGGGGGGGGGGGGCTGCTGCTCACGCCGCCCTCTGTGAGCCAGCCCTGTGCTGCTTTGCAAAGCTGGGACTTGATCAGACCCCAGCCTCGCAAAGCGGCTGGGGGAGGGTGGTGTGAGGAGGATGCAACAGCTGTGCACCCTTCGAGCCCAGCCCCTCGAGGGCGAAGGTGGGAATGAAGGCTGCATGGCGTCGTTCTCATGACGGCCTCCCCAAGCTGCTTTGCAAGGGTCATTCCAGCCTCACAAAGCGGCTCAGGGCTGGTGATGCTGGGCTGGCATGCAGTGGGCTCCTTTCACCCTCTGCACCCCCCAGCACCATTAAAGCACGTTCTGCCACTGCTATTTACCAAAGGGCGTTGGGAAAGGCAGTCTTAATCTCCTAGCACCACAATCTGAATCATTCTGAGTCTCCCCTCCCCACGCCAGCTACAAGAAAGGAGATTCCAAATAAGACATCAGGAAGAACTTTCCGACAGGAAGAGCTGTTTGACAGTGGGATGGGATCCCACTAGAGGTGATGAACTGTCCTTCCTTGGTGGTTTTCAACCAGAGGTTGGAAGGCCATCTGTCATGGATGATCTAGCTGAGACTGCTGCATTGCAGGGGGTTAGACTGGATGGACCCTCGGAGCCCCTTCCAACTCTACAATTCTATGATTCTATAGGGTCCAACTATGGTCCAACTAGCTCAGTATTGTCCACACTGACCGGCAGAGACGCTCCCAGGTTTTAAGGGAGAGGTCAAATTTGGAGATGCCAGGGATTGAACTGGCAACTTTCTGTGCACAGAGTGGAGGAGGGACAGAACAGTCCATAGTTGAAAGCAGACTTGCACTCTGAGAAATTAAGGCAGAATGAATACAGATAAGCCTCTCCTTTATCAGATGACCCTACTAAGTAGCCCCTAGATCAGGGGTCAGCAAACCTTTTCAGCAGGGGGCTGTTCCACTGTCCCACAAACCTTTGGGGGGCTGGACTATATTTTGGGGGAAAAATATGAGTGAATTCTTATGCCCCACAAATAACCCAGAGATGCATTTTAAATAAAAGGACACATTCTACTCATGTAAAATCAGGCTGATTCCAGGACCTTCTGCGGGCCAGATTTAGAAGGTGATTGGGCTGGATCCGGCCCTCAGACCTTAGTTTGCCTAGCCATGCTCTACAGGCCTTGGAAACTGCCTCCTTACCACCGAGTTCCATTGCATTTCTCCTCTGCTCTCGCTTTCTCCTGCTTGCTAAACAGACTGTGCTTTTATCATGTTTGAGTCTAACGTCTTTTGATGGCATTTCTCCGCAACCTTTGGAAAGGTACCAGAAGAGAGGAACCAACATGTGGTATGTTGTGCAAGGGAGGCAGCTTGGAGTTTATATTTAGAGTCTCTCGGTGCCCAGCATGAACCGCTGGAAGTCGCTTTCCTCTGCAGGTAATTTGGATAGATGGGAGCAATCAGGACTGGAGGTTTAGCGTAGCTATGAAATGCCGCATCCACGCTGAGCTGCTAGTACATTAGCAGAGAGAACTTCCCCCTCTCTCCTTTTGCACCAGCAGGACTATGCAGAGCTCTGCATAAGAACACCAGAGTCCTTGCTGGATCAGAGCGTAAGGTCCACCCAGCCCACAGGTGCTTATGGGAAGCCCCTAATATGGGGGTCTCCAAGGGGGTGTCTCTGGGTACCATGATGCCCTTGAGGTCTTCCCAGGGCACTCACAGAGTTTCTGAGCTGCCCCACGAGATAGTGAAGGTAGTTAGCTTCGCAGCCCTTGAAAAGGACATAGAGTTGAAGGAAGAGGTCAACAGAGAAGCTCTCTTTCCCACTTCCTCCTTCAGCTCTGTGTGCTTTTCAAGGCTCAGATGAATTCTACTGGATCTGACCACATCAGGCAGGGATCTCTAAAAATACCTACCGGGGAGCCTGATTCCCTTCCTTTGCGAAACTTCCAACAGAGAATGAATAGCACCCCTCCCGGCCTTCCAGTTGTGCCAACAAAAAGATCCTCTGTGTATGTGTTTGAGGTCTGGAAGGTGTGTAAAAAAGGTTTATATGTTTGGAGACCAATTCTGCCCCCCCCCGCATCCTCTGCAATTCTGGGCTGCATCTAGATAGCATCTAGATCAAGGGATCTAGCATCTAGATCAAGGGAAGTAATAGTACTACTGGATTCTGCTCTGGTCAGACCTCACCTGGAGTACTGTGTCCAGTTCTGGGCACCACAGTTCAAGAAGGATACTGACAAGCTGGAATGTGTCCAGAAGAGGGCAACCAAAATGGCCAAAGGCCTGGAAACGATGCCTTATGAGGAACGGCTTAGGGAGCTGGGTATGTTTAGCCTGGAGAAGAGAAGGTTAAGGGGTGATATGATAGCCATGTTCAAATATATAAAAGGATGTCATATAGAGGAGGGAGAGAGGTTGTTTTCTGCTGCTCCAGAGAAGTGGACACGGAGCAATGGATTCAAACTATAAGAAAGAAGATTCCACCTAAACATTAGGAAGAACTTCCTGACAGTAAGAGCTGTTCGACAGTGGAATTTGCTACCAAGGAGTGTGGTGGAGTCTCCTTCTTTGGAGGTCTTTAAGCAGAGGCTTGACAGGCATATGTCAGGAATGTTTTGATGGTGTTTCCTGCTTGGCAGGGGGTTGGACTGGATGGCCCTTGTGGTCTCTTCCAACTCTACGATTCTATGATTCTATGATTCTCTGTAATGTTTTCCGTGGTGAAGGGACAGGCTTCTCTCCACTGGTGAAAGAATCCCTTTTTGTGGGACATGGGAATAGGATGGGGGCGGGGCGGGAGAAGGTTGGCTCTGGGCTTTGGGGGACGACTGAGCTGTTTTCCCATTTTCTAGCACCTTTGCATGGTTCCCAGGCTGGATCAGCAACCTTTCATCCTGGCTGCGGCTTCCCATTCCCATTCTTTTGTTTTGCCTTCGCTGACCTTGCCCTCACTTGCCAACAGTCGGTCGCCCCCAGCCAAGTTTTGCTCTGAGTCGACCCACTGAAATTCGTGGACCTGAGCCAGCTGCGTCTGTTAATTTCAGTGGGCCTGCTCTGAGTAAGGATTAGAAACCGGCTGCCATTTAACAACCCTGAGGTCGCCCATGTGGGCTTTATTTCATGACATCACATTAGAGGAGCATCAGTACATTATTGTGGTCGAGGGTGCGTGGAATCTGCAACACAGCCAAAGGGATGAAACAGGGCCCATATGGGGCTGAGGGCCCAAACGTTACAGAACAGAAAATTACAGAACTGTAGAGTGGGAGGGAACAAGACATGTGCTGCTCAAAGCTCACAAATGAGGCGAGTAGCTTGGGCTTAGAGAGGAGGGCCAACAGAGAGAATGATGCACACTTCATGTCATGACAATGTACAGAAGGGAAGCCCAGGTCTTACCTTGGAGGGCTTCTTTGGCTCTAGCGAGCTCCTGTTCTTTCTGCGCCAGCTGGACCTTGAGCTCGGTGGCCGAGAGGATCTCCGTCGACTTGCCGCCGTGGGTCTCCTCCAGGTCTTTTGTTAGCATTTCCTTCATCTGCCGGAGCAAGTGAACCTCCTCTTGAAGCTGGGAGACCTCTTCCCGGAGAAGCACTGCGAGGAAAGAGGAACACAATGTCAGGAAGTGAGGGGCTGGCCTTCTCCTTCGGCTCAGGAAGATCTCCGGGGGAATCTTGAGGGTTAGCATCGCAGGATCCCAAGTGCCGTTTCAGTTCTGCCGTTGCTGTTTTAAGGAACCACCGCCAACAGCACCAGCTCTGTGGTGTAATATAAAACACTGCAGGGATGAGGAAACCTGTGGACTTCGAGATGCTGCTGGGACTACAAATCCCATAGGCCATGCCCATGGGATTTGGAGCTCTACAATGTCTGTGAGAGCATTAGGGTTCCCATCTGTGGAGCAGTGGTTAGAACAGTGCTTCCTAAACTTGGGTCTCCAGCTGTTTTTGGACTACAATTCCCATCATCCCTGACCACTGGTCTCGGTAGCTAGGGATGATGGGAGTTGTAGTCCCAAAACAGCTGGAGATCCAAGTTTGGAAAACACTGGGTTAGCGTGTCAGACTAGGGCCAGGGGAACCTGGGTTCAAATCCCTACTCTGGGTGACCTTGAGCCAGTCACAAACTCCCAGCCTGACACAAGGTTGTTGTGAAGGGGAAATGGAGGGAACGGGATTAAAAATAAAACTGCCAAACTTTATACAGTTCCATTGTGGAACCGCACTTGGGGTGCATTCTGTACAGTTCTGGTTGCTGCATCCTCCAAAGGATATTGTCCAGGACAGGGCAAGAAATATTACCAAGGTGTGCAGCTGGGATGGGCAGAGAGAATGGATTTGATCTCCCCTCCCCCTGAACAGGTTAGCACAACCACCTTCAATCTGAATGAATGAACAGCCCCTCAACACCACAGTGGGGCTGATATACTTTTATTATTTATGTATTTTAAAGCTGCGCTTCAGCTGAAAAAAGTCTCCCATCTCCCAGCTTACATAGGAGCAAACTCCTGGGGGCTGAGGTCCATCCCCCCCCCTCCAATAAAATATTTGAGGGGGGCTGCCCCCCACAAGTTGATGGGCATTGCCATTCATATGGTGTGCATGCGCTACACCATGTGATCACATCTGCAGGGCGGAGCTTACCTGCCTCCCCCCATTTTATTCAAGTTGACAGCCTTGGCAGCCTCCATAAGTTGGTTTCAGAAACACAACACAGAAGGAAAGGAAGTTGGGAAGTAAGAGGTCTGCAAAACATGGGCAGTAACTTTCTGCTGCGGGCAGGTCATTGGGTTGTGGCCTGAGCCACAATCTTCCTCCCTGCCAAACCTGTCTCTCTCCCCCCCCCCATTCTAAACCCTTTATTCTAAGTTTTTTACTAGGTTCTTTGGCAACAAGACAGCGGGAGGGCACGGTTTTGGGAACAACAGCCTGCCCTTCCCAACAGGGACACAAAAGAATGAATAGAACCTGGGCGATGCAAAAACAAGGCAATTCAGAAGCAAAATGGAGAGGGGCGGGGGAAAGGGTGGTTGCTTTGAGCAGGGTTAATATTATGTTTTTTAAAGCCAAGCCACATAACCTTAATACATGTGAGAGCTGGGCAGAGGGAGGGTGGCTGGGAAGTTCTTTGGCTCTGGGGAAAAAGGGAGAGCCACACAAAAGGTTTCATCTTAAAAAAAAAATTTTTTTTGCAAGCCTGATCTGGAACTAAAGGACCTTGGTAGGCAGGCAGAAAGAACAGAAGATTCTTTCTGTGTGCTTCCTTCTCCAGCTGGCACGGGAAACAGAGGACACCTGGTCAAATGCGCAAGGTGCTGGATATTCTGGCGACAAACACCAGCATCTCCCCAGGGAAATATTTCTGGTCACCTCGACTCAAAAAGGATGTCATAGGCTGGGGAAAGTTTCAATAAAATGCAGCAAAGTTAGCAAGGGGATGGGGCAACTCCCCTGTGGGGAAATGTCTGGGACTTTTTAGTTTAGAGAAAAGGCAGGTAAATGGGGGAAATGATGGAAGTTTATAACACTATACAGGCCATGGAGAAAGCAGACAGAGAAAAGCTTTTCTCTCTCATAAGATTAGAACAGTAAGCTGTAGCTGTTGATGGGCAGCTATATAAATTTAATGCATGGTAACAATAACCACCACTACCAAAGCGATACTGTTGTTGCTGAACATTTAATTCAATATACCCCTTACTATTGCCATCATTTTCCTAATTTTCGTTTTGCTCTCACCAGCCCTTTCCCTCACTTGCCCTCACTGCCGATTGTGGGCCGTGAAGGCACAGAAGGAAAGTAAGCTTGGTGGCATGAAGTACAGTAGGCATAGGCAAACTCGGCCCACCAGATGTTTTGGGACTACAACTCCCATCATCCCTAGCTAACAGAACCAGTGGTCAGGGATGATGGGAATTGTAGTCCGAAACCAGCTGGAGGGCCGAGTTTGCCTATGCCTGAAGTACAGCATCAAAACACTGTGCATATATTCACAATGAATATATTATATTTAACTACAGGTATGCAATTGTGTTTACAGTATATATATATCCCTGAAATATGCTCACACGAAACGAGGAGTGCAGTTTTAGCTCAGCCCTCGCCCAACACAGCATGCGGCATCCAGCATTTCCCGCCAAGGCAAGAGAGAGCACTGTTTTTTCAGGAGGAGGAGAAAGAAAAGGCCTACATTCTCCCCCAGGGACTTCCTGACATGCATCCCGCCCTCGTTCCAACCCGCATTCCACTTGGCAAGCTCCACCAACCTTCCCAAACTGCAAGTGCGAGCCAAGAATTTGCTGAGGAAATGACTCCCCGCTTGTCAGCCAAGATACAGAACTCCCTTTTATCATGTGCAATAACCAGCAGAACATCACAACACCCCCCCCCCCCTGCGCCAACCACCACGGGCCACGGGCTAGAATTTCATGAAACATCCACAGGCTCACATTTGCTCCACATCAACAAAGGCGGGGCTGGGGAAATGGTCCTCGAGATGCTGTTGAATTCTGAACTCCCATCAGCTCCAGCCAACATAGCCAATGCTGGGAGTTGTTATAGTCCGGGATGGCAGGGGTTACTAATTCTGCAGCAGGGTCCCGCTCTCCAGCACTCTGGAGCTGCCCAATCAGCATGAAGGAGATTTTAAGCCACTGAGAAGCAGTCTTCTCATCCTTTGTGCTGGTTGGAGCCAATCAGGGTGAAAGGAGGCGGGTCAGCCACAGAGGATTGGCTCCTAGGGTCACTCTGGAGAAGGTGTGTGGGTGGAACACTGAGGAGGAGGAGTTCTTTGCTATTATTATTAGCTCTTATTGATTTAATTTGTATACCACCCTTCATCCGAAGATGCCAGGGCTGATCACAATATAGAAATGCAAAACTGTAACACAAAATACATAATAAAACAAAAACAAACCAAGGCTGCAGGTTCGATCCCCATAAGGGGCAGCTGCATTGCAGGGGGTTGGACTAGATGCCTCTTGGGGTCCCTCCCAACTCTATGATTCCAAGGAATGGGGATCTGCAGCTAAAGGCTTGGTGGCAAGGAACTGCCAGCCAGCCTACTGATGCACTTGGCACCCCCAACAATCTTCTTCTTTGCCGATCCCTCGTAGCTGAGTAAGATTGTCTTCCATAAACACGGTTTTAACAATGAGTCCGTAAGTGACTGTGGAGGCCAATTGTGGATCCACACATCCTTCCACAGTGGGGACATTGGTTTCCGGGCGGGAGTTGACCCGGTGTGGATTTGCCAAGCGTGCCTTCCTCTTAGCACGTTTCTCCCTTGCGTACTGAGTTTGAGTGTCTTCAAAGCCCATGACACCTTTGGTAAAGGCTGTTCTCCAACTGGAGCACACACAGGCCAGTGTTTCCCAGTTGTCAGTGTTTATACTACATTTTTTTTAGATTTGCCTTGAGACAGTCTTTAAACCTCTTTTGTTGACCACCAGCATTACGCTTTCCATTTTTAAGTTCGGAATAGAGTAGTTGCTTTGGAAGACGATCATCAGGCATCTGCACAACATGATTTTACACATCACTTGGGAAGACAGGCGAACTACCGTAATATCAGTGTACAGTACTGGAAGAAGCAAAGATCACCAGTGTTGAAGCAATGATTCTTCAACATCAATGTCGTTGGACTGGTCATGCCCAACAAGGACCATTAGTGGTTTTGCCTGTCTGAATAGCACTTTTGAACTGTGATAATAACAGTTGCCTGCCGAGGAGACCCATAGGTACTGGTTTAAAGGAAGAGCAGGATCTAGTGGATAATATTAAAACCACCTTGCTGCTTCATGTTCCCAGGCTCCCCTGTGTGAGCATCTCCCCCTGCCTACCTGCATCTGTCTCCTCCTCCTCCTCCTCACCTCCCTCCCACCCTTGGCATTAAGTTGGTTTTATCCCAGAAAAATCCTGGGCTTCCACTTCCCTTGAAGCGATCAACATTTAATGACTGGCCCTTCCCCGTCCAAAGTTGGAGTGTTTGTGAAGATCCCAGGATATCACCACACAGACATGGCAAGGTGTGTTTACCAGTGGGGAAGCAGCAGCTGGCTATCTCTTTAAGCTACTTAACAATGAAAGGCTGTGGGAGCACAAGTAATTTAGTCATACAGGAGACAAGGGAATGTGGGGCAGACACTGCTTAGGGTCAGGAAAGGGGATGGTCAGCATTACTTCCAGGTTGTCTACCCTGCAAACATGTGATGCAACAAAAGTGGGAAAACCAAGCGCTTAAAACTTCAAGGCTAAAATCGGACACCTGCCTGTTTTCCACTGCATCAGAGGGTTGTTTCCAAAATTAGTCTTACTCAGAGCACTGAAATTAATTTTAATGGGTCTACTCTGGGTAAAGCATAGTTGGCTACAACCCAGAATGTGGCCCCTGGCAATCGGTTCAAAGGCAGGTGCGTTTTTTTCCTGGCTATGCCTTCGAGAGGATGGCAGTGCAGGGTGGGTCCCCCTCTCCTGGCTCAGAGTGCCACTTTGGCACAGCTTTGCTTAGCATGTTTTCCCTGGCTGTAATTAGACAGTGGCGAGATTAAAGGATCTGCTTTCATTTGATGCTGAGGGGGAGGCCAGGTCGGAAGATGGATTAGAGATTTCATTTCTTCCAGTTTGCTGTTCTCTCTCTCTCGCTTTTTATTATTATGATTCCAAGTCCTCAAGGGGGTTTATATGGATGAGTTCTTAAAAGCCAAAGGGGACTCCACACCTGCTTAATAGGCACGTAAATCCCATTGATTTCAGAAGGTGCCTGAACAGTACCTAGAACTGCCAGTTGGAAGCAAGAGAATGGCGATATGTGCTTTGATTCTAGGATATTTCAGGCTTTGCTGGTGGTGGTAATGCAGATCTCCAGGCCTCTCTATTTGGTCCTGGGAACTCTCTGCAGCCACAACCCTTTTCACCAGGCCTGCTTTGCACCTTCCTTGTGCCTTTTTGCCAGTGGGAAGTGCACCCCACTCCTGGGGGAGAGTCCCAGGGGCCACAGAGAGAGGACTGGGGGCCATATTTTGACTCACAGCGTGTGTTTCCCCTATCGTAGCTTACTAGTTCTAGAAAACAACTCTCCGGTGCTTTGAAACCTCATGATTTCAAAACCTGTTTTGGCCACCCTACCCCTCTTTTTTTGGGGGGGGGGGAGCTGCGGAAATGCTGGGCCTGATTCACAAAGAAGGTCTCCTGCAGAAGCTACGGCGAGAGGAACGATAGTTGAGAAAGTACCCCACGGCGAGGATACTTCCACCCTAGCATTTTGGCACTGGATCCATCGCCTCTCCCAGTTCCCTCAGGCGGCATCTGTTAGACGGCATTCTCTGTGGCTTAAGAGTAAACCACATTGGTTACCCAAAAGCTTTCAACAGAGGGCATTACGATGTCAAGATATGGTGGAGTTCCCGTCACAGCAAATAACTTAGGCTGTTAAGGCTGAGCCGAGTGGTTTTGAGGGAACTTCTTTGAGCTGAAAGCCTGTTTGTCCTCCCTGACCTATATGCTGCCAGCTATTTGTCATCCTGGGGGCAGATGTGCTTTTTACCTGTTCATTCTGAGCACCGGAAGGAGGGCAGGAAGCAAGGCTGAGTTGGTGACAACACAACCCAGCCAAAGAGGTAGGGCTTGCCAGGTGATATCTGACGTCAAATCAAGAGTGAGGGTGGTGGCTCCTGCCCTCCCTTTGGTGACTCCCTTTGGTGGGTGGGTGTGGGGTGTGGGGTACCCAGCACCACAAGTAAGCTCTAGCAAGTGGGGCAAACCTCAAAGGGCAACCGCGAAACCTCCCAAATTCTTCCCAGTGCTGCATCCTGGAAACAGAGTGTCAATCTGTGGGTCACCATTTATAATTGCATCCTTAGGCTCAATTCCCCCCCCCCAAAGTGAGGGATGATGATTAAGGACTCAGCTATATTTGTGTTTTTTTAAAAAAGTGTTTTAAATGGGTTATATAACACTGTGACACCATATGGCACTGTAGAGTTCTGCCCTGTCTTTGGGCAATGTGATTTCCCTTCATGAGGTTTAGAACACGCTTTCCTGAGACTTTTTGTTTTTATGTGTCCAGATCCAGCATAAGTTATTCTAATATTACTGTACAGTGGTACCTCTACTTACGAATGTTTCTACTTACGAATGGAGCTCCGTCCGCCATCTTGGATGTGGTTTAGATAGGATTTTTTCTACTTACGAATTTTTAGATAGGGTTGCTTCGACTTACAATTTTTTTCTCCCAATGCATTCCTATGGGATTTGACTTACAATTTTTTTCGATTTACGAATGTGCGTTCGGAACGCATTAAATTCGTAAGTAGAGGTACCGCTGTATATTCCTGCGTATAAGACTACTTTTTAACCAAGGAAAATCTTCTCAAAAGCCGGGGGTTGTCTTATACGCTGGGTCGTATTTCTTATACGGTGAGTATATGCCAAACGCTATATTTTAACTGGAAAAGTTAGGGGTTGTCTTATACGCCTAGTCGTCTTATATGCCGGAATATACGGGACTTAAGTTTGTAGCCAACTCTTCCTCTCAGGAGTTCAGGTGTACCTAGTTCTCGCCACCACCACATCCTTACTAAAACCCTGTGAGGTAGATCAGAAAAAGAAGAAGAAGAAGAAGAAGAAGAAGAAGAAGAAGAAGAAGAAGAAGAAGAAGAAGAAGAAGAAGAAGAAGAAGAAGAAGAAGAAGAAGAAGAGGAGGAGGAGGAGGAGGAGGAGTAGTAGTTTGGATTTGATATCCTGCTTTATCAGTACCCGAAGGAGTCTCAAAGCGGCTAACAATCTCCTTTCCCTTCCTCCCCCACAACAGACACCCTGTGAGGTGAGTGGGGCTGAGAGACTTCAGAGAAGTGTGAGTAGCCCAAGGTCACCCAGCAGCTGCATGTGGAGGAGCGGAGACGCGAACCCGGTTCCCCAGATTACGAGTCTACCGCTCTTAACCACTACACCACACTGGCTCTCAGATCAGCTGAAACACGGGATTGAGCCTCTCTGCCTGAGATAATCTGACCATTCACCATTTTACAACACTGGCTCATGTAGGGCTCACTTCCAAAGTTAGAATCTTTAAAAAAACACGACAATGTATTATTATTTTTTAACAAAACCACTGCTCCCTGTGCACACAAACCCAGCATGTTTGCTATAAATCCACACACTTGCATGTTATTAATTGCTGCCCAGAGCCCCAACACCCCCCTTCCCCTAATATACAGGTGAAGCTCGGAAAATTAGAATACTGTTGAAAAGTGCATTTATTTCAGTAATGCAACTTCAAAGGTGAAACCAATATATGAGATAGACGCATGACATGCAAAGCAAGATATGTCAAGCCTTTATTTGTTGTACCGTGTTTCTCATATTTTAAGGCATCCCTACAAAATAAGGCATGGCAGGATTTTCCTGAGGTGGAAAAATATAAGGCATACCTCGGAAATAAGCCGTACCGGGTGGTGGAAGAAGGTCTGTGGCAAAGAAGGGTTGCTGCTGCCGCGTTAACCCCCGAGACCTGGCTGCAGCCTCAGCGCGCAGCGCGTGCAGCCCCAGAACCTGGCTGTAGCCTTTGCGCACCGCGCGCGGACACCCGGGACCTAGCTGTAGCCTCAGCGCGCAGCCCCAGGACCCGGCTGTAGCCTCAGCGCGCAGCCCCAGGACCCGGCTGCAGCCTTTGCGCGCGGACACCTGGGACCCGGCTGCAGCCTCAGCGCGCAGCACGCGCAGCCCCAAAACCCGGCTGCAGCCTTTGCCTGCCGCGCACGCAGCCCCAGGACCCGGCTGCAGCCTCTGCCTGCTGCGTGCGCAGCCCCAGGACCCGGCTGCAGCCTTTGCCTGCCGCGCGCGCAGCCCCAGGACCCGGCTGCAGCCTCTGCCTGCCGCGCGCGCAGCCCCAGGATCCGGCTGCAGCCTCTGCCTGCCGTGCGCGCAGCCCCAGGATCCGGCTGCAGCCTCTGCCTGCCGCGCGCGCAGCCCCAGGATCCGGCTGCAGCCTCTGCCTGCCGCGCGCGCAGCCCCAGGATCCGGCTGCAGCTTCTGCCTTCCGCGCGCACAGCCCCAGGACCCGGCTGCAGCCTCTGCCTGCCGCGCGCGAAGACCCGGTGGGAGCAGGTCTGTGGTCTATACAGATACCGGTACCGGTACTTAATTAAAAAATAAGACATCCCTTGAAAATAAGCCATGCTGTGTTTTTTTCAGGAAAAAATTAATATAAGACATGACTTATAATATGAGAAACACGGTAATTGTAATTATTTGTCGTTAGGCGGGTCAATTATAAATGGAATGTAATTGATGAAATGTAATAGCGATGTTTATTTTTGTAACTATTTGTTTTATTACTGTGGAATTTCCAAAAGAAAGCATTTGTAAAAATTAAAAGATGAATAAAAAAATAATAAGTTGCATTACTGAAATAAATGCACTTTTTGACGATATTCTAATTTTCCAAGTTTTACCTGTACATGAATTTGATTTGAAACAAGTGACACAGCTCTAGAGAATGAACAGTAGCTGCATTTTAAAGAATGCAGCATGGCCCAGCTTTCAGGCTCACAGGGCGGAGTGAAATGCCCCGTGGCTGCAAGTGATTGTGGACTTAAAAGAATGAGAAATTAAAGGGTTGTGGAATACAAGAACTCTGGCGCTAAAATTAGATTTTTCACTTCCCCTGGCTAAAGTATTCCCCAGGACCACATGCTAGAAGCTGAGCAGGAAGGCATTTGCTCTGCAGAAAATCCACACGGCCTTTCCCTGGCATTAACCCTGTAATTATGGCTGTCAATTGTGCGCAGACGTCTCTTTCAGCACTGAAAAACCCATTTCAAAAACCTAGGCCACAATTCTACACCTGAGCAAGGGGATGGCAAACGAAATACTTCAAATGAAGAAATGTAACTGAGCACAGGCAAGCTACATCACTAAAGAATTTGCCTCCAAACTCAGTCCTACAAATGGTACAAATTTGCACATGTCTTTTGTGTTTGTCTCACTTCATGCATGCATTTCCCTGTAATGCGCTCAAATGTTTGTACACGATTCTCATGAACAGTAGCATTATTGTGGGCGCTTCCTCTCTTAACATGCAATTTTTTTTGTAGTATGCAGGTTGCCACTGGAGAACTGCATTGCAAAATTCAGAAAAGTGTGAATTTCAAAGGATATAAGCTGGCACCCCATCAGTACAACATGGCTTTGCATGCTCTGGACCAGGGGGGTACTTTGAGTTTGCCATTTTTTCAAAATTATTTACAAAAGCACACATTCTGCATCATACCACCCCCCCCCCAAGCAAATGAGCATTACAAGAGAACCCACAGGTGTTTGTGGGATGACAAAGACTTTCTTTCCCCTGAAATTTACTTAGGTATTTTTATATACCGTACTTTTCCATGTATAAGACTAGGTGTTTTTTAACTAAAAAATAATGTTAAAGGGGGGGTAGTCTTATATATGGGGGCAATCTCCCCCCATTTTCTTAATTTTGAGTCCCCCCAAATATACCCAGGGGCGTGTGTTATGCACGGAAAAATTCTCTCTCTCTCTCTCTTGGTCCTTTTTTAAAAAAAAACTGCAAGCAATCTCCATTCTCAATGTTCTGTTTTCCCCGCTGTAATCAATGGCTGAAGCCACGGTGCTCTAAGAGTGCAGATCTTACCCCTGCTTCTATCGGATTGAGAAAGGTGGGACAATCAGCTGGAGGAAATCACAATTAGGGTTTTAACTTCAGAAATCCTATAAGGAGGGCCTGGAGGTGGAAGTCCTCTGCTGCTTGCGGCTACCAGCACTTGGAATTCAGAGGAATACTTAACACAACTAACCCATTCCCTTGGTTCTGCACCTTATTGGTTACGTAGGTGGAACTCTTTTTCCGAAACGCCCATTGAAGCCTTATGAAATACTCCGCAGGAATGAAAGAGTTTGCAACAAAGGAACGGGCTCTCTAATTCGTGAAAAATTAACGAAGCAAGATGACACCTCAGATTTCATCCCTACTAGGTAATTCTAGACCCTGGATTTAATGACCCGCCCCTCCTATATGTATTACGGTACTTTAATTTTGGCAAGTGTCAGAGCATGTACTATGCGTGCACAAGATCTCATATTCATTCCTGGACATATCTAGGTAGGGTTTGGAGAGACTCTTGCCTGAAACTCTGGAGAGCCACTGCAAGTCAGTGAGGGAACAATGAGTTAGATCAGGGCTTCCCAAACTTGGGTCCCCAGCTGTTTTTGGACCACAACTCCCCATCACCCCTAGCTTGAAGGAGCAGTGGTCAGGGATGATGGGAACTGTAGTCCAAATAAACCCAAGTTTGGGAAACACTGAGCTAGATGAACCAAAGGCCTGACTTTGCAGAAGACACTTTCCTATGTTCCCTACTGCAAAAGAGACATTTATCTTCTCCCTCCTGCCCAAGTTCACGCGCCACAACCTGACACGTTAAGAGGAAAACAGCACACCAAACTCAGTGCCGGATTTAAGTATAAGCTAAACAAGCTATTGTTTAGCTTATACTTAAAAAAGCTATGGGAAAACCATAGCTTTAACTATACGGATCTTTGTCAGCAAGGTAATGTCTCTGCTTTTTAAGACATTTGTCTTAAAAAGCAGAGACATTACCTTGCTGACAAAGATCCGTATAGTTAAAGCTATGGTTTTCCCAGTAGTGATGTATGGAAGTGAGAGCTGGACCATAAAGAAGGCTGATTGCTGAAGAATTGATGTTTTTGAATTTTGGTGCTGGAGGAGACTCTTGAGAGTCCCATGGACTGCAAGAAGATCAAACCTATCCATTCTGAAGGAAACCAGCCCCGAGTGCTCACTGGAAGGACAGATCCTGAAGCTGAGGGTCCAATACTTTGGCCACCTCATGAGAAGAGAAGACTCCCTGGAAAAGACCCTGATGTTGGGAAAGATTGAGAGCACTAGGAGAAGGGGATGACAGAGGATGAGATGGCTGGACAGTGTTCTCGAAGCCACCAACATGAGCCTGACCAAACTGCGGGAGGCAGTGGAAGACAGGAGTGCCTGGCGTGCTCTGGTCCATGGGGTCACGAAGAGTCAGACACGACTAAACGACTAAACAACAACAACAACAACAACAACAACAACAACAAACAAGCTATAGCTTAGGGCCCCACTCTCTTGCCCCCCCCCAAAGGAAAAAACCACCTGGATGTACATTTCCAAAATATAAGATAAAAAACAAATAAAACCTACATACAGCAACAGTGTTTTGTGTTGTGTAGGCTCCTATGATGTAAGTAATGGGCACTGCCTGCAAGCCTGCTCCCTAAAATATCACTGGTCTGCTCATTTCTATATATACATAGCTGCCAAGTTTTCCCTTTTCTCGTGAGGAAGCCTATTCAGCATAAGGGAAAATCCCTTAAAAAAAGGGATAACTTGGCAGCTATGTATATAGGATGCCTACATTCTGCATGATAAAATACATATTTTGTTATGTGCGAATGGCTTTAGATACCTATTAGGTCCATAAATTACCATATAGCATACAGTATATTCAACACAAAAAACAGTGACAATTTGTTGTTGACAAAGGACAGCTGGACGTATAAATGGCCCCATTACCTTCAGTAGCTTAGGGCCTCATCAAACCTAAATCTGGCCCTGACCAAACTTGTTGAAAAATGGCAACTCTGCCTGGCAGCAGCTGTCCAGGGTTCCAGCTTGTCAACATCCTTCTTAAATTGTGGCGCCCAGAACGGGACACACTACTCCAGGTGTGGTCTGACCAAGGAAGAATAGAGTGGTACTATCACTTCCCTTGATCTGGACACTGTGCTTCTGTTGATTCAGCCTAGTATAGCATTAGCTTCTTTCTCTTTCTTTCTTTCTTTCTTTCTTTCTTTCTTTCTTTCTTTCTTTCTTTCTTTCTTTCTTTCTTTCTTTCTTTCTTTTGCAGCTGCATCACTGTTAAGCTTGGGATCTACTAAGACCCCTAGATCCTTTTCACATGTACTACTGGCAAGCCAGGTTCCCCCACCTCGGATCTCTATGGGATGTACTTCTGAGAAAACACACAGAGGGATTGGGCTGCCATTCCAACTGAGTGATCGATCTGGACTCAGAGCTGCCCATCCCAAGGCCTGGGTCCTAATCCCCTTTAAAATAAAACAAATTTCTATAAACATTTGTCAGTCCTCCTTTCTCATGCATAACATAAACTTGGGGCCCTTTTAAGATTTTTTTAAAAAAAGTTTTCAGAAAATAAGGACTGTTGGGTTACTCGAGCTTTTTCAAGGCTGCTTCTATTTTTGTCTTTTTAACAGCCACAGAGATTTGATCACCTCTTTGAAGTTCTGTGGACCAAAGACTGAAAACTGAACGGATTAAATTTTAACAAGATGTAAGCACAAACAGACCTTCCCGGCCTGCATTTCAGCCAAAAATTACAAGCCTGGAAGCCAGAAAGATGTTCACTGCACAGAGGCGGATCTATAGGTATGTGCAGAATTAGGCCCCTCTGCGGCCAAAGTTCCCCCCGAAGTTATTAGTTTACATTGTTAACTGAGAGGATCTCTATAAAACATGATTACAAATAATGAATTGCCATGGCTGAATTCTAATATTTCATTTTGCTGCATTCTTTGCATTCTTCATTTCCCTTGTTCCCCATTTAAAAGGCTTGTTTCCCTTGTTCCCCATTTCCCTTGTTCCCCATTTAAAAGGCTGGTCCCTTAGGGTGGGAATCACCAACCCAGCACCTGAGAAGGTCTCCACTGGCCTCTGAACAGGAGTGCGAGAGCCTGAGCTTTCAGAGCTTTTTGAAGCAAGTCTTCTAAACAGAAATGCTTTGATTGCTGCACTGCAGGGCTTTAGGCTAGATGACCCATTGAGTCCCTTCCAACTTTACAATTCTATGCTTCTATCATGCACAGGTCCCCTTCTATGCAATTTCTGTTAAACAAACCAGCCTGGCTGCTCCCACCTGTCATTGGCTGTCCCTAGCCAATGAGTGAAGTCAGAGATGTGATGGAAAAGTTGCCACCTCTTGGGGTTTTGCGGAAGGGGTGGCAGAGCACATCCTTTGTGTGCAGAAGTTCCCAAGTTCAATCCCAGGCATCTCCAGGTAGGGCTGGGGAAGAGTCAGTGTCTGAAATCCTAGAGAGATGCTGCCAACCAGTGTAGGCAGTGCTGGGCTAGATGGACCAAGAGGCTGACTCAGTAGAAGGCGGCCTCCTGACAATATACAATTCACTTCGTCTGTTCCTTCCCAGGTGACTGACTACATACATCACCTTTCATTCACCCGAAAGCCCAGAGGAAGCGGAAGATTTTAGCTTTGGCTGAAAACGTCATTAAATGTCAGTTCCAGACGCACCTTCATGGGGAAGGGTATTTCGCAGCCAGGGTGCCACCACCAAGAAGGTTCTGTTCCGAGTTCCAGCCACACCCTGCTGTCCCATCCCCTGCCCCCTGATGCAACCATCTCACATCCCCCTAATGGTAGAGGCAGACCATGATGCTTTGCCACTGTAGGCAAAATGGAGCTCGAGAAATAAACAGTAAATTGCAAGAACTCGGGCCAGGAGGAAGATGAATTTCAAGTAAGTCTTCAAAAGGTTTTATTTATGTAATGATAAGATGAATTCAAATAGGAATCAATTCCAGAATGATAGTGAGGCAAATAAAAATAAATTCCAGTGAAATAATCCCAGGACAAGGTCCTGTTTCGACAATTCTTCATCAGCTGGAATGTCGAAAAATTGAACATTAGAAATAAACCTTAGAGTAATTATCCTTATAACAAAAATACGTTCTGATTTCTAAACACAAAGTTTTATCGTCTGTAAAAGACAGAGATAACTATGTTTTAAATGAACATCGAAGGTGTATCTAAGAATAACCACCCTTACACCAAAATTACATTCTGTTTTCTAAATACAAAGTTAAATCGCTTATAATAGACAGAGGTAGCTTGTCTATGTTTTAAATGATAAAACATCTTAAAGTAATTGTCCTTACACCAAAAATACATGTTGTTTTTCTAACTACAAAGTCGTATCGCTTATAATAGACAGAGGTAGCTTACCAATGTTTTAATGGTCAGATTGTACCAAGTATGTTTGCCTTGCTAGCTCAGACTGTGTGCAGCATTTAAATAAAACATAAGGTGTGTGTTGCTTCTTCCCCTCCTTATTCAATCCCCACAAAGACCCTGAGAGGTGGGTTAGGCTGAGATTGAGTGACTGGTCCAACGTGACACCCAGTGAGCTTCATGGCCAAGTGGAGATTCAAACCCTGCTTTCCCAGGTCCAAGACTGACACTCTAAACACTGCGCCACTGCTGGCTCTCTAAAATAGGAAGCAGGGGCATAGCATTGCAGTGCCAGAGGGCCCTTGGCCCAGGCACAGATATTTGAGGCAGCAGGAAGCAGGCAACCCCCACAGGCACCCCTAGTGCAGCTTGGGCCGATGCCCTTCTCCTGGCATCGGAGGAAGCAATGCTCATGGTGAGGAGCACCGGAGTGGAGATGCCTGGTTCGTGCCCACCAAGTACCATGTCGGCTGGTCGGGCTCTCCTTTGCATGGGCAGGCAGGCAGTGCAGCTCCAACATGCGGTGGAATTGTTTTGGTGGTGTCAACAGTGAGGGCTGAGGTGCCATGGCAGGCTCCTTCACCCTCTGAGCCCTGCCCCCACCGGTGCATGCACGCCCCTTTGCTACACGTGTGCCCGCCCCGGGCGGCACGCACTCACGCAACACCGCTGATAGGAAGGGACCTCTGTGGTTCTCTCCCCTTCTCCAGCCACAGCTGCACCGAGAAATAATAAAAACCTCCTTTGCATTCTTCAAATAGTTTGCTTATGAAGGCTGGAAAGGACGCACTTTTTGGTTTTTTGAAAAATGCAATAAAAACGTCTCTTGTGAGGAACCTCTGCGCTTTGGAGCAGCCAGCAATGGTGGGGGTGGGGGTGGGGGTTTGGGACCTGACTAACACCCAACAAGGTCCTTGCCAACTAATGACACCGTCCGTGCTCAGCCAGCGACCGATGCACCCATGTGCCAGCAGCCGCAAAGCCTGCCAGTCAAATGTTACATGCTTGGGTGGAGAGGTTGGCTCCCGAAACTTTCCAGCAATCTGGGATTTGTGTGCGTCGCTGTGGGTTTCTTCCTCCCCCCCTCCCCTCTTTCAGATGAAAGCTTCACCAGCAGCAACCATCTTTCAAATCCAAACACGCTGCAATTGGAGCTCTCATCTGGAAGCTGATCCTGGAATCCGTGCCAAGTCGCAGAGGGAGGGGAAGCAGAACGTTTCCACATTTTCCCACGCTACGGATACAGAAGAACTGCCAGGCATCCGCGGCCTCTCAGAAATCCCCCGCCAGGCAGGGCAAAGTGTGCCCTGCCGTGGTGGGAAGGGACTCGCTTTCAGCATGTGGCAAGGATGAAGCTGAAAACACCACAAGACCCCTTATGCCAAGGGCAGATTGTTCTGCGTAGACGGAGGCAGTCCGGCCCATCTCCAGGTCAGAGGAGGTTGTTGGCATCGTGCCCCCTTCTACATCTCTCTCCTCCCCAGCCATGGAGCATGGAAGATGGAATTACAGGCTTTGCATGCCAATGATCCCGAGTTTGAATCCAGGGAGAGTTGCTGCAACAGCTCACAACCATAACACAAAACCGTAACACTAGTCGGCGCAGGCCAGGGATGCCAGAGTTGACCATCAGAGAGGGAAACTGGAGCAGAAATTGCCACAATCTGTACGTTCATCCGAGGTCACGAACAGAAACTGTGCAAGAAAAGATGAGCAGAGTTCACTATGGTTACTTTTTTATTTTAATAACAACAACCCTCCGCAAACATCGTGCAATTAATTCTGCTGTTTTCTGCATTGTTTTGACATTCCCCTTCCTTGGAAAAGCACTGACAATAACTGCATAATTAGTTTTGGCCATAGCAAATAACAAGAGGAAGAAGGTAGGTATCTGTGGAAGCCGAACTGCAGAGGAACGGAAGCAGCGCAGATTGTGGTGAGCACAGACCAAAGACCAAAGGTGGTGGAACTTCTTAGCTCCTCAGTGCTCTGCACCAAATGTTCCAGGGTGGCAAATGCTCTGGCAAGGAAGTGGGTGAGGCCCAAATGCCTCCTCTCTCTCATGCACGCAGGCAGGCAGGCAAACAGATGCACATGTGCTCACACACATGCTCATGCACACATACAAACAAGCAAGCAAACAAACAAACACAAGACAGACTCACAGCCCTGCTCATCTCCTGATCCTTGCAGCAAAGAAGCTGGAGGTATTTTCTATACCCCACCCACAAAACATTTCATCAAAACATTTCTTCTCCCCCTTTTTTGATAATTTTCAAATGCAATTTATTTTCTCATTAAATGACGGGAAAGAGTAACAGAAAAGAGATTTCCTGCACAGAAATGGAAGATGCTGCTCTCAAGATATTGCTCTCCATCGCAGAGCTTGGTCGAGGTTGTGAAAGCAGACAGGTGGCAGGAATAATTCAGCCTTCAATAGATTGTGGCTCGGTCAGGATTCATCGATGAAAAAACGATGCCCCCACCCCATCAATGGTTTCAGATGCTTCCCTCCCCAAAATTCCCCTCACCCTCTGCCTGGGGGTGTGTGTGTTCACTTATCTGTCACAAAGCTTGTTTTAGCAGAGAAGTCACAGCCCCCCCGCCTCCCCTCTGAGTCACAGCTGAACAGGAGGACAAGAGACAAGAGACTTTCCTTCCTCTTGGTTCCTCAGCCATACTTCTGGGCTCACTTTATAAAGGAACAGGATTGCACTAAAAAAAATAAAATGTAACGACGACAATACATAAAGGCGAAAGATAAACACCGTAAGAGGATAAAACACTGATGCAACGATCTGTGCAAGAAATAAAGGCTCAGATATTGACAAAAAAAGCACCCATACAAGGAGGGAGAGAACCGTTTATGCCTGGAGGGAAGGTAGAATATATATTTAGTAGTAGTAGATAATAATAATAATAATAATAATAATAATAATAATAATAATAATAATATGAACCACCCAGAACAGAATAAGCCAACTGCAGTTAACACTGTCTACTTTGAATATGCCCCCCCCCCGGCCTGTTTGCCAGGTGCACAGCTTATCTTTGCTGAAATATGTTACTGGCTATAGTGACTCAAGGTCAACGTGAGCAGCCAGGTAAACACTCACGCCAGCCAGCTTTAGTAAATCATCATCTGTCCCCGTGCTCTGACTTCATACTGCCAACAGAGATGCATTCCAGAAACAGCTACACTTCACTCCCTCCTTTCAAAGGGCCTGTTGTCATAATCACCGTTAAGAGGATGAGAAACATGGTCCTTTCTGGGATTAAAACCAGAGGCATTCTTCTTTCTCTAGTGGTGGCCCGTCCTGTTTTGCCACCTGAGGCAAGACAAGAATGTGCCGTCCCCTGCAAGGGGGGGGGGAGCATTCTGCAAGGCCTTACTGCTCATCTTTTCTTTTTTATCAATCAAATTTTATTTTTTTTCCTCAGATTTCTTTACATCAACAGATACAGTTTACGTTTGTATATTACATGGCTCTATCAAGCTTTGACCTCCCTCCTCCCTTAAGTAGGTACCTTAATTCACTTTACTCGCGCATTTTACAATTTTACAAAATTGTAAAATCATCTTCTCTGCCCCAGGGGTGAGGGAGACGAGTGACAATGCTGCATAATGGGACACCCCCCCTCTTGCCGAAACCCAGAGAAAAGGGGCTGTTCCATCAGCGGCTGAAATGACAGGGCGAGAGGGGTGCCACCTCTCTTGCCCTTCCGTTGCCTGAGATGGCTGCTTCCCTCTGCCTCATGGGCGGGACAGATCTCTCTCTCTCATCCTTCCAGGCATCGTGGGCTGGAGACAGCCTCAGGTGATGGGTGGGGGAATGTGATCAGGGGCCCTCTCTCCCCCATTCCTCCCTTTGAAATGATGGTCCTTTATCTTCACACTGGACTGGACATATAGATGATGCTTTCAAACAGAAGGCTGTCCTCTGCAAAGTAGGGCAGATGGCAACTGTAGCCAGGCTTCTCCAGGGGTGGACAGTTCCTAGCACACCCCCAGACCCATACTGAAGGAGTGGTACATGCTTAATGATACTGGCCTCTCACACCAGTCCAACAACCTTCCATTTCCTCACAGAAGTTGGACTTCAAACATCAGGAACATACAAAGAGCTTGCTGGATCAGGCCAATGGCCCATCTAGTCCTTTTCTCACAGTGGCCACCCCAGATGCCCCAAGGGGAAGTCCACAAGCGGCTCCCAAGGACAAGAGCACCCTCCAGTAAGTGGCATTCAGAAGCATTACTGCCTCCGACTGTGGAGGCAGAGCATTGCTATCATGGCAAATAGCCATCGAGAGAATGGTTACCTATAGAACATGCCATGTGTTTCCCCCTCCCCGGAGCAGTTGGAATGCTTGTGAATATTGGGTGCCACCACGCCAGCTCAGCCAATCCACTGTCAGAGGCTACATCACCCACAACTGCAATACAAGAAAGAGTTTGAGTGCTGAGGGCAGTTTGGGGTGAAACCAAAGTCCTCCCTTGAGATTATTATTATTATTATTATTATTATTATTATTATTATTATTATTATTATTTATACCCTGCCCAGCTGGCTGGGTTTCCCCAGCCACTCTGGACAGCTTCCAACAGAAATATTAGAATACACTAATTTCTTAAAGATTAAAAGCTTCCCCAAACAGTAAATCAAAGAAAAGGCATCAAATTCCCTCACCTGAAAGGAGCAATGTTGCCTTCTTCTTTCTTGGTCCCTAAACTGGCAACCTGGGAAGGCAAATGAAAGCCAAGGGCACCCCCCCCCAACCAAAGTTAGATATGAAAACCAGCAGCTACAGAAAGCAGTGTGTGTGTGTGTGTGTGTGTGTGTGTGTGTGTGTGTTGATCTATTATCATTTTATTAGGCTAAAGGTCACCATCTTTTTTTACTTTCCATTTGGAAACCCATAAAAGCTGTAAAAGACACTCTCAAGTAAACCCCCCCCCAAAGAAAAAACCCTTTACATCTGCAAGCAATTAGCCAGGATGCAGAGCTTGATGTTTACAGAAGACTGAGATTCTGTTGCTGAGCTATTTGCAGAAAGAAAAAGAAAAAAGTATATATATATATATAAAAGTGGGATGAAGAGATGGAAATCCAACCCCTTACGACCTAATTGAAAACTTCAGAGGCAATGATTAAGGCAGTTTCTCAGTTCTGTTGAAGTTGTTACTTTATATGACAGCCAAGTACATTTGGAGAGAGAGAGAGAGAGAGAGAGAGAGAGAGAGAAGTACACGTCAGAGAACAGATCCAAACAGAGAGGCCCAGGATTCCAAACAAAGGAAGTCAGAATATTGGTCAGCTAGCTCAAGACTGTCATCACTGACTGGCAGCAGTTGCCCAGGACACCAGAAAAGGGACATTCCTGGGCTACCTGGAGATTTACTCAGAGAGGAGATGATCACAGGTTGCACTGCTGACTTGGATCCCCATCGGTGCACAGCGCTGCCAGTCACTCAAAGCAGGCGGGGGTCAAAGGAGCAGGGAGTTTACCAATCTGCTACTCACGCCCGTGTGCCTACACTATACCAAGTTCCCAGCCTTCTTGCCCCACGCTTTCCCCTTCTTGGTAACCAGCAGAGATGCACAGCATTGGGAAGGCAGGCTAGCCACGCAGCCTCGCCCTGCTGGCTGCTACTGTTAACACAAGGTTAGCAGGGCTAGGAAGACTCGTTGTGGTCTAGTAACTTGTGTCATCTCCCCAAGGAGGCCGCTGTCTATCAGAGCACGCCCTTTCTCTTTGACACAGCGTGCTTGCTGGCAAATTCACACGCGGGAATGAAAATTGCAGCAAGGCAGGGACTTCCGTTGGAGAACAATTATTATAAAAAGTTACGACAATTTCCTTAAGACTGTAATGTGGGCCATATCTATGCAATCTGCTCCCTGTAAAGTAAGCAGAAGCTGTTGTACAGTTAGATAAAATGGCCCAGGTGGGTCTGCGGGTCTGATCCTTGCCTGGATCCCTGGAGAGCCACTGCCAGTTAGTGTAGACCAGTGTTTCTCAACCAGTGTGCCTCCAGATGTTTTGGGACTACAACTCCCATCATTCCTGACCACTGGTCTTGCTAGCTAGGGATGATGGGAGTTGTAGTCCCAAAACATCTGGAGGCACACTGGTTGAGAAACACTGGTGTAGACAATATGAAGCAAGATGGACAATATAAGGCAGTTTCCTATGCCCCCCCCAATGGCTGCTACTTGTAGTAGGAAAATTAAGCATCCAAGGACTTTAACGCATTTTGAGGTACACAATATAAGGTAACGCTGGATGGACAAGAACTGAGCAGCAGCAGAAAATTAAGAACAGAAAAGAAACAGAGAAACGAAATGACTCGGAGGCTACGGACGGGTCTATCCAGCTCCCAAGCAGTGCTGTTATTGAAAAGGTATGACAAGGTTAATTGCTGGAAAACAGCTTGAGGTATCTTTGCGTTGCACCAAGGAAGCAAAACACACACACACACAACTGGAGGTAATTAACAAGGCAATGAGCACATCTTTCAGAGGAACAAGAGGCTAGGGAGGAGGGAAAAGACACTGGCTACTTTGCGAAGGAGGCTGAGAAGGGAATGGCGCTGGGATTTTACTTTGTTTTGTGGTGGTGGTGTTGAGGTGTAAAGTAGAGATCCTTGAGGATTTGGTTTGTTTTGCAGTGAACATAACCTACTCGAATAATCCCACACTGGGGCTCAGATCAGAAAGTAGATCCGTGGACCAGATCAATTGCTGGGGAGCAACTGCTTGTGGATTTCCCACCGGCAACTGGGAACTAGTTTGGACCAAGGGATGCAGGAGGAATCCATTTTAAACAAATTTAGACACAGGATCTGCCAGTTCTGACCGAATCCAGCTTTGCCCTCCATTAGACCACCTATTGCACAGAGTGACTTCTTAGGTCTGAGCTGCCTGTCACTTTTTTATTTTTTTAAAAGCCCAACTAATTATATGCAACCTAATTATGTATAATGTAAAAGAGTCAACATCCGGTACTACATTTCTGCAGCCTGATTTTGTACGTATGGACACATAAATATTTTTGTACAGTCATATGCACAGTTGTATCTCTTTCTGTGCCTGTTACTTATTTTTTACACCCACCCCCACCCACCCACCCACAGTGGTACCTCTACTCACGGATGCGATCCGTTCCTGGGGTGCGAGTCCGTAAGTAGAGTGCTGCTTATGCGCATGATGCAATAGAGTGCTCCTGCGCATGCGCGAAGCGTGCAGAACGCTTCTGCACATGCGGCGAAACCCAGTATACACTTCCAGGTTTGCCATGTTTGCAACCCAAAAATCTGCAATATGAACCTAACGCAACTAGAGGTATGACTGTACACACGCACACACACACACACGCACACACACACACACACACACAGTACTTTTCTGTGTATAAGACTAGAAGAAGAAGAAGAAGAAGAAGAAGAAGAAGAAGAAGAAGAAGAAGAAGAAGAAGAAGAAGAAGAGTTTGGATTTGATATCCCGCTTTATCACTACCCGAAGGAGTCTCAAAGCGGCTAACATTCTCCTTCCCCCCCCCACAACAAACACTCTGTGAGGTGAGTGGGGCTGAGAGACTTCAGAGAAGTGTGAGTAGCCCAAGGTCACCCAGCAGCTGCATGTGGAGGAGCGGAGACGCGAACCCGGTTCCCCAGATTACGAGTCTACCGCTCTTAACCACTACACCACACTGACTAGGTTCCCCCCCCCTGGAAAATAATGTTAAAAGAGTGTGTGTGTGTGGGGTTTCATCTTATACACAGGGCCATTCCCCCCCATTTTCTGAAATTGGGAGTCCCCCCAAAATAGGGGGCGTCTTATACACAGGGGCATGTTATATACAGAAAAATATGGTATATAATTTCTGTGTCGCTGTGTCATAAAGATGCATCAGATCGGTTTACAATCATATAAAAACCATGAAACCAAACAATAAAATCATAAAAAGTTAAAAGTAAGTTAAAAGCAAAAAGAAATCAAAAACACACACACACATCAGCAAACCAGTATTATTTTAAGCACTGTACTGCAATAATTGTTTGTATTTTTAGAAACGTATTTGTATTTGTATCTCTCTCTTCTTTTTCAGAAGAGAGAAAAAAATCAGGCGGGGGGTGGGGGGTGGGAATCCCATGCATATAATCTCAACATTGAGAACCCATTCCTTTGGTCTGAGCCAACGCACAAACATGAATGCACACATTCTGGCTCTGCTAGCCAGCCCTCTGCCACTCTCCCCAAATTTACCCTGTAGAACTTCACCTTCCTAATCCATGTACGGACAAAGTTTGTTTTTCACATTTCCAAACCTATTTCTGATTCCACTTCTCTCCTCTATTCCACAGCCCCACTGCGCACCTGTTTTCACCTTCACCCCCATTGTTCATGCATCCTCCCATTCTTTCCGCCCCCAATCCCCTCTTGCACACAAACTACTCTCATGATAGCTTTCTTTAACTTCCTCCTCTCCCATACTGCAACTACTAAGCACCCTTTTCACCTTCTGCACAATTATAAAGCCACCATCCTCTTGAATCTACAAATCTTCCAATTGGGGCTGTGCGATGACAGTCTTGCATTTTATGTGTATAGGAAGATATCTCTAGCTCGCTGCCCACATCAGTTAGTGGGAGCAATTATAACCCCCTCCCCCCGCTTCAATTATGGAGAAATAGGGATGGAGAATTTCCTTTGTTCTGCATTTTTAACGGAGATGACCTAATTTGCACCTCCCAGATAAATACACAGAACAGAATTATCTCTTGGATTTTGCTGTACCGCAAGTTCCGCAGTACAGTTTTAAGCTAAGAAAGGCACACTGTGGGAGAAAATGCACTCAGAAATATATACATTGACTGGTTCAAGATCTGGACAGGCCTTGACATCAGTCTTATTGCAGATATTAGCCATGACAGCTCAATACAACCCTCATGTCCAGGAACAGTCTACCCCTGAATATCATTAGCCAGGTAAAGGTAAAGGTAAAGGGACCCCCTGACCGTTAGTTCCAGTCGTGACTGACTTTGGGGTTGCGGCACTCATCTCGCATGTGGCCAGCATGACAAAGCCGCTTCTGGCAAACCAGAGCAGCACACAGAAACGCCGTTTACCTTCCTGCTGTAGTGGTACCTCTTTATCTACTCAGGGCCGTCTTAAGCATAGCTGGCGCCGTGGCGTGAACTATCCCTCCGGCGCACCCCTCCCATTTCCGAGCGCGGCGCCCCCTTGGCACCCCGGCACCTTGCCTTAAGGCCGGCCCTGTATCCAGTTGCACTTTGATGTACTTTCGAACTGCTAGGTTGGCAGGAGCTGGGACCGAGCAATGGGAGCTTACCCTGTCACAGGGATTCGAACCGGCGACCTTCTGATCAGCAAGCCCTAGGCTCTGTGGTTTAACCCACAGCGCCACCCGCTGTGGCAGCTGTGGCAGCCAGGTGGCAACCAAAAAAAGAGAAACTGACTTCTGGCCTCCTCGGAGTTCTGGTTGGCCACTGCTAGCCTTAGGTGGACCTTTGACCTGTTCCGGTAGGGTTCCTCCTATATTTTGAGGAACCTGTGCCGCTGCCTTACTACCAAGTCAGACCATTGGTCCATCTAGATCAGGCGTCGGCAACGTTTTCTGCCTGTGGGCCGGAGGATTCCCACGGACTATCGACCATGGGCATGTCCATGGCTGCGCAAAAGCAATTTCCGGTGCTGGCTGCCCATTTCCAAAATGTATGCAGCACCAGAAATGGCTTCTGCGGCTGTGTAGACGCAATTTCCGGTGCCACTCGGCGAGTCCCCGCACCCCGCTGCGCCGGGTTACCGCAGCACACGGGGGACTTGCAGAGCGGTCGGCTCGGTTCACGGGTGGCCCGTGGGCTGGATAAACGGCCTCCATGGGCCGGAGGTTGCCGATGCCTGGTCTAGATTATTATTATTAATAATAATAATAATAATAAATTTTATTTATACAGTACCCCGCCCTTCCCAGTCAAGACCGGGCTCAGGGCGGCTAACAACAAATAATATCAACACAAGTATAAAAGAAACAATTCAGTTAAAACGCAGATTAATACAATGTTATTGTCTGCACTGACAGGCAGTAGCTCTCCAAGATTTCAGGTAGGATCTCCTGGAGATTTGGGGAATTGAACCTGGGGCCCTTCTGCATGTAAACCAGATGTTCTACCACTGAGATGTGACCCTTCTTAAGTTCCCAAGCAGTGAAACACCGGCAGCATTCACCCACAGCTTTTAAGCAGATGACAGATTTGCAGCAAAAAGTAAAAGACACCACAAATGGCCCACTTATCCAGAGAGGTCAGCACAAGATAACTGACCTGCTATAACCAGAGGCAAAGCTACATCTACCAAGCTATTCATCCAAAGCCGAGCATTGCTCAGCCAGCTTAGACTCTTTTGGCACACCAAGCATCAGACAGCCCCCTTTCTCGGTCTGCCCGCCTCTAACTAATCAATCCCAGGGGGGTGGGGAGGAAAATGACAAATGCAAACCATGCCCCATGTTTGCAACTAATTGAAAGTGAAAAGAAGGAAGGTAAAGGGACCCCTGACCATTAGGTCCAGTCATGACCGACTCTGGGGTTGCGCGTTCATCTCGCATTATTGGCCGAGGGAGCCGGTGTACAGCTTCCAGGTCATGAGGCCAGCATGAGAAAGCCACTTCTGGCGAACCAGAGCAGCACACGGAAACGCCGTTTACCTTCCCACTGTAGTGGTACCTATTTATCTACTTGCATTTTGACGTGCTTTCGAACTGCTAGGTTGGCAGGAGCTGGGACCGAGCAACAGGAGCTCACCCCGTCACAGGGATTTGAACCACTGACTTTCTGATCAGCAAGCCCTAGGCTCAGTGGTTTAACCCACAGCGCCACCTGGGTCCTTTGAAAAGAAGGGAGGGCTCTAATCTGGCCTGTTGTTACAGCAGGTGTATTACCCCTTCTTCAAAAGCAAACAGCCAGCCTTTCCCCCCAGAATGGGGCACAATAGAAGCTGCATGCATGTCTATTCACAAACAAGCTCCAAACATTGAGTACAGGAAAGAGGAGTCCGGTCCCAGTTTCAAAGAGTGACGTGCTCTTCTCTACTCAGAAGTAAGTCCACTAAGTTGTATGGCTGAATGTGGATATAGCCGACTCCCAGGTAAGTGGGCATAGGAACCAGAGCATCATAAGAGCTGGAAGGAGCCTGGCAAACAAATAGGTTACACCCAGGTTTTCCCCCCCGCCAGCTGGAACTCAGTTCCGGCACCTCTCAGGTGGGTGCCATTGCCATTATGCGAGAACAAGGAAGGCGTTCTTGGTGAGTTCTGGCAACTCTTGTTTATTATTAGAAAAACAGCACCTGTTACATCAATGCACCATACATTTAAAGCACTTTTATACCACTTTCACAGCCAAGGGGAATCCTGGGAACTGTAGTTTGTCGAGAGTGTTGGCCTTCCAGAGATATAATTCCCTAACCCTTACCAAACTACAGTTCCCAGGATGCTTCATGACTGTTAAGAATGATGTAAGAGTACTTCAAATGTATGATGGGTCTGTGGAGAGTGTTGATGGGAGTGAAAACCAAAGGATAGATGCATCCTAATGTATGCAACATCAGCTGCTAGATTATTAATAGGGAGTAATTGGAAGAGTAAAAAGACACCAACAAAAGAGGATTGGCAACTAAAAATGATTTCTTATTATAATCTGGCAACAGAAAAAGCAGAAATTAAAGGGATAAAAGAGGGGGGAAAGAATAAAGATTGGGAAAAATTCAAAGATGATATAACTAGCTTTTTGGAGCATGCCGATCTCTCAAAAGACCTATGAAGGCTCAAAATAATGAACATCGAAATGGTTAGTTAGGAATTAGGTATATGCAAGAGCAAAAAAAAAAAAAGACGCAATATGAGATTGGCTGGAAGCACTAAAGGGTGGGTGGAGGGTTGGGTGGTGGTGAGGAATTTGAGGGTACTGCTGTCTAGATAATTTGTCTGATTCATGATTAATTTGATTTATTTGTAAATTCATGATTAATTTGATTTATTAATTTGATTAATTTGAAAATTCATGATTAATTTGATTTATTGTAACAGTGCGTTACAGTGTTGATTATGGTTAATTTTTGTGCAAACTTTTGTGAAATATCAATAAAAAATGAATTAGTAAAAAAGAAAAGAAAAAGAAATAAAGAATGATGTAAGAGTACTTCAAATGTATGAGGGGTCCGTGGAGAGTGTTGATGGGAGTGAAAAAGGAGGTTGGTCTACTCAGGGAGGGCATCTAAACAAAAACCTCTCTAAAATCTGGAGCTACTCCTACTCCTAGGTGGGGGCTACGGTGCAATCCTTCACACAACAGGGGTGGCGAACCAGTGCCTGCCTCATGTTGCTGGACTCAAACAATTCACCAGATTGCATGGCCAATGGTCAGGGATGATAGGAGTTGGAGTCCAGTAAAATCCGAAGGGCCGGTGTTTAGCCATATACACACTGAAGCAAGTCTCATTGAAATCAAGAATGAATAAATACATAAGAAATAAATTAATCACTTCCAGGCTTTTGTGTGTGTTAAAAGTGACAAATGTAATAAGTACTAATGATAATGATGTTAAGAATAATAATATAGATAAGAGAAAATTTAAATGGGAATGTTTGGATGAAGTGCTGGGTTTGTCTGTTTTTAACACCTCCAAACAGCTTCATTGCCTAGGGCAGGGCTTCCCAAACTTGGGCCTCCAGCTGTTTTTGGACTACAATTCCCATCATCCCTGGCCACTGGTCCTGCTAGCTAGGGATGATGGGAGTTGTAGTCCAAAGAAACAGCTGGAGACTCAGGTTTGGGAAACCCTGGTCTGGGCAGTCAGCCAAATTCTATTGGGTCTTGGCTAATGCTAGTCCTACTCAAGAGTAGACCTGCTTATGTTAATGGACACGACTAACTTATGTTTGTTGACATCAGTAAGTGGATTGGTTGGTTTAGGACCAGTGTTCCCGATCTCTTCTAGTGAATGGGTGTGTTTGTAGGGTTCCTTCCATACAAGGACAAAGTCCACTACCCAAAAGTTAAATTGTAACTTCAGCTGAGGATTCAGGCTGGAGATTGGGGAGGCAGGAGTGGGAATAATTTCCAAATATCTACTCTTTGATATAACAATATGCAGACCACACAGGGAAGAGATAAAAAACAACAACACAACTTCCATAATTTAGAAAGGGTACAGTAGTTTGCTTTAGGGGTTGCTTTTAATTGGTGCATAATTGGAGTTTTCGATTTCTATGCAGAATGAGAGCCAGGCAAAAGTTTCCAAAGAACTTTGAAACATTTATCCATTTCCCAGTCTTTGGTTCTGTGGCTCAATATTGACAGAATTATAACCATCTAGTCCTTGTGATAGGGTCGCGGGTGGCGCTGAGGTCTAAACCACTGAGCCTAGGGCTTGCCAATCAGAAGGTCAGCGGTTCGAATCCCCACGACGGGATGAGCCCCCATTGTTCGGTCCCACCTCCTGCCAACCTAGCAGTTCGAAACCACGTCAAAGTGCAAGTAGATAAATAGGTATCGCTCCAGCAGGAAGGAAAACGGCGTTTCTGTGTGCTGCTCTGGTTCGCCAGAAGCGGCTTAGTCATGCTGGCCAAATGACCTGGAAGCTGTCTGAGGACAAACGCCGGCTCCCTTGGCCTATAGAGCGAGATGAGCGCTGCAACCCCAGAGTTGTCCGCGACTGGACCTAATGGTCAGGGGTACCTTTACCTTTATCCCTCATGATTTCACATTGCAAGTGATCTTACAGATGAATGTGCAAAAGCACTGAGCCTACATCACCACCCATCTCTGGAAGCTCAAAAATTGGGGGCCTCTTAGTTGCAATTCCTGCATTGCTGGGGGTTGGACTAGATGACCCTTGCGTTCCCTTCCAACTCTACAAATCTATGATTCTATTGCGGGTGAGGAAAACAGAGCCAAAGCCTTTGCACCACTTGAGACCAGCAGGGTCTAGGCTGCCCCTTTCACTTTCTGCAAAACTCAACAGGTGAGGAGAGAACAGAAATAGGGAAATCGAGGCAGGGGGAAAGAGGGAAGGAGTCTGCCATTGCTACTGCAGGCATCCCCAAACTTCGGCCCTCCAGATGTTTTGGACTACAATTCCCATCATCCCTGACCACTGGTCCTCTTAGGTAGGGATCATGGGAGTTGTAGGCCAAAACATCTGGAGGGCCGCAGTTTGGGGATGCCTGGGCTACTGGGTGGTACATTTGAATGTGTAGACAATACTAAGATCGATGGACCAATGGCCTCACTTAGTATATGTCTAGGCAGCCTTATTATGTTCCTAAGTGGTTCAAAATAGCTGCACTTTGCTCCCAGTCAGGGGTTCCCAAACTAAGGCCCGGGGGCCGGATGCGGCCCAATCACCTTCTAAATCCGGCCCATGGACGGTCCGGGAATCAGCATGTTTTTACATGAGTAGAATGTGTCCTTTCATTTAAAATGCATCTCTGGGTTATTTGTGGGGCCTGCCTGGTGTTTTTACATTAGTAGAATGTGTGCTTTTATTTAAAATGCATCCCTGGGTTATTTGTGGGGCATAGGAATTCGTTCATATTTGTTTTTCAAAATATAGTCCGGCCCCCCACAAGGTCTGAGGGACAGTGGACCGGCCCCCTGCTGAAAAAGTTTGCTGACCCCTGCGTAGTGTTTGGGCGGAGGAGATCAGGTGCTCGCAAGTTTTGCCAGGACCGCTGCATTGCAAAATATCTTTGGAAGAAGAAAAGCTAAGGAGTAAACCCTACACAAATACGGTGTGGAGTCCCTAAGGCAGTTGGATGGTGCCTTGTACGCCTCCTTCTGGCAACTCCTGCAGCCAAGCTGGTGCCAAATGTATTGCTCTGCTTCCCTTTGGACCACATCGGTGACGCCAAGAGTGAGGTCTTGCTGTCTGGAAAGCCCAGAACCTCCATACACAATGCCCAGGTCACTTCGGTGCTGCTAAAACCGCAGTTTGACTTCACCCCCGGAAGTATACTCCATTGCCTCTCGAGACAGGCGGATGCCAGCAGCAGCAACAACAACAACTCCCATCATGCCTGAGCACTGGCTATGCTGGCAGGGGCTGATGGGAGTTGGAGTCCAACACCTGCAGGGCATCACATATACGGGTACCTATATTAATGCCAAGAAATATTGTGTGGGTTCCAGGGAGGCTGCAGCCAGGGAGGGACCCCACCCCCCACCCTCTGACATCACCTACACCCTCCCCCCGGCCTGTTCTCTTTGCTGCTTTCCTGCAATTTTCTTGTCGGTGTGAGCACAAGAAGAACACGCAAGCCACGGCACACACACCGCTACACACCCTCAGGTGCAGCACACCTTTCCTGGCAGCTGTTCTCCAACCCCGTGTGCCGAAGGCCCCCGACCCAAGACACCTGGCAATGAAGCAACCTGGAAGGGCGATCCCAATTAAAACCCAAGGTGCCAACGGGCTCCTAGCAACCACAGCAGCTGACGAGGGCGAGATCATGTTAAGAATGATCTCATGCACCGAGTGCCCACCAGCCACTCCCAGCCTGTCAAACTCCCAGCGTTCGCCAAGCCACTATCCAACAAGTCTATCACCGTTTGGGGCTCGGGCGCCCCGTTAGTGGCGTTGCAACCACACCTCCCTGAAGGCTATCATTTCAGAGGCTCAGCAGTGGCTCCGATTCCCCTTCCCTGCACACGGAAGGGGGAAAAATGGACCGTGCCCTAAAGAGAGAGCCGTTCTGGGTGGCTGCTCCTAGTTCTCGCGCCTCGGCAAGTTTAAAAGCGATTGACAAGGTGCTTTTTTAAAAAAAGAAGAAGAAGAAGATGACGGAGACTTGCCCGCACAACAACAGCCTGCCAACCTCTGCTGCCCATGCGGCCTCCGGTATTTCCCTGAGGCTGTTGTAACAAATGCACAAACTTACACAAACTCACTCACAGGACAAGGGAAGCCAGCCCAGAATGTGGCAAAAGTGATCTCTGTTCAAACACCCTCAGCAAAAGCCCCACTAAAGACGAGGCCCTAGACGAGGTTGCTATTTTCAGACAGGTAACCGTGGAAGCAACTACTCTCCCCACATACCCGGTTTGTTCTCCTCGCTTTCCGACTTCATGGTGCGGAGTCTGGAGAGGGGAAGGGGAGACTCAGCCCTGGAGATCTGAAAGCTTTCTTTCTTTCTTTCTTTCTTTCTTTCTTTCTTTCTTTCTTTCTTTCTTTCTTTCTTTCTTTCTTTCTTTCTTTCTTTCTTTCTTTCTTTCCCCTCTTGACTCCTCCTCCCCACCAAAGCAGGAAGTGCCCTTTGCGCTACCTGAGCACCTTGGAACCTGACCCTGTTACAGGTTGCAGAGTTTGCCAGCATGAGCTCACTGAGAGGAAGGAGGCGGTGCCCAGGGAGAGAACTTCACCTGCCTGGCTCAGCCTTCCAATCAGAGATTTTAAGCTGCACCAAACAAGATTTCCGGACTCAGCTCTTTTCTTTTGAAGCTGCTCAGCCAGTGCCGCCCCTTTCCTTCTCACAGGGGAAGGTGCTAAACGGCCCCACTGTTAGAGTCACGGAGAAGAAAAAGGGAGCAGAAAGAGACTGGGAAGAAAAAGCTTTGGTACAAGAATTTGCTGTCCTCCCATAATGCCCTGCCCCGTCACGCTGGGGATGGGAGGGGAGAGAGAGGCTTGTAGCTCAGAGGCAGAGCACATGATTTGCACATCGAATTGGAAGGGGTTCCCAAGGGTCATCTAGACCAACCCCCTGTGATGCAAGAATCACAGCTACATTATCCCTGACCAACCTCTGTTTAAAAACCTCCAATGAATCACAGAATCATAGAGTTAGAAGGGATCCCCAAGGCTCATCTAGTCCAACTGTCTGCAATGCAGGAATCATAGGTAAGCACTCATGTGCGGTCCCTGATTTTAGGGACCGCAACCAGGAATAGGCATCTCTCAGCTCAGGAGAGCTTCTGCTGCCAGTCAGGGAGGACAGCACTTGGGCATGAGAGACCTGCTCATACTAGTTGTCCCCAGACATCGGCTGGACTCCAGCTCCCCTTGCCCCAGCTAGAACGACCAACTTGGGAACGTTTCTGCATGCAAGACACTATGGTCCGTCTTGTAAAGATGCTAGTCCTCATGGTTTCAAATAAAATTGAACCTGGAATCTTTTGCATGCAAAGCATGGATGTGCCAGCACTTAGTCGCATTCCTTCTTCCTCTATCTCTGAGTAAATCTCTCCCAATAAACACATTTTTGCAAGGCAATCTTCCCTCCTCATATAAAGCATTTTTATATGTCTTCATTACATTGACCTATTAACTTCAGTGGGTCTCCTCTGAGCACGACTAGCAGTGACTGCAACACTAGGCCTACTCAGAGTAGTCCCAATGAAATTCACAGACAGGGCTAACTTAGTTTCATTAATTTTAATGGGTCTGCTCTGAGCAGGAATTAGTTGAATGCATGCCTTTATTTCCAGCATTTTCTCCTGTGAGCTCTTCCCCTCTCTCCTTTTTTATCCTCACAACAACCCTGTGAGGTAGGTTAGGCTGAGAGCGACAGACCGGCCAAGTGGGGATTTTAACTCTGGTCTACCAGGTCCTAGTCTGACACTCTAACCCCTATACCACACTGCATACACAGAGTATTCCAAGTGCAGTTAAACCATAGAATTACACAAAACCATTATGATATGTCCGATCGGGTTGGGGGTTGGGCTAGATGACCCTCTGGGTCCCTTCCAGCTCTACAATTCCCACAGGTTGGCACTGGCAAGCCAAACACCGCCCAGCTGGCAAGCAAGCAGTGGTTGCCAGCAGATGGTAAAATAGGATTATTATTATTTTTTAAAAAAGAAACCTAGATCTTCTTTCTCAATGTTTCCATGAAGTCACAGCACTACATGGTTTGGGAACAGGACCCAACAGGTTTCTCTTTAATCCCCTGAACTGCTTTTGCTTCCAATGGAGCAGCTGGGTGGTGGGGCAGGCAACTTGCTCCAGCATTTGGGGACAAGGCTACAAATGAAGAAACCACCTGTCCTTTTTTATAAAGGCAGCTTCCCCCTGTTGGATGATGCCAATGGACATTTGTTTCTCAGAAGAAGCATGCAAGCTACATCAAACAGTGCTTTTGAGAAGTAATTAAGCTGGGGGCTGTCTTAAGCACTTCTCAAAAGTGCTGTTTGAAGCACCACCACCACACTGTGAGAGACTGCAGTCAAACATAATTAAGTACAACTGCTATCGCTAGATAGACTCAGTTAGGTCATGCCCCCTCACCATGGAAGGAAGTCAAGGTCCCTCCTTTGTCCATATTCTTTTCCACAATGTAACCATTGAAGCAGGACGTCTGAGGAGACTGTGTTTAGCCCAGATGGGCACATGACTTCTAACAAAGCCATCTTAGGGCTTCTGTACAATTAATTTAGAAACACAAACTTTTTCTGCAGCGTGTAGCCAGTGAGAACAGACATGTCTAAGCTAGCTCTGAGCTTAGAGCACACGCCTGAAGCTATCTTGCTGTACTTTCTACCCAAGAGTATCTTGCCTCTATTATCCTTGCTGCTGCATGGAACAATGCATGACTAAGACCTTGAATCTGTAAGTAAAGCATTTTAAACTTACTTGAAGCATTTTAAACTGGCTGAAAAACATTCGGCCAGCTGCTTCTTTACAAATACGGTCTACACGATTTTGAATATCTTCACTGTGCCCCTGACCATTTGTACAGACAAACTGGAGCAGCCCCAGATTCTCCTGAACTGCACTTGTAAGTCACACTGAATCACTGAAGAAAAAAAAAAGAGAAACGAGAGCATCCTAATTCTTACTTTAATGCTGGCAACTGGTTGTATGGGGAGAAAAGGGGGGGATGTTGGAAAAGTTTTGTTGGTTTTTATTTTGTTTCTCATACAGCGAACTGCAGCTTGTGTGGGGGTTACGTTCCTGGAATGGAATATAAGCGAAAACATGTCCCATCAGAGCACCCCCTTGGAACCATCCCTGTGCAAGCAATCTTACCTTCTGGAGTCATGTGCTGAGCAGACCTTGGCCCCAAGCAAGGCACAGTGCTTTTAAGCTCTCAGACTTGCTTACTAGGCTCTGGGAGGCTCTCATGAAATCTTGCTGGGCTGTCCTGTGAAAGCTTGACCCTACCATAGCCCACTAAGCAAGAGGGAGAATTTAAAAACTCTTTCCACATTGGGAAAACCCCACACAAAAAGCTCTCTGCTTTCCATGCATTCGATCTGCGTGACTGCGCCTGGCCTTCGACTGCATAAAATTGAAACTGTGCAAGTTCAACATGTATAAGTTGTGTTGACTGTATTTTAAAACAAACTCTTTTCTTTTAAAAGGAAGAATGAGAAACTGCGAGAAAGCGAAACTTACAGATCTGTCCATTCTGACACGAGAGTCCCAACCCCCCCCCCTCCACAGAAACCGCAACAGGCTTGGGCTGAAGGAGCTGCCAGAGCGACTCGCGGCAGCCTTTCGCTGGATTGATTGTGTTGGGAGACATTTAAAAAGAGCATGAACTTGATGTCTCAAAGGGGCAGGCTTAATGAGCAGAACACTTTCCCTCTAAGTCTCCCCTCCTTTAATAAATCCTGTTAGGAGGGACTGCGAGGAAGCAACAGCCTGTTATGTAAGCTATCACGAATCGCTTTCCTTAATGCAGTAATGCTCAGGATTACAAGCCAAGACTCTAGCGGGCTTGTATTTTCGATTTGCCTGGTAACCTTTAGCAGGCCTGCCTCTTGTTTTTAAGTTTTTTTCTAGAGGGCCTATTGGGATTGCAAAACTGTAGGGCAATCGGTCATCGCATGTGTGCCTGAGTGTGTGCAAGGAGGATGGCTGCGCATGGCTATGATCTACTTCCACTCCCTCCAAATTCCTGTTGTTGCTGGAAAATTGCAAGCGGGGAAAGTGCTGCTGTTGCACCCAGGTTCAGCTCATGGGCTTTCCCATTGGGGCATCTAGATGCTCATGGTGAGAACAGGATTCTGGACAAGATGGGCACCCTTTGGCTTGATCCAGCAAGTCTATTTGTATTTTATTAAACATGTTAGTTGCTTTTCCTTGCCCCAAGCAACTCAAAGCAACTTACCAAGGAGTCTTGGTAGACCACAAACTTGACATGAGTCAACAGTGTGATGCAGCAGCTAAAAAGCCAATGCAATTCTGGGCTGCATCAATAGGAGTATAGCATCTAGATCAAGGGAAGTAATAGTACCACTGTATTCCGCTCTGGTCAGACCTCACCTGGAGTACTGTGTCCAGTTCTGGGCACCACAGTTCAAGAAGGATACTGACAAGCTGGAACGTGTCCAGAAGGGGGCAACCAAAATGGTCAAAGGCCTGGAAACTATGCCTTACGAGGAACGGCTTAGGGAGCTGGGTATGTTTAGCCTGGAGAAGAGAAAGGGGTGATATGATAGCCATGTTCAAATATATAAAAGGATGTCATAGAGAGGAGGGAGAAAGGTTGTTTTCTGCTGTTCCAGAGAAGGGGACACGGAGAAATGGATTCAAATTACAAGAAAGAAGTTTCCACCTCAACATGAGGAAGAACTTCCTGACAGTAAGAGCTGTTCGGCAGTGGAATTTGCTGCCAAGGAGTGTGGTGGAGTCTGCTTCTTTGGAGGTCTTTAAGCAGAGGCTTGACAGCCATATGTCAGGAATGCTTTGATGGTGTTTCCTGCTTGGCAGGGGGTTGGACTGGATGGCCCTTGTGGAACCGGCAATAGCTATACGAGGAAGCAATGCTAATTTGGTCTAGAGTCAAACCAGTGACCTCCAATCAACAGCCAAACCACTGCATTGCTAGTCCCCTTAAGCCAAACAGCTTCCTGATGCTTTGAAATCATTCAGGGTTAGCTCCAAATTCATGGAGCTGGCAAAAGAGCAACTACTGCAATTAATATATGGACACTTGAAGCAAATCCATTTCCTGGGCATCTCGGGCCCCTTAAGGCATGGATACCCAATTTGCTACAAGAAAAGTTTCAGGGAGACTTTCTTCTTTTTAAGGTAGCTTCCTGAAACTGGGTGAGGTGGCCTTACATTCCTCCAACAGAAGGTGGTGCCCGTTTCCTTTAAGAGCTGTGAGACAAGAGTATCCTGGGAACCTTAAGGTACCAGGGATGGCTTCCAGGTTAAGAGGTAGTACTCATAGAAATCAAGTGCAAGTATTTTGACTAGCAGTGGGGAATTGGATCAGGCCAGCAGGGTGAATCTAATAATCTCTCCCTCTGCCACCCCAGGTTTGACCAGTAGGTATGGCAACCCCACCTGTCGGTGATCTGGCACCACAATGATGTCAGGTGTCACAGAGCGAGCCTGTTGGAAAACTATACAATTCAAAGTTGGTGTTAACTTTTTAGTAGCAAAAACATGTTTTTCACAAACTTGGCTGAGTGTCAGGCATAATAAGCACAGCAGCTCTGAAATATACTCCTGTAGTGACTTCATGCTCTTTATTGCAGCTTGTAAAACAGTGAATGAAATGTTCCCCCCAAACCTCAGGCTTTTATATACATTATTCACACAATGATTGGCTGAGTCTGCTTCCCTCCTGGAGCCTGATTGGTCTTTCCCTGCAGGCCAATCAGTTGTTGCATTCTACAACCCTACCGGCCTAATAGGCTGATTAACTTCTTCCTGGAGCCTGATTGGTCTTCTACTGCAAGCCAATCAGTTGTTGCATTCTAGGATCTTACTTGCCTATTGTTCTAGGATCCAAGCTTAGTACACAACAAGCTCATTCCCTGTGGGTCTTATTCCATGAAACAAGTTGCCAAGACTAAAGGTCCCCACCTCCTCACAGCTGTCCATGTCTCCTCCTCCGTATTTCCAAGCGATTGGAGACGGTGCCCACATCCAGCCTGTCTTTGCTCTACCCTTCTTATGCCTCTCCTGGCTCTGGGAGTCAGGAGTGGAGGGCAGCTTGCTGCAGCAGCGGGGGGGGGGGCACCTGTGACTTCACTAGCCTGACTCACCTCTGCCTCTTGGCCTCCCTCCTCCACTCTCCTGCTTCAGCTTCTGCCTCTAGACTTCTCTCTGCCACAGACTCTCCCTGCTCACATTACCTCTCCAGGCTCTGATAGAGGTATCTCTTCCTAGTCTTCTCCCTCTGATCAACTCACCGTTGTCCCACCACCACTCCCTGGGCTCTGAGCCTTCTTGCCTTGGGGGTTGCCCAGCTGGTGGCTATTATTATTATTATTATTATTATTATTATTATTATTATTATTATACCACCTTATACCCAGAGGTCTCATCTGCACTCACCCAATCCATGACACCAAGGGACTCTTTTCACCTGCAGGGTTTGAATTTAAACTGTGCCGGTGGAACTCCTGGCAACCAGCTACTTATTGGGGCTTCAAAGCAAGCAAAGGGCCATAGCTCAGGGGCATGGCATCTGCTTTGCAAGGAGAAGGTCCCAGGTTACAATTTTTGGCATCTCCCAGGGCCGTAGCTAGCTGCTCCGGCACCCAGAGTGGTGGGCGTGGCATGGTGATCCGCTTAGGGGGGCGGTGTGGCGAGCTGCCCGCAGAGTCTGCCTGGCAGACGCAAGCCCCACGCTGCCATTTGGGGCAGCGTGGAGCCCCGAGCTACTGCGCCACTCCCAGGAGAGATGCGTGGCTCGGGTGCCCTGCAGGCCAGGCCCCGGGGTAAGTGCCACCCCTCATTTTGTCACCCCCCCTCAAGGATGACACCTGGGATGGGCCACACACAACCCTTCCCACGCCCCTGCCTTCTCCACATTGGGGTGGGAACGTCCCCTGCTTGAAACCCTGGAGAGCTGCTGCCAGTGAGTGCAGGCATCACTAAGTGAGCTGGACCAAAGGCCTGCCTCGGGATAAAGTGGCTTCCTATATTCTGAGCTGACTGTCAGAGCTTCAAAGTGCTGCACAACACTCGAGTTCAGCCATGGCAACCAGCTGATGGTCAGGGTTCACTCAGAGTCCTGCACAGGGCTTTGCAACCATGGCAACTGGTTGATTCTTGGTGCCTGCAAAGCGCTGCTGAGGGAGCTTTGCAGGGGCAGAATTTGCCTGACCTCTAAATGCTATGTCCCCATTGATCAGAGAGTGAGGCAACTCCCAGAGACCAAGCGTTGGTGTGTGGTGGCTTCAGCGACAGAGCAACTTCCTATGGGGAAGAAAGGTAACAACCGGGGCTGCAATTTGCTTCCTGTCCACACATCCCAAGCTGGTCAAAGTGAGAGACATTGATTCGATCAAGCAGCAGACTCCCCCCCGCTCCCCCCCCCGCATGCACAATGCACTTCTCGTCACTTAAAAGTTGGAAGTGTTGCAAGAACAAGGACTCTCGCTTGCTTGCAACACATAAATACGAGTACATGGCACCAAAGTGAATTAAAGGGTCGCCCTCATGGGAAAAGGGGGAGAGGAGCCGCTGTCTTAATGGTGCCTAGGAGAGGCAGCGGAAAGGAAACGTTTAACAGAAGTGGGCTGGCGGCCAGCGTTGCTACCCCAAGCCGTGGTTGCAAAACAAAGTGGCAGGATTCTAGAGCACGGGGAGGGTGAAAGCAGACAGGAAATGCCTCTGAATACCAGTCTCTGGAAATGACAAGTGGGCAGAGTGTTGCTGCTGCAACTTGGGTCCTGCTTGCAGACGGCCCATATTAATATCTGGCCAGGACAATGAACAAGATGAGCCATTGGTGTGATCCAGCAGGGATTTTCTGATGTTTTCTCCAGAGGTTTTGGACCTCATCTAACATCAGGCACTATGGCCAATGTTATGGGACATAGAGCGCCAGGAACTAATTTCAGCTGCGGAAAAAACACGTTCCCCTTTTTATTTTTGACTCTCTTTGGCACAGGAATTTAACCCCAATTATTTACAATTTTTGTTTAACCCGCAAGAAAGAAGGGTTTTTTTCCCCGCTGGCTAGGTTCAATTCTAATCCCTCTAACCTCCTCTGGGGTAGGTTTGTGGGGTTGGCAGAAGGAGATAGGATCTGCCCATGTGATGCCCACCTGGTGGAAACTCTAGCTCACATGGTCCTCAATTGTAAAATGTATGATAATCTCCACCAACAATTCCTAGACCAACTATGTATTCCAATATGGAAAGCGGAGACAGAGGTTATACGCTTCCTATTACAGGGGGGAGAGATCAGGAGCTCACCAAGACAGTAGCTAAATTCCTCTATTTGATCTTTTGCTGCCGAAGTACATTACAGGACCCTGCCCTTGTTGGAGACCCACAGAGGTGAAACAGATTGTTGCCCCCCCTCTTCCCTTTGGCAAGTGACTGTACTGATGATATGGCGATGAGATCGTACTGGCCTATTTACTTTGAATTTTTGTAAGTGATGCCAATAAAGGCTTTGATACTGATACTATGGCCAATGGTCAACTCCGGAGAGCACCAAATCTGGGAACAGTCTTGTAGTAATCAAGTGGCTCTTTCAGCAGCTTCCTTTCTAGGAAACTAGATGCTGCGGTTAAATAAACAACCACCCTTCTCAGTCTCATCTGTGCAAGGAGACTCCCTGAAGTTTGCCAGGGAGGAAAACATGCTCCATACAAGCTCATGGGTGCTTCCCTTTATCCCACAGTTCAGGATTGAGAAATGGAGATGCCCTGGCAAAAACGTGGCCTTGGCTTCTGTCTCAGCAACTACTTGAATCTAGGATTGCTAGGTTTTTTTTTTATAAAGGCCAAATGGGTGGAGCCATTGCAGAACCTGGCTGTTTGTAGGTGGAGCTAAGGCAGGCACCCCCAAACTGCGGCCCTCCAGATGGTTTGGCCTACAACTCCCATGATCCCTAGCTAACATGACCAGTGGTTGGGGAAGATGGGAGTTGTAGTCCAAAACATCTGGAGGGCCGAAGTTTGGGGATGCCTGAGCTCAGGCAATTCTTGATGGCTTAGGGATGAAGACTGGAGGTGCATCTGGGGGTCATGGTGGTGGTGATGGTGGAACAAACCAGGGGCACAAGATGGTTCTTCAGGCATTAGAGAGAACAACAGAGTTCCCTCACACAGAGCACAGTTAAACTATGGAACCTGAGGCAATGATGGCCATAAAGGCGGATGGCTTTGAAAGAAGATTGGAGGAGAAGGCTACCAGTGACTACTAGCCACAACAGCTATGTTCTGCCTCCATGGTTGGAGGCAATAATGCCTCCAAATACCAGTTGCTAGAAACCATGGAGGCGACGGCCCTTCTTGTAGGTTTTCCCAGATGCATCTAGGTGGCCACTGTGAGAACAGGAAGATGTACCACCTGGGCCACCAGTCTCTTCCCGGTCTAGGTTCTTAACTCAGTTTTACTGGCCAAACCATTAAAATACTGGCATGGCCATTGAAAATATTAGCATCAAAACAAAGCAAAATCTCGAAAAACAGCCTGTCATCACCACCAGCTAAGAGAGTCGAGGAGATAAAAGCGAGGCAAAACAGTTGAGGAGATAAAGAGAAAATGACTACCCTCATTCAGCATGAAACCCACTCCGTGGGTTCAACAATGAATCATGCCGCACAGTCATTATGTCTACAGTTTACTGTCTTCAGTTCTGGCTCCCTCCCACCCTCCCCAAACTCTACGGCCTGCCCATCTGTGGGAGCGAACGTGTGAGCTTAAACGTCTCAGAGGATGTATGTTAAATGATTGTTGCGTTCTTGATCCCAGTTTCGGGGACCACTTGGGCAAGGAGTACTCTTTGCCTGTCTCATCTCCACTGCTGCAGATTCCAGAGGTAGGCAAAAATAGCATCCTCCAGATGCAACAGGGGGGATGAATCTTTTTTTAGCCTGAGCACCACATTCTCTTCTGGACAACAAGTAATGTCACTCAGGGATCTGGCCTGGGCAAAGGAGGCATGGCAGGAGGGGAGGTGCAGCCTAGGGAGTGTCCTAAAAGCCACATTTGGTCTGGAAGACCCCTGAGACCATACAGACTCCCTCCCTGACTGTTCCCTGCAATCCCGCCGTTTCATTTCTTTTTCTCAGAGTTGCAGGAGCCTCTTGGTGCCTTGCATTGCTTCAATTCCTTCAGACGTTCTTCCGAAGGTCTTGATTTAGGTCCATCCCTCCTGCCTTTAACTTTTGCTGACCCTCTTACCCGCTACCAGCTTGGGAAAGTCAGGCTTTTCAACTCTTCTTTTACAAAACAAGGACACTGGTGCTGCGGACAGGGAAGTTAAATGGCTCGTTAAAGGACATGGAAGTGTGTGTTTTTTTACAAGCCAGAAATGCTTCTGCCTCTTGGCCCCTGCCTGCCCCTTTACAAGCTGAGATCAGCTGCTGAAGAATCGGAGAGAAAAGGCAAGGGGAACTTGCTTCCTCTAAGAGGCCGAAAGGAGCTGCCCTCGCATAAATCTAATGGCAGCCTTGACTGGCAGATTGCCTTCCCTGAGGGAATGAGAGGCCTCTCTTCACTGTAGCCAAGCAAACACAGAATCATAGAATTGTAGAGTTAGAAGGGATCCCAAGGCTCATCTAGTCCAACCCCCTGCAATGAAAAAAAAAATCACAGAATATCTGACAGATCGCCATCCAACCTCTGTTTGAAAACCTCCAATGGTTTCACTACATTGTGATATATTGCCAGCTAAACATCGTGATATAGTGATATATCGCAATGTCTGAAGTAAGGATGGAGCTATGAAGAGGCAGTGCCTGGCTTTATGGTTTTGCCTGCATCGTGATTTTTGCATAGCGCACACCTACACCTACACACACACACAAACACACACACACACACACACACACACACACACGGAATATATTGCCAGGTCAAAAATTATGAAACCAATATCACAATATGGATTTCAAACTAGCTTTGGGTCATATATTACCCTCCCCAACACAGATCATGGTTTGCAATATATTGCCAGGCCAAAAAGTATGAAACCGATATCACAATAGGAGCTTCAAACCGGTTTCGGACGATATATCGATATACTGCCAAGCCTTAGAGAGGGGCCACAGTTCAAAGGCAGAGCATCACCTGCTTTGCATGTAGACGGTCCCAGGTTCAATGCCGCAGTGCCTTGAAACAGTGGAGAGCTGCTGCCAGTTAGTGTGGGTGGACAAAGCTGAGCTAGATGGACCAGTGTTCTGACTAGGTATACAGCAGTTCTATGATTACATTCCTATGATTTTTATCCTATTTTTCTGTTGTAAAGGGCAACCAAATCAAATCAACAAATAAAATGCCTAGGGAGAAGTAAGGAAGGAGCAATTTTACTCGCTGTAGCTCAGCACTAGCTCACTTGCTCGGCATGCAGAAGGTCCCAGGTTCAATCTGTGGCACCTTCTGGTAGAGCTGGGAAAAACCACTGGAGAGCTGCTGCCAGCCAGTGTTGACAATATTGAACTGGGTGGACCACTCACAGCTGGCTCAGCATAAGGCAGCTTCCTATGTTTATTAGGAGCGGCCACAACTCAGTCTTATAGAGCACTTGCTGTGACTGCAGAAGGTCCTAGAGTTAATCCCCAGCATCTCCCAGTTGGGCTGGGAATGTGCTCTGCCTATAACCCCAGAGAGCTGCTGCTGGTCAGTGTAGGCAAAGATGGAAGAAGGGTCTGACTCAGCGCAAGTCAGAGCTGTAGGGTGAATGTCCTCTGGGTCACATTGCCCTGTGCGTATGAATGTGGAAAGAGGTGAACTCTGATGGCACGGCACCCTCCCCCTTTCCATTGCTATATGGAAGGGAGTGGAGAAGGCCAGCTGTTTTTGTGAAGGACCTTGGAAAGGACCTGAAAGGGTAATAAGAGCTTTTAGGAGGGATGCTTTTTTTGCCAGATGCATTTGCTGAGTGCCTGAAACAATGAGCGCCTCTTGGTGCTCCTGTAATCCACGATGATCATAATTCAAGGAGACCAAATTATTGCTTTCCCGACACCCGGGAGCTGCCCCACAAACCACACTTCCATCTCCCAGCAAGCACCAGATAGCTGATAACTTGTAATTATTTTGAAAAGGACACTGGGCTGCACATTCATCAGGATGCTATTAGGTGACAGACGTGTCATGAGGTTCGTTAATTCCCCACCCTTGTTACAGCTGTAGCAAACGAGGAAGGACAAATGTTGATGTTTTTCTTTCTCTCTCTCTCTCACTCACTCACACACACTGAATCACAGCCCTAGAAAACAGAGCAATCTGGAGTCATTTCCTGCTCGGTACCCATCAAAGGGATTTTTTTTAGGGAGGTGTCCTGTTGTTGTTGTTCTTTGCCACAAAAAAATGACATGCATTTATCCCATGCCTTTAAAGTTGCTTCCATTAGATATGATCCTTCTCGTCTTCAAACATTGTAATCAGACGACGCAAATAGCTTGTAAAATGAAAAATAAAGATCACACTAGAGAATGGGGGGGTCAAGGGCAACTGGAGGGGGGGGAATGCGAGGACTGATGGCAGAGGATAAACCCATCGGTGAAATAAATAAAACGACTCATGTTAATTGGAAAATAATGCCAACAAGCAGAAGAGCAATAGGGTGGAAATGCAGGGGGGAAGTTGAGCACTTAAAAAGTAGATTTCTGATCTTTCTCTGTATTTTTCAAAAAAATATTATTACTGTTAAATTATGACAATTTGTAGCCAAAAGCACTGTTCAGAATGAAATGAAATCAAGTGACCTGTGAAATGGGGAAGGGGGCTACATAAAAATCCTATATGGTACTGCGAATAAATTAAAATGAAAAATATCATTTACATTGCTTTGACAGAAATGTAAAAACAAAGCCCACCTCTCATTAAATTTGTTTTCTTGATTATCTAACTTGGGTCAACCTAGCCCAGTACCCCCTGACTCCAGAGATGCTTGCAAATGCCAGCCCCTTCCCTAAAGGCTTATAGTCTGAAAAAGGCATCAAACAAACTAGGGTGCTAGTTCTTAGTTACTGTAATCTTGCAATTACCAGCTGAACTGGAGGCCAGGTGCAATGCAAGACAAACCCTTCGATACCGTGCATGTTTTAAGCACAGCTTCCTCGAGCGAGAAACAAGATTTCCTCCGTATCTGGGCGCTTCTTTTCATGCTGGACTCTTAAGCAATTGCAGTTGTTTTCGCTATAGTTGAACAAACCCATTACACATCCATTAACCCCAGGAGAAGCTTCGCCAAAGTTTTAATAGCGATTAGACAAGAAGAGCCTGCTTTTTGCCAACAGGTGGTCTTCTAGGCAGGGAAATCTTTTGCTGCCTGGCGGTTGCAGACTACACCAGGGCACCCAGGCAGAAAACACTCGTTTTGCAACTGTGATCAGGGTGGATAAGAGCAGTGTAGGTGCAGTGGTTAGAGCAGCAGAGAGCCCAATCCCCACTCTTTCATGGAGCTCGCAAAGTAACCCTCGTCCACTCACACCTTGCCAGATGTAACAGCCGCCTCTCTTCTCCCCACATGGTATGTTCTGAAGGCTCTCCCAACCCCATGAGCCAATTTCAGGGAGCATGGGGGGATCACAAGGGTGGGGGATAGCCCCATTGTGTAAATGGAACTCATTGTTCAGGGCTTCCACTGATGGTGTGTGTGTGTGTTGGGTGGGTGGGTGGAATCCCACCCAGCATGTTGAATTTTAAAGTAAATTTCTAGTCCTTAAGGTGCAAAGGCGTGTTGGAAATTTGTACAGTATCCCCCCCCCACCCTCACTTTTTACATTCAATAGGGTTCCTCTTTTAATTTTGTGTGTGTGTGGGGGAAGAGTAAGTGCATGAAGAGAAACAAGCTTGAAACAAGTAAGATTTCAAAGCAAGACTGGCCACAAAGCTAGAATCCCCCACCCACCCACTGCAAGAGATAAAACATTTCATTGGCCCATTGTATGGTGAGGTATTGTGTGTTTCACCATGACCTTTCTGCTGGATGATTGTTCTCAAATGATTTACAAATTCCACGCATGCCTTTCAGGGCAACGAGATATGTCACCCTGCAGCACAAATTTGCGACCTGTCACATCTCGAATTCTGCCCTCTGTCAGGCGTGATCAGAATGCTGGTCCATCAGTCCCGCCCCCCCGCCCCCCCACCCTGCTTATAGCAATGTGGCCAAAAGGAGAGCAGGTTGACAGTGATCCTCTATCTAACCGGCTGCAAAAGACGATGCTTTGTCTCCTGCAGGTGGAAAACTCTTTCCCTCTCCTGCCTGAATTGACCCCTCAGCTTGCTTTCTGCATACGGAATCCCAATCAATCCTTTCAGCCAGCCAGCCAGCATCTGCCTTGGCTGGTTTTCAACCTGAGGACTCTTCTTTGAGTCAGCAAACTTCCCCTCCTCCTGCTCCAGCTCAAATAATATAGCATGCAACAGGTGTCAGAAGTAGGGTCACCCAACAAAGTCAGGAGGAGACAGCTCTACCCAGGGCATCCCTATAAACAGGGGGAGAAATCCAGAAACATCAGTTGAAATTTTCTAATTTCCCCCGTTTGTCATGACCCCAGAATCCAGCAGTGACCAGGACGCTGATTCATAGAATCATAGGGTTGGAAGGGACCCCGAGGAACATCTAGTCTAACTCATTACAATGTACAGTGGAACCTCGGTTTACGAACACCTCGGTTTACGAATTTTCGGTTTACGAACGCCGCGGACCCATCTGGAATGGATTAATTCACTTTCCATTACTTTCAATGGGAAAGTTCGCTTCAGTTTATGAACAGACTTCCAGAACCAATTACACCCATGCTTCGGGTTAAGTACGCTCCAGGTTGAGTACTCCGCAGACCCGTCTGGAATGGATTAATCGACTTTCCATTACTTTCAATGGGAAAGTTCGCTTCAGTTTATGAACGCTTCAGTTTATGGACAGACTTCCGGAACCAATTGTGTTCATAAACCGAGGTACTACTGTAGCAACTAGAGCTAAAGAATTCCCGACGGATTTCCATCCAACCTCTGTTTACAAATCTCCAATGAAGGAGAGTCCACCACCTTACGAAGGAATCCTTCCCACTGTCGAACAGCCCTTACTGTCAGAAAGTTCTTCCAAATACTTAGTCAGAATCTCCTTTCTTGTAACTTAAATCCATTGGTTCAGGTCCTACCTACAAGCTTGCTCCAGCCTTCATGTGGCAGCCTTTCAGATACTTGAAGATATTTTAAGCATTCCTCATAAGACTTGCTTTTCAGACCCATCATAATCTTGGTTGCCCTCCTCTGCACACCTTTCAGCTAGTCAGTTTCCTTCTTCTTAAACCAGGGTGCCCAAAACTGGACACAAGACTCCAGGTGAGGTTTGACCAATGCAGAATACAGCTACCAGAGGCCATAATAATAATAATAATAATAATAATAATAATAATAATAATACCCCACCCATCTGGCCCAACAGAGGACTAAAAACAGAATAAAACTTCAAACATTAAAAACTTCCCTAAACAGGGTTGCCTTCGGATGTCTTATAAAAGTCAGCTACTTATTTATTTCCTTGACATCTGATGGGAGGGCGTTCCACAGGGCGGGTGCCACTATCGAGAAGGCCCTTTGCCTGGTTCCCTGTAACCTCACTTCTCGCAGTGAGGGAACTGCCAGAAGGCCCTCGACACTGGACCTCAGTGTCCGGGCTAAATGATGGGGGTGGAGATGCTCTTTCAGGTATACTGGGCCTAGGTTGTTTAGGGTCATCAGCTAAGGAACTGACTCTGAGACTGACCCTGGTGATCAGTAGACCACTGAGCTCAAGCCTGGCAGGCAGAAGCCACAGGACCAGGGCTTGCAGAACTAAAAGCAGGACTCTTAGGGGCTCCGTCCTCTGGAACCAAGGAACCAAATGCTTCCCACAATGCCTGGCCAATCCAACACTACAAAAGAGCAGGTGAAGTGCCTGTTTTCAGGCCAGAGGGTTGGCCCTTCAAGATACTCCAGTTCTCCAAAGAGAGGGGAGCTTAGGAGAGGTGGCAGAGGCTCAAAAGACCTCCATCAGCTTCCAATGCTAGGTGCTCTCCATGGTTCTGAAGCTACCAACCTGCTTTGCTGCCTCTGTGGGCTCCTCAGCAGGACCCAAACAAGAAACCATGACATATTTTAAAATGTTTTTTTCCAATTCATTCCACTTCTTCTGAATTCCAGTTAAAACCAGGAGAATGTCTGACATTAACTCAAGCCCTAGGAGTATTGCGCTGTAGCACTCAGATCCTGCAGTATTTCCTCCCTATCTATGCAACAGATGTGCGCTGCAAAAAGGGCAATTGTGATACTCTTGTAGGTGTGACTTCATCAAGATTCTTTGTGTGCGTTACATTTTTATGGATGCACACACAAGGCAAACATTACAGCAAAAACATCCTGAAAGAATCTTGTTTCAATCATATGCACAAAGGCTATCAACCTTTCTTTTCTTTTGCATTGAACTCCCACCAGTAACCACATTAGTTTTGTCCTCCATCTTCCTGCTTAATTAATTATATTTATGCCTTATCTTTCTTCAGAAAGTTCAAGGTGGTGTCCATGATTCTTCCCCTCCCAATTTGCATCCTTCAACTCATTTGTAACTGGTTAATCCAGGAAGCTTCAGGAACCAAGGGGGGATTCTTTTTGTGTTCAACACTCTAACCACTACACCACACTGCCTTTCACTGGATATGTTTTATTTCTTACTAGTACACATTTCTTCCTTTAGGTATACCACACTGAGCATGACAAATAAAAGGAGCAGAGAACTTGAATTCTGTAGGAACAAAAAGCCAAACCTTTTTTTTTAAAAAATACACTTCGTATGATTAAAAGGGGACACTTCTGTTTTGTGGTGTAAGCTTGTCCTAATTTTGCATTTTCAGTATATTTCTGGCTAGTCAGAAGAATATATGGGAGCTTCCTGGAGGGTTTCTATAAAGAATCTTGGTGTGGATTTTACTGCTCTGAAGTTTCTGCATAATCACCCTTGGGAGGGGGGAGAAAGTGTTGAGTCAGGACTAAAAGCCCAGAGGGAGAAGCATCTCAGCAGCTCATCACCCGTTCACCAAGCAGAAATTTAACCTCTGCAGAAATGTTCCCTATTCATCCACAATGTCCCACTTCCCAATCACCTGCTGTAGGCAGGGCAGAGTAATTTCACTAAGGACAATATATCACTCCCCCCCCTCTCTCTGTGTTTATGTGTGTTAAAATAGCTACGCACTGCTGGAAGACAACAGATAACAAGGCTAGGCAGAGGGCAACAGAGAATATTTCCTTGCTATCCCCTTTCAGGGGTTGTATGAGTAGGCCAAATCACTCAAAGAGGGCACAAAGCAGGGCAGATGAGGGGGGTGACCTGGGAGAGTCTCAAGGGCCAGATGGAGAAGCCCCAGGGGCCACATTTTCTCTCTGGGCCTGAGCCACAACACTCCTGAGGCAAGCAAACAGGAGTGTCTAAGAATAGTGACTCGTTCTTGTGCTCCTGAAGAGGTCATTAGGAACACAAATGGGTTAATGAATTAGGGACTGGGCTTGCTAAAATCCATCTGTTTCACACACACAAGCATTTGGAGCAGGGGTATAGTTCACTTTACCAAGAGAGGGGTTCTGAATTGGGTTCACTGCTCACCAGGGCTCATTTTTGTTCCACCCAAAGCCCTCTTACGAGTGTTGAAACCTGCAGTGGAGTCTCCACTTTTTTCATGCCCTAGAAACCTGCCAATTTAAATTTCGCTTAGTTTCTCATTTTTCAAACCTTTCAAAGTTTGCCAAATTTCTGCATTCGTTTGCTTTAAAAAAGAAAAGAAAGAAAGAAACGCCATCAGCATTATAGTGCACACTTCTTTTAAGGTGCATGTTTTTGCAAGCCATTCCCCTGCACACAATCCATCTTGGCTGTGACTCCTGGAAGGTAGACCTGCTCCCTGGCTTGCAGGCCTTTCCCCACCTGACCTGGGAGGGTGGGCCCCGGACTGAATCCAGCTACAAAAGCTGAGGCTGCTGAATGGAGACTCTTGGGCTGTGGTATTGTTAGGGGGGTTTGTGGGGGAGGGTTGTTGCCGTTATCAATATTAATTTTTGCATCTTTATTTTAGACCTTATTATGATTTATGTGGAAATGGTTCAATTTAGCTGTGTACTTTGGATCTCTTATTTATGACATGCTATGTTTGTAATTACATATTCTTTCATGTTGAGCATGGTTTCAACTATGGCGTACAAATAAAATCAGGTATGAAGTTTCGTGCATTTTTACCCAGACTTGCCCACTAAGATGCTCATTTTTTTTTCTGGTGCACATCTTTGAGCTGGGAAACTGCAACTCAAAAGCCAGAGGAGCAATGCAGAGACGTGCTCCACTCAGAAGGATAGCTGTGCTTCTTCAATCTGCATGTTGTGTGGAGCAGTGAGAATTAGGTAGGTTCGTGCTGAAAAAAACGCAAACCGAGCCTAATTTCTCCCTTGTCCCCTAATGGCATTGTGTTTAGTACCTTGCTATTTTCATTTGTGAAATGCCAAGCTTGCCTGCGTTCTGTGATTGCACCTATCTGGGCGCTTCTAATTCTCAGGGACTGGGTGGAAGCAGCCGATAAGGTTCTCCTTTTGCCATCCGCGGGAATGCATTTTGTGCTCTCTGATCTTTAAGCTACACTTCACACGCTGCTCATGGTGGCAAGCAGAGGATCAAGCAGGGAGTGGAAAGAGAAAGACGAGCACTGGGGACGCTGCCAAAAGGAACCTCCAAATCGCTAGCAAACAAATCCGCTGGTGGCAATAATTCATTCATTCATTCATTCATTCATTAATTTTAAAAAAAGCAAAAGTAAAGGCTGATGTTTAATTGTTGAGATGCTTTCCCCCAACCCCAGCACAGACAGCACAGACATGCACACATGCGGAAGCATTTTTAATTATGATTTAAGCCTGCAAATGCAAATATAATCATTAACAACACACACACACACACACCTGCCCCCATCAACTCTGCTTTCTAATGTTTGCTTTTTACAGCCAATGAATTGTAAGGCCACTTCTCAGCTTTTCAAAGAAGTAGCAAAGGGGCAGTGACTTGGGATTTGTCTTTCCGCAAGGTAAGAAATGGAAGGGAACCTTTGGAAGGAGAAGCAGCCAGCGGTCTCGCCGCCAGCCCCATTCAAGAACATGGTACATTCCTTGGATCCAGAACCAAACCAAAGAAACCCAGTACCTGGGCTTTAGTTCAGAATCTGTTTTCATTCCCCCCTCCCATTAAAACAAAACAAAACAAAACAACAACAACAACAACAAAAATTCTAGTCCTGAAAGCTGAGGGAGATTAAACCTGGTTTTGAGACCTGGGTTGCTTGGCTATTTATTGAATTTTATGTTAAAAGCATATCTAAACTGCTTAATATTTAAAATCTCCAAATGGTAAACACAAGTAAGGTCCTGCCTGCTTGCCAGAGAAGAGGCAAACTCGAGGAAGATGTTCAAAAGGTCGCCGTCCATTTTGCACATTTGCTGGTGCAAGTTGCTATCTTTTCGGTGCCCGTCAAGTTTCTTCACAAGGTGGGTTCCTTTGCAATACCAGATTACGACACTGGGTGGGGATTTGAACCTTGATCCCCCAGGTCCTAGTCCAACACTCCCTCATCGATACACCCAGCTGGATCTCTCAACCCTAGACTCAGGCTGTTTGTGTGCTTGTCCCCAACCACTTGACTCCCCCCCCCTTTTTTTGGGAGAAGAGCATCTGCTGACGATTCTTCAAACAGAACCTTAAATGAACAAGATTGCTGGAGTGGCACATCCCGGAGAGAGCCCATTTAAATCCATGCAAAGCAGGCAGCACTTTGCAAAACCAGCTCCTAATAGAGGTTATTAAAGTTCTCAGCTGCGTTAAGAAAAAAGCAGGAGCCCCACTGGGGCACAGATGCTTTGCCACATGGGTGTCATGTCGAGTTGGGTAAAGATGGACATTTGCAGGCAGTTCCTTTATTTGTCACCAGGAATCAGGATCCAAAGATTTAAACTGAGACAGAAAAAGGAAAGGAAATTGGGGGGGGGGACAGATTGGAGGGAGGTATTTCACTCAGAGTGGAGCCGCTTGTGAAATTCAATCTTTGAGAGTTCCTGCATGAACTGACTTGCTCCACACCGATTTCTTCTGCCTAACTGCAAGCCAGTGTGGTGTTGTAGTTAGAGTGTTGGACTAGGACCTGGGAGACAAGGGTTCAAATCCCATCCAGAGCTTGGTGATCTAGGGCAGTGTTTCCCAACCTTGTGCCTCCAGATGTTTTGGGACTACAACTCCCATCATCCCTAGCTAGCAAGACCAGTGGTCAGGAATGATGGGAATTGTAGTCCGAAAACAGCTGGAGGCACAAGGTTGGGAAACACTGATCTAGGGTCACCAAACTTAATTAATTGTGGAGGGGGGGGGAATAACACCTTGAGATACTTAGAGAAAAAGTTGGGATAGAAATGGCCTTTTTTTCAGCCAGAGCTCAGCTCCAGCACCTCTCAGGTGGGCACCATTGCCATCCTAAGAGAAAAAGGCAAAAGTTCATGGTGAGCTCTGGCACCTCTTTTTCTAGAAAAATAGCACTGAAGAATAGCAATAATGTGCAGATGGAAATTTAGCTGTCTGCTGGAAGTCACAGACTGTGCAACATGGCACTCCACAGTTAAAATGTCTCAACATGTATGTGTGGATGTGCATTTTGAGAACTGGAAAAGGTTCAACAAAGCACAATCAGCATGACCAATAGGTTGGAGCAAACTTCCTTGTGAGGAAAGGTTGCAACATTTGGGGATTTTCCATTTACCAAAATGGTGATTGAGGTGGGAGCGAGACACATGACAAAGATGCATAAACAGATGCATGGTGTAGAGAAAATAGACAGGGAGGTGTTTTTCTCCCTTTTGCATGATACTAGGGGCCATCCAATGAAGCTGAATGCTGGAAGATTCAGGACAGGCAAAAGGGATCTGCCTTCTACTGAATCAGACCTTTGCAGCTCCGTATTGTTAACACTGACCAGCAGAAATTCTCCAGGGTCTCAGAGTGGGAAATATTCCCATTCCTTCCTGGAGATGCCAGGGATTGAACCTGAGATATTCTGCATGTAGGGCTGATGCTGTACCACTGAGCTATGTCCCTTCCAAGCTTCGGTCCATTAGCAACCTCCCTAGTTAGCCGCTGACATTTTTGCACTGCTTTTATTGAGACAAAGTCTTTAAGAACTTACGAATCCCTTCACTGGGTTGGACTGATGTTTCTTGCCCCTCCACCTTTCACAACATGATCTGGTTCTGAGCGGATGGGTCCATGGGTCCACCACAAGGTAAAGGTAAAGGGACCCCTGACCATTAGGTCCAGTCGTGACCGACTCTGGGGTTGCGGCGCTCATCTCGCATTATTGGCTGAGGAAGGTGGCGTACAGCTTCCAGGTCATGTGGCCAGCATGACAAAGCTGCTTTTGTCGAACCAGAGCAACACACGGAAATGCCATTTACCTTCCTGCTGTAGCAGTACCTATTTATCTACTTGCACTTTGACATGCTTTCAAACTGCTAGGTTGGCATGGGTACACCACAAACAGAGGCACAATTCCAAGCACAATTCAAAGTGTCGGTGCTGAACTTTAAAGTCCTAAATGGCTTGGACCCTCTATACCTGAAGGAGCGTCTCCACCCATGTTGTTCAGCCCAGACACTGAGGTCCATCTCAGAGGACCTTCTGGTAGTCCTCTTACTGCGAGAAGTGAGGTTACAGGGAACCAGGCTGAGGACCTTCTCTGTAGTGGCACCTGCCCTGTAGAAAGCCTTCCCATCAGATGTCAAGGAGATTAGTAACTATACAACTTTTAGAAGACATCTGAAGGCAGCCCTGTATAGGGAAGTTTTTAATGCTTAATGTTTTGCTGTGTTTTTGTGTTTTGCTGGAAGCAAATGATAATATTCAAGCTGACCACCATCCCTTGGAAAACCAAACTGAAACTCTGCCACTGATTTCAAGCCTTTATCTTACCTTAAAGCAATACAGATATATTGATTGGGAGTGGGAGGCCAGAGTGCCAACGTCACTGCTTCCCACTGCCCTTAATTTGGTGCCAGTGCAGTGCCATGATGTACGATGCCCACAACAGAAGTAGACATCTTAATCACTCATTCCAAGAGAGGGCTTCCATGTAATGCGGCTGCCAATCTTCCTGACAGGCTATGATCTGGGGAGGGTTCCCCATTCTGAACAAAACGCCCCCTGCATTACTCTAGAACAAAAGGCACCAAAATATTTAGACACTGTCAGGGGAGAGATGGAGGGAAATGCATAATTAGCAATGGCTTTATACCCCTTTTTAAAAATGTTGATGCTTTGCTATGTTGTGTTTTATTGGACTGCTGTTCACCGCCCTGGGAATCTCCTAGTTGAAGTTCAGCTTAAAAATGTCAATAACCCCCAAGATGAACAACAAGAATAACAGACGGCTGAGCCAAGGAGTGGAAATACTACTGCTACTACTAGGTTTTATTGAACTTAATTCTACTCAGAGTATTATAGAATTAGAATAAAAGAATTGTAGAGTTGGAAGGGACCCAAAATGTCATCTAGATCTAGTCCAACCCTCTGCCATGCAGGAATCACAGCTAAATAGTAGACCCGCTGAAATTAATGGAGATGGTTAACCTAGGTCCATTGGGTTACAGCCACCAAAGTTTTGCTCAAAGTAGACCCGCTGAAACGATTAAAGCTAAGTTTGCTGTGCTCATTAACATCAGCAGATTTACCATGAGAAGGACAAGCAATGATACAACCCATTGATTTCAATGGCCCCACTCTTAATTGAACTTAGTTGGATGCAACCTGGTTAATAATAACAATAAACCCCAGCAAAGCAGAGATTATCCTTTACTATAGTCCTTGACAAATGTGAGGAAACTGGGTGAAAATCAAATTTGCACTTCAAATATAAGTGCATAATGCAATTCTGAGATGGTCCAAATAAGAGAGACTGTGCCAGGTTAGGCCCAATTCCATGTAAAACATACTGTAAAACTATTGTATAGCTCAGTCAGTAGAACATGAGACTCTTAATCTCAAGGTGGAGAGTTTGAGCCCCATGTTGGGCAAAAGATTCCTGCATTACAGGGGGTTGGACTAGATGACCCATAGGTTCCCTTCCAACTTTACAATTCTATGATTTCTATGGGCTAAATTATGAATTATTTGGAATGTATGTGTGTGCGGGGGTGGGGGTTTGGCTGTGGAACTTCTGACAAATTTATATGTTTTGCAGCTTTAGTTCGATGATCATTTTCATGCTGCTTGTGTACTGCTTAGTATAGCTCTGAAAGGCAGAGCAGGAGTATTTGTTTTACAAAGCAAAGAAAATGCAAGACACAGCAGAGTGCTGATTCGAACTCAAGCCTCGAAAAGCTAATTGCAAGGCACCGTCGACAAGACTGCACTTGGCAATCTAATCACGTGTCGTTTAAATATAAAAAATGCCCAAATTATGAACGGCATGTTCCTCCAAATCAGGTGGACCTCAGCTGCAGGGGCTGAAAACCTTCCATAGATTTGGATCTGAAACGGAGTGTTTCATTCACTGCTTTGGGGGAATATAAATAAATAACCCTCTCCTCTTCCTGAATGAAAGCCTCCAAGGGAAAGCTTGTTACTCATTCATGTGGCATTCATAATATCAGACACAGCTGCAGGAACAATTATGTGTTCTGTAATCATTAATTCAACCCCTTTTTCTCAAAAAAGGAAAAGAAAAAAGTCAGGATTTTCACATCAAGTTTCTTCAGAGCTTCACAGAGATAGGTTTTAAACTTTTCAGAAAGTGTTTTTATTGCATTGGTGTTCCACCCCTGGGCAGGATGGAAAGAGATGCAGGCAAAGTACATCATCTGCAGTTTTCATGACTGCCAGGGAGGCCATTTCTAGGGCTGGTTTAGCTAACAGAGAAAGAGGGGAGTGACTCAAACACCAGGGTCACATCTATCTGTGTTAAAAACAGCAACAACTACAAAACCTCCCACCAAAGCAGATTCACTGGATCACCAATATCTCCAGGTAGAGCTGGAAGACCCCCATCTCAAGCCCTGGAGAGATGCTGAGACCTAGCTAACAGGACCAGTGGTCAGGGATGATGGGAATTGTAGTCCAAAACATCCGGAGGGCTGAAGGTTGGGGATGCCTGGTCTACATAGACAGGGGTGGGAAACTGGATCCACCCCTGTGGGCCACCATGACGGGCCACCAAGAATCACCCCACAGTCCCCAGTAGATGGGGTAGATTCATGTTGGTCAACATCAGGTTGCAGTAGCTGAAATGAAGGTAAGTGAGGTTTTGTCACCAAGGTAGCAAACAGAGCAGAATCAGACTGGGAGAGCAAGGCAGAGCTGATCAGGACCTTGGGCAGAGCCTTGGCTGAAGACTTCTCTCTTCTTCTTCTTCTTCTTCTTCTTCTTCTTCTTCTTCTTCTTCTTCTTCTTCTTCTTCTTCTTCTTCTTCTTCTTCTTCTTCTTCTTCTTCTTCTTCTTCTTCTTCCTTCTCTTTCTGTATTTTAGAATGTTGTTTGTCAGTCTGTCCGTTCTCTATGCTTTCGGCCACTTCTCAAATAACCAAATTTGGAACGATGACTCCTAAGACTAAGGAGCAACTTTTGGACTATGTTTGTCTGTGACCGGAAACCATTTTGAATCAAGATGGTGGACTGGGCCTTTCAAAATCGCACTGCTTTGGACACCTCATTGCTATTGTTCTCTGCCATGCCCCCACTGGAGGAATCTTCTTCAGAGGAGGAATTGACACTTCTCTTTAAAAAAATGCTACAGGGGGCAGAATTGAACGCTGGCTGTAATCTGTTTCTGCTCCTCCCACTTCAATCCTCACCTGGCCCTGGGAGACAGTGGACCAGGAGAGGTGGGTGCAAGAGGAGGAAGTGTGGAAGCTCTTGACACCAGGCTGACCAATCTCTCCCTCCACCCACACCTGTTCTTCATTCTCCAATCCTGCAGTTTATCCTGCCTCTGACTCTTGTCTTATGGCTGTTACAGGCTCCCCCAGATCAACAAACCCTTCATCCAAGTCAGCCTCCTACCCTGTTTTCCCCAGTGTCCACTCATTGGTATTCAGCCACCACTCCTCAGCATCCAGCCAGTACATGCCATAGCCCCACACGCCAATGAGATGTGGTCCTCAAGCTGAAAAAGGTTCCCCACCCTTATTATAGATGTTGGACAATCAGGAAGTGCTGTTGGTACCACCCCTGCTGGGAAAAAAGGGTTGGGATCTGAAAAAGCCATTGCTTTATTCTAGAGTCCTTGGTTCTTGTGACAATAAGGTGGTGAGGGCTGCATTCACATTATGTTTCTTCAACGTTTTCCCATTGTACTTTAGCTTTCACATGACAGTTGCTTTCAGAAATATGGTGGGATGTAGAGCACGTTTAGAGCTCATTTCTGTGTTACTTGTAAATGGTTTTTTCTTCTAGAAGCAAGTAACATGGAAATAAGTGCTGAAATTGTGCTATATTCAGATGTATTTCTGGCAGCGGTTTTTGGATCATGCAGAAGCTCAAATATGATGAGGAAATCAACAATTAAGGAGAGAGTGGAGTAAAATGCTGTGGGAAAGTGGCTTAAGGCAGAAGTGGGACAGAGTCTTCTATGTCCGATAAGATGGGCAAAGCCCTGTCTTCTGGTCTGGAAGAACATTTTGGTGGTGAGGGGATGAGAACGTCTCTACCAGGTTGTCCTCCAACTCTGAGCAGTGGGGTGGGAGTGTGGGGGGGGGGGGCAACCTGAAGCTGTCAAGCATGATACGCTTTATTAAACCAAATTTCAGGAGCTGTGGAATATAGGGCAGAAAGAACCAACTAACCAACAACAACATGGGTATACAAGAAGGTTCTTCCATTCCTAGTTAAAGACAGCATTGCACGACTTCTTCCACTGATACACAATTAGTTGATCACTGTACTCTGCAGGAGAAGGTCTCTTGCAGATGCCATCCTATGAGGAGATCTAGCCTGCACCACACAGGAATCAGGCCTTCGGCATGCTGGAGCCTGTCCTTTAGAGCTTCATCCCATTGCACACCAGACAGGCGCCATCTCTATTGCCCGTTGAAAAGTGCCTGTTGAAGACCTTCCTGTTCCATCAAGCCTTTTAAGTGGAGATTCTCTCTCCCCCACCCCTCAGTCTGTATTGGATTTGCAATCGTTTGTATATGCGGAATTGGTTTTTAATTGTCTGTATGTACAGAATTGTCTTAGCAGACAGAATTGCTTTTACAGACGGGGATCTTTCACAAATTGTTTGTATTGCTGGTTTTACTGTGAAATTGCTTTGAGATGTTTTAAGGAAAGGGATTCACACACGGAATGAAAGGTACAACGGACTGTGCCTGGATGGCTCGGTTGGTTAGAGCATGGTGCCAATAACGCCAAGGTTGCATGCTCGATCCTCATATGAGACCAGCTGCAAATTCCTGCACTGCAGAGGGTTGGACTAGATCAGGCACCCCCAAACTTTGGCCCTCCAGATGTTTTGGACTACAACTCCCATCTTCCCCGACCACTTGTCCTGTTAGCTAGGGATCATGGGAGTTGTAGGCCAAAACATCTGGAGGGCCGCAGTTTGGGGATGCCTGGACTAGATGATCCACAGGGACCCTTCGAACTTCACAATTCTATGAGTCTATGTCTCTGTGCTTGTGGCAAAGACTGGCTAAATGTGACATCTCATTCCTAATTCCTTATACCAATGGCCCACAAACCAACAAGCCTTTCTGAATGGGGATGGTAGTGGTGGGGAATTCCATAACCATGGATGACCTCCTAGAACAATCTCTATGGAGCTGCACACATTGTTGACCTAAAAAATCAGAAAACAGTTCCCAAATGACGCCCTAGATAGAAATGAACGTGGCTCTGAAGCATGTTAACCTCTGTGCTTTGGCATTTCATTCTCATCAAAGTTTCTGCGGCGAATCTGGCAGAGCAAAACAAACAAGGACAAAGTGCCACTGGTTTCACTGGGCGCAAAGAGAATTTGGGGCGGTTTTATATAAGGGAGGGGGGGGGAAGGATGGATGACATGTCACCTAGGAAGCTGCAACACTGATATGTCACAGCTGCCTCCCAAGAGCATTTTAATCAAATAGCTCAACCCACAGTTCTCCTTAGTTGCATCTCTTGGTTAATCCCCCCCCCCAACTCTTTGTTCTTCATGAAAAGATATTAAATCTATCAAGATGGAAAACAAAGTCTTGATTAATCCAATTTGCTGAATTCCGTTCACTGTAAGCAATTTAGCAGATTAAAGAAGAAAGTGAGGGGAATAACTCTGTTTTCTCATCCCTTTAGAGCATCAGGGCCAGTCTCTACGGAGCTGCCAGAATACTGGGTCTGCCTAGCTCCATAATGTCTACACTGACTGGCAGTGGCTCTCCAGTGGCTCTCTTTCCCCAGCCCTACCTGAAGATACTGGGGACCTTCTGCATGCAAATGCTCTACAACCTACGCTTTCCTTCCCATTAGACTAAGGCACTCTACAGCAGCACATAAAATACAGCAAATAAATTCTGGTGCATTTCTCGCCTTACACAGAGTCAGACCACTGGCCTACCTAGCTCACTATTGTCCACAATGGCTGTCAGAAGCTCTCCAGGATTTCACAACCTTACGTAGAGCTGTCGGCAATCGAACACAAGACCCACTGGGTGTACAACAGTTGCTCTGCCACTGAGCTATGGGGATACTATTTATGTGGATTTATCCCACCTCAAACAACATTTGGGAGGAGGGGTGTGTATGCACCAATGATGGTAGGCAACAAGGTCAAAGCCACCCACCCCCACCCCCCGGATTCCAAATCCACCTTGTCTCTCCAGCCTGGCTTTTTGAAAATAAAGGCCAGACCATGTCACAATCTAGCTCAACTCCAGGTTGGCTGCAGAGAGGCCATCAAATGGCTGGAGACAGATCACCTCCCCAGAATTTACAGAATTACAGCACTGAGCCATCGAGTTCCACCCTCTGCTTGATGCAACAAACCCAGAGTTAGAAGCAATTCCAACTGAACTAGAAGCAAACCCCCCTCCCCCGCTTGAAACCCCCCTCCCCAGCTTAATGCTCTTACCTTGCTTCTGCCAACCCCCTCCCCCCCCCTCCGCATGGGAGTTTATGCCAATGTTCAACCAAAATCTACCTTCCTGTAACTTAAAACCTGTCCAAGAGGGTGTGATATCACTAACACTTTACACGGGGTGTTTGCTAACTTCTCTACTGTTACTATTATTGTTATTTATTAAATTTGTTACTGTGATGGATTTCTTTTTTTCCTTTTTTCCCCAAGAGATGCTTCAAAAACTCTACTCATTTGAACTCCTCCATTATTATTATTATTATTATTATTATTATTATTATTATTATTATTTGCTGTTCTGGTTTACTTATTCATTTAAATCATTAAAACAAACCAACAAACCCCTACCCTTCAGCCAAAAACAAGCTTAAAATGTCAATGTGATCAGATGACCATCCGGCTTAAAATCTAAAAGGCACGACACAAAAATAAAAGGCATTGAGAGGATGATGGTAAACTTAGGCAGAAGTTTTCAGTTACGGTACTGAATTATTGGGAATACCTTGCTGGAGTAACTTGCTTCCAAATTGGGGAAAAAAGAGAAGACACGTTGCAAATTATACACTTTTAGTTTTGCAAATTTTGCTAGAGATTTTTGGACCATCCCTTCATTTCTGTTTCCATTCCCACCCCTGGATATTACTTATATACATAAGTGAGCATTGACAAAACACAGCCCCCCCCCCAAAGCAATCTTGATTTGGTCATACGCACGGCTGTATTCAAGATCCTTTTTCAGCAACATCTCACTGATGTGCAATGTGTTCCTGCATGCTAATGAAACATTGCTTTAGAAAACCTTCCACTCGTACTAATCACCGAAGACCCCTAAAAAAACCAAACCCTGTTGCCTGCACTGCAACAACTACACAGCAGGAACCTGCCGAAATGCAACTTGCATGCTCCAGAGAGCTTGGGAGTCCCTGGGGGGTCACACTCTGTCCATGTAGGCTTTTCATGCAAATTACGCAGACGAATCATGCAAAAAAGAAAAAGCTGAGCGATCTCTTCTAGGTAACAGCCGTGAAATCGGCAATTCTCAAAGAAAAAGGAGGGGGACAAATAATTATCTGCTGCCAGTACAGTGAAAGGCCTTGGTGGTGCAGGGCAAGCGAGAGAAGGCAGTGTGGCAGGACGACCCTGGCTTATGCCTTTCCCGCTTGGCACTGTGCCGTGTGACAGCGAGGCAGAGCAGTCGATTAAGGGATGTGACATCTCCCGTTCTCTGCTGAATTACTGCAACTTCTTTTCTCAGATTTACTCCGAGGCCTGCACAAGGAAGCATGCAGTTTTCAAAATGCAGGTCTTGTAAAATTATGGCAAACCCTCCAAGTGTCCCTATTTTCCAGGGACAGTCTTGGATTTACAGAAGCAGTCCCGGTTTCTGATTTTCCTTAAAGGTAAAGGGACCCCTGACCATTAGGTCCAGTCGCGGACAACTCTGGGGTTGCGACGCTTATCTTGCTTTACTGGCCGAGGGAGCCAGTGTACAGTTTCCAGGTCATGTGGCCAACATGACTAAGCCGCTTCTGGCGAACCAGAGCAGCACACGGAAACGCCATTTACCTTCCCGCCGGAATGGTACCTATTTATCTACTTGCACTTTGACGTGCTTTCGAATTGCTAGGTTGGCAGGAGCAGGGACCGAACAACGGGAGCTCACCCTGTCGCGGGGATTCGAACCACCGACCTTCTGATCGGCACATTGGAGGAATGTTGGAGGAGTTATGCGACCCCTGAGCCATCTGAAGGCAACCCTGTATAGGGAAGTTTTTAAATGTTTAATTTTTTTATATACACGTATGTTGGAAGCTGCCCAGAGTGGATGGGGCAACCCAGTCAGATGTTTGGGGTATAAATACTACTACTACTACTACTACTACTACTACTACTACAACAACAACAACAGAATAGGGCATCCCTATTCTGGGAGCCAGGTGGCGCTGTGGGTTAAACTACAGAGTCTAGGGCTTGCTGATCAGAAGGTCGGCGGTTTGAATCCCTGCAACGGGGTGAGCTCCCATTGCTCGGTCCCAGCTCCTGCCCACCTAGCAGTTCGAAAGCACATCAAAGTGCAAGTAGATAAATAGGAACTGCTCTGGGGGGAAGGTAAACGGCGTTTCCATGCGCTGCTCTGGTTCGCCAGAAGCAGCTTTGTCATGCTGGCCACATGACCCGGACGTTGTCTGCGGACAAACGCCGGCTCCCTCAGCCTATAGAGTGAGATGAGCGCCGCAACCCCAGAGTCGGACACGACTGGACCTGATGGTCAGGGGGCCCTTTACCTTTACTTTCATTGGAGAAACATTGGAGGGTATTGTTATGGGGTGCTTCCAAAGCTTTGTAGGACTGAGTTGGAGACAATATTGATTTCCAGTAAATGTATTTGTGTGTTTCCTTGAATAGCACTGGGGGGGTGGGGCGGCGCCCAAACCAATTGTGCAATTCCCACCACCACCAATAGCCAAACTGTGACATCTGCATTCAAAGTTCACTTACGTTTTAATTGGGATGTACAAATTAAAATGCAAACGGAACAAATTTCCCCCTTATTCCTAGTGTGAACCATGGCACAGTGAACTATTTGAACCTAGTTCTGCAGAGGAAGATTTGTGCATCAGTGGCAAGGCACATTCGTTACATGGACCCAGGTTCAGTCCCCGGTGTTTCCATGTAGGGGTGGGAGAAACCCCCTACCTGAAACCTTGGGGAGCCGTTGCAATTACGGAGCCAAATGAACCAAAGGTTTTAACTCAGTACAAAACACCTTCCAGTGTTTGCTTGGAGCAACCATAACATCATGGTAGAATCATGTGCTTTGCCTGTACAAGCTCACTGGGAAGCCCTGTTGTATAAAACCCTGGAGACCTACTGCCAGTCAGTGTAGAAAATACTAAGCTAAATGAACCAGGGATCTCACTCAGTGGAAGGCAACTTCCAGTTTGTTTTCTCCTGCTCCGGAGGGTAGGACCTGAATCAATGGCGTCAAGGTACAAGAAAGGAGATTCCGACTAGAACTTTCTGATGGGAAGAGTGTTCGACAGTGGGACGGACTCCCACAAGAGGTGGTGGACTACCTTCCTTGGAGGTTTAAAAGCAGAGGTTGGATGGCCATCTGTTGACATCCCTGCATTGCAGGGGGTTGGACTAGACGACCTTTGGGGGTCCCTTCCAACTCCACAATTCTATGATTCTGTATTTCCATCCATGTTGGCTCTTGGTTGGCTGCAAGACAACACCCACAGGGCCTCTCCTTCACTGAGCCTGCCTCCTCCCTCCAAGTGTGGCTTGCCAAGGGGCTGTCACCCGCCCGGCTATGCCACCCTTGATTTCTGGATTCCAACGAATCACGCGCCAACTGTTCTTCCTTGCTGCCATGGTATGCTAGGATCTCTCCAAGCAACTGTGCACGGCAGCACAGGCTGCCTCCTGTCCCTTTGGCATAAAGCCCCCGGCCCCTGCTTTGCATGCCAGGAAATAAGAAGGTTTGACACTCCTAACGTCTGCGAAAACAAAGAGGGTCTGTTGGCACTTATCGCCACTGGAATCATGTTGCATCCATATCACCTGCACTGATAGGATTATTTGGCTGTTGTTATGTACGCTTCATAATTCAATAACAAAACCTGTGCTGCCCCGGGGGGAATGGATGGATAATACTCAAAGATTATTGGGCTGGATTAGCGTTCGCCTTTTATGAATCGTAAACTCCGAGAGCCCACAGAGCAATCAGCGAGAGGAGAGACAGATGCAGCTAAGATTCAAGAGTGCTCGGCAGATGCTGCGCTGGACTTTTGTGTGGGGACTGCCAGTGTCCGCAGACATTGGGCACTGCAGCCAGGTGGCAGTGCAGGGAACTAAGTTTGCTTTTTCTCCTCTTCAGCCAGAGGTATAGGACAGACAAAAGGAAGCAGTTCTTCAGATAACGCGTGAACTAGAGAATTCACTCCAACATATCGGTAGCAATGTCCACCAACTTGGAGGCAGTGCGGTGTAGTGGTTGGAGTGCCGGGTTTCAAATTTCCACTGGACCACGAAGGTCACTCACTGGGTAACCATGGGCCAGGCACTGCCTTTCAGTCTAACCTACCTCACAGGGTTGTTGTGAGGATAAAACGAGGATGGGGAGAACCGTGTAGGCCACCTTGAGCTCCTTTGATTAAAAAAAAAGCTGGGATAAGCAAACAAACAAGGGCTTCCTTCTAATCTCAGGTGTGTAGGGATTCCTAAGAGGAAAGCAGGGCTGGGGAACCTGGGCATCCTCAGATGTTGTTGGATTCCATTTCCCATCAGGCCCTGCAAGTGCAGGCAATGCTTATGCATGATGGGTGCTGTAGTCCAGCACAGGGGGAACTGCAGCCCCCCCCCCCAGTTCAATGCAGCAAGCTGCCTGCTGCCTGTCTGTTGACTGTGACAGCCCCAGCCATCAGCTGTTCAAAATAAGCAATTTGTGCGGAAATTATGTCTTTCCACTATATTAGCCACAGAACAAAACACTCCCTTGGCTTTTAAATCAATGCAAGGCAGTCTGCTGCAGCCGATGGAGCAAGGCATCCAACAGACTTGGTAGTGCTGGGTTAGGGGAACATGTGGCCTTCTAGGTGCAAACCCATGTGCATTTTCACACACAGGCACTGCAGATCAGGAATCTCCTGCTCCCAGCCTGCTGGAGACCCATGGAAAGGGGTTGGATTTTTTTTTTTCTTTCTAAAAGAGAAGAAAACGGCAGCAGCCCACCCTAACAAAACTGTAATAAGGCACTTTCAAAAGGCAAAAGAAATGGGTCAGGGATTTACTAGGAATCTAGATTTACTAGGGTTTAGTTGACTGGAAAACAGGGTCCATTCTTGGTGAACAGGAACCGTCCAAGAGTGGTAGCTCATGGTCCCCTGGGGAGTCCCTTATGCAAAGCCTGGCTGAAACGAATTGGCAACTACATCAGTGCAACAACTGCTTCCTCTTGATGCTTACATACTGGTGGATATCATAGAATCATGAAATTGCAGAGTTGGAAGGGACCACCAGGGTCATCTAGTCCAACCCCCTGAAATGCAGGAATCTTTTGCCCAATGCAGGGCTCGAACCCATGACTCTGAGATTAAGAGTCTCCTGCTCTGTCCTCCGTGGTGGTATGGATGCTCTCTGATGGAAGCTCACAGAGTCAGAACAGAAGTTTGTTCTGCTTTGGTTTGTTCTTTCGTGTCACAGCATGATACAGCTCAGTGGTAGAGCGCCGGGTTCAATCCTCAACAGGCAGGGCTGGGAGAGATCCCCTGGAACCATAGAGAGCTGATCTATGGGGCTTTTCTACAGGTGCTTACCACAGAGCTACAAAATGGGTCTATGGTCTGATCCGGCATTGGCTCACTTTATGCCCCTATGTTCACCAGCCTTTCAGACCACTGCCTGACTGTTAAATATACCTCTCCGCCCTTGCAGGCTGCTGTCGCCTCCACCCACCCACCCCAAACAGCTGGGAACTCTGTGTAGGAAGCAGGAGACCTGTGTTAGACAACGGGATCAATGAGTCAGGACAGATGTTGCCAGCCTGAACAATCGCTCTGGACAGGGAGGTGGTGATCAGTATCATTAAAAAATAAAGAGCTGAAAGATTTGGGAAAACAGGCTCTGAAAAGCAGCAGGCTGCCTAACACACAAGAAGCAATTTCGAGACGACGCGGCAGGGGGAATTGAGAGCGACAGATCAAAACATCGAGCTGGGAAAATAATGGGTTTTTGCTTCTAATGACTGCAGAATTACTCTATAGTCAAGACAGAGGAACCAGGCAGAGGTGAGGGACCAGCAGAGTAAAGATTTGGAGCAGTGGAACAACGAACAAAGCAACTGCTGTATCATGGGGAGCGGTGGGGACTGGGGGGTTCAGTTCAGTTCACATTTAAAAGCGATCCTATCCAATTTGCGTTTTCTGATACAGCACAGGAATGAAAGCACCTATGGAATTTTGCAATGCTCTTCTCCAGGCAGGTAATGTACTGTATACAAAAAGAGGTATATTGGAGCAAAGTGTGTTTTTATCTTGCATTTTTTTTATGCTGTGCACAGCCTTGAGATCTAAAGATGGAGGGTGGTATACAAATGTAATAAAGAATAATAATAAAATGCATACCTGAGTGAAAATAGCAGACAGGAATAAACACCATTAGAGGATATTTGTTTGCAAAGGCATGTATATTAGGCAAAAATATATTAGGAGAAATTTGCATTAAAATGTTGATGAATCTACATGAGGACTTAAAAAAAAACAACCAGATGTGGAAACATGGAATTGAACCTATGATTGGAAAAATGAGAAAGTAAGATGAGCTGAAATGGACAGATTCATCCAATCCGTAGCCTAGGGGCCATTACAAATCTCCCCCCAAACAGTTGTATTTTACCAGCTCCCAGATAGAACTTTACCAACTTACCCAATCCTAAAAACCTGACTTAATCTCAAATTGATGACTGACTTATTTAGTTTTATTACATTTATATCTCACTTTTCCTCCAAGGAACTCAAGTTGGCCTACCTCCCCATCCTCTTGTATCCTTACAACAACCTTACAACAGTAGGTTAGGCTGAGAGGATACAACTGGCCTAGGGTCATGGATTGAGCATCGTGGCCTCTGAGTAGGGATTTGAACCCTGGTCTCTCCGAGATCTTAGTCTGACACTCCAACCGCTACATTATACCACCTCTGATTCAATCTGGTATGCACATGAGCACCTGATATGGTTGCAGGCTGATTCAAGCATCGGAAAGCTTTTCTTCAGTACGGTGCCATGGTTTTAGGAACACAGGGAGCTCTCAGGTCCTGACTGAGGCGCTACTGCTTTCTCCAAAAGGAAAATGGGAAACTATTGGTTCATCAAACTCTGCATTGTCTCCACTGACAGGGGGTGGCTCTCCAGGGGTTCAGGCTGGAGTCTTTCTCAGCCTTACCGGGAGATGCTGGGACTGAACGTGGGATTTATAAAGCTGGGATAGCTCAGATGGTAGAGCATGAGTCTGCTAATCCCAGGGTCATGGGTTTGAGCCCCATGTTGGGCAAAAGATTCCTGCACTGGAGGCGGTTGGTCCCTTCCAACTCTACAACTCTCTGATTCTGCATACAAAGCATGTGTTCTACCAATGATCGTCAGCCTTCTTTTTGGGGGGGTGGGGTGGGGAGGAGAGTTAGGAGTGCAGCTTTTGACCACAGACACTGCCCTTTAAGTAAGAACATAAGAAGAGGCCTTCTGGATCAGGCCAAAGGTCCACCTGGTCCAGCATTCTGCTTTTCGCAGTGGTCATCCAGATGTCTTTTTGGAAGGACAAAGTAGTGAATTTGGTTGTCTCCCTGTGTGCTGAATGAAGAAGCCCCTTTTCTCTTGTCTGGCCTGAACAAAATGCTTTGGGGGAGGCTTGCAAACAGAGGAGACTGCTTTTTTCTCCACCCCCCCCCCTTACAAATGCAAATGCGTCCTGAGTGAAATGTTTATGTTTTGAAATATTGAGTTCAGCTCCAAAATAATCCCACATATGCCAGTTTTCCTAAAAATGCGTGAACGGTGTTGACGCGGGTTGGAACACAGTCAAGAAATTCTTCCACGTTTTCCAGGCATGGTAGGTTTTTGCATTTTAGCAATGTGCATATTCTTTCAAGCATTAAATATGTGTTAGAATGCCGAATTACAAGCTTCCCAAATAAGGTTCAAGGTTTCAGTTTATTCTCCACCCCACCCTCTCCGAAACCAGCTTTCCCTTCCCTCCTGGCTGAGCCAGAATCTCAATCAACAGATGTGTTTGGAATGAGATACATTACCCAGAGGAAATTTTGGCTGAGGGGCTAAACTGTGTGTCATATTCAGTCAGCTCACACACACGCCCGACAACAGCAGGCAGCTGGTCCCTCGAAGACAAGCAACGCGCTGGCTGGGAATGATGAGATCTCAGCATCATCTCTCCGCGGAGAGCAAAAGGAGGGTGGAGAGACGGATTGCTCCGTTGTCTGATGCAGAAAATGACGGGGGTCAGAAGGGAGAGAGGCAGAGGGAGGCAAGGCTGGGAACAGCTCCACACATTTCACCGCGCAATGCAGCTGCACCACAAGACGCACCCTGGGATCGTCTGTGACGTCACCAGGAGGGAAGGGAGGCTGCAAACGTCAGGTCCCTTGCTTGTGGCATCATAGGCTGCAGGTTGCCTGTGGGGTTCAATCTCCCCACAGCACCTCCAAGCAGAGCTGAGAGACAGAGAGAGTCTCTGTCGGAAACTCTAAAGGGCTGCTGGCCAGTGATTGTTGACCAGTGTCCCCAGCTATTGCTGGACTATAACTCCTATCATTCCTACCTAGCAGGACCAGGGAGGTGATTCCTCCATGGATTTGTCCAATCTTCTTTTAAAGCCATCCCTATATATGGCCAGCTTGTGGGAGTGAGTTCCACAGGATAACTGACATATATTTGTATCTTGCTTTTCCACCTGCAAGCTCAAGGCTGTGTATGTTTTCTTCTCTCCCCCACCCCTCTTTGTGAGGTAGGCTAGACTACTGGAATACAGTGGAACCTCGGTTTATGAACACCTCGGTTTATGAATTTTCAGTTTACGAACACCGCCGACCCATCTGGAACGGATTAATTCACTTTCCATTACTTTCAATGGGAAAGTTCGCTTGAGTTTATGAACGCTTCAGTTTATGAACAGACTTCGGAACCAATTACACCCATGCTTCGGGTTAAGTACGCTTCAGGTTGAGTACTCCGCGGACCCGTCTGGAACGGATTAATCCACTTTCCATTACTTTCAATGGGAAAGTTCACTTCAGTTTATGAATGCTTCAGTTTAAGTACTCCGTGGACCATCTGGAACAGATTAATCCACTTTCCATTACTTTCAATGGGAAAGTTCGCTTCAGTTTATGAACAGACTTCCGGAACCAATTGTGTTCATAAACCGAGGTACCACTGTAGATGTACACAGGCAGTAGTTCATGTCAATAGTTTTTCCGTGTGTTTGTGTGTGTGGAATATAGAGGCCCCAATACACATACAGTGTAACTACCCAGGATATCCTCTGTTGGTATCCCTGGAGGCTAAACCCTTAGACTAGAACTCTAACACTGACGCAACTCCAAGTAAACCAAAGTCTGAACTCTTATTTTTGGAATTGCTAGAGATCCTTTTAACCAAATAAATTCACCTCCAACTTTGCATCAGAAAGAAGCCGGTAGCTACGAAAAGACTTGCAAAGTCCCACCTGCCCCACCCTAAGAACCGCTGTCAATTTTAATCAGCTCCTTCAAATAAATCCGCAGAGATATTTCACCTGAACGGAACTTTTGCAGAAGTCCTGAGCAAAGCGCACAAAGTATTTGGATGTGTATATACCTCACCTTTCCTATACAGTCATACCTCGGTTTAAGTATGCCTCAGTTTGAGTATTTTCAGTTTAAGTACTCCGCGGACCCGTCTGGAACGGATTAATCCACTTTCCATTACTTTCAATGGGAAAGTTCGCTTCAGGTTAAGCACGCTTCAGGTTCATATATATATAAATGTGAGCAATGGGCTTTCTTTGTGACAACCAATGGAAAACATTTGTATGGCTGTATTTGTATCTATCCATGTAACTGTCCCGTTGATGGACATGTGGCAACATCTATGACACAATATGACTTCTAGCCAAAGCCCACCGCTGAGCGCCTGTCACTTCCATTGCTCGTCTCTGCCTTCCTCATGGACTCCAATGGCCTTGACAAATAATTGCCTAGACAGGCTGACAATCAGAAGAAGCAAAACGTATCAGCCAGAACCAAACAATCCATTGAGAGCCTTTCCTTGCAAACATCCAACCAGCAGTCTCAAGGAAGGCCTGCATCCCTGGGCCCTGCCTCTCTTCTGAATTTCATCCTTCACACCTTTAGCAGCTCAGAGTCAAGAGAGCCATTTTGACGTGGTTGAAAACACCACAGGTCCGATGGACAAATGTAGCTCTCAGGGCCTCTGTACATTGGGCCTTAGGTGTCTCTGAGGCCATTTATTTTGTCCATATCATTGGTGTTCTGTAATGTGTTTTTAATGTTGTAGACGTGGGATCTTCAGAGAAAGGGTGGTACATAAATGGAATTAATAATAATAATAATAGCTCCTCAACCAACACCCCTCAAAAACCCTGCTCTGCACCCTCCTTGGCAGCTTTGGCTTGGCTGCAATTGATCTATTTCAGTGTTTCCCAACCTTGTGCCTCCAGCTGTTTTCGGACTACAATTCCCATCATTCCTGACCACTGGTCTTGCTAGCTAGGGATGATGGGAGTTGTAGTCCCAAAACATCTGGAGGCACAAGGTTGGGAAACACTGATCTATTTCATGGAAGTTATATGTCGCTTGATTGTAAAAAGAAGAAGAAGAAAGAAAGCGGTTTTACGAAAATAACGAAATAATGGATAAGAGCAGTTAAAGACAGTTATTTACAACGTTCAGAAATAACTGAAATCAATTATAAGCTAAAAACAGATTAAAATGCATGTCAGCATTCTACATATCTGGGAAGGCTCGCGCAGCAAAAACTGTTTTTGGCAAGTGCGGAAAATAGTACGGGGAAGGCACCTGCTCCGCGGATGTCAATAGGCAGGGAGTTCCAAAGTGTTGGCACTGCCACACTAAAAGATGGATTTCTTGAAAATGCAGAAGATGCATTACGTGGCAGTTTTGCAGATTGGAGTAGCCGAGGATATGGGGTCAGGCAATCTTGCAAGTAAACTGGTCCCAAGTTCTTTAGGGCTTTATATACCACGAGTAACACTTTAAACTTGGCCCAGAAGCAAATGAGCAACCAGTGAAGATCTCTGAGTTGAGGCGTTAAGATGCTGACTGGGTCTCATGGGCCAAAGTGGGCCGAGAAACAAATGGGGGACGGGACGGACAAAACACGTTTTTGTTATTTTCTTTATGTTTCAAAAGCTCACATTCCTGCAAATGAACACCCAACCCTGCTCCCTGTCAATATAATCCAAGGAATCAAAGTACCCACTCTTTATGTTCTTAACCCAGGCACCCCCAAATTCGCCCCTCCAGATGTTTGAGGACCACAACTTCCATCACCCCTACGTAACAGGACCAGTGGTCAGGGATGATGGGAATTGTAGTCCCAAAACATCTGGAGGGCCGAGTTTGGGGATGCCTGTCTGAACCTAATAAATAGGTCTAGTCCAGGTTCGTGCAACAGGCTGTTTCTACAAATAACTCTCTCACATCTCTATATCCTCCACCCAAACAAGCAAAGCGCCTTAGCAGAGTCCAATGACATCTTCCAGCCAGGCAAGGAGGGTGTGAAGCAGCTCCAGAGAGAGGTGTGGCCTGGAGGAAGTCCATAGGGCCAGATGAAGAGCCCTGGAGGGCCACATTTGACCCCCCCCCCCCGCCCTGGCTGAGGTACCTCACCCCTGGGCATTGATATCTGAGCATCATTTTCACAGCCCAGCAGGCACGGAAGATGGGAAATTGAGGCAAAGTGGGAGATGTTATCGCCAATTAAATAGTAGACCTATTGAAATGAATGGCTTTAAGTTGATGTCTGCTAACTACAGTGTGTCTACCTGGAATAGGACTAGCAGTGGCTGCAGCCCAGTATTTACTGGGGAGTAGGCAGGGGAGAGAAAAGATAACAGGGCGGAGGCATTTAAACGGCAAAAAAAAAGGAAAAGAAAAAGGATACTGCAACTTGCAAACACTCCCCCTCCGCAGGCCTGGTGGCTAATGGAATGGAAATACATAACGTAATTTCTCTGCCCCTGGAAGGCTCGGCTGGTTGTAGCATGCCCTGGAACCACCAGCCACCATTATTCATGCAAACAATTACACTTAATTTCCTTTACATTTGGCAGGTTAGTAGTCAGAAAGGAACAGGGGAAGCACGGGGAAATGGGAGACTCAGCACTAAGTTGCTCTGTTTAATTCACAGCCCTTTTCTTAAAAAAACTTACAGCATGATGAAAGTGGTGATGGCACAGAAAGCATTTTCTTGAAAGATTTTTAAAGTTGGAGAGAGACATGGAAAACTCAACATTTTCCTCTGCAAAGACTGGTGCTTCCTAGTCGTCATCTTTGGCATTTGATGGTATTTTATTTTTCTGCTTGAACGCCTTCACTATTTGACATGCAATAGCACCTGGGATTCTGAACGAATTATCTGATTGCTGGCATGCAATGGTGTCTAGCATCTAATCATATTTGACGGGCTTAGGTGTCTGGCATGCAAAGACATTGCATACTCTGAGCAAATTATTTAACAAGCTGGTCTCTGCCCACAACTGAGATCTTGGTAAGGTTTCATAGCTGACACCTCTTTTGCCTCTGGCCTCATCCGCCACTGGCATATGGCCCTCAGAAGGTTGCCCAGAAAGGAATGCTGCCCTTGAGCAGGGGAAAGTTATCCATCCCTGGTCAACGGAGTGAATCATGTGGCTGATTTTGCCACTATTACGGGCTGGAGAGGAAGGGGTTGCTGCCAGGGTTGCGATGTGAGACTTGGGGTGCAGGCAGCACCTCCAGGCACCCTGTAAATAAGAGGGCTCAAAGAATTGTGGGAAGCTGATATTCAAGGGACTATTTCTGATGGGGCACGGGCAGCTTTGTGGCACCATTGTATTCATAATTCCTTATTAACCTCAGAGAGGAACATCTTGGTACATTGATCCACCTGTGGTGGGAGTGCCCAAAAGCCAGGGCTCCCCCCCCCCCGGCCGTAACTCAGTTCTAGCACCTCTCAGGTGGGCACCATTGCCATTATAAGAGGAGTTCATTTCAGTTCCAGCACCTCTTTTTCTAGTGTAATAGCGCTGCCACAAGCTCAGAAATTTTGACAGGAAGTTTTTGCAATCCTTGCTGATCTCCATCACAGAGGTATTGAAACAGAACTGAGGTTAGCTCTGATCTCCTTTCAGGGATATCCCAGGTAAGAATCTGATAAACCACCTCCTTGTGGAAGCATGTATGGAGCTGGGGTGACACTGGAAAGATGCAGACAGCTGTACAAGATGCAAGAGGGTATGGTACATGGCATTGACTGATAAACTTGCATGGCGCTATGGCATAGCTGTCAACTTTTTGGATTTGAAAATAAGGGATCAGCAGCAGCCTCACCTGTCCCGGGGACAGTCTAGGGTATATCTAACAATCCAGGATAGCAGTGGGAAATGGCGCTGGAATAAGGGAGTTTCCTGCAAAAAAGGGACGGTTGACAGCTATGCGCTATGGAGTGGTGCATGGAGGAAAAAACAGGAGCCTTTCAACACTGATTGGTTTATCTTTATTTCTTTTATTAACTGTCCCTTGGAGGAATCCAGACATCCCCTGTAAGTCATGCACCTTTGGGTCATGGTTATTGAACTTAACGTACTTCTATTATTTTCCGCCTTTTACACATCATGACTGTATTTTGCTTTCTACTTGGTGACCAATGCCCATTATTTGTTGCTTGCATTGCTTCATGGGTCGCCCCCCAAATACAGATTATATTATATACAGTAAGGGCAGGAGGAGGACAGGAGATCTGGGCCCCCACTGCCTTTGGCCCCTGGCCTAGCAATGCCTCTGCATTGCTTTGGCTCTTCCTGTTTTTCCTTCTTTGCCTGAAGGGATGTGTCTGTAGAGCCATTGGGGAGGGGGGGGGAGATCGATCCTGTGCAGCCTAGCAACATTAATGGCTGTAAGTGATTAGCAGCCGAGGCATGAGCTGAACCAGTGACCTGCAGCAGAAAGCCTCCATATCCCATTACAAACCCCCTGAGCTGTCCACTCCCTCGTTTAATTTCAAGCCGAACCTTTTGCCCTTCCTGCTTAATCTTCCCAGTCCCGTTAAAACACTACCTCAATTACAATTTTCACTGTTGTCACCGCTCTCAACGGCTTCCAGCCACCTCAATTATTATCCTCCCGCTCCTGCTCTCAAAGCCGGGTTGCCCATAGCTCTGCAAATCCTTGTGGTGAGCCTGTTCGTAGTCATTTGGGTTATTTGCAAAAAAAGAAGAAGAGAGGAAGTGCAAGCAAATAGGCACTCCTATTTGCAAATAGGCAAAGGCTGCGCTCCGGCTTCCAGCGAAGGGCACCTAGAACCAGTGCCTTATTTCAGCTGCGAGACTATCAGAAAATTGTAGTGTTGGAAGGTGCCCCCAAAGGGCATCTAGTCCAACCCCTTGCAATGCAGGAAAAGACTTTTCTCTCTTTCTCTCTCTGCTCCTTCACATAGCTGGATGATTTTCCCTTTCCCTGCTCTCTGATGTCTATTCCCTGTTCTCTGATGTCTACCCAGCGCTAGGCTTCAAGACACCATGCCTGCGCAATTGTGCCTCTTATCTCTGTGGAAGAGCAAAGATCACCCAGCTTCAAATTGGCCTAGCATCTTTCTTCAGCACAACCACCTACTCTCCCGGAGGGAAATGAAGTTGAGTGACTAGCAGCTCCCTACCACCGCCATTACCGCTTCTGTAATCACTATAATTACACAGAAAATGATCGTCAGCTATAACGGATTAAAGTGTCTTTGAGGCGGGGGAAAGGCAAGGGTGTGGGGGGTGGGTTTTTTTTATAAAAAAAAATCCTTCTAAATATGAACAGAACAGCAAACTGGGTCATTTTAAAAGACAAGCAAGTCTGCACCCCTGCGTACCACAAACCGCCATTCCTCAGGGCTGGATCAGACATCACATTCAACACACACCGTTGGAAGGTTTGTGGCGGGCGAAATGAAGTTCTGCTTCACAGAGCAACGTAGTCAAACTCTGGGATTTGCTCTCACGAGAGGTTGTGATAGCCACCAATTTGGATGGCTTCGAAACAGTAAATCGATCGAGGAGGTTATCAACAGCGGCTAGCCACAATAGCTCTGTGTTCCTTCCATCACTGGAGAGTGTGGGCCACCAGTTGTTGGAAACTTCGATCACATCACCACCAGTGCCCGAAATCCGCCAGGTGCATTTTGCACCTGGCTATCAGCCCCTTGAGACCAAGCAAAGATGCCCGGGTGCCAGGATGGCACCTGATGTCTCCACCATCTGGAGGCGCATGCCTGGGGATCCTTGGATCTCAACTGTTTTCACAAACTAGCAACGCAACCTGTAGAATTCTATCCGTTATATTTTATCTGCGCAATCAAAACGAAATTCAGGAAACAAAACGTTGTATTGAAAAGTACGGCTTTCAAGCTACCTGGCCACCCCAATGGCAACTAGGCATTCCTTATTGGCAACTGTAACCCTGGTTTGAGGAGCCGTTTGGCACCTAGCTTATATACCTGAGTTTCTAACCCACTTGCTTGCCTTTTCTCCTCGTAGGGGAGTCGCTCCGTCCCCTTGATCTTTTTGGTTGCTCCTCAACGTGGTGGGGAAATTTTTTAGCACAGGCCATGCCATGCACAGGCCTGAGATCTCGGGTGGCCACCAGCTCATTGCTGAGACAACCACTTTCAAGGTTCAGCCAGCAGGGTCCCCGGGAGCTGACTAGGCCCTCCCATGTTCAGGAGACTTGCCTAAAACTTTTGCCTGACCAGACTTGGCCTGTACTCTACCTGCACTGCTCCTGAGAGGCCAGGTCCCAACAAGATAGAATACCTTTTAGATATATAGTAAGCCTGCAATATACTGGTGTGTGTGTGCATGTGTGACATTCTGAGGATAGCGCATAAAGCCAATTTTGCATATAGTCAAAACACATTGCGTGTAATGGCATGAGAGATTGTCAAAGTGTCGTCGTCCCAACACCTGCCCCCTTCCTCTCTTTTTTTAACTGCCAAGCACGTAAACCTGAATGAGCACAACTTAAATGCACCTACATTGTGGTTCTACGGTACAGCATTACCGTAAATATCCTTGCAAGAGTTCTTTAAAGCCCCCCACCTTCCCCTCCACAGAGTTGGCTCCTTGGGTTGCCATTATAGGAGGCAATTTTTGTGCTAGTAGAAACCTCTCTTTCCCCAGGCATCTGACAGAGTGTGATAAATGTTCTGCAGCTTATTGGTGTTTTTTCCCTGCTGCTGAAGTTTTGCAGACAATGTTTATGGGATATTGTAATGGTTTTATTGTAATGTGATCATTTTGGTTTTTTGTGTTATGCCTTTGGCTCTTAACTTTTTGTAAGTCACTTACGCACTTTTTTAGAGAGGGGGGAAGAGACAAATAATACCAATGGCAATAATTTCTCCTGTATAATTTTGCTTTTACATAACAGATACTAAAACTGGAATGATACAGAGAAGAGTAGCATAATAGTAAGCAGATATCTAGTCTTGTACATGTGTCTACAGGCAGAAAAATAAAATAAAAGACTTATTCAAAAGGAAGAGGAGAATAATCCAGGGATGAGGCTTCTTCACCTTTGTGGGTTTTTTTTTGTTTATTTAGAAAGATTTTCAAACTGCTTAATCTCTAAGCTGCGCACTTAATCAACTCATAGATAAAATACTGCTGAAACCCACAGAGCTTTTAAACAACAAGCACCAACATTCAGTGAAAATGAGTGGCAAGAGAATCAAGCAAAGACTCCATATGGCACATGGGGTAATTATCATTAAAACACAGGGAAAAATTAGCGAAACCTCTGAAATGAGTATGCGTAACTAGATCGTAGTACGTCTGTGTACGCTTGCTGAAATAAAAAGCTTCTCAGCAGGCACATGAAACAATATGGCAAGGACCCTCCCTAACATCAACAGGCAGGGAGTTCCAAAGCACACTAAAAGATCCGACTCGTCACAAATGGGAAACATGGTGTGGCACTTGGAAAGGGGAACGTTCCACAGATCGAAGTGGTGCAATGACCATGTAGGGGACAATGCCCAAAGTCAGCTGAGCAATCCCAAGCTATTAAGTGCTTCAGATAAAGTAAAGGAACACCTTAAATCTGGCCTGGTAACGAATCAGCAGCCAGTAAGGCTGGGTGATATCTAGTTTTCAACATCGTGATATATCAGCAGCTAAACATTGCAAAATACTGACGTATCGTAAAGTCTGAAATAAGGATAGAGCTATGTAGAGGCATTGGCTGGCTTCTCATTTCCCCCCACATTGTGATTTTTGCATAGCACACACACACATCATGATTTGCGATATATTGCCAGGTCAACTGCTCACTGGAAGGACAGGTCCTGAAGCTGAGGCTCCAATACTTTGGCCACCTCATGAGAAGAGAAGAATCCTTGGAAAAGACCCTGATGTTGGGAAAGATTGCGGGCACTAGGAGAAGGGGACGACAGAGGACGAGATGGTTGGACAGTGTTCTCGAAGCTACCAACATGAGTTTGACCAAACTGTGGGAGGCAGTGCAAGACAGGAGTGCCTGGCGTGCTATGGTCCATGGGGTCACGAAGAGTCGGACACGACTAAACGACTAAACAACAACAACAACAAGCCAGGTCAAAAATTATGAAACCGATATCATCATTGGACTTCAAACCAGTTTTGGATGAAATATCGATATATCTCCCAGCCGTAGCAGCCAGTGCAGATCTTTGGGGTCTGCTGTAGGATCTCACTCCTGTTAGCAATCGTGCTGCAGTTTTTGGATAAACTGCGAGAGAAGCACCAAACAGAGTGTGTTGAAGTGATCTATTCTTGAAGTTACCAGTGCCTGAATTGCTGTGCTCAAGCTACCCCAGTCCAGGAACGGCCACAGCTTTCGTACAAGCTGAAGCCAGCACGAAAGATAGCCTTCTTTCCCAAACAGCTACCAAATAAACACCAAGACAGGAACGAAGCACGAAGATTACCCTACGTGGCTTCATCACCCAAAAGAAAATTAACAGGCAGCTGCGCGTGAGGATCAATAGCCACCAGCCCAGAATATCAGATACACTGCTGCCCTCCGGCAGAGTCACCATTGTTCAATATCACAAGACCAGTGCAAATTGATTCCTCCTCTGCTTCTTCATGTTCTACTTTATTTTACAATTTAAAGTTAATTTCCATCGAGCCAATGCTCTGGGAGAGCGCATCAAAGGACCTTTCGACTCTTTAATTTTCGCAGCCGCCAAGCATTCTTATGCAAGCGACTCCCCCTCGTCAAATGCAACATGGAATCGCAGGAATGTAAGCACATGAAAGGAGCCCTGCTGGGATAGGCCAAAGGTTCGTCTAGTGTGGCATCCTGCTTCCCACAGTGGCCTACAAGATGTCTCTGGGAATCTCACAAACTGGGAGAGAACGTAGGCAACAGATCTCAGCCTTCAGAGATACAGTAAACTTGCCAGGAGCACAGAGGTTCCAGAAGAGCCATCAGGAGGTCTAATTTTCTTTTGAAGCCTTGAGAGCTGATAGATAACACCGTATCATGAGGCAGCGAGTTCCATAAGCTAACCGTGTGCTACATGAAGAAGTACTTTTGGGGGGTCTGGGAAGGGGTCTCTCAAGAATCACATGCCCTTCAGTTTAATTAAGATGGCTCTGAGTCCTAGCATTCTGAAAGAGGAAGGATACTCCCGCTGATATGCTCACTACAAACCACACATCCTTTTATAAGCCTCTGTCCAAGGGGTGGGGAACCAGTTGATATTAGATTACAACTCCCATGTGTGACTTTCCTTCCACAATGACAGGCTTCAGGGACTCGGCTCCCTTCTCCCCCTTTGGCAGTAGATAAGCAGAACAAAGAGAAAGGAGTCTCTTACCAGTGAGAAATTTTAATGATTGCAGCGAGAGAACAAAGAATCCATTTCCTAGGAATGAAGGTGCTCCCAATTAAGGGTCTCACCCACTTCCTCCCTAGTCACCCACGTCACTCTTGGGTCTTGTAACCTGATCTCACAACCACTGTGCTTTCTGTGCTGCCACCTTACCTGCTCTTCTTGACCTTGGGCTGAGCGGATGAACACTTTCCAGTGACAGTGAGTCTGTTAACTCTCTCTCTCTCTCTCCCTCCCTCCCAGTTCTCCTCCTCCTAGCTGTTCCCCATCCATTACTTCCCAGCTTCTGCCTTCTGAACTATGTCCTTCTGCAAACCACTGCTCCAAATCTATACTGTCTTCCTGCTTCTGTGAAGATTCAGTATCCTGATCAGGAGCAGGGAGAGGGAGAGGCTCCCACCATTCCTCCTCAGTGCAGCCCTCCTCAGCACGGTCCCTGACACACAATGACTGGGGTGTTCGATAACATCCGCAGCAGGAGTGGGAAACAATTTTCAACCGCAAGGGCACATTTTCCCCATGGAAAACCCACTGGGAGCCAGAGGAAAAAAAAGTGAGCACAAGAAATAATTGTGACTCCAACCTTTGTACAATAGGCCAGTGTTTCCCAACCTTTTGCCTCCAGATGTTTTGAGACTACAATTCCCATCATCCCTAGCTAGCAAGACCAGTGGTCAGGAATGATGGGAATTGTAGTCCGAAAACAGCTGGAGGCACAAGGTTGGGAAACACTGCAATAAGCTACCAGTCTGCCACAACATGCACAAAGACCTCCCCCCTCCATTCAGACCAAAGTATTCCAGGGTAGTGTAGAGTGGGACCAATGAGAAGGCGTGGCCAGGGGGGAGATGAATCAGAGGATTCTAGAACTGTATAATCAGAAGGGACCCTGAGGGTCATCTAGCCCAATCCTCTGCAGTACAGGAACTTCAACCAAAGAATCCCTGACAAATGGCCACCCAAACTCTGCTTATAAACATCCAAAGAAGGAGAGCCCACCACCTTCCGAGGGAGTCCGTTCTACCGTCAAAGAGCTCTTACCACCAGAAGGTTCTTTCTGATGTTTAGTCAGAATCTCCTTCCTTGGAATTTGGATCCAGGTGTGTCCCTGGGTAAAAAGGCTTGGAGGGCCACATTGGACTTCTAGGGCTCAGGTTCCCACCCTGATCTAGAGTGCCACAGGTGCGCCACCCCTGCTTTGTCATGCTCCACCTCTGTCATCCTCTCCCAGCTCCAGGGCTTTAGTTTACCATCTTAGGCAGAGGAGGGAACCTCAGCCCCAAGGATGAATGTGGTCCTCCAAGACCCAACTTTGTCTATGTTCTCTTCTACTCAACTTTCCAGGGCTCACACGCCAGCAGCAGGCAGGGCAAGAGGCAGAGGTGGGATCAGCAATGAATATAAGCTTCATCTTTGTTCAGAAAGGTAGTTTCAAATGATAGAATGTAAGGGACCACGAGTGTCATCTAGTTCAACCCCCTGCAATGCAGGGATCTTTTGCCCAAACAGGAGGCTCAAACCCACAACCCTGAGATTAAGAGTCTCATGCTCTGCTGACTGAGCTGTCTCCCAGATTCCTTCCCACCCACCTATCTCCTCCATCCATGTGGGCAAGAGGCATGAGCAGAGATGTAGGACGCATTCCAGCCTGGCCAAAACACTCAAACCAGCCGAAAAGCAGGACCTGGAGAGAGTCCTGGGGGCCAGAGAGAGAGAGAGAGAGAGAGGCCTGGAGGGCCACACTCTGCTCTAGTTACAGGGAACCAGGCAGAGGGCCTTCTCGGTGGTGGCACCCACCCTGTGGAATGCCCTCCCACCAGAGGTCAAAGAGAACAACAATTACCAGACCTTTAGAAGGCATCTCAAGGCAGCCCTGTTTAGTGAAGCTTTTAATGTTTGATTTCTGTATTTTAATGTTTTGTTGGAAGCCGCCCAGAGTGGCTGGGGGAACCCGGCCAGATGGGCGGGGTATATAATAATTATTATTATTATTATTATTATTATTATTATTATTATTATTATTATTATCACTGACCAGAGCTCTCAAGTGAAAACGGCAGATGAATTTCTCAGTGGCAGCACATGTTAAATGTCCACCTCTTCGATGCTTGCCTGCCTGCCTGCCAATCTCACATCACTTCACCGGCGTGTTACAACCAAATTAGCCCACTGAAGCATCTGCTGTGGTGGCCCATTTGGCAACTGGCCTATTCCAGTCATTACAGACTATTAAAAACGTCACACTGTATTCGCTGCCATGCAAATTACAGCCCCTGAGAGGAGCTGTCCATTAGATCAAATTTGTGAATCTTAATTTTAAAAAGTGTGTCTAAACAATCCAACGTAGCAGCAACCTCTCTCCTCCCCCCCAGTGCAGGATCCTGTAAGAAGACCAGAAGAGCTCTGCTGGACCAGGGCAATGGTCTATCTGTTCTCACAGTGGCCAACCAGACGCCTACGGGAAACTAGCAAGCAGGGTCCAATAGCAAGAGTCCTCTCCCCTCCTGGGGTTTCCAGCAACTGATATTCGGAAGCCTTGCTGTCTCCAATTACGGAGGCAGAGCACAGTCATCATGGCTAGTGGCCATTGATAGCCCTCTTTTCTGATTCTCTTTTAAAGCCATCCAAGTTTATGGCCATCACTGCCTCCTGCAGGGGTGAGTTCCACAGTTCAACTATCTCCCACCCCGCAAGGAGCTCTGAGGATTGCAGCTCAGTGAGGGGCGCCCTGGATCTCTCTTGCTGAGAACATTAAAAAATTTCTCTGGATAATCTTGCAGTTAATTAATCGGGAGATGCCTTCCAGTTTATTCTAGTCCTGTGCTGAAATTAGCCCTGCAATTATTTCACCTCCGAAGGAAGCTTATTAAAATGATTTCTTAATTTTAATTTTTATATGGAGTGCCAGTTCTGTCTTTTCACTCCCTCCGCATTACCAAGGTGCATACGAACCTCGACTGCAACAAAGCAAGCTCAATGGGACTGAATATATATATACAATGGCATGAAGATTCTTTGCCTGCTTTCGTTTTGCTGGTGCATGCCTGCATATGGGAGCATTGCCAAAATGCTGCAAACCCCCACCAAATATAGCAATAGGAACCATTGTATCAGTATTCTTTGCCTAGGGTGCCTTACCAATGAGTGGGACCACATGTGTGCAAAAGACCAAAAAGGGAGTATTGATGCAATCATATAAACAATTGTACAATCAAGATTACTTTTTTTAAAAAAAAACTGCTGTATATTGCTAACACAGGTAGCTGGGGCAGATGTGAATTAGGAGTGGATTACCTGTGGCCCTCCAAATGTTCTTCAACCCTCCTCCGTCCTCAGTGAGCATGGTGAAGAGTCAAGGATGATAGGTGTTGTAGTTTAGTAATACCTGGAAATGGCCACTGATAGCTCTATCCTATTGCAAGAACAGCCAGTAACTATTAAGAATCCTGTCCTGCTACCAGATCTTATTAACCAGAGATACCAGGGAGCCTTTTTTCCTTATGCAAAACACATTTTCCCCTTCTGAGTGACCTATGGAAACAGCATGTGCTTCAACTCCTGATCAGATTTTAGAAAGCATTCCCCATTTCAGGTATTGAGGAGAGGCAGAACATGGATGAAATACTCCTGTCCTTAAAAACAAACAAATAAACCCACAACCAACTGCGGCGATCAATTTCCACACTGATTCTTCCATGCAACAGCCCCTTCACCAGCCTTCAAACCAAATAGTTAATAATAGCGTGGGTGGATGAGTTCATTTCTAGGCTGTGAATGTTTCACTTCCATTCATTCATAAATCTGTTTCATTTTATTTCCATAATGATCCCGAGCTTGCTATTTTTTTAAAAAAAAATCATGGGCAGTTTGCTTAAAAATGTGGATGAACATTATTCCAATGCTACTTAACTCCACACAGAATTTAAAAAATAATAATTTTTGGCTGAAACATGCGTTGTTGAAAGTGTAAGAGAATCAAGGCAGAAGTACTGGATATTATACAAATCACAGGCTATGATCTCCCAAGCAACCTTAGAATAGCTCTCCTTTTGATATTTCACTCTGAAGTCATTAATACTGATTTACAGCTGAGTAGTGTGCTGCAAACAACAGCAAAACCGAGTATTGCACAAAACACGGGAAAATAAAGGTTCCCCTACCATAACAGATGGATTAAGGAAACCTGGCAAACTATCTTAACGATAATATAAGAGAAATGCAACACATAATAATCAAGAAAACAAATTTTTTTTTTGAGAGGTGGGCCTTGTTTTCAAATCTCTGGAACAATAATGTTAATTATGGCATTTTTCCTTTTAATTTATTCACGGTACAGTACTGTAGGATTTGTTTTGTTTTGTTGTCTCTTTCCCTGCTGCACATGCTCTCTCCTTTCCTCTTTGATTCCTTTTCCCGATACATAATGGTTTTGGCTACAGATTGCACAAATAATACAACATAATATTAGTAACATCATTTTAAAATGTAAGTGGACCGAACAAAATCTTCGAGCCCTGCTGGACTAGGTCCAAACACTCCATTTAGTTCAGCATCCTATTTCAATGGCAGCCAGTAAGATGCTTCCGGGATGTCCCAGGGAGCAAGGTGTCTTAAACAATCGCCCTGTTTTGTGGCTGGATCCTGGCATCTGGTATTCAGGAGTACACTTGCTTCTGGACACGGGAATTCCACTTGGGTATCATGGCTACCGAGCCTCCATAGAGGTGCCCTCCATAGTGCTGAACGATCCTAGAAATTAGCTGCACTTGCTTATAAATGTCTGAAACAGTCAAGGGAAAAAAAGACAATAACCCCAAAATAAACACAAGGCAATCATGTCAAACCTAGTTCTCTTAAACTCTGCAATTACGCGTGACGTTTGGTAAACTGCCACGCTGTGATCTGCCGTATCCCTCCTCCGCTCACTTCTCCTTGGCAATCGGCCTGCTGCGCCGCTACACGGACCGGACACCCTCTTCCTGCACTGTACAAGAGCTGATGTGATTACAATCAGCTTCCTTTATTCTCGTAAACGCACAATCATGGCAGATCAGCAGCACAAACTCTCCAGAAGCCGAAGGAACGTGCTCGTTCATGCAACTCCGAGAGAAACTTCCCGTTTCTAAAGCAAGCAACCTTGACGAACCGTGCGTTTGCAACCTGAAGTAGAAACCGGTTTGAACAGAGACGTGGTCTTCTAGCATCTCTTGGGCTCCTCCGCCCAAAAGGAAATGGTATAAAATAATAATAATAATGCTTCTCTGCGTTATCATCTCTACACCACTTGTTGCAAATGAACCACGGCATGCAATCTGTGTATATATGCAAGGAAATGCGAAACTGGAAGCAATTCTCTTGTGTTAGCTATGGATGGTAAATTACTACTACCAGCAGTGGTGGAGGCATTGCGACTAAGATCAGACTTACAAAAAAATATTTTCAACTGGCATTTTAAGCAAGCTTTTCAGGTGTCAAAGTTATATTTGCATCTCTTTCTTAACTTTACTACACATCACTTAGAAATTATGGGGTTAACAGACCCTCCAAGTGTCCCTAATATCCAGGGACCGTCCCGAATTTATAGATGCTGTCCCAGTTTCTGATTTAATCCCAGAATGTCCTGCTTTTCCTTAGGATGTCCCTATTTTCATCACAGAAATGTTGGAAGGTGTGGAGTTATGTGACTCTAGAGTCAAGCAGATGACTAACTATACAACCTTTAGAAGACATCTGAAGGCAGCCTTGTATCCCTATACGGTTTTTTTTTAAAAAAGTTTGTTGTTTTATTATGTTTTTATATATGTTGAAAGCTGTCCAGAGTGGTTGGGGCAACCCTGTCAGATGGGTGGGATGATGATGATGATGATGACGACGACAACGACAACGACAACAACAACACAACACAACAACAACAACAACAACAACAACAACAACAACAACAACAACAACAACAACAACAACGTGATGGTGATGAAATAGGACGTTCCTATTTTCATTGAAGGAATGTTGATGGGTATGGGTTAAGCAGTACATAAATTGCTGCAGTAAATAAATGCCCCCTCTTTTTAAAAACTTCTCCAGACCAAAAAAAGCTCTTTAACTAATTCCCTACTGGAATTGTTTTCCATCCTTGCCAACCTACACTGGACCACGTGCTCTGGATCTAACAAAACCTCCAGGTTTCTGAATCTGGGGAAACCCATTTGATTCCCGAGTCCCAACACTTTCCCTCAGGAAATATGGGCCAGACTGAGTTAACATTTACTTTTCATTTTCTCAGTCGTCTCCCTTTCTTGGTGCTTAAAGTGGGAATGCTAAGAAGCTTCCCTAAGAGCTGTGCTTGTGCTACCTGGCAAAACTGTTCCCGCTGAGAAGCCCCGCGACTTCAGGCAATTGCGCATAGTTCCATAATCCAAGAAGGCATTTTCAGGTAAGCAAACATGGGAGACGAGACATCCTTCAAATTGCAAAGGTTATCAAAACAGAAGAAATCTGACAAACGCCATTTTTTTTACTGTGTCCCTTGTTAATACCAAGTGGTAAAACCATCCATCTGGAGAGGGAGAGAGATTATATATTCTTTCAGGAGCAATAATTCAAAGGCTGTATGTAATGGACATTTGCTTTGTTTTCTCTTGCCCTTTCTGTAACTTTAACTTGGTTTTAAGTGGTGTAATGATAAACTAGCAGGGTAGAGAACCTCTGGCCCACCTCAAGCCTCTTCATCAGGCTATTGGGGGGTTTCCTTAGGCCACGCCCCCTTTGCCCTGGCCACGCCCACACTGGCCCTGCTTGGCACCTCCCCCCCTTGTTTGTTTTTGCCTAGCTCAGAGGTTCCCAAACTTATTTGGCCTACCGCCCCCTTGAAAAAATAACAATAATTACTCCACGCTCCCCTGGAAATCTGCCTCCTTTAAGCAAACAAAGATGCAGTGACAAATGTGTGTTCTTTTACGTATATCTATATTTCTCCCTACGTCCTACAACATAGTAAAGAATGATGTTGTTGTAAGTAAGACACCTTGAAGCTCGAAATTATAAAATTATTTCTTAAAATCAACCATAGCAACATTCGCATTACACACAGAAAATTAAGATAATGAAGGATAATACAGTCGTACCTTGGTTCTCGAATGTAATCCTAACCGGAAGTCCATTTGACTTCCGAAAACGTTCAAAAACCAAGGCGCGGCTTCCAATTGGCTGCAGGAGCTTCCTGCACTCAATCGGAAGCAGCGATGGACGTTCAGGTTCCAAAGAACGTTAAAAAACTGGAACGATTCTGGGTTTTCCTTGTTCTGGAGCCAAAACGTGTGACTACCAAGGCGTTCGAGAACCAAGGTATGACTGTATTAAAATAAAAATTATGAACAACATTTAAAATAATCCTAATGAGAAGAAGGATGAACCTGGTGTGCTGTTACCAATGTTCGGCTTTCTTTTCGTCAGCAGCGTTCTTAAATCACCGCAATTAGCTATTTGCAGTTGGGTTTCTTTTTTTAGTTCACCCAAGCCCTGGAAAACCCCTCGCCTCCAGCCCAACCGCTAGTTCCAGGGGATGTGCTGTTGCCATCCTGCAACAGCAGCTGACCTGGTGGCAAGTGTCATTACACAACATGAAACATGTACGGTGTTTCAATTTTTTCTTCTCTCCTTTCTTTTTGTTTCCACCACCCCTTGTTTTCATTCAACACCCCCAAATTGCACCCAAGACTACCACTGCTCCCCCAGATCGTTCCAGCACCCCACCCCCAGAAGTAGGTATTGCCCACTTTGGGAAACACTGGACTGGCCTAGCTGGAATGTGTCCTTGAACTCTGATAATGCCTCTTGCTTGCCCCAGTGGAGGATGTGTGAATGTCAATAGAAACTGTCCTAAGCTAAGATTCAAAGCATGTCTTGCTGTGCACACTTTTGCCTCTGTCCCCCCCACCCAATTGCCATATACCCCCCACCCACCCCCACCCAGGAACATGGCAACCCCTTCCTTTCACACCTTCATCATTCAGTCTGGGAGAACATAAGAGTAAAAAAGAGAACGAACCAGACAGATCCTTTCTGCATCATTTTAAAGGCTGAATGCAAGAGATCCTAAGGCAATTCCCTCCTCCTCCTTACATTACAAAGGCTAGCTTAATTTAACAGGTTATAAAGTTCCACTGTTTTCTGACTATCAACTTTTATTGCAGGGCATAAATTTTTTTTCTAATGAGATATAAATCGATGAGAGAGAAACATTATCATAAAACCGGCTTGGTTTCACCATTTGCAAACTACAGCATCAAGGATCTCTCGTGGATCTGTCTCTCTATCATCTATCTATCTATCTATCTATCTATCTATCTATCTATCTATCTATCTATCTCCAATAGCAACCAAAAATAATTCAAAGGAAGGTAGGGTAAAATATACCCCATGGTAATAATGTTATCGTCATTTAGCTCGAGTTCGGCAGCAGCGAACAGTACTGAAATGAATAAGCTCCCCCCAAAATTCGTCTCCCTACATTTTTTGATGTTGGATATTCCCCGGGTATTCTCTGAGCCAGGGTAGCCAGAGTGGCACCTTTCAGAGGGTTTGGGGAGCCTAGCTCACGTCACCATCTGCCAGGGTAGTCAGTGGTCAAAGGTGATGGTAACCGATTCAACAACACGAGGCACCACAAATACCTTAACTTCTTCCTTTCTCATCTTTGAGCAAGTTTGACTACCAAGGCTGATCTCCGAGACACTGTTCTGAATTCCTCTGCCATAACCAGGAGGCTGCTTTCAGACACTTAAATAAATATTGCCAATGTTTGAGCATTTCAATGCTAGAAAAACTTCTGGATTTTCTGCTGTTATTATTAATATTTCAACTCACTTTGTTACAGCTCATTATAACATGAAAGTGAATACTGAGACCATATAACACCGGTCCTGAAAGACCTACAATGGCTCCCAGTACGTTTCTGAGCACAATTGAAAGTGTCGGTGCTGACCTTTAAAGCCCTAAATGGCCTCGGCCCAGTATACCTGAAGGAGTGTCTCCACCCCTGCCATTCAGCCCAGACACTGAGGTCCAGGGCCGAGGGCCTTCTGGCAGTTCCCTCATTGCGAGAAGTGAGGTTACAGGGAACCAGCCAGAGGGTCTTCTCGGTAGTGGCACCTGCCCTGTGGAACGCCCTCCCATCAGATGTCAAGGAAATAAACAACTACAGTGGTCCCTCGAC